>NC_138575.1:138729333-139329333 GCF_964289735.1 Phaethon aethereus
CTGTACTGCCTGGAGCCTGGCTGCTGGACTGGTTTCTGCGGGGAGGGTAGCGGTGTGCGCACGTTTCTCCTGCAGGGAGGTTAGCTGAGAGGCTGGTGCCTTTCCCCAAGGGCAGGCATCTTCAGGTGCTGCCCAGTACTCGGCATCTAGCCTGAAGCCTCCGTGCCCTGGGACCCTGGACGGTTGCTCAGTGCTGGATATTAGGTTGCCTGAGCTGTTTTGGCTTGTGTTGCCCTGAAATGCCAAAGCCCCAAGGGTCAGGGTGTGCGGGTATGGCCCGTGGTGGTTTAAGGCATGGGGAGCTTGCGAAAGCTCAAGGCGCGCTGTGCCAACAACACGTTTTGGGCTGGGAGTAAATAGGAAGCTTCAGGCCCTGGGGCTGCCTGTTGGAAACCTTCAGCCTCACTTGCAGACACCAAACAAGGATCCCCCCTGGGAGCCAGACAAGCTGAGCCAGGAGCGCTCAGCACACCAGGCAGCTTGGGTGCAAACGCCAGCTCAGAGCCTCCGGCTCCTAGACAGTTCAGGCTTAGGTAAACTGTCTTCCCCGCCTTGCTTTGCTTCACACGTCTCGAAAAAATGGGCAGCAAAGTTTAAACCTGGGCTTGCATTATAAATAACTGACGTTAGGCTGGAGGGAGAGGGTAGGGTACCTCACCAGTCACTGGGCTGGTGGCTCTGGGCTCCTCCTCTGGGTGAGTCCCCTTGGGAAGGCAGCAGCGTCACCCCTGGAAAACAAGCCCTTGCTAGCTGGTAGCAGAAGTTTCTATTTAACTGCTACTGCAGGAATAATGGGAAAGTGCCATGAAGACAAAGGGAAGGGACCCAAAAGGAAGGAAGAATTCCAGAAAAAAAACCCTGTGTTTGTAAGGGAAATTCCTAGCTCTTGCCGCTGCCCATGAGGAGACATCTGACCGTCACTGCAGGAAGCCCTGAGCGATGGAGTTACTCCCACATCAGGCTGGGATATGGGGGGCTCTGCCTGAGGTGCGTGTCCTATTTGTGGTTGTTCTGGGGGTCTTGGTTTCATTTGATCTTTCTCTGCTCTGCCCCTCAGTCCCAGTGATCTTCATATGCACGTGGACTATTGGATCTGCCTTGCATACCAAAGAGGGAGCAGAAGTCTGTACGTCCCTGTGAGGAGAGCTGTTCAGAAGCTTCTTGGTTTAATATTCATGCTAGCCTCAGGCAATTTTCTGCTCCATGTTTTAGGGAGTGGGCAGGGAGAGCATGTAGTTGTCCTTTCCTCCGATAACAAGGGATCAGTTTAGACACACAGATAAGGAAAATCTGGGATGCAGATGGCAATGGAAGAACAAAAGCAACCAGAAGAGACTGGGAAGACAGAAAGCCCCGCTGTTAAGATTTTTAAAAAATCATCTATGACCGTTCTTCCTTCAACCAAGTGAGCGATACCCAGTGTCAAGTCTGATCAGTCCCCACCCAGTGGACTGGGACAGAACTGGGTGCAGTATGAGCCAAGGAAAGAAATTTGGGCACTGAAGGGAATAAAGCCACATTATTAATTTAGTGCAGCTTTGTGATCAGAGGTTTGTTTGCTGTGCTCTGCTGTATCGGAACTCATTTCGTAATTGTAAAATGTAGATAACTTCTCCCTGGTTGCCGAGGTGTGTCACTAGGTACACAGTAAACCACTGTCAATCTTTCAACGCTAATAGGCGCTAGATAAGATCAGAGTTTTCAGGGCATGATTTCTATTTACAGGGTTTAATTAATGGGTTCCATCCCCCCCTCTCCTTTTTTTTTTTAAATGCCTAGTGTTCCTATAAGCTCAACTGGGCACATCAAGGAGGACATTTCTCTACAATGCTGGGTATTAGAAAAGGGTAGCAGAGCCTACTGCATATCCAGTGTAGAGCTAGGCTTGGACTCGGTGTTCAAAGCCGAAAGCTGACTCGTGCTGACCCTCGGGTTTACGTTTGCCTCTGAACAAATCTTAAGAGGTTTCTTTGGCGGGAGGGAGAGAGAGAAAACTCTTGAATCACAGTCATGATGCTTTTGCCCCTTGGCGAATGTCCACTTCACATCTTTGTAGGCAACTTGGTGGATTTGCTATAGTCTCCTCAACAGCCGTAGAGACAGCCCTTCCCCGTAGCAAGCACCTCTCAACCATAAGTAATGAGAAGTACACCTAACTTTTGCCCTGATGGCAGCTGTCAATCTCAGCCACGCACAGCCACGTGTGGCTGCAGCAGGAGCGATGTGGACCCTCACGCGGGACCTTGGGGCTCCACACTATCTCCACGCCCTGGGCCTCCATCTCTCCACGGCTCCGATACCCCTCTGCAACACATCCCTCACTGCCTGCAAGTTTTGCAGAGGAGAAGACTCTGTATGAGGAGGTGGGTGGGCAGGGTACAAGCCCCGGGAGTTTCTCATCCCCAGCCCAGCTCCATGTGGGATCTTGGGGCAGCCACATGCCCAGCTCTCACTGCCAACTCACAGGCTTTGCTGTGTAACCATGTCAGATTCGGTGATGGGAGAAGTCTTTGTAGAGCAGAGATGAGATTAGACCGTAAGGATTAGCATCATATACCCAGAACTTCTTACACTTGTTTCCAATCACCCAGCAGGAGATGTTGTTTATTTGGCAGGCATATGCAAGCACGCTAGCAGGGCAACCGAAGCAGACCTTTCCACTTAGAAAGTTTCTGCTCACCGCACAACTGTGTTAATGTAAATCCATTATAACTGGATCAACAAGAGCCGTGCTGAATGCCTCAATTCTTCCACCAGCAAACAGGCTGCTGGGCTGAGTTCCTCATGGCCAGAGCCAAACCCTGCCAACCTTCTCCCATGTGAAATAGATGTTTGATGAGGAGGAACACAAGGAAAAAAGGCTTTTCTTAAATATATCCATATGGCCCTTGCCTTTCAGCTTTTTGGTCTAGGTGCATATCTTTTTATTCAGTAAATTTAAGACACAGGTCACATAGCTAGGCCAGCTGAAAACTCAAATACCTGTTGCATGTCAGAGCTTGGGGACCTTTTCTTTAAAGTATGAGAGTTTTGGGCCATGTTCCCACAAATGGATTAAGCAGAGAAAGAGTCACATTGCCCAGCTCTCTCCGCGAGCCTGGGTGCTAAGATGCCTTTCACATTTTCTGAACATTATACTCTTGAAGACACAGCAGGACAGACATAAAACTAGCTTTGTTTGCAGGACCTTTTCTAAGGGCATTAAGTTCTGCTTCAGCTTTTATGCTTGTTGTTGTCACATGTTTAACTCCAGGGTCACTCTGCAGTGAGCACTGAATGATCGGGCTGCCAAAGAAAGTCAGTCCGTTTTGAGATTCATGTTAACGGGATGGCATTGCAAACCAGATCAGACTCATGTAATGTTGACCATCTCGTTTGACTGAATATAAGAAACTATCATTTGGACAACTGAGATTACAGTTGTCAGAAGAACATATATAAAGCAAGTGTGTGTGCTGTGAGAGAAACAGTACCAACACCTTTGTGTGCTCTTCAGTCAGTATCCGAAGCACTTGATGGCTTTATAAGTACAACGTCCCAAGAAGTGCCCTCGTGGCTCACACCTAAGGTGAATTGTGCCCATTAGAATGACTTTCCTTTATTTCAAGCATCAGTTCCTGGAGATTACAAGGGGCATGTAAGGATATTGCATGTATTATTACAAGGCAAAGACTTGCACAGTCCCAAGTGTGGCTGGGATGCTTTCCCTGTGTTGTGGGGGAGCAGCTGGGGAAAATCACAGAATCACAGAATCATTAAGGTTGGAAAAGACCTTTAAGCTCATCAAGTCCACCCATCAACCCAACACCACCATGCCCACTAAACCGTGTCCTGAAGTGCCACATCCACACGTTTTTTGAACACTTCCAGAGATGGCGACTCCAGCACCTCCCTGGGCAGCCTGTGCCAATGCCTGACCACTCTCTCGGTAAAGAAATTTTTCCTAATACCCAATCTAAACCTCCCCTGGCACATCTTGAGGCCATTTCCTCTTGTTCTATCACTAGTTACTTGGGAGAAGAGACCAACACCCACGTCACCACAACCCCCTTTCAGGTAGTTGGAGAGAGCGATAAGGTCTCCCCTCAGCCTCCTCTTCTCCAGACTAAACAACCCCAGTTCCCTCAGCTGCTCCTCATAAGACTTGTTCTCCAGACCCTTCACCAGCTTCGTTGCCCTTCTCTGGACATGCTCCAGCAACTCAATGTCCTTCTTGCAGTGAGGGGCCCAAAACTGAACACAGGATTCGAGGTGCAGCCTCACCAGTGCCGAGTACAGGGGCACGATCCCTTCCCTACTCCTGCTGGCCACACTATCTCTGATACAGGCCAGGACGCTGTTGGCCTTCTTGGCCACCTGGACACACTGCCGGCTCACGTTGAGCCGGCTGTCAACCAGCACCCCCAGGTCCTTTTCCACTGGGCAGCTCTCCAGCCACTCCTCCCCAAGCCTGTAGCATTGCATGAGGTTGTTGTGACACAAGTGCAGGACCCGGCACTTGGCCTTATTAAACCTCATACAGTTGGCCTCGGCCCATCGATCCAGCCTGTCCAGTTCCCTCTGCAGAGCCCTCCTGCCCTCCAGCAGATCAACACTCCCACCCAACTGGGTGTTGTCTGCAAACCTACTGAGGGAGCACTCGATCCCCTCATCCAGGTCATCTATAAAGATATTGAACAAGACCGGCCCCAGAACCGAGCCCTGGGGAACACCACTTGTGACCGGCCACCAGCCGGATTTAACGCCGTTCACCACAACTCTCTGGGCTCGGCCATCCAGCCAGTTCCTCACTCAGCAAAGAGTACACCTGTCTAAGCCACGAGCCGCCAGTTTCTCCAGGAGAATGCTGTGGGAGATGCTGTCAAAGGCTTTACTAAAGTCCAGGTAGAAAAGCAGCACCGGAGCCCTCCTTTCACCTCTCCTTTCATCCCAGGCACAAGATGGGTCCCCTCCTAATGCCTGTTCTCAGAGGCAGGGGCAATCCTAAAACGTTTATCAGTATTTACCTTAGTATTGCATGACAGATGCTCAACAGAGTGAATGAGGTGGGCTCAGGTGAAGCCCCTGTGGTGTGATGAAGTAGTTTAGAAAGGACTTCTTATACCATGGAGTTTCAGGCAGCATGAAACAAAAATTCACAAAATCCCTTTTCAGAATTAACTGACATCACTGCCCTGGCTACCCAAAACACCTGGGTTTTGCCTTACTTTTCTCACGAGGAAAACCTTTTTACAAGCAAAATCCCCAGATTTGGTAGCTGTTCCCCAGTTCTTCTGCTATCCCTAAGTGCAGCATGATGTCTCGGGCTCAGTTGCACACTGGCAGCTTGTTCTCTCATGGTCTGGGGAGGCTGCCAAGTCCGCAGCACTGAGGCATCCATGCAGTTCCCCAGGTCTCTCCTTTGGGAAGGCTCTGGCTGGAAAGGAAGACTTGGTTGCTCTTCTTCCTTAGTCATTCCTGAGACCTCCACTATTGTAGGAGACAAGAGCACGTATGGGAGCACACGTGGTAGAGCAGAAGGTTCAGCGGCAACCTTGCGCAAGTGATCCCATCATCTTCTGTCTTACCCAAGCAGGATGTTGCCCTGTCTGTTTTGTAATGTAAAACATTAAGATGAATATTCCAAAGCAGCCCGTTACTACATCAGGAAGCTCTAGGATTTTAAAGAGGATGATGTGCTATGGCTTTCAGTCAGGCTGTAATTTCATCCAGGTTTTGTATTGGCCAGCAAAACCACATCAAAAGGAATGAAGCCTTGAAGGCTTTCAAGCACTCTGCTAGCACTGCTTAGCAAGAATCCAGCAAAACATGTGAATATTAATCACAGCTAGGTTTCAGCAGGGATAAAGGAAGGAAAACAGATTGCCAGTAAGCGGCTCAAATCCTGGCATTTTCAAGGGGAGCTCCAAGGCAATATTAAGTCTTCTGAGCATAGGGAGGGATGAACGGATCTAAGCAGTTCCTTGGTAACACCTGAGGTCTGCCGAGGCAAGGCACGGGCTCTGCTGCTTCAGCTGTGCTTTGGATGCGAGCAGTTGTGCAAGCGGGAGTCTTAGGACTTCTCCTACTTGCAAGTCATTAGCTGCCATGCACATCTGGAAGCCTCCACCCAGAGTGGTTGTCATCTGTCCACACGCAGCTGCTGTGGGGCTGCGGTGGTTACGTGACGGGTGCAGTCAGACCGTGCTGGTCTTGCTGTGGTGAAGAGGGAGAATTGAACAGACAAGGAATACAACATGACGGCGGGGGGCTGCTGGGAAGAAACAAGGCTAGGGAGTTACCTGCTGTGCCTGGGTTTACAAAGTGTGGTGCCTGAAGCACGAGATGCAACTTCAGGTCCCTCACTTTGTGCAGAGGGAGGGAGCGAGGCCTCACTTTGTGTGAGGGGAGAGTGGGGCCTTGGTCATCTGTAGGTGGTGGTTGAGATTCAGCAAACTAAGCTTTGTCCCCACAGGCTGACTGGGAGTTAAGGGCTAAAATATTACAAGCTGTATGAGAGGCCAGTGTGTAACTGGGCAAGCAATGCACGGTCCTCTTCTACCCAAGATCAGCTGCATGTGATGAGGACAGAAGGGAGAGCAGAGAGCCCAGCACAGTGGCAAGGGACCTCCAGAGCTCATCTGGTCCAAACCCTTGCTCAAAGCTGGGCCAGCTTCACAGTTAGAGCAGCTTGCTCAGGGCTCTGTCCCATCAAGTTTTGGGATTTCAAAACCTCTCTGGACAACCTGTTGAGGTGCTTGACCACAGTCATGATGGAAAAGTCTTTTCCTTAAATCTTGTCAGGATTTCCCTCGTGGCAGCTTGTGACCATTCTCACCCTGTTGCTGTGCATCTCTGAGAAGAACCTGGCTCTGCAGGAGCATCAGTACCCCTGCAGTGCCAGGGAATATAAGGGAATCCCAGCTGAGCCGTCACCCCCGGATTGGGCTGTGTTGCGGCTGGGGAAATGCCACCTCTTGAAGGGGTCTTGCTACTGCATAGAAGAACCACCGCAGAAATGAAGGTAAGTGCAAGTCCCAGAAATTCTACATTATGAGCCACCACTGCTTGTTCAGGTCTTTGTAACTGTGTGAGCAAAAATGACCATTCTTCCTTCTGCTTGTAGATGCCCAGTACCAATACTCATACTGCACTGACAATATACATATACCAATTTTTTTGTCTCCAGTAGTTGCCTGTGTCTTGTGACCTTCTCACACTCCAAACACTGAGGTGATCACCACAAACTGTGATCATGGGACACTGGGAACATAAAAGAAACTTTCTTAGTCAGCTGGTGCTCATCTTTATTCAGGTCTTCTTTTCAACACAGCACTTTACCAGTATTCTCCCTAAGAAGCTATTTTTTTAAATGGTGAATTTCAAGGGCTCGTATAGGAGGAGATGTTTCCAGGAGACATCATTAGGGATACTTAGGGCATATCCAGATTATGCAATGGAGAATTGAGAGAAGACTCACAAGCTAAACAGTTTACCTTGTAGATCTACAAGACACAGCACAGCTCTGTGTGGAAATACTAGATCAGGCCCAGCTGGTAACAATTCTGGCATACTGTCAGGCACAAATGTAAGAAGCTTTGCCTTTTTAATCAGTTGATTAAAATCTACTGTGCTCATACAGTACTGTGATGTGAGCCAACTACAGTAGTTTGGAGATTTTGGCATTGAATCCCCTTTTGTGCCATGGGCATACCTCCGCTTAACCTACCTGGACAAATTAACGTTTTATTTTCTTTCAGAGCCAACCCCTGTCAAAAGAATCCTTGCTTGCCCTCTTCCATCCTGTGAGCTTTTTCTCTCCACAAAGTCTTTGGGACCCCTGCCCAGAAACCAGGTGTCAGTGCTTAACATCATGCAGCAACTGAGGGTCTTCTGTGTTTTGTTTTCTGGCTTCATCGGGCATGGTTAAATGATAATCCAGTGACTTCTTGTTGCCCTGACTGACGGTGGCACCTGTGTCCATGACAGGGAGTCCCAGCACCCCTCACTGATGTAGCCAGACATAGGAACGCATACCCAAACGCTTTGCTGCTGAAGTGCAGTCCTCCAGAAGAGCACTCATGTTAATACCTAGGTGCAAAGGAAGATGCTGGGTGAAGGGTTAAGTCCTTTGCTCTCAGGAGAACATGATTCCTATTCTGCCCCCAAAATCTTTTTGTGTGAAACACCTCCTCCTTGGACTGGAATGGCAGGCAATTGCCTCCATCACTCCAACCCCACCACAGTGTACCAAGGACACTTGCTGCAGCCTTTGTCTAGCATTTCCATCCATCTGTTCTTCTCACTCACAAACTAGTTTCTGAAGAATTTCTTGTTTTCTCTGTTGTATATGTTCCGTATATCTTCATTTTCCTGTTATGTCCTGCTATATACTTCATGCTTTCCATGCCTCTCAATTTCTTGGCCATGAACTCTCCAGAAGCTTTCACAGTGCTCAGAGTGGAGTTGCCCTTTGAGGCCATCCTGTGCTCATCAGGGTGACATAACAATGATGAGGTGGAGGGTAAGGGTTTTATCCGAGACAGGAGCTGCAGTGCATGTGTGCGTCACTGCTGTGAGGGACTGCAATGGAATATGAATGTTCTTTCCGCTCAGGGACCAGCCAGGGAATGCTGTGCCAGAGACGAGAAGGAGTAGTTCCTCCCCACATCCCGCATCCTTCTGCTTCAAGAACTGCTCCACCCTGAGCCCATTTTAAGAAATCCTACCCAGAGGGCCTATATTATCTTCCTTGCTCTCCAAAGCCACGCACTAGATTGACTTGGCAAGATCAGCAACACTCTCAGTCCCAGGATATTAGTTGCAGGTTTATTTTCTGGAACCGTATCAAAAGTTCTTGTTAAAGATACTAACTATGAATTGTTGTTCTTTATCAGGACCAAGAAATACTTTATTTGCTAGATGGAAAACTATTCTGACTCAAGAGATAAATGCTCTTATGGAGTGCTGCTTTGTATAGGCAAGCCTGAAGGGATGGGCTGGCAGATTCGTTTTAATCCCTTTGGAAGTGGGGTTGGGAAGAGGGATTATTTTGTTCAAGGAAGAATGAAGATTTGGCATCCTAAAGCTATTTGTCTGAACTTGCTGGGTAGTGTGCATTCTGTTGGTTTACGATAGATGAATAGAAGGGAGTCAGGCATCTCCGTAACTTACTCAATAGCCAGTCCAGCAGGAATGTGGAAGACCCAGTTTTGAAAACTCTCTCTTCCTGAGCAGGGTTTTCTCCTCCTTCCCCCCCTCCTCCCCCTCCCAGCTCTCCTAAGGACAGGGTCTGAACTACAAGGCTAAAGGGCATTTGCAGGAAGACCTTCCTCAGGGTGACTTGGTAGCTCTATGCCATGCGCTATTAACGTGCAGATATTAATTGGAAAAAAGTACGCGACAAGACATGCACTGAGAGGTGAGACGTGCTGGGAGTGGGAGACGTGATTCAACTCCTCCTCTAGGCAATAGCTCAGTGTTTTCTACAAAGCTCTGTGGTGTGAACACGGGAGTGAGGGAACTGTACCTGGCTGACCCTTATCACTTGAAGAGCACTTGAAGAGCAAGGCATGTAGAAGGCAGCAGACGATAAAAATTAAATAACCTTACATAGAGAATGGCACTGAACCTAAATTTTCCATGCCTCAGGTAAATGTCCTCACCATTTGGGTGAAGGCAGGTGTGTTTGGGGGAGCACCAGTACTGACTGAAATGTTTGGTTTAGGTCCTGCCAAGTGTTTGCTTGATTTGGAATGAAATGTGGGATTATTTCCAAGAAAGCAAAAACAAAATTTTCAGTGATCTGTTCTTTATTTATTTAGGCCAGCTCTTGAACAAAAAACATCCATTCCAGGGCACACGATGCTGCCTAAGAGCGATGTGCTCATTCAGATGCAAGATGGACAAAAGCAATAGTGCAGGTCTTCAGGTTGCTGTGCCAGGGTTTCCCAAGTATCTTCAGGAGGACACAGCAGAGATGATCTTTATGCCTTGCAGGAGAAATAAGTTCTTGCAGGTAAAGAAAACATATCTTCTCTCTCTTTCTTTTCCTCATCTCAGATGTTTTGGGGCCATACTGAAGTAGGGCTTGTTCCTATAGGCATAGCCATCTATAGCTTGTATTCCTTTTGCTCGTTTCATGGTCACTTGCTGCAGACAACGATTCAAAACATAGATCATTTGCTTTGTATGCTTGGCTTATTGCTCTCATTTTCATGTCTGAAGGTTTATACATAAAATGTAAGAAATCTCAGAGGACAATGAAACGCTTTGCCTCTTCGGAGTGGAAACAACTGAGCTCCCTCTAGGATTTTTGAAACAAGGCCACGTCAAACACTAGGTTTTATTTGCAAAGTTGGCCATGTAAATTTGTGCTGAAACTGAGACTTTCTTCCAGGTGTGTCTTTAACCTGTCTTTCTATTGTAACATTAAAATCTGGCCCTCACAAGCTTCTTCCAGTATAGCAGCAGAGCAATCATTAAGAAATTTATACTCACTGCAAATGTACAAGACACTGAGAGTATGTTCAGTCCCTGCCGTGAAGGTGTCTACCTTCAGAGGTGGCGTGCGCTGTGAGCAGTTGAGGGCACCTGCATAGATAGGGAAGTCATCTTAAAATTGTTAGATGCTTTATATAATGCAACTTTCACAGTAAAAATCTGGTCCATCAAGAGGGGGAAACAACTGGCATTTGCAAGAGAAAGGTTTCCAAATGTGATTCATGCAACTGTAGTCTAAAGTACATGTGCATATAGGTAGGTAAGGGCTGGAGCAGGAGAAAGAGAATCGCCAAAGTGTCAGTCCTTTAACCTGAGGAGATTTTTGTCTTCTTCTGAAGCTGTTTCAGCTGATCTAAATATTACTGTCCCAGTTTTAAAGACCTTGGAGGAGGAGGCATGTGTGCATTTCTAGAGCCTTACTAAACACCCCTGCATTGTCAAGGATGAAAGTTCAGTTTAAATGACCACCCTCAGTCCCTATCTGCACCAAACGGATGTTAAAAATCTCAAAATACTTATTTTCACAGTGGGATTTTTGCCTTGGTCGCCAGCCTGAGCATCTGCTCTTTCCTTACCTCCATGTAGCATAGCACGTGCACTGTTCAACCCTCAAGCCCCTCAGAAGAGCAAAGCTTCAAGCGTGCTTGTGTGAAACCTGTCTGCACACATGGACACACTCACCCATCAGGAAAAAACTGCTGCTTTGCACCTGGAATAATCTGTTTCAGCTCTTTAGTTCAGTGACAGGAGTGGAGACTGCTCCACTGCCTGTTGCCCTGCCTGCCCAGGGACCGCATGTCTGCTCAAGGCAGTGAAGGGCATCTGTCAGCCAGGAGGTTTTTAATCCTCCTCCTCTGAGCACCTTCCACTGTGGGTTTCCACCTTGGGAAAACTTTTTTGCTCCTTTTTCCTCAGCTCATGCTGGTGGTACGGCTAGTTAGACTGAACACTCTGGCTTTGGCTTACGAGACACATGAGCCTTAACCAGCTAATGTGTATTTTACACTGCATTCCCGTATCTTTTTTTATGATTCACTTATCCTTTCTAGTGAATAAATTGGTGTAACACAGAATTTATAGACTGAATTTAAAGAGATGCATCATTTGTTCTTATAATACTGTCAGGATACTGTTGCAGTCAGAATTAGGATCCTTTCTCCCACAAAGACTTAAAATCCTTCTAAAGTTCTGCATGTTTTTTTCCCCTCTTAGGTCACTAAATATAGTCTGCAAGGGTTTGCTTTACTAGAAGGTAAATACAGGAATAATCTAATTGCCCTCTCTTTAATAATTGACTGGATCTTTAAACTTAAGTGACTGGAAATGTCCTAGCAAATAAGGATTTGTTCAGTGAACTAGGAAAACACTTTGAACTTCAGGAACACATACAGTTAGTGAAGGATCTTTTAATTTACGCTCATTCTTTCCTGCCATCAGGGTTTTGGCAGAATGGGCAGAATTTGCGGAGAAAGTCCTTAGTGCAGTTCCCCAGAGTTAACCCTTCTGTTGCCCACAATAACAGTCGGTTGCTACCACCTTGACTGCTTGTGTGCAAAGCATGCCTTCTCCTCTCGCTCCAGAGGGTCCCCCCCGCAGCCCCCCGCCTCTCGCCGCTGGCTGCCCCAGGGCTGGCTGTCTCCTCGTGCAGTGACCCAGAGCCACCCAGGCCTTGCTGTACCCCACAGCTGTTGGCAGCTGGTTTGTGACCCTGTGGGACTGGCACACCAGCGGGTGAACGTGTTGTTTAAAGGAGCTATGTGCAGTCCTTGACTGAGACTATTAGGAAATTATGGTTTTAAATTGTTGTCTGAAGGGATTATAGAGAAGGGTTGATGTCCAGGGATGATCTAGAGAAATGCAGCTCTGTTCCTATGTACTGCTCAGCACCATGGGGCCGGGACTCTGATTGCTCTTTGGTAATGCTGCCTTATACCCTCTTATCTTACTCCCCTTATCTGAGAGTTTTCATACTTGCACCTTTACGGAGAGAGTGGTCAGGCATTGGAACAGGCTGCCCAGGGAGGTGGTGGAGTCACCATCACTGGAAGTGTTCAAAAAACGTGTAGACGTGGCACTTCAGGACATGGTTTAGTGGGCATGGTGGTGTTGGGTTGATGGTTGGACTTGATCTTAAAGGTCTTTTCCAACCTTAATGATTCTGTGATTCTGTGATTCTGATGAAAGAAACATTAGGTTCTCGGACACAGCTGAGCTCATCTTCCATTGTGCTCGGAGAAAAGATGTGTGCCCTGAGGTGTGCTTGACCACTGCATAAAGCTTCCTTCTCTGGGGACTGATGCTATCGAGGGTTATAATGGTAGGAGAAAGAAAGGAAAAAAAAAAGAAAAAAGCAAGGGCCACCTACCCGTGTGCTTTGCTGAAGTGGAAGGTGCTTGCAATGGAAGACAAACTCCACTCTGTCCCTCTGAACCGATTTCAGAGTGAACCCTGTCCCTCTGAACCTGGTTTATCCCCTTATGCAAGATGTACAAGGTGTACTCTGGCTTTTAAACTGGAAAAATCACATTAAGTTTGGGTTTTAAAGCTAACAACAAGAAAAAAGTGTTGTTTTGTGTAATAATATTAACAATAATAATAATGAGTAGTTGAAATGAACTTTTTGAGAAGCTCCACCAGTTATATTTTTTTTCCTAAGGGGAAATCTTTCCTCCAAGAATGAATTTCAAGGGAAAAAAAAAAAAAATCACGCTTGGTAGTGGGAACACTGGTGCAAGTCCCCATTTCTTACGGCCCTAATCAGAAATTTTGAGCTAGTGCTCTCAGACTTTTCGTGTCTTAGCTCGTTGGGCTCACAGGGCTTTTCAGTGGTAGAGGAATTTTTCAGATGTACGTTGAGCCTTTTTTGGTCTTTAAGCGGTCTGTAAGCGTCCCTTCCTGCACCCGATCGCAGGACGCCCCTGGAACCCCGCTTCTGGCCGGCGCCGCCTGCGCGCCCGGCTCCGCGCGGCCAGGCGGGAGGGCGGGGCGGAGGGCGGAGCGGAGGGGCGGAGGGCGGGGCAGAGGGCGGGGCGGCGCGGCGCGCGGGAGTGGCGGTGCGCAGCTCGGCGCGGGGTGTGCAGGGGCGAGTCGGACCGAGCTGTAAAATGGGCTCGCTTGAGCGGAGGTAGCGGAGGGAGCTCTGGCAGCCGGTGGAGCGGGACTGACCTGCCTTTTTCTGCAGGTTTCCGTAAAAATCCGTGCCGGTTTGCAGCCCACTCTGTGAGGCTCTTCCTCTGGTGCCCCGCGTCCCTCCCAGGGCTCCGTGCAGGGGTGACTACACCACCGCGGTGCTCCATGGGCAAACTGATGAACTTTCTGCTGAGAAGGTGCTCTACCACTGTCATGTACATCTGTGTATCTAACAAAAAACCACCCCACCCCACCCCCAAACCTTGTGGTTCTTTATCAAGATGAGGGAATAGGACCAAGCCCCATGCTGGCTTACATGGTGCGCACAGCCTTTGACGTCAGCAACCTTGCACCTGCTGTAACTGCTAAAGAGCCTGACCTGCAGTATTATTGTTTTCTAAACCCTACCATTGTGGGGTCAAAATACTTGGACAGAATCTGTAACAAACAGAAAACAAAAATAAACATGGCTTGGTTTCTGCCTGAGGACTTTCTAGAGCAGCCCTCAGGAGCTTGTGGCAGGCTGAGGGAGCAGTTACATTCAGTGTCCATCAGGATTTTCAAAGAGGTGCTTCTGGTTCGTATGGAAATCAGCAGTGAAATTTCAGCTTTCAGTGAAGTGTGATCTGACTTAGTCCTGCTTTTCCACTTTCTTTGACTTCTAATGCCTCATGCTTCTGAGGGTTTTGAATAAAATGTCTTCTAAGAGTATTACTCCTTCGTGCTGTACACTGGCTTGGAAAAGATTTCTACCTTCTTCTTCCACTTTCTTTTTTTTTTTAAGGACACTCTCAGCGTTATGTCATTTGGGCTGTGTGCCAATAACAACAAATACATAAGGAATAAACGACAATATTCCGTGTCACAACAAGAATAGGAGTGTTACTGTAAAGCCTAGTGCCGAGGAAAACTTTAGGCTCTGTGCTGAGGTAATTAAATGAACCCTGAACATAATCGCATTAAGAAATTGATTATGAAAACCTGAAGCGAAATTGCAAACAGGGGTCTTTCTATGACATATCTTGTCCCATCCAGCCGAATCCTACGACCAATTTAGAGAAAAGCGATTGCAAAGCCCTACAGAAGATAACTGCATACTCTATTTGCAGTTTAAATTAAAGATGGAGACCTAGTCATGCAGACAGGCATAAGCAAATTCTTGGAGTTGATATGAGTCATTCTGCTGAATTACTTTATCCAGAGGATTATATAGATTATTTATTCTATGGATTTTTACACTGGTTCGGCTCTACTACAATAACAAAGACTTGACAGTTGAATTTTAATTTAAGTATCTATATTTCATTTGTTAAGTAAACGTAGCATAGCTTCTGCTTTGTAACCCTGTGTGGTTTTATATTTCTATATACACACACAGAGCTGAAGAAGACAAACTTACCTTTGGCATCCATGTGTGGGGGAACTTCAGTATTTTATTCACTAAATGTGGGCCTCCGATCCATTTAATTTCTCTGCCTTTTTTCCGTAGACCATTCGCAAGTCGTGATTGTGCTAACGCCTTCCCCCCAGAACCATATTCTTGAACACTCAGTCCAGCAGAAATTTTGGATGGCATGAAATGAGGATGGAAGTGGTCTGTGTGAGCCTAGTTTCCATGCTGAAGGTTTAGGAGGAAAGAAGTGGTAGGGAAAAGACCCACATGAGGCTTAAAGCGTGTGTGTAACTAAACATCTTTTTCCTTTTTTTCTTTTATTTTCCCCTGTGGTGTGCAAATTTTGTATGTAATGCCATCTGTTCCCTCCTATGTCTTGGAGTTTCTAAAGTTTTTATTTCTACTTCCTCAAGTAGGGTCCAGATGGAGTATAGACGTCTGGCTGTTCGGGCACACCTGAACAGTGGGCCAGGTCTTGTTATGGTTAGGTGTTTGCAGTGACAAAAGCAGAAAATGAAGCTTTGGGTTCATCCAGACACTTCTGCTCTATTTGCAGTTTGGGCTCAGGTTTCCATAAACGTTTTCTTAATAAAATTGTCTTTGGGGTTCCTTCAATTATCCAGTCTGGGAGAAGTCATGAGGGACTCTGAGCATGAAGGACAAGGTCCACTTTGGAGCCTTCACAGACAAAAGGTGCTGCTTCTTGCTTCCTGCAGGGAAGCTGAACTTGCACGGAAACACCTGGGAATTATGCACAGAGGCAGAAGACAGAATGGCTTTTTCTAAAATCTTTTTATCGTTTCCAGTTTGCCTGCTCAAAGTGGTTGAAGAGAGGGAAAGCCTGTGGTAGTGACTTTCAGGGGACTTGTGCAAGAGCCAGAGAGGTGCTGCCCTAATGTTACTGATCCTAAACATTTACAGGGAAAACATTAGTGCAGGCTTTGACTGACTATTCCCTGGGTCTGCAGGGGCATTACAGCCCCTCACAGCAGAGGAGCCGTGTTACACTAATCAGAACCACTAACAGGCAAGCATTTCTTTTCTCCAAGCAAGACAAGAAAGCAAGAGACATCTTCTTTAGCACCTTGGCAGTTGTATTGCCAGCTTCCTAAGCGAACCCAAAACAAACTCCGGGGGCCAATTCTTTCAGAGAGATTTTCTACGACAGCCTCAGCCTCAGAATGTAAGTAACGCTTAGAATGATGCAACAGAAGCAACACATCGGTCATCTCTCACTGCCTGTAGCATCCTTGCTGTACGTACTTGTACTACACGGAGTCCAACTGAGTCTTTGCTGTGCTAAATACCATGGAAAGAGAGAGAGAGACAGAAGGAAGGAAGAAAGGAAGAAAATAAGGAAGAGAGAAGGAGAGAGAGAAAGAGGGAAAGAGAGGAAAGAGAGAGAGAAAGAGAAGGAAGGAAGGAAGGAAGGAAGGAAGGAAGGAAGGAAGGAAGGAAGGAAGGAAGGAAGGAAGGAAGGAAGGAAGGAAGGAAGGAAGGAAGGAAGGAAGGAAGGAAGGAAGGAAGGAAGGAAGGAAGGAAGGAAGGAAGGAAGGAAGGAAGGAAGGAAGGAAGGAAGGAAGGAAGGAAGGAAGGAAGGAAGGAAGGAAGGAAGGAAGGAAGGAAGGAAGGAAGGAAGGAAGGAAGGAAGGTCTCTGCTCCATGCAGATTATATCAAAGGATGGGCTGCATTAAAACTGAATTATTTTTTTTTTTCTAGAATGCAAGAGGAAGGGAAGGAGATGGCAAACGTGGTCATACAGAAACCTTAAATAATCCAGCTGAAACATGGCGTGCTACAGACCATTTGCAACAGTAAAAATGTTTAAATTTTCTACCTTTAGAAATTATCATATCCTTAAGTTTAATTTGGGCAAAAACCTTCAGGAAAGTTTTAGAAGGAAAATTTTTAGAATGGTATTTTAGAACAGCTTGTAATACAAAATAATTTACATACTAGTTTGTTGCTAAGCTGCTTTAATTATTGGATTTCTGTTATGCTTTTATTAGTGGGCAGTAACAGATTCTTGAGATTTCTGTAAAATTGTGTCAGTGTTGTCAGGCTTCAACAAACTCTGTTCTTTGAACAGAGAAATTCAGCAATAGCTAAATTCTTCAGAACACGGGTGCATTTTTCTAGTAGGATGTGCACGCTGATGATCACAGTGTAAGTGGTGTAAAAAATACATGCAATCTGTGCGTGGCAGTCAAACTTTTGAAATGCCAAAGTTCATACCTCAGCCACAGGTGAATGGGTTAGGTAAAATGAAAACAACCTCGGGGTTTATAACAAGGTAAAAGATCAACCAGAAAATGTTAATGATTAAAAATAATAATAAAAAAAAAATCATTTGCACTTTAATTCTTCTCTGATATTAAGAACGCGAAAAATCTCCAGAGAGTCTGCTTTTGTTAAGGTTTTAGGCCCCATAAGCAGCCTGGTCTTTATTCCAGATGGGGATACAAATTTCTCAAATTGACCAAACCTTTCAGGGATTAACCAGACCTAAAAAACTTCTGACCTGCTTGAGGTTCGCTCGCGAGCAGGCTGCCTCGCTTTGACATTGGCTGGGCATAGCGTCAGGGAGAAAACAGAGATGTGGTTAGTTGTCTAACGATGGGGAGGTCCTGGGGAGAAGGATGACCCACCTGCGCAAACCAGAGGAGCCAGAAGGAAGCCTGGGGGGCCCCTGCAGACCCCTGCCATAGGGTGCTTTACATTTAATTGCTGCTTCTCATACCTACCTGTCTAAGAGAGTAGCAGAAAGCGTCACTCACCAGTTTTAGCAAAAAACCTTGACTTTTAACTTTCTGAGTTTTATTAGCATTAAATATAAATAAATATATAATAGTAATACAAATTATATAATATAATAATAAATATAAATAAATACCTTAAACAACTTAAAGCATTCATTGGCTGACTAAGGCTAAAATTTCCGCTATAGTTTCAATGGAAAATATTAATTGCATTGAAGCGCAAAGTAATTTTAAGCAAAAATGTTGGCTATTTTAACACTTAGCATATGTGATCATTGTCCCCATCCAGCTCCTTGCGTTCCTTGCAAGTTCAGGTAACTGTAAAATTAATGTGTACAGCCACTGTCACCTATGTGAGGTCTGCACTTACAGCCGCTCTGTTAGGACATACCAGCCTTTGGAAGAAGAACTGCTGAAAACAATAGCCAAAGCTCATGCCAAAAATACTTCTGATAGAAAGTGATTTTTCAAAGTGTTAAGCTGGCTTTGAAGCCTGTGGATTGATTTTTTTTAAGAGCGTTGTGCTAGAAATAGTACTTGAGGAAAAAAATACCTTTACTAAGCTACTCTCCCCTTAGAGCTGCAAGTGAGTTCAGTTCTTTGGATTAGTATATGCTACTTTTAATCACACTTTTTTGGTAAACCAGCCTGGAAGAGGAGGGGGAAAGGAGGGGGGTTCATTGTTTGCTTCTGAGCCCTAGTGTCTGCTAGAAATTATTAATGTTTGTTTCACAACGGGGTGTGAATTACTTGGTTGCAGTCAACCATTGTTTGGAAATATATTTTGGAATGTTTCCTTTATGAAAGGTTTTTATTTGCTTAGGACTCATGATCCTGTATTTCTTTCAGCTGTTCGCATGTTCCGTCGCTGCAATATTGCTCACTTTTGCAGTAATGGGTTCAACTAATAACCAGCCATTTGTTTCAAACTACATCTTGAAGCATGGTGAAAATCTAACTCCTGAAAGCTGTATTAAACCAGGATCTCATGCATTGTGCATTCTGCTAACAGTGGTCCTGGGATTTAACTTTTAATAGAAATCTTCTATTATTTCCTGGAAATAATTAAATAAAAGGTGGTCCTAAATTTTTGCAAGTGTGGTGAACATATTTTCAAATGTGATGATTGGGATTGAACTGTTTTGAATCTTTTTAATATGTTGGAGGACAGCGGTTGTTTTTTCCATTTTGTCTGACCGTACGTGAATAGCTACATAAAATGGATCTGAGTTCGTTAGGGCAGGATGATCTGGGAGACTAGGGCTTACTTTTGGCAGTGGAGGGGAAAGTGAGGTTTTCTTTTGATAGTGTTGATTAGAACTGGATCACTTCCAGACGGATCAGTTTAATCCAAATATTGCCACCACCCCCACCCCCAATTTGTCAGAGGGAGGAATGTGCCTGGGGGGACACATAGAGGTGGCTGGACTGGTGCAAGCATTAGGGTTGGAGTTCCTGTCTCACACAGTGCCAAGATTTGAAGAACCAAGCTGAACACCAAAATTCAGACTCGGGCTTCTGGCTCAGTGTTACAGTGCTGGATACCCAGAACCTACTGCTAATGGGACTGTATTTGTGGCTTGGTATGCACTTTTGAAGACAAATTTTGACTTTGGGACATAATGAATTTTGGCGTTCTGGAAAACTAGGATCATGGATGAATATTAGACTATGCTAACCATGTAACTTTTTTTGGTCAAAACATTGATGTTTCATCTCCCTACCAACCTCTTGCTGCTGGTTTGTGGGAATTACCTTATTTCCTTCTGGATCGACTTTATTTACTTACATGCAAGTGAGCAGGTCACCTCAGCAGAAAAATCTGGGAGGTGGTGACGTGTGGCCTTTGTGTCGCAGTTGCCATCTTTCGTGGCGTTCATTGTGTGGAGACATACAGGTAGGTATTGGAAAGGACCTCCTGAATCACTTAGTACAGCCCACTGCTAACCTAGACAGCCATAGCATCAACATCTGAGACATTTGTCTTTACAGACTTGAGTTCTAGTTCCACTGCTCTTTTTGAAAGGCTGCTCCATTGCTTTGCTTTGTAGATGGTTAGAGGCCTTGCTCCAATTACGTGTGAACATCCTCCGTCAGAATTGCCTTGAAATTGGTTTGCGGCATCTGTAGCTTCTCACGTCTGTGCAGAAGAGGCTATTTTTCTGATCTGAAAGCTCTTTATACTCCTTAGCTTCAGTATAAATGCCTGCTCCAGACAAGTGCAGCTGCAAAATGACATCTGGAAATGCTTCCTTCTTTCACCGTTTTTCAGCCTGCTGCTTTCTATGTTCTTCCTGTAAGAAAATAAGAGGACTTAGAGCTGAAGTATGTCAGGAAGCTATTCCTGTAGAAGAGTTTGGGTTTTTTCCTTGATCTTTCTTATTTGCAAATTATTAATCTTAAGTTTATTTTTCATTTTGCTTTTCCTCAGGTTTATCTGTTGTGTTTATTTTGGGTTTTAGAAGGTAGCTGTAGACCTTTGTGTCCGCAGTCTTGGTAAAGGTTAGAGTAGACCGCTGGAGTACATGCTAGGAGACTACCGTACTCCATCCCTTGCTTTGCAAACTGGACGCCTTGCTCTCCTTCCTCTCACCTCTCACACTCTCAGGCAGAGCAGATGAATCAGGGAGCAAGTGGGATTGTTGCGTTCCTCTGACTAGAGTGTTATTTTACCTACGCCGAGTGGTTCCTTCAGCAAACACCATCTTGTTTTTGCTGCAAGTCGTTCTGCTAATCATATAATATGAAATTCAACGTAGAAGACAAACCTAGGCAGTCCTCAGGTCCTAAACATTCCCCAGGCGGTCGGCTCATCTGTCGGGGCCCCCGCACGCTCTGCAGTACCGTGGCTCGCTTTCCCTGCAGGCGCCTGCTCGTCGCTTGGCCCGAGGTGCTTTGCTCCCTCTCCAAAGGAGCCCACTTTCATATTATCTTGCATCTCCCGTACGATATTTTATTTTCTCACATTGCTTCATGTCCTGACTTCTGATGCATGCGGGATGTCCGGAGGTCAGGCGGAAGAGTGTCATTCGTCCCTTTTCCTGCCTCCTGTGATGGTAGTCTCTAACAAAGAGAATTTTAATTACTGTGACAGTGGGGGATCAATGACTTCTTATTAGAGATGAGGTTGGATTCGGAGTTTATAGTTGCACTTCCAGTTTCTGTTTAAGGGAAACCTTTCGAAAATAACTTCTATTTTGTAGGGAAAAGCCATTCTCAGTAATACTTTGTTTTCTGATTCTGGCACATTTTCCACTGCATATAATTTGGGACTGTTTACATATACATAAGATTGCCAGGTCTCAGTTGAAAATGATATTTTAGTAGCATGGAAGGAACTGGCAGGCATCGGATACTACAAATCTTACGTGTACAGCATTTCTCAGTTTTCTTCAGTGGAGAAGGAGCCAAACGTTTCTTTGCTGCCTCGTGATACTGCAGTTTTATACCAATAACCACTGTGAAATAAATACAGTTACGCTTACGCCTGTGGATTTTAGTGAGTGTATATGTGATAGGTTGTTTTCTGAAAGATCTGATTCTGTTACTTTTGAAGTCAGTTGGGATTTCACAAACACATCTTTTGTGCCCAGATATACAACATGCTTAGCTAGTCATTCAGTGAGCTACTCTCTGCTCAATTAAGGTGGAAATCTTTTTTTCCCCAGTTGGACATTATCTATTCCAGTTTTCTCTGACACGGTAACATAAATTGATTTTTTTTCTTCTGAGTTCTTCTAGAAGTGGTTTAAAATTATATTGGAAGTTGATGCCATCAAAGGTAAGAAAAGCAGAGTTAATCAACACTGTGCATACCCAGCTACTCAGCTGCTGTCCTGCTGCTTTGCCAGGCTTTTGGTAGCTTCAGGGTGTATTAGGTTGGAGCTTAACAACTTTTTTTTTTTTCCCCTGTTTATCATCACTTAGCAAAGTAATTCTTACCAGTTACCTAGAGCAGTGGGCGAAGGAACCATCAGCTGAGGATGGTCCCATGATTTTCCTGTGTCGGTACAGATGACAGCGTTCCTAAGGCCACATTAATTGGGCTCATTTCCTGCAGTGTGCCTGGGGGCGAACGGAGCTGGGTGTGCTCTGAAATGGTTCCCTTCCCGGCCCTCCTCCCCGCAGGCAATGGTTGGGAAGAAAGGGGGGCTGATTTGATGGGCACTGGAGCTATTTCTCATTAGGGGGCAAACTTAAACAGCAAGATTTTGGAATGAAGTCTATGTTGTTTGGACTGCTCAAAGCTGTTAAACAGGGGAGAGAAACAGCCAGTTGTGACTCCCTCATTTTTCGTATGATGGGATCAGTTTTCAGAGAGGAGAATGTATATGTGTGCCCTGTGCTGTAATCAGTGGATATAAGCACTGGCAGAACCCCAAAACTTCACTGTCTCTGGATGCTCTGAGGCACAGGTGAGAAGGGAAGGCCCATCTCAACAAACAACAGCACTGTGTCTTCATAGCCTTCACAGTGTCTCTTTCCTAAATTCAAAATATAGGTATATTCAGTTTGTAAATTAGGATACCTACACTTAGATGTCTGCACGTAGGTGTCCCCATGTGGGCGAAGTGTGCTCAGTAGAGATCAGAGAGCTGCTCAAGACATCATTTACAGCTCCACACTTTTAGACGAGGTGATTTGAGCATGGCGGGACCTGAAGGACCCAGCTCACATGGGGATACCTACATACAGTCATACATAGGTGACTTTAGCTGAATCCTACCCTTTATGTCTATTGTCTGCTTCACTGCTTTTTTTTCGTTTAGGGCAGTAATGCGCTTACATTCTCCCATCAGAAGTTTAAGAGGACCCCAACGATGCAACAAGGGCTGGCACCAAATCCTTGCAGCAGCTCGTGCAAAGGCAGTGGTACTGCCCACCTTCCTCTTGCTGTCCTGGCAAAGGCAGATGGACTTCTCGTGTTCTTCAGAGGACCTGCGCTCATGGTGCAAACTGGTGGCGATGGTGGGAGAAGAGCAAAGGCATCAGCTGCTGCCAAAGCCAAAGTTTAGCACAAGGAAAGCAGAAGGGTGGCTGATGCCATCTCTCCCAAGAGCCTGACATCCACCCCCTTTATGAAGATAAGCTGCTTCCTGTGTTTCTAATTATTCAGAAGTAACTGCCTTTAATAGAATTCTTTCTCCAGCAAGATTTTATCTTGAAAAAAATCCTGTCATCTGTACAGCTGATGTTAATGAACATGCAAGCTTTAGCTCAGGGCTGGCGTCGGACAAGTCAGATGAACTGAGTCAATATATGTACCAGTGAAATGAATCCAGTGACATTTAGATCAGATGTTTTCCCCCTCACTCCCCTTCGCATTCAGGCCATGTTTCAGCAGTGTACTGTACTTGGCACCTGAATAAACACTTGCAAATATTTATAACTCCCCACCTTCTCATAGGGGGCTTTCTGAGATCTTTCCCACAACTCTCCCGTATAAAACACTTGAATCCCTCTTCTTTTGTAATATAAACATGGAGGTAATGTGCCCCTTGTCATAGCAGACATCTGTTATATGTATAGTAGTTATTCTGTAGCTCACAGGTTAATCATTGTGCTCCGTCCCATTTTGCATTGCAATCTGCAAATTACAATGATTCCTTGAAGAGACAGAAAACAGGTTTGTTATTTATATTATTAATAAACTCTAAATCATTCCCATATTCATAACTTGTTTTATGTGATTTGTTCCATTCTCCAGATGACAAATATTGGCTGCTAAAGTCGCTTTACTAAGATGGGCTTTGCTAATTGCCATGAATGAAGCTTGAATTGAACATTAATTAACTATTTCTGTAAAGAGCTCATCACAGCAAAACCTTCTGCACTTGTGTAAATTTATATTTAACATCCCATGACAAATGCACGCCTTTCAACAATTGGTTCGCAGCTCTTGACAAATGTTTCTATTTCATTCTAAAAGTTATGGGTTCAGTCACTGCATCAAAAATAGCCATGGCTTAGATTTGCATGAAGACAAATTACTTTTGAAGTGCATTTCCAGTCTTTTGGGAATCAGCATGTTTTCTCTAAAATAAAGTTCTTCCTCCCATTTTTCCTGAATGTATATGTTTTTATATAACAAGAGAATTAAAAATACCCATGAGGGCACTGCAATAATTCATATGTAGGTGGGTGATGCAGTACAGGAATTTGTTCCAAACCAGTGTCTCTCCCTGTGCTTTTCTTGGATTAGGCTTAAAGTTTCCATCACTGGAAAATAGTTGGTTACAACTGGGATCCATTCTTGCATTGCCACCCTCCAAAGCCCTTTGATATGATGGAGAGCTTGGGGGAATGCAGGGTCAGCCCTTTCATGATCATCTTCACCAGCAGCTTTATTCTTCAGGATGGAAATTTTGTGTTCCCACAATAATCCTAAATGGATTTATTTTAGGTCTGCAGTATCTCATAATGGTGCATACTGGAGAAGCCAGAGGCATTACCTTGATGACAAACTACCAGAAGGAAGAGTAAATCTGGTCCCTTGGTCAACCTCCTTCCTCTAGCAGTACTGATAGCAAACCTTGCAAAGAATGGTGGTCTTAGGAGACTCAGGTGTAAACAGCCGTGATCCACACTGTTTATAACCATTCTCTCTTGGTGCTCTGAAAAGTGAGCTGGCTCCTACAATTGCTTGGATCGTACTACAAAGACTGCTTCTCTATGGCTGTGCGTATTGTACAGTCTCCTACTATATGTTAGGATTTTAGTTTCCATATATACAAGCAAGTGGTTCCTTCTGCAAATATTTGGAAGCTAAGCTGAAAGATGTGGTGAGCACTCCACCCAATTTCTGGTATGCAGCTAAACAGTATTGTAGGTGATTTTGGTGTTGAATAAATGCTAAGAGGACAATGTGCCCCTCTAGCAGGAGTGTGAAAGGACTGAAACTAAAATTACAACTACCCATGAAATCAGATATTACAGGTGAGTTCTCTGTTTGCTTTGCACAGCACAGTTTTTTTAAAATCTTCACTTCAGAACATAGCCTGGAAAGAGGAGTTCAAATGTGATTCCCAGGAGTATTCTCTAGAGTATTATTTTAAACATATATATGTGTGTATATATATCTGTTTGTTTACATTTTTTTCTGTAGACTTTTGCCTGACAATTAATTTCCCTTTGCATTTGGTTTGCATTACAGCATGTGCTCAAGCAATTGTTCTTAGAGAAGAGTTGTGCAAATATCTGCCAATTTAATCTATTTGTGCTGATAGAAATGATTCTCTGTGATTTTCTTGGCCCTATTGAGTTTATGTCATGTACATCCACTTTACTTTCCTCTTTCCAGTGCTGTCCATGGTTTATCTTCATTAGTCTCAGGTTTTATTTCTTTGTCCGTCATATGGCTTGAATTTTGTGCAGAGCCTGGGACTGCATGCATTGGGAACTAGCCTGGAATTCAGGAGAAGCAGGGTTGCTTTTAGTCTCTATGACTTCGAGCCTTTGTGACTCCAGGCAAGTGTTTCAGTGCCTCTGACTCCTCCTGCATTTTTATCTTGTTAGAATCTGAGAGCGAGGTCTTCAGGGACCCTGGCTTTGTGCCCACGTGGTGACTTGAGAAATCTATCTGTGAGTGTCTAGGTGCCACCACGTTTCTCAAAAGGCCTTACGCCTTAGGAGGAAAGTTTTCATCAATAAATATGAGGATATATTTTTAGTGTTTTTTCATGATCTGCTGAGTCCATCAACAGGCTTGTTTCATGGCCACAAATGTTTTTGCATCTACACAGTGGGAAAGATGCATCCTTCCTGGAACAGCGTCCCACATAAAATTCACTTCTTCAGGGGGGTTTGTATGCTCCCTTCCCTTCAGGGCTGTCTCATTTATTATCTGTACTGTGTGTTTGTTTGCAAATCTGAATCTTGCTGTATAGATGCAGAGACTCTGACTCCTTCTGATGGGTGGAGGAGACCACATGTTCTGCCTTGGGGTCTGCAGAGTGCCAGGTTTGGGTCAGTCAGCACTGTCTTCAGTAACTGGATCAGCTGGATCTTTAACTACAAATTCCTGCCACCCACTTCTTGAAACAGCTCTGCAATTGGTAGTTAATACTGTAGATTACACCCCCATTATCATCAGAATGTTTAAGTCAACACCCTTAACCTTACATGTTAGGCTGGCTGGTCCCTCTGCTGAGCTCAGGTCTGGTGTGATGAGAGAGTGGGTGAGGTTGGTTACTCCTGTTCATGCTCTGAAATTATGCTTCTACTCATTAGGTAAAGTTTTTGGGTGCCGTTACTTGGGTGTCTGGCAGCTGAGAAAGCTGCCTCGAATGTGCAGTGGTTTGTAAACATAGGCTGGCAGATGCATTCAGTTAAAATCTAATTCCAGGCTTATGGCTTACCCTTGAAAGGCTCTCTTCCATCTAGCAGCACCACTGAGCTCTCATCCAGACTGAAGCTGAGCCAGCTGTCTGTCTTCCAGGTACTTATCTTCTGAAGTGCTGAAACATCTCACGGGTTTCACCGCCTTCTCTGTCATGGGAACCCCAGTAAAAGCAAATGACTGGAGGAGAGCTTGCCTTTCTAGCATTTCCAGGCACAGCAATGAGACAAGTTCATGGAAGAAAACTCCACCCAGGCCTATTAAACATTAAGATACTGATGCAACTGTTGGCTCAGGAAGTCCTAGATCATGCAGTGCCAGGAGCTGGTAGAATATACAAGGGGAATATCTCTGTTTTCTTGCCCTTGTCTCTTACTCTGTTCCAAAATATTCAGTATTTTGAAATCAGCTACTGAATTAAATGAATCTTCAGTGTGGTCTTGTAGAGCTGGACTTCTTAACTTCTTAGACTGTTTCCCACATATTTGAAAGCATTGTGTGGTCTCCACAGAAAGTTGGCAAGGGACCCAGATCACAAGCTTGACAAAACGTATGCATTGTATGACATTTAATATGAGTGTTTTAGTAATCTCTGGTGGACCAAAGGAGTAATCTGGACTGGGTGGAGGCAGTAAGCCAGCAGGACTGACTAAGGAGAGTAGGAGAGAGAACACTTAACTTGACCAGTCCCATCAGTGTTAATTTTTAGATCACATGTTCCTGGATGGCTCTCTGCAAACTGGTGCTGGAGAAATCCTGCTGAATAGTCAGAAAACCTGAGCTAGACAGATTGTCAAGGGGCACTTGAATTAGCCAGAAAATCTGACTCCACAATACAGTGAGCAGCTGAGGAGGTAGGGATGTCTCTCTGAATTCAGGGTCCCAGGACCTACAGCAAGGAGAGGCAAGATAGGAGTTCTTTCTGAGTACAGGGGCACGATCCCTTCCCTACTCCTGCTGGCCACACTGTTTCTGATACAGGCCAGGATGCTGCTGGCCTTCTTGGCCACCTGGGCACACTGCTGGCTCATGTTCAGCCGGCTGTCAACCAGCACCCCCAGGTCCTTTTCCACTGGGCAGCTCTGGGGTTGCATGGGGTTGCTGTGACCCAAGTGCAGGACCAGGCACTTGGCCTTGCTGGACCTCATACAGCTGACCTCAACCCATCGATCCAGCCTGTCCAGATCCCTCTGCAGAGCCCTCCTACCCTCCAGCAGATCAAGACTCCCACCCAGCTTGGTGTCATCTGCAAACTTACTGAGGGAGCACTCGATCCCCTCATCCAGATCATTGATAAAGATACTGAACACAGCTGTCCCAAATACAGAGCCCTGAGCTCACCACTTGTGACCGGCCGCCAAATGGTTTTAACTCCATTCACCACAACTCTTTGGGCCCGACCATCCAGCAAGTTCTTTTACCCAGAGAAGAGTACATCCATCCAAGCCAGGAGCAGCCAGTTTCTCCAGGAGAATGCTGTGAGAGACGGTGTCAAAGGCTTTACTAAAGTCTAGGTAGACAAAGTCCACAGCCTTTCCCTCATCCAATCAGATCCAAATGTGGCAAAGGAAGTTGGCAGTGGCTAAAATATGTGACATTTTGCAAAAGTAAAAGTCAACAAACAAGGCTTTGTACAAAGAAATAGAGGCAGAGCCATAAAATGGTATAAAACCTATGCATTTTGAAGGTTGCCTCAAATTCTGGGGTTCACCATCCTAATTATAGTACCACGTAAAACTCTGTTTAAAATAACTTACTACAGTTTACATTGCAGCCTGTTTTAGATACTGTAAAGACAACAATGGGAAAAAAGGGTATACATATGTTTGGAGGAAAATATAAATAAATCGGAAACGTTGCTAACTACATCAGAAAACATTTGAACCTTCTACTTATATCTGCAAAATTTAAGTCACACTCATAGCTTTCCACCCAGGCATGCAAGTTACAGCATTTATAGTAGCAAACCTGCCTTATTTACATTTGTTTCTCTTTGGAAAGAATAACTTTGCACATGTAGCCTTTTAATTTGTGTACACAAATGGTATTGAACTAGGCATCATTTTAGAGACTTTGCACTACAAGAGCCATCCATATTCATTACCACAGTGCATACTCACTACCTTCTCTTGCCTTGCTAAGGTTTCTAAGATCCACAGACAAAACCATCTTAAGCATCTTAAGTATGGCTGGGGATTTGCTTTGAGTTATGATTTACTGATTTATCTTTTCTTTCTGTGTGTGTATCTAAAACCCCTTCTTAAATCTTGCAAAGCAGACAGTCGTGCTACAAGTGCCTATACGTTTGTCATTAAACCTGGGTTGAAGAGTGAAGGTGATGCTGGTAAGCTTAGGGTACACTGTTTCCATGGAGGTGGTAGATTGGAGTAAAGAAGTGTACAGGTAATGTCAAGAGTTTGCTGAAGGAATTCAGGGATCATAGCCTGCTTCCACTAAATCAGCAAAATATGGGCTTAATTCTGACAGATGCTCCTCCTTGCTTCAAGAAGGGGAGTAGTGGAGAGACTCCAAAGCGAGAGTCTTCCACTGAGGAGAACAGGTGCCATTAGCATCTTGTATCTGACAGCACTTCCTATATATTCTGGATCATGCTGTGCCTTGAGATACAGCACAAGTAACAAATATGGGGCAAATAACTTTTTTTCTTGGCCCATTCCTATGTGTAATAGGGTGCAGAATGATATCCTTAACCAAAGGCAAGCTAGAAAGAGAAAGACATTAAAATAAGTTGAGCTGGTCAGAGAAGAATGGCAACGATGGCAATAGAATTATTTTAGTTAATTATAGAGGAAAAAGCAAAACTGATGTAAGGTTTCATCTTGCTCTTTGGCTCTGAGGCAGAATTCACTCCTGCTTCACTTCTGTCATCTGAGGAGCTGTGGGCCACGTTGATCAACCAGCAGTAATTCATGGCTGTCAGAATGGGTCAAATTGACAGTTTATTAATAAAAATAACCATTTGGTGTTATAGTCCTATTCATTATTGCTTTTTTGCTGTTCTTTTGTAAATTAAAAAACCCCTCATAGATATTAAGTTTGGCAACAGTATTGTCTTTTGAGTGTACACTCTATACTACACTGTGTACTTAATTATAGTACTTACTAATATATTGTGGTAGTAAAGGGAACATTTTCCATAATAGCACCTCACGTACTGGATATTCCAGTTGAGTGCAGGGACATGAATTGTTGGATAAGTTACTGTTAAATGTGAGTAGCAGTCAGTGGCAGACACTGCCTCTGAGATATTGAGCGTTTTCCTTAAGTGGCTGATATTACTGAATGCTTGACAGTTCCACTGTATGATACGTTTCATGAATTTCCTGCCTTTGAAATTCCAAATGGGCCACTTCAATCTCTATAGAGACATTAATTTTACATCTGCTTGTTTTTCCCCCTTAGAGCTGAATTTTTTAATTAACACTAAATAAATAATCTTTACAGAGTGTTATAAACAATAGCCATGAAATTCAGTGGGTAACTGGTTTGAACCTCAGCTGTCCGTTTCCTTTTTACATCACCGGGGGCAACCCTGTCTCCGCTCTGTTGCGTATGACCTCTTCTGCCCATCCCCTCTTCTCACATACACCTCTCCTCATTCAGACCATTACAATTCCAGTCGAATAGCAGTCTATTAGGTCCCAGTTTTTCAAAGCACACAGTAATTTCCCATGAACATCAAAGCAAATTACTCTGATTCAGTTTCTCTTTAGAAAAGGAAACATTCCTTTATTTTCCCACTGGAACTTGTTCATCCTTGCTAAGCGCTGCTGCAGGTATCATTCCCTCCTTACAAATTCCTTTTTTTTTTTTTTTCCCTGAGAGTTGTGAATTTCAGTCAGTCAGTTTTATTTGTTATTTTAAAGGACTGTATTATGTCAGCTTTTGTGCTCTTCTAATGTAATTGGAATGTATTCATTTGGCCACACAGAAAATGGTTTTACAAATTAGCTTTGAAAAGCTGGAAGGGCCATGACAGAGCAAACAAATAAATTCATCATATTTTGTGGCGTTAAGGTCTCACTTTCATATCAAAACATACAGCTTCCAGAATACTCATCTCAGAGCTTTGAATTAATCTCTGTTTTTGTATGCTTCAGTTGAACTTCTTCAGGGCAAATTTTTCCTTCATACATTGCTAGACACCAAATCACAGATAGACTTCAAATGCCAGTAACTAATACGGGAAGTGAATATTTGCCATTTTTTCATAGAAAGAAAAAAGTCACAAAAACATTAAATGAAAAGCCCTCTCCCTCCAGACTTGAGTTGAAAAGTGAGCTTTCTACAAATTTCTAAAACTCTAAAAGAAGAGGGTGAAAAATTTGAGGAAGAATTGTCAAACTTTAGAAGTCACTAGCAATTTAAAAAATAATTTCCTTCATGTAATTATGCATTTTCACCTGTTTTTTTCTCTCTTACTCAAAATTAGCTTATATTTGTGCTTTTGAGACCTCCTTAATTGTGTTTCCTGGCTGATGATAATCATTTGTTAATCCCAATTTCATAGGCATCTATGTCTAATTGTGAAAGCCACCCATCTTGACTGAAAAACTCATGCAAACTATCCTCTTGCATGGTTTGATGCTGATCTGGTAGACTACTGATGCAAAATGTGACTTCAAAGTGCAGGTTTAGATGCAAATTGATAATTTCCAAAGGTTAGGTCACTGAGGTTTTCTAAGGAGCTAAGAGCAAGGCCTGTTGTGGGAATTTGGATTTGCTCTCAGTACAGGTGGGGACTTGCTGGACCTATGGTCTTGGCTTGCACCCATACCCAGGAAAGATAGGAATGAGAGACCGTGAAATGTAACTTGAAACCACTTCTTCAAAAATGTATGAAAAAAATTAATTCATCTGTGTTTCTGTGTTTGGGCTGGGGAGGTTTTAACAGATTTCCATGTAAATTTGTCTTTAGTGTTCTCAATCAATTTTATCTTCCAGATCCTTTCAATAAAATCGAAGTGCAAAAGTATTTAGTGTGGTTTTACTTATGTTCTGTTTTAGTAAATAACAATGAAAGCTGGCAGGGGACAGAGGACAGAGGAATTAGTTTGGTTTTTCCTTCATACCTGATGTTGCAGACTGAAGATACAAGTTATGAAGAGAGAATTTAAGTTCCCAGCATTTTTTTTGCAGTGTGTATGACCAATTAGTTATTTTTAAAGGTAAATATAGTTTGGAAGCTTCTTCTATTTAATTTATTGGCCAAATTTTCCAATATAAGTCGGATTTTTAACATGTTTAATTAATTAGAAAGACTAATAGTAAAGTGTTTCTCAGCTTCATTATTTTGAAATAAAATCTCAAAGTAACAAGTTTTGGGGTAGTTAGTAAAAAAAAAAAAGTTTTTTGGCAGGAATAATATAATGCATGGCAAAAACTGAAATCACAGTTCACCTAGGTTTATTTTTTTAACTAACTCTTCAGGAGGTACAGAATTCTCCGGCATTCCTGGCGCAGCAGCCAGCCGTGGGGATTTTGCTGGCTACCCCAGGCTCACAGAGACAGGCACGTAGCAGCTCAAGCTGTGTGTGAGAAAGGACACATAGGAAGAAATTACAAAGCCCTTTGCAGATATTGACCATTTTTTTGTAATTTACAACTAAGTAGTCTGCTTTGGTTAGTATTAATCTTGACAATGAATAATCTTTGCTGAAGTGGAGTGTGAAAAGCAAACACCACCGCAATTCTGAGGAGGCTTTTTACTGTTACTGCTTCAGAAGAGTCCAAGTGCTTCCAGAGGGCACCAGGAAATGTTGGGATTTCTTCATATAACTATTACATGATTTGGGGTAGATGTTTTGATCTCTGCTCTACAAGGAAAGACTAGAACTCTAGTCCAGAGGGAACTAGGAGGGTATAGAGCAAACCTTCCCTGGTCACTACCCTTCCTTCTGCCCCTGCCACTGCCTCTCAGTTGCCTGAGACCACGGCTCACCTACCAGCTTGCGGTCCAAGCTCAGAGGAGATGCCTGGGCTTAGACGATCCCGATCATGCCTCTTCTCTCGTGATCTTCAGGCCAGTCTTCTTGCAGTGTTCCTCCTGCTGACGGGCAGTATCCACCCCTGCTTTTTGCTGGTTTTATAACGACTGTGCATCCATGCTTCTGTGCTGCGACTTTGTAAAAGGGAAGTAGCAATTACGAGTAGCTGTTTCCTCAAAGAGGCTCCCCGGTGCTTAGGGGAGAGGATTTGAAGAACCGCGAGTCACACACGGCTCTGATGGTGTTCTGGGGTGCTGGGCAGGGTTTGACAGCTCACCCTGGTACCCGGTACCAGCTGCCAGTGAGTTGGGGCTGTGGGTGTTTATTAGGGTACACCGACGCTGCAAACCATGGCAGGAGGCACCGTGCCGTGGCCGTGGGGAGGTGGGCTGCCTCTCTCCTCACAGTAGGAACAGACAAGTTATCCAGAGGGCCAGGACTTGGAGAGAGCGGTTTATATGACCAGATGGAGCCACTGCGATAATCTGGTAGGAACTTCCAGATAATTTAATAAGAATTGGCAAGAGCGAGACGTCAGTTCCTTGATAGTTTTTTGATGAGGGGAGAGAGTGTTGAGGTGTGAATTAAGAGGGAATTAGCTCTCGTTAACTCTGGGTATACACGCTCAATGATGTGCTTTTCTTTCTTTGTTCTAGACACAGAGCATTGTGCTAGAATCTTACTGACCTTTAATTTGATAAATATTTGAGACCCTGAAAGCCAGAGGAGGAAAGCAGATGCCAGGGTATGCGTGGCGGTGGCGCAGGCAGCCCCTCTAGATTTGCCCACTGGAAAACTCGGTCTTGCTGCCCGAGCCCTGGGCAGTGACGGAGTAACAGCTCAACACCACGGAGTTGTGTTGTGTGTCCGGTGCCCGTGTTAGTGAGGCTGGTGTCATCTATTTTAGATCCTGGTACAGCTGATAAGGTTTAAATAGGAAGTCACAGTTCAAGTACAAGGGGCATGTGACAGTTGGCTTTTTTAAATAGATGTCCATAGCTGAAACATAGGGCTACCCTCTCTCAAATCTCTCTTTGGGGCCCAATCATGCCCATGACATATATTCTTCCTTCAGTCAGGGACCAAATATATACGGGGGGTGCCAGAGTGATGAGAGCTCAAACTGCAGAAAGCAAGGACAGGTGAAGGTCATTGAGGGTTTTATGGATAAGAGCAGATTCCTGAGCTCCTCATGTAGGGGCTCACTGCGGGAGCAGGGCTGAGCCACCGTACTGCAGGGACTGCCAGGGAGAGCCCCTCACAGAAGCCACTTTTCTTCAGGCATTACCAAAAATGATGAGAAAAAATAGCGAACATCTGGAAGAAGAGCAGTCTGAGAATTTGCTTCCTTTTAATAAAATTATCTCTTCATCTGTGCACACGTTTCTGTGAGACTGCTATTTCTTTGCAGATGAAGTTGAATACCCGCTTGTTCACTCAGCACTCACATGCTGACAAGCACGGTGGGAGTGCTAAATACTTTTCTTTTTAACTACTGAGCCAGTTTAAACTAGTAAAACTCTTTGATATATTTCCTTGTTTGGTAAAAAGGTGGTCATCTAAAATTATCAAAATTACAATAATTAGCAAATTGCAGAGAAATGCCTTTAGGACTTAAAACTGAGAAGTTTAAGCAATAGAACTGTAATTTATAGGCTGACACACCAGTCCAGCTATAGGCAACCCCAGCAGTTGCTTTGCTACTCATTAAAATAAGTGCACAGCTATCAGACTAATTATAGCATGCAGCTATGTAGAAAACTGAACCCGGACAGTGAGACAGGATACCTTCCGACAGAAGTAGATCCACAGCCCACTGCAGCCTGGAAATCCTTCTGCATTTTAATCTGCTGTCTCCCTAGGCATGTTTGCAATGCTGTTTATTTTGTACAGCTTCCTTTTGCTTTCTCTCCCCTGCCTCAAGTCCCCCGAAGATATCACCGTGTCTCACCGCGGCAGCTTTTGGTTTTTTGCTCTTGGAGAATGCAAACCCATCCTGGTGACCCCCACTTTTTTATTAGAGCACAGATTTCAGCAGCTGCCTGACCACGTGAGGGCAAAAAAAGGAAGGGTTACTTTTTTCTCCCTCATGCCCTCTCATAAATGGGAAGACTGGATCCTATCGCATGTATTTGCTGCTGTGTTAAAATTGTGATTAGGGCCATGGTAGTATGTCAAACTGTTTTAAGTGAATAGATAACTCAGGCGATACCTTCCTGGAAATGTCAGGTTTTGTGAAAGCTGACCAACTTCTGACTTTTCTTGCACGCCCGTGGGTTAATTTGCCTGCCTACCTGTGTTCATGTTCTTGTGAACACAAGTCAGGTGCTAGTGCTCATTTTAACTATGCCTATATATAAAATAGGCAACAGTTTTGTCTCAAGACCCTTTTCCATTAACGAGCCTTAACTAAACTTTTGGGAAAAGTACGGTATTTTATTGACTTAGGGCAGCCAGTGTGTGGCAGGCAGGCTTGGTGGGCCCTGCTCTGGAGAAAGGGGGTCCTTAGCTGCAGCTCTGGTGTCAGCAGGTCACCCCCCTCTTCTTCAGAACAGGTTGTACGTATTCTGTCTTCAGAGGAGAAGAGAAGCAGGCTGGCCTTCGGCTTCCCTCTGCAACGATGGGCTGTGAGCGTTTTCTAGCATGTGCTCACATCTTGGCGCTCAGCTGAGTACCTCACAAGCATCCTCACTTCAAGGTGCAAGCTGGGCTTGCTAAATTTTGGAGTCTTAACCCAAACTTCACCGCCTTAAGCTACCTCTTAATCATATCTTGATTTGTATGTTTTCTTAGAGAAGACATTTCGAAAGATAAAACAGACTTGGCAGCAAAAGAAAAAAAAAAAGAGAGAGAGAAAAAAGCCCTAAGATCATGCATCTGGAAAAAGCTTTCTAATCCATCTTGAGACATCTGTTGCTTTAGAAGAAAAAATCTCCTGGCTGCACTGGGGCCCTGCAGCTATGTGTGTTGGGGGCCTGGCTGTATAATTTGTGGAGCGCAATAATTCTATAATTATATTGCTAATTGTGTGCTACCACTTTTTTATAATGACAGAGTGAAATGATTTATAACTTAACAGTTTTACAGGAGCTTAGACAGACTGTTAACTGAAAATGAGCCCTTGCACTATAGCTCCTGATAACTGCTATTGTTAAGGGCACGCTATCGAGCTGCGCGAATGCCTTGCTGGAAGGTGTAGTCTTGCAGAAGTATTTCAGACTCAAAATCTCAACAGTGCAGTGCCTTTGTGGTCTTGCCTGTAGGTATACGAAAATCAACAGGAGGGAGGATGAGCGAAAGAAGGGGTAGGAGTCAGAGTACCCACAGTACCCACAAAGAACTCCAAAAGACTGCAAATGGTAGGAAGAACCTGAATTTCAAAACGGAAGCGGTATTTGTAGTGAAAAGTACAGGAATTTGATTTTGCGGGAGGCTGAAGTACTTTTTGGTTCAGTAATGAGGAAGAATGGGCAGTTTGGGGATTAGACAGGACCTTCTCTGGCAATACTTAGAAGATCTAGAAATTATGAATCAGGTTGCAGAAGCACGACATTTACCTTCTTTTCACTGCCTTGACTTACTTGCCACTTTGATTGCCACTTACCTTCTTGCCTTTTCTGAGGTGAATTTGTGTTTGGGGAGCCACAATTGCTTTCTCTGTCTGTGGATATAGTTTATCTGGCTGCTGCCAACACTGCTTTTACTTCCCAAGGTTGCTTTACCTCGGCTGGAACAGAAAGGAATAGTTGCACTGAATTGTTCAGGCAACACATGGTATTGGTGGTTTTGTTCTTCCAAATGTTACAAGATGGAAGCGTACAGCATTTTACAGAAATAAAGGGGTAAAAGGAGAAAAATTGAAAAAAAAAATACTTTCATGCTTAATTATGTGGACATTCTATATGTAAAAAGAAGCATAGATCGGCCTTTTTTTTGTTTTCTTCCCCCAAAATAGAGTATTCAACTATCTGAGCTAGTGTGTTAAGTGCATAACAGTAACTACCTGTTGGGACTTTTGACCACATGCTGATTGCCCTGGGAGTATATTTTAACTGTTGAAATACAAGTTTTGGTATGAAAAGAGCAATTCTTCTTTCAACTCCAGATATTAAAAGATGAAATACATCCTATACCCTTCCCTCATTCCTGCAAGTGTTGTTTTATGGCAATGGTTCATTCAGGATTTCAGCTTTTGCAGCTGACGATTTACTATCTTTGGCTTAGATTTTTACTCTTTGCAAAGCTGAGTGTATAGGCTTATCATTTCAGATATAACATGACCTAAGTTATGAGATCATTATGAAAAATTCTTCATTAAGAATCATACAAGATTCATAGAATTATTTTATTTCAAGGGAATTTTTTTCCTCATTTCTCCCTGGAGAAATTTTCAAGCCAGTTTGTTCTGATATGATATAAAAGATATACAATACTCACTTTGTACTCAAAGTTGCTTGATATAAAGATCAGTAGATTAAACAGCGTATGCTTTTGGGAGGAAAATATTTGAATTTGGAAACCTTATTAAAGTGACTATATCTCAAAAATTAACTCACAGTATGTGTGTGATTACATGTGTAATTTAAGTGTTCTGCAAAATATGATACCAGACAAACTATCTAACTCAATCTGTATGAGTCGTTTTGGCATGTTCAGAATTTGCCTAATAGGCTGAAGTCAATAGATAAGAATAAGTTGTTCAGCATGTCCAGACAAAGCACTTATAAAAGAAAGAAGGAGAAGAAAAATTAGAGCAGTGGAAATACTTTAAGTAAAGGGACAGGAACCTAGAATACGAGAAGTAAAATAGAATAGGTGAATATAAGTGATAGTTTGGTAGTTGTTCTTTTTATCATTCCAGTTAAAACAGTTCTGGTCTGCTTCTGCTTCTCTCAAAATCTGTGGCAAGGTCTCTGTTTTCATTTGTAGGCTATAAGCGTACAACTTCTAGTATACGTGTCCAGCCTATCAACAGTTATTTTTTCTTTTTCAGTGTGATGAAGCTGTTGACTTCGGGCTTGTACTTGCGAGAATCGCACAGCCTGTGATGAACACGTGCCATTACCATTACCAGGGAAGCATGCACAGTTCTGCTGATAGGAAGGTAGGAGACAGTTTTCTGCTAAACATGGATTTTCATCTTGTCATTCCACTTAATGATCAAAATACTAAGATAGGTACAGCCTTTAGAGCTCTAGTTAAATACTCTGCATTAATTCACAGCATTTGCCTTAGTTCCTCAGAATGTTATCCTGCTAATAACCAAAACTTCCTTTAAACCTTGTCTCCTGCAGTGTTCTCTCGCACAGTTTAATGTAGAGCTTCCATTCATAATCTTCACTGTTTCAGTTTAATCTGCTTTAATATTTGACTTCACTGTACCCTGTTCTGTAGACCCTACAGCTACAAATTGAAGTACATAGCCAAGCTGAAAGTCAGGGGAAAGGAAATAAAAAAATAATATAGGCTAATGCTCCTTCTTCTTGCTTATGCATTTCTCCATCTGTGAAATGAATATACTACTACTTGCTTTGGATCTCTGGGTCAAATTTTTATGTGAAAGATTACCAGTACTGTCTTTTGCTTCGCATCCTTGCTCATAGTTCTGCTTTCTACTTCAAAGTGACAAGTTACATGAGATGCCACTGGAGGTAATTTTGGGTAGATATCTTTTCAAGCAATTTAAGAAATTATTAGAAAGCTGTCTGAACGGAATATGTACAGAAAATTGATCAATATTCAACTGTTTTTTTGGTGAGATATAAAATATGTTATGTGGTACGGGTTTGTAAAATGCACATCTCGTACTATTAGAACTACTTATCCCTGACTTTTTGTTTTATAAGTGCGTATGGATTTCTGCTCGTCAGTGTGTTTTGCAAAGACAGGCATATAAAATTGTAAACATTCACAGTTTGTTTAAAACATATACTGAAAAATTATTAATATATTCCAGTAATAGAATACATAAATTTGAAAAGGGCTTTGGTGGAGAAAATAATTCCTGGGAGATTATAAAAGCATTAAAGAAATGAAATCCTATTTCTTTCTTGAGGTGAATTCGACAAAAAGACAAAAACACATTTATCAATATTGAATAGCCACAGCAAACCCCCCCGCTGAACACTACCGTGTGCGTACTCTTCCTGCAGATTCACAGACAGCCCGGGCATGTGTGGTCCTGCACAAACACCGTCTTAAATGCAGCAAGGCATAGGATCTTTTGCAAAGACACAAGCCTTCCTCAGCCCGGTCAATAGGCTGGGCTTCCGTAGCCCGGGAGGGCTTGTGGGTGCCGCTCCTCCACAGCTTGGTCCAGGGACACGGAGTTAAGCGCCTGCTGTGAACAAATGCTGCTCTTCTGTACCCGCACCTGTAGCTGGCGATGGGATGCGGGACCTGAAGTTAGCTTTGAGGGACAATCCCCATCATCTGGGCTGAGTCGCTCTTCATCCAAATGCCAGCGTCTTAAACTCAGGCGGTCTGGGTGAAGGCTGACCAGTTTAACTTCACCATATCAGCGGCTAACCTTTCCCAGTTGCTGAGGCTTTTACATATATGTAAGGTATCTTGTAGATCATACCCCCACCCATCTCAGAAAGGCACTCAGCTGAGCAGCACTATGCCTGTGTGTGGCGTATGAGCCTGGCTTCTATGTGCGTTGTTTAGGATTTGCTGAATTGACACGTTTGTGACAACTCAGGGATCCTTTGGAAAAAAAAAAATGAAAAGTTCTTTAACATCACTATACTGAATATACAATTTCAGTAACCTTTAAAAATACTTCATGCATTTATCAACCTCAATAATATGTCAGAGCAGAGAGTTGGAGTTTCTGAACTAATTTTTAGAGTAGTTTCCCAGGTATAACCCTCCTGCAGTGCACAGACCCTTTAAAATCCTCAGTCAGCGGAACTATAGTTGTCTGTCAGACATGAGGGATATGGGGCTGTTACAACTAACTAGGATTAGCTCCTGCCTCTTGCATTAGTCAAAATTCTAATGCTGCTTAAAAAGTACGTGTTTGCAACTTAATAATTTTAAACTGGAAAATATAGCCACAAAACTGGAGACTGAATAAATTTACTCCTTTGAATATGCTCTCTGCACCTTAACAAAATACATCACAGTGAGTTAATAATTACTATTTTTATACTGTGTTATTTTATGGAAAGTATCTCTCACCAGCAGGAAAGTACAAGGACTTCTAGGAATCACCAGGGTATAATGAAAGTTGCCAAAAATGTAAACTCATACAGATTTTCTTATGAACCATGAAAATATTATGTTTAAACTAAAAGAGTAACCTTTAGCCTTTGTATGAGAACAGTAAAAAAATATGAACAGGGCTTTTAAAAAAAAAAAGTGAGTGTATAGACATCTGAGGTCTCAGGCCCTATATTTCTATTAAATAAATAGGGCCTGAGACCTTAGATGTCTAGAAAATACCAGCCAACTAAACTAACATCAGAAGATCAATGAATGATCTGTGGGTAAACGGAAAAATTCTAATCTGATTAAATCTGCAAAAAGAATCTGAACAGTAGGGTCCTCTCCTTTTGCTTCTCAAGTACCTTCCTGTGCATTTAATTGCAGCAAGATACTTTTTCACCTCCATAAGGGCATTTTTCCGAGATTTTTCCATTCTACTCTTACTTACACCCAGTAAGTCAACAGACTTTAGCCAACACACCAGCAATATTCTGAGGACAAAAGTGATCTACTGAGCCAGCAGTGCCCAGCAACGCAGTATCAGGACAAAAGAAGTATTCCTCCCAAAGAGACAAAAATAGTAAGTTCCCAGGATGCTATTTACTAGAGTGTCAGAGTGTTGAAATATGTCAGCAGAGCATTTCAACTTCCTAGACTGAAGATCAGCTGTGGGGGCACGCAATCAAACAGGAAGCCTATGAAGAACAAAGACAACAAAAAAAGAGATGGATCTTTTTAGTTATTTTTTTTTCTTGATAAATTCAGTTGTGGATCAATGGAAACCATTTACTGAACTAATCTGTATTAATAATTAGTTTTAGCAACAACATGAGAAACAAAATTAGTTTTCTCATTTTGAAGTTTAACAAAAAAAAGAGCCATTTTTGAGAATCAGACACAAAATCCAGAACACTTCGTTGAATATCTTAAAAATGGAGTGGTGTGACTTCTCTACTGCAAAACTTGTTTGCCTTTCAGAATACAACAAATTATTATTTCATTTTTTCTTTTTCTTTTTTCTTTTTCCTTTTTTTGCTAAAGGGAATACAAGGGTTAAATAACCTGAAAGAAGAAAAGGATGAAATGAATGTTCTGTCTGACCCCAAGCATTTTTTTAACAGCTTTGGTTCAATAACCCAACTAAAATATCCCTTGTTAACACAGTTCTAAGTATAAGGTACCTTAACAACATATCCCAGGAGATGTTGTAACACCTTTGTCAAATTCAGTTTAATGTCAAAGTGGCTGAGGACATGTTCATTCTATGAAAAAAGAGGTATTTCAACATTTCCATCCTAATTTTGGAAGAAAGCAAATGTTGAAATATTAGAATTTCCCCCAGGATGAAAATTCTAATATTTTGCTCGGCTCTAGTTTCCAATAACTCTTACACTTTAATTTTGTAATATTTAACTTAATGTTTCCCATGTGAGTATTATAGCACTAGTGGGTAAAACTTTAGTCACCTCACAGATTAGGCATGCAAAGGAAAACAGTTCGTATATGTAGAGGGACAGACTTCTCCCTTCACGAGTGCCTTCCTCTTGTTTCCCCTGCTGATGAGATGTCAGTTTATTACAGACTTGATGAATGGAGTTTCCTTTCTCAGGAAACAGTAGTCGGGCCTATGGTAGCATTTATGTAACAACATACATTCCCTCTGTGGAAGTTTCCTTTATCCCTTCCCTTGACTATGTTGGACTGCAGTCAGGGACAGCCTGAGGGGAAAGGATGAAGTGTGGCTGTTAGGGCATTTGTGGGAAACAGAACTTAGCAGTCCTGGTCTTAAGAGTTGTGAAGCCACAATCGACCTCTGCTTGTGCCTCTGGTGTGTTGAGTGAGATACCTTCTGTGCAGTTAATCCCGATGTGCTCAGAAAGTCTGATGCAACCTGCTTTTCAGGCATGGGTAGGGCAACCTTAACACGCACATGCACTGAGCCTGGTTTCATTGCATGCGCCAGGTAAAATCTCTCTTTGGGGCTTGGGGTTGATTCCTACCAGGTCAGGTTGGGTCCCAAACAGTTGAGGTCTAAGGTTGCCTCTGGTACTTGGCACCTCCAAACCATATGAACTTCTCCATAGCATACACTTCCCTAGATCTCAAAATCCTTTACAGATTAGCTTGATCTAAGTATCTTGGTTTTACGGATTGGAAAACTGAGTTGTCGGGACCTACAGTTACCAAATCACCGATCATGTTCTGTAGCAGAATTAGGTCTGGAGCCTGTGACACCAGATTCCAGGTCTTGCACTTTGATGTTTGACCATGGTCATCAACAGGTATTTCACCAGATGTATGTTGGCAGGTCTTTGTCTTAATTCTGTTTTCTTTTCTTAAATATAGCAAATCAGTGCCTGTCTCTATTGCTGCTTCTGGAACAGCTCTCCATTGCTGTTTAGGTGTCTTTCCTGATAGGTTCTTCTACCATCATTTGTGAGAGAGGTGTCTCTCCAACTTGATACTTAAGAAGGGAAGGGCAGGAAGCAAGGGATGAATCCAGCTATTGAAATAATTCTTTACTGCATGACAGGTTGGACTGGTTCAATAACAACAATAACAGTAATAAATCCTCTCTTTCTGCCCTTGCAATAGCTAAACCAGAGGAGAATGCCTGGCTTAATTCCTTCAATGTGTTAACTCAAAATAACATATACAATGTTTTCTGCTGATTGTCGTGAGCTTGTCTTGTTTCAGCTCGACCTTCCTCTTTCCATACTTGAACTCGGTGTCTTTTCCATGCTCCATTGAGATTTTCTGATGGAAAGTACAGTGCTAGGTGAAAATGCTGCTATAGATCAGACACAATCATCCTTATGAGAGAGTTGTGCTGTCAAGTTGATATGCTGGTTTCTTGTCCTCCCTTTCCCAGCAGAGCCTAAGGAAATGCCTGATGATAGACTCTGGTGTATTTTCAAATTGGTGGGTTTCAGAATTATCATGTCCTTTGTTCTGTCTCTCAGCTGGTGGCTTACCTCTTCACAAGCTGCTGCTCCCATGGGTGGAGTAGAGCTCTCCAGCTCTGACTCCTGGTAACTTCGCTGTGATGTACAGCTCTGACCACCGCTGGTGATGGTAGAGACTACCACAGACATTGTTTGTTCATAAGAGTACAAAAGGAGGAGAAATATACTTTATTACTCTTTCGTTTTCCACCTGTCTGCCTAACAATCAATTTACTTCCTCATACCCACCTATCTCCATTTCTTGTCATAGTCTTATGACTAAACTAGCATGACTTATAATGCAGCTTTTTGTTGCCAGGATCTATTTTTGAAGGTATACTAAAAAAAAAAACTTTCTGTCTTTTCTTCATTGGTTAGAAGGCCTGAATTTTATTTAAATACATGTTTTTGTTATTATTAGCTTTTTTGATAAAATACATAACCTTTGCTGAAATCTCTGATAGCTGAGCACCTTTTATGTTCATGTGTTAGTGATAGCACTGCAAAGAAGGGAAAAAAAGTGAAGAGGAAATGTCTTGCACTAATGTTATTGTTCTGTTATTGTCTGTTCTCATTTGGTTTTGAATGTTTTTTTTTAATATGTGTGCTATTCCTAACTTACTGCCTCAGTGACTCATAGCAAGAATCCTTTTCAGGATCATTTCCTGAAAAGTGGCCCCATGTTATTTATGATATGTTAAGCCTTACTGATCCTCTTACGCCTCCTTATTCAAGCCAGCACCTATATGTTGTCAGCTAATCTGTATATGCAAACACTCCAGAATAAACTGTCAAAAGGAACAACTAAAGGCAGAGTACTGTAGGTCATGGGCTCTGGTGCCTGCTATTCGTCTCATTTAATTGGCTTTCTCTGTACTTTGGGACTGCTTGTGCATTTTGAATTAATAAATTATTAGATTAAAATATGTAAACATCTTGTGGAAGTAGGATTGGAATCCAAAACTCTGTCCCATCAAAGGTTAATCCCCCTGCTGCTGAGCTGCAGAATCATGATGGGCTCTTTTGTTGGGTCTCCCCTTGCCCGATACATGTCTTTTATCCTGGTCCATGTGAGACATGGAAAGCAGTAGGTCTGTCTGTCTCCCTCCCTAAGCAAGGAACGTCTGGTTATGACTGTCTCTGGCAAAATACAAGGTGTGGCTTAAAAATGCTCAAATGAAGAAATGCTCTAACCATGTCTTGCAAAGAGCTAGACACTACTACTGCTGATGAATGAAATGAAAAAAATGAAAGTATCAAAAATGAAAGTATTTTTGAGGGGTAAATCAATGCTCCTGTGCCCACAGACATGTTCTGGGGGTGTTCAGTCCCTGCTGGAGTTTCAAACTGTGATCCTATATATGCATGGGACTTGTAAAAGTTCAACATCCATAGCATGCTGGCTGTGTGAATATTGCTTCTGAGCATCAATTCATTCCTCCTTCCTTAAGGCCCCAAGTATCTAAGTCAGCTTTGTCAGGTGTAGTCCAGGAACTAAAACTACTGATGTGGTATGGCCTGAGGTGGCCCTTGTACAGATATGGGCCCCAGCTTCCACACAGAACATTCCTGTACTCCTAGGAACATCCTTGTTGTGGTTTAACCCCAGCCGGCAACTCAGCCCCACGCAGCCGCTCGCTCACTCCCCTCACAGTGGGACGGGGGAGAGAATTGGAAGAGTAAAAGTGAGGAAACCCATGGTTTGAGATAAAGACAGTTTTGCTCTAGGTAAAGCAACAGCCGCGCACACAAGCAGAGCAAAACAAGGAATCCATTCACCGCTCCCCACGGGCAGGCAGGTGTTCAGCCATCTCCAGGACAGCAGGGCTCCGTCACGCGTGATGGTGACTTGGGAAGACAGACGGCGTAACTCTGAACAGCCCCCAACCCCTTCCTTCTTCTTCCCCCAGCTTTATATACCGAGCATGACGTTATATGGTATGGAATATCCCTTTGGCCAGCCTGGGTCAGCTGTCCCGGCTGTGTCCCCTCCCAGCTCCCCGTGCACCCCCAGCCTGCTCGCTGGCAGGCCAGCACGAGAAGCTGGGCTGTCCTTGACGGCTCAGCAACAACCCAAAACATCAGCACGTTATCAACAGTTCCTCATCCCAAATCCAAAATGCAGCCTCACACTGGCTTCTGTGAAGAAAACCAGCTCTATCCTGGCTGAAACCAGGACAATCCTTTACCGTCACTCTTAATGAGGGGTGTCTTATGAGGCAGTTAGATTAAGTGCAACTTAAAGCAGTGGCAATTAAAAAAAAAAGCTGAAATGTGTAATTAATATAACAGTTATGATTAACTCTTTACCTGGGGAAAATTGCTGAATGTGTTGAAATATTTACCACAGTATAAGCAAACAAATACATGGTGCATGCTGATATATATTATGTGATAGGATAAAAAATAAAAAGCCTATAACAGAAATCTAGAAATACCTTAAAACTTTTATAACCAAAATGGAAAACAATGGCATTTTTGGTTAAATGTTCCTTAATTTTCAAATTATTTTTCCAGTGCATTATGCTTCTTGGCAAATGTAGCCAAAGAAACAGATCCAACAAGTTCAGGTTTCTAATAATATAATAAATGTGGAGCTTTTCCATCTTCCCAGCATTCAATTCAGCAAACTACTTTTCAGGAAAACACTCCTAGAGTGTACATAGGCAGGAAGGACTCTAAACGGATGTTGGTGGAGGTTGTTTCCATGCTTTTAATTCACACTTCTAAGTATTTCAGGTTTAATTTATCTTGTCTCAGAACTTTCCATATGTCCTGTTAATAGCTCTTCAACTCTCATTATTTTAGTTTTTGCTTTCAAAGCGTTTTTTCTGCAAGTTCATTGCCTGTGCATCATTCATCATTACCTTTCTGTATTTTGTTTCTAGTATACTTTATCACAATTCATCTATCAAATATGATTCTTGAAATACTAAAATATTCCTAAGGAGAACTTAATGTATTGAAAGTGTGTCTTTTGTTTCTGTTTTGTAAAAAACAAATGCAGTTGAATTGACCTCTAATATAATTCTGTGTGAAAATCAATGCCTTCAACAAGTTACCTATGCCATCCTTAAAAGAAAAAATAAGTGGAAGCACAGGATCAAAAAATAGGCAAATATTTTTTCTTCTTAAAGACTTCATGTTAGGCAGTTTTACGAGTGCCTTTAATAAAATCTGAAAAATGTATTTTGAATCAGTTTGGGTGCTGAAGTTGCACAAGTCTCTAAAAGAGCTTTTTAAATTTTTTTCCCCTCAGAAGTTTTCCTGTAAAAGCTTAATTCTTCATTTCCCTATTCCATTGCATGCGATATGTAGCATCATCATAGTCAGCTCATGAAGCTGTCCATAGAAGTCTCTTGAGATTTCTTTTATGATGACAAGATGATGGCAGAAGGAATGTCTGTGAAAGATCAGCTGCTATAGGTAAAAGAAATAAATATTGTTTTAAATGATATTTTGTTTGAAACAAACCAACCATAGCAAGGAAATTCTGAATGAATGCCTCTAGAACTCAACCTAGCTCGGCTTAGCCCATTATGAAGAACTATTGCATCCCATTAGTAAATATGACAATGGGAGGAGAAACACCTGAAACTTCGACTTTGCCATAGATCTGTTAAAGGCTATAATGAGACAATTTTTCTGTTGTTTTTTTATCTGTCAAAAGAGGAAAGGAAACTGCGTAAATGCAAGCAGACAATATGTATTTCGTAAGTGCCCAGTAGTAAATACTGTATGATTAAAAATTAATACCACAGCTGTAATAACAAAGAACAGTCATCTGCACTGAACAAAATATTTATTCCTTCCTGAGCCAGGGGAGGATGGATGAATGTATCGTACAAGTCTTGCCAAATTTATCTCACCTGATCTCAAGAATTACAGGGATAGAGGTCTCTCAGGTTCCTTAGGCAATCTTTTACTAGTGCTTCATAGTACCTGCTATCTAATCTGAACCTCATTTGCATCTGTTTAAAATCCTTTACTTGTGGTTCTGTGATGATGAACTTGCTAAACAGTTTTTTCTTGAAGAGTCCAACAGCCTTTTACAAAGAAACTGATTTTATTTTGTAGGTTGATTAGAAATTTCAAATATTGTTTATATTAATTATAGCTCTCCTGTTTTGTCAATTTGAACAAGCTTAGGTAAAACAAACTTTCTCAGATCTTTGTATTTTGTTTCCTTTGTATGATTCAGTAATACAGGCTTCAGATTTTTTTTTTTTTCCTTATTAAGCTTAGTACTGCTAGAATGACGATAACTGTTTATGCAAAAAGATTACTGATCTATTTTGCTTGGGAGATGATGTGTGATAATTGACCAATCCAATAGAAAGGTGTTCATCATCTCAGTCCAAAATCCTCCTCCTCTTTGCACTTGAATGCTTCATTTCAGACATTCAGCATTACACACATTATGAAATACCGTGATTTTGAGGAGAGGCTTTCTGAGAGGGCCTGACTCACTGATAGCATTCAGGCCCAGGAATTCAGTATTGATCCAGTCAATATGAGTGTGCTGAATTGCTTTACAATCATGACCAGAAATTCCATCTGTTCCTCCCTTGTGGTAAGAATGATAATATTCAGAATAAAAATATTGCTGTAGTCAGAACTGGACTGCTCTTTTTTTAAAAAAAGGGGGAAAAATTAAAGAAAAAGGCATCCTATTTAATTCCCTATTGTAAGGACTGGAGCCTGTGGTTTTTGCTCTGACTCTTTAGATTCCCAGTGTGGCTCGACAAAGACTTTCTTTGAATTTTACTGAAAGTGGGAGCTGGCTTGTTTACAGTTTAGCTCTTGAGGAGGCACATGGCAGGGGTAAGTAAACAAGGCTGTAGGGACTGACTTAGAGGTTCCTCCAGTCATGCCAGTGCTTTTTCCTCAGAGGTGAAAACCAAGAGATTACGGATCAACAATAAACATCCTTAAGGTGAGGCCCACGGTCTAATGACTCTTTTTGTTTTACAAGGCCCAGGGTGTGTTTGGGAAGGGAAGCTATTACGACATCTGAGGTTTAGTGATATATTGTATTTGGTGCTCATATGGGACAAAGGGATCCTTTGATTCTTGCTCACTTCTATCCCCTTAGTTGCATTGGAGGTGCCTTGCTACAGACTCGTTAAAGGACCAGATGTACTTAAACCCCTTTGCAAATGGTTTTGTTGCTGTTGCTGATGCATCTTAAAAGCCGGGTCAGTTCTGGGGCCCCCAACAGCACTTTGGGGAGAGGTAGCTGGGTGGCTGAGGGCTCTGAGAGGTGCTGGGAACAGGAGTAGGTGGAAGTAAAACCTTAGGGTTCCCTAAATGATGTTATTGCCTAAGGCAGTGAGCTACAGAGACAAAGGGGAATGAAGAAACCATGGCTGCCAGTGGTGTTCTTGCTGAAGAATCGCTGTTGGAGGACTATCTTCTCACTGAATGCCTGCTGATGCTGGTGCTGCTGCAGAGGGAAGACCGAAGGGGACCAGGCACTGCTGGAGGGGTGGTCATTGCTGCCCATCTTTGGTAGGGCAGCAGGATCCACAGGTCCAACCTATGAGACTCTCATGGCTCTGCTCCCTTCTCCCCATGGTACAAGGAGGACTCTTCAGCCAGCCTCTTCCCCAGTTGTGCCAGTGCCACTGGAATTTCAGGGGTGTAGGAAAGGGTGGCGTGAGGGCTGACCAAGGGAAGGAAGGGAGCTGTTACTGGAGGAAGGAAATGGTTCTCTGGTGAGGATGGGCAGGACAGTGAGGAGGAAGAGGAGGAGGGAACCAGGATGTCTAATGTGTGTGGGAGGGTAAGAACAGTCTAATTACAGCACAAAGGTCTTTCTGGCTGCTGGGGGAGGTGAGGGCTGTCCTTGTGCTGTTGTAAAGAGGAATATTTTGTTGGCTTGTTGGGCTGGCAGACACCAGGGAGAAATGGAGGTCTGCGTCCCCACTATTCACCACTGTTAAACTTTCTTTCCCCTTCCTGGACTCCCACTCTTATCCCATACTTCCCAACCGATACTTCCCAAAGCCCTCCAGTGACGCAGATGCTTGTGAGGAGCTTCCAGCAGCTCCAGACCAGTTGTTCCTCTGCCTGCCAGGTTCACACACACGTAGCTTTGCTGGACAAGTGGAAAATGAAAGAAAATGCTCCTGCTCCATGCGAAGGAGCTGTGTATTTCGGCTTGGTTCCTGTACTGTGGGACCCCTCTCGTGGCAGCTTGCTGTCTTCAGACAGGCCTCGGGATGCTGGGCAGGAGCGGGGCCAGGTTGGAAGCATCCTTTGGGAGCCCGGGCGGTGGGAGTGCTCAGCGTGCTCCCTGCTGTGGATGGGGGTGCAGCAGCCCCTTCCCAGCTCCCCTTCGATCCCCTTGACGACATCTCCTAGGGCAAGGTCTCACTAACACATCCTAGCTAACTGCCAGGTACCGCCGAACGGTGAGGAAACGTGCCGCTGTCAGTCTTGTGCCCTCTTCAACGCCTCCGCCGAGTAAAAAGTTGCTGGAATGGATGCAGCGCATTTGTTATCAGTGTTGAATTGTTCGGTGCTGGTCTTACAGAGAGAAGGATCTAGAAGGAAGGATACCTGTGTATTTTGTTCTGATCCTGTGACCTGTATCCCAACCCGCATTTATACTCTCGCAGCTTTTTTCATGTCTGAGTTTATTGTTTATTATTCATGTGGGGGTTTATTGTTTCAAGAGAACACGCGGGTGACCCTTGGGCTGAGCACTCGAGGCAGATGCGCGCAGCGTGTGCTAACGCAGTGAGGTGCGTATCCAGTAACGCTCGAGTGCATCTGGATAAACTGCGTCATGCCCCGAACGCATCCCCATTCTTCTGCAAGGAACAAAAGTGATTTGAAGAAAGCAGAGGGTTAATAAGTGGTAGAACAAAATCTTAAGGAAAATTTTGGATGAGAATAGAGAAACGGAGAGAATATTGGTAAGAAAAGAAGAGAAAAGATACAAAAAATTTATGAAAACAAGGTATTGAGAACACAGATTGACATGGAGACTGTAATGCAGAAAAGGAGGGAAGAGTCGTTCTTTACATGTCCTGCAGCTTAGACTACTTGAAGCAGAATAAGACAACTGAGTGATTTCTAGGGTAACATGCACATTAGACAGTAATTTGTCTTACTGGAATGGTGTTTGTAGCCCAGCTGTTGATGTCTCCTGGGCTCTCTTTGGTCTGTCAGCCTGTATTTGTGGTTACTTCTGCATGTGCTGTCCATGACCAGGTGGCAGCCTTCATCTTCATGCTTCATGCAGGCTGAACTGGGGTAAAAGCTATTCCCTCCTTGTAATTTCGAATTTATTCACAAAATGAACATGCAATGAAACAAGAAACCCAGACCAGACTTCTCTGCATTTCACAAATCTCTCTTTCAAATATAGCTGAAGAGTAAGTTCAGACTAACACTCCTATTACTTTTTTCCAAAGCAATTTGTAACATAGGAAAAAAAAAAAAAAAGCAGCATTTTAATGCAGATTATCATGTGCTCTCGTGTTAGGTTTTTGGACAAATGCTTTCAACTAATGCAATATAATTTAGACAGATACCACCTGTACTAATAAAAAAATCCTTACCAAAAGGGATGGTTACCATAAGCACACAGTATGCCTGCCCATCTCTAAGAAGGATTAGCAATTAGACCAGATGGCTAAAAGATAAATAACGATTCAGGAATGCTGAGAAAGAAAACAAATGCATTAATAGCCATGCTTTGGTCTTCTCCAATTGCAAAATGATACACTGTGAATGTGTGTTTGTCTAATCTTCTGTAGTAATAATAGTTTTCAGTCCAGGCATTCTTTCTTTTAAGCATATGGTGTATCAGGCTTTTCCTTCCAACAGCAGAGTCCCTAGTGGAGGGACTGCATTGCTGTCACAGTACTAATACAGACGCTCAAGACTGAGGACTACTAGAAAAGCCTGATGAGTACTGTCAATCATGTTCCTGTCTTTAGTTCTTTCTACCATGGATATTCTTTCTTTTAAAAAATACTTAATTATTTGGGTTAGAAATGTGTATTTGACTGTAAAGACTTGTGGCAATTATTACTTGTGGTGAAGGTACAAATAAGGTATATCCAGTTTCTGTAAGCAGAATTACATGTACCTTCCAAAGTATCCTTCATCTTATGGCTTTTCATCTCTGAGCTACTTAAGGATATCCATGAAGGCTAAACCAGCCTTCTTATTATGAAAGAGCACAGGAACTTTTTTTCCCCTCCTTGTTTTTAGGAGCAGAACGAAGCAGTTCACTTAGTTCAGTCTTAGATTTTTTAGCAAAGTTTTACCCTTTTGCCTTGTCTAATGATAATTTTCCTCTTTTTTTAATGTGGAAGATGAGAAACTGCTATTGTTCCGGTACAAGCAGGATTTACTTGATTATTTTTTTCCTGAATATTTTGCAGCTTTGGGATTTGTGCAGAGCCTACGAAAAAGGGCTGAGTGGGTAAGGAAAACATAGCTCAACATTTTGTGTTCCTCATGAGCAAATTAATCACAGTTACAATTACATATGCAATGACATTTGTAAAGTTGTACAGTACAGATTAATTAAACCTAACTCATTCTCAGCAGACTTGTTCTAATAGAAGAGATACTAGATGAGAATAAGACTTCTTTTTCCTTCTGATGTTGCTCAAGCCTCCTTGCTAAAGTCTTCCCCGATGTACTATGGGCCTGATCCTGATATGCTTATGTGAAATTGATTATTATACTCTCTCAATAAAAAAGGAACTTGAAATGCAAATGTAAATAACTTACGGTAATATTAAGTGATGTTGTGATGCCAAAACAGTGTAAAGAGGCCTCAATGTAAATGAAAATCAGACTCTGTATGTTTATGTGAATTACACATCTGCAAAATATCTATAACATAGAACATAGCAGTTGTTTAATTTTTACCTAATTAGAGAGACTTGCAAACATCTGGTAGTTGACACCAATCCATTTTTTCCATTGTATCCTTGCTTGGTAAGTTGGGAATGGAATACAATATATCCCATGAGATGCTCTTTAGTTTATGACAGGTGTGCATTTCCTAGCTGGTCATTGCATGACACTATTTGTTTCCCACAGATACAGCTGGAAATACATTTATTTGGCAGTGAGGAATTGCAAGAGAAAGAAAAGCTAGTTTAGGAGGAAACTTACATCAGAGATGTAGATATATCATGTTTGCCCAGAAATCAAAATGTGGCATTTCATAACCTCCACAGGCATTCGCTTTGTCAACCAAAATATCATAAACTTAATAAAGAGGGTTGGTGCGTAATTTCCAGCATTAGTACAAAAAGTAAAATGAAATGTATGTTGTCAAATATAATCACCCCCTTAGCATACGTAACTATTTTTATTTAAGCTGTGAGCGAGTTACTCCTGTTGTGGTTTCTGCCGCTTGGAGTATGGGGAACAGTGAAGCTGGCCGACTGCTGGCCGAGGGGCGTGTGGGCTACGTGTGGGGTCCGTGGGCACGGAGCAGGGAATCGAGCTTTCTCCTCCTTCCTCTTCTGAGGAGCTGTGGGAGCCACTGGGACTGCATGAGCGGGACGGGGGGAAGAGCTTAACACAACTCCGCGTGGAGACTCTCATCTTCTGCTTAAAGAAAGAGCAGCTCTCGCAGCGTTGCTGGCGGAGCGTGCTTTGCTTCAGCAGCAGCGTCGGTCTGGCGCTTAGTCGAGAATAGTCAACTCAACAGGGCCAGACCATTACCTGGCCCTGAGGCCAATATACGTGGAGCAGCTCATAGCTATGCTAGTAAACTCTGACCCTCCAAAGTAGTCGTGCAGATTACCTGTTAGCAATGGACCCAAGTTAACCTCCAAACTGTGCCTGGAAATAGTTTGAGAGTGTTCCCCATAGCGTAAGTCAAATCCATACCAGAAGTGAATGATACACACAGCCAAATTATAGTGCCCGGGAGCCTCCCCTTGTGTCATTTGCTGGTATAGGCAGAGTCCAAATATTCCTTGTTTCATTTATTTTTCTTGACTTGGAGTTCGCCTAGAAAAACATACAAGGACAAATACAAGCCTGTGAAAATTTCTAGTTTACCTAAACTTGATGGCATAAAAAAAGTGATTTCTCTAGTCCAGGAATTTTTTTCTTGTAACACTTCTGGGTGTTTTAACCAGGAAGGTATCTTCTACAAAAGCTTCCACAAATCCTTTAGAATGGAAAATGTCATGTAGCCCCTTGCCATATAAAAAGCTGTAGGATGTGTGTGTGTGTTTTAATCCCATATGAGTGCCTCGGGAAGCGTATGCATTCAGATCGCAGGTACTGTGATCCTACTGCTGTGTAGCCCAGGCTCCCTCCTTGCCCTCGACCAAAGGAAACTACTAGGTTTAGGATTTTTCCCCTCAGATGCATGAAGGAAGATGATTGTTTTTCTGTATTGGATTTGGCACCAAAAAAATACCCATCAAAACTGTGTAACTGGGAAGGAATTTTCTTTTCCCCATATGGAATATGGAAGAACCTTCACTCCTGGTGGAAACAGGCCCAATTCAAGTGCTGCTGGATATAGAGACATGAGGTTGGTGGTGTGGGGTTTTTATAACTATTTTTCTCTGAACTGTTCATGTTTTCTCTCACTTCGGATTTTTTTTATTTATTTAAGCTTCTGTCATTCCTCTAAAGTTGTTTCTTTCCCTGAGCAAACCCCTTCCCCTCCCACAAAAAAGTCAGCGCTTAATCTGATGACATTGTCAAAATGGATTTATGGATTTGTTTTCTAACCAGGATTCAGAATGGGATGAAACAAATTTGCCTCTGGGAATGGATATGACTGACGCTCTTTTCTGAGAGCTGATTTTTGTCACAGTTTTTTGAAATCGATTGCTAATAGAAAATGATTTGTAACCAGTGGAAACTGAGCGTAAGAAGCTATGTTCTTATATAAGTTCTGAAAATGGCAGCCTGGCATTTCTAAAGTACCGAGAGGTGAAACGTAACCGCCCTGTGAAAAGCATTTCCTCTTTTCTTTTTGGCATGTTTTCATTTATATCCAGGGTGGTCCTGAGGATTTGTGGGCTCAGAGAGAACAGGAAAGATTTCTCATCAAATATTCCTTTCCCTCCCGTTTCCCTCTTCTTTGTTTCTGCTTTTATATATTTTTTTTTTTTTCATTTTTCTACTCTCTCCTATCGTGACCGCGTCTGAAGAGCGGCATCTCAAACAGCTGGTGAAGAATATGTCCTGTATGGCCGAGAGGCACCGCACCAACCCTCGGCCCCCTCCGAAAACGCACTGTCGGCACGAGCTGCCTCGGGCTGGTGCGCGGGAGCAGCCGGTGGCGGCTGCCCGGGGGCTCGCAGCCCCCTCTGCCCGCCCCGGGGGGACATGCTGTTCTGCACTGCATTGCCCCTTCTTCAGGGGGCAATGAGGTTTTCTTTCCCTCCACCCCGTGCCTTGCAGCTCCACTGGTAGCCGCTTGTTTTGGTTATTTTGTTTGGTGGGTTCGTCGTGGCTCAGAATTGCACCTCCAGCTTTAGCTTCAGCGCGGTTGTGTTTTCAAGTCTCTGACTGAATCATCTCCCAGCTGCTTTTCTCAGTCACTGTAATCTAATATTCCCTGGCTTTTACATTGAAAATTTCAGGCCCCGCTTCTTCCAAAACGCACATTTTAATGCTATTAACCCACCCCCAGGTCTTAAACCTACTCAGTGACTTCAGAAAATGAAGGATTTTATCCATTGTGTGAGGAAAAAAAAATCTCGCCACTTCCATTTAATAGTATCACAGCCAAACCCAATGATGTGAGAGAGCACATTGGCATTGAAATAGCCCTTGCTGAGGAGAAGCACATTCCTGAGGAAATTGATTTTCATGTCACCAACTTACGCATATTTTGAAAATTAGGTTCTGAGCCACAGGGTTCACAGATGATTTATTTGTCTTTATTTTTCGCTAAACTCGTTCAAATGGATTTTTAGTGAACTAACAAGTTGCCTCTGACACGGACTGAGGAAAGGTTCGTGCAAAGAATGCGTGGTGCGGTGCAGTGTGTAAGTGGAGGTCCAGACAGCCTTGTGAAATGCATAAGAACGGTTGATGGCAGCGTATGACTAAAGTCCAGCAAAAACCGCTGGGATTCGTAAAGCCCAAGGCTGGAAGGCGATAATGTGGTCTGCTCTCTGTATTTCACAAGCTGCTGCACTTCATCCCGTTATCCATGTTGAAGTCAGTGCTTCCTGTTTAAGTTAAACATGCCTTCCAAAAAGGCATCCGGTTTTGATCTGAAATTAAGCAAGATTTGCTTTGATAGCTTTTTTTTGATGATTGACGAAGTCCAAACAAACGATTACTTTTGATTTAACTTTATCTGGCATCAGCTTCTGACCACTGAGGATTACGCTCTCCGATTAATGAGCCTGTTATTTTCCCCATGACGTATCCATGCTGCAGCTGTGTCGCCTGTCAGTCTTCTCCTTGGTAAGCTCAGTTTTAATGTCTCCTTCTTGGATGTATTCTCTATACCTCAAACACTATTGTTTGTACCTTTCACAATTGTTTCAATACCCTTTTAGAGGTGGAAAATGCGCCTTAATATGTTACTGTGTGTCTCCTGGCTGTTACGTCAATTAAGAAAATCAGTTCTTTGGCATAACACATAGAAGTTGAATGCATTCAATGAAGAATCTCCATATACATTAATTTAAGAGTATGAATCCAGTCCGTGTCAAGTGAAACTTCCAGCTGGTGACAGCTTGCCTCCTGTCACATGAGTATGTATATGGCTGGTACTGGTTTTGCAGGATTCTGTAAGCATTTTAGCTTATGCCAGAAAGAATTCTTTCATGAAACTGCTACATGCTGTAAATTAAAAATTTCTGTTTGCCACATACTGTGAAATGTTCTCTTCATGTTCTCACCAGCAGTCATAAGGTGTTTGAAATTCTGCTAGTTCTTTCTTTAAAAAAAGAAAATTATTCTAGTCTAAATTGGTTTCTGTTTGTGTTTTCTTTGATAACGTGCTTTAGGGAAGGAGTGAGAGAAGAGGAGAAAAGCCTAGGAGAAGGTACAGATAACTCCTTAACTGGTTGTTTCCTTTCAGGCCGGAAACTGTTGATAATAAAGGTCTCATTCCCATGCCGACCACCTTCTCTCAGCTCATATGACTTCAGCCTTGTGGAATCTCCTGCACCTCTTGGCAGCCAGCGGAGATAACGCTCCTCACCAAAGAACTCCTTTGCCTTGCCTTGCTTTCCTTAGCTGGCGTGGCTTTCCTTATCGGTACCATTTCACTTAAGAAAGCGTGCATCCACGGGATATAAACTTGGCAATGGTTTTGATAATTACTCTTTGCATTGCACATGGTCAGTGCTTTTCCCTGTCGTTACTGGTCTCCTAATTGTGTCTGGAATTCTGTAATTGTGAGGAATTCAGGCTAGACATGGCCTGGATTTTTCAGGGCAGTTGCACTTTGACCCTTTTTAGGAGGCGATTGAAGGGGACTGCTGGAGTTGTTGGTTTTCTTTACCCCTGCCCGCCCCCTTCCTCCAAATAACACCCCCCAAACTATTCAGTGCGAGATGTCTGCTTGCACAGCGGAGTTAGTGCTAGGAGAGCATGCCAGTGGCTCCGTGGGTAATGTATTCATCCCAGCTACTAAAGAAAACGGACTTTTCTGAAAGAAATATTGTGGAGACATGGATAACTTGCTAAGTGTTGCATTTCTTCCATGAGGATGGGTAGAAGAGAGATTTTATTAGCGGTTCATGTCTGTCTCCCCACTCCCACTTGGAGGTTGCTCTTTATTTTTGTCAGCATGTTGTATTCTGCGCATGCCAAATCACTGTTTCTTTGTCACTTACAGGTAAAGTTCAGTCTTCCGGTGATTTGTGTATTGCAGCTCTTGCGGGAATGTTTGTAAAACTAGTTCACCTGGGTTTTAGCTCTTTTCTGTGATTGAAGTCATGAACTAGACAGATGTTCATGACACACATCCCATGATTTGCTCAGTGACACTACCCAGGGAGCCACAGGGGCTGTGTGTGACCTGTTTAGAAAAATACATGCCTGGAAACTAGCAAAAGGTGCTCAGGGTATTTATGTCCCAACATCTTGGGTCCATTACTTCCTAAGTTAGTTGACGACTCAGATTGTAAGTTTAGCAATGCTGAAAAATTGAAATTACTACTTCTATCATGCTTACGAAGAGACTTCTAGAAATGTGCTTGACGTGGCTGAGCAGATCTCAATGTATGACATCATTTTTGCGTTTTCATTAGTACTTAGTTTCAGTCTCACTGAAAAGCGTTGCAGAGAGCTGATGTGTGAAGTGACCCTGATTCTGCAGAGTTTGGAGAAAATCAGGAGATGCTTGATGCTCCCAATTGCCATGTACTTCTGAATGAGCTTGGCAATTTGAGTTTTGTACCTTTCATCTCACGGCTCTCAATGTAAGAGATGAAGAAACCTATTTGTTTATTAAAGTTATACATTAATCTCACTCTGTAGTTTTCTTCTGTGAAATGCATATTGGAACTAAAACGGTTAAATTAGTACAGCCTTACACTGTCCTCATTTGGTATAGCAGTGATCTGAGTGGATTACTGGTAAGTGCCAAGTAATCCTTGCCTCAAACAGTGATAATACAGACAGTAATAAATAGCATCATAAAACTGACATCGCTTCACCAATGTTTTCTCTTTAGACTTAAATGATGGTTTGTATATGCTTCAAAGAGAGAATCCCTCCTATTAGAAAGGCTGGGAGAAGCCACCTGGAAAGTCAACTCATCTACAGGGGCATGCTTTGAGCCTAGGGTAGTTAAATCATTTAAAAAGACAGAGAGAGAAACAGGGTAGGGAAAAAAAAGAGTACAACTCCTCTGCCTTGTACATTTTGCAAGCAATAGCCAGAGGGATGGCTTTGACCTTAAAGTAAGGTTCACTTACAGCACCATGGATTTATCTTGTCTGATAGTTAATACTGTTAATATTTATGAAGAGTGGGTTGCTTATCCAGAACATTTGTTTCCTTTCTAAATAAATCATGGTGTTAAAGAGCCAGTCTTCTACCATGCAAAGTGATGGGCTGTTGTTCTGGATACAATACAAATACATTTCTTTCCACAGCTGAAAAGGAAACATGTATTTTCAGTTTGACTCTAATCTGTTTGCATTACAGTAACATTTGAAATCTCAAGCTGGAACATCCCATTATAATTAAGTTTGTTATACTAAACATTATTTAAATATTTAATATGGTATTAGTTAAATTCAGGTAGTAGGCAGTCACAGATGACTGTACATAGGTACATAAAGAAGAGTGAAATCCCCTGCCCAAAGTCATAATGTAACAAGTTATTGGCAGAGCTCAGTCATTTAGATTTATTATCTGGTCCCCTGCACCTAGACCCAGTTGCTGATTGATGTTATATGTCTCTATAGGAGATTATTCGGTGAACTTCCTCTCTGATAGCCAGGCTGCGATAGCTGGAAAGGGGTTTTTTTTTCATTATGCGCAAACAAATGCATAAACTATTAAAAATGCAAGCCAGGGAAGACATCTTTGGAGTTTCATGCAGTTCACGGAAATCTCAGAAAACACAACTTTAGTAAGGGCTTACTGCTGTATAGCCTTGGTGAAAAACCAAGCACTCTATAGCTAGCTCTAATAGTGTTCCCTTTTAAGATATTGACTACTTTATTTATAGTTACTTTGCTTTTTGTAACAGGGATAATGTCAATGACAAATGAATGTTGTAAGAAAAATGCACCGTTTTTAGAACTTTTTAAAGGTAGCCTGTTATATTCAGTGTTTAGTGTTATAAATAGCAAGTTGATTTCATATGGGGAAAATTTACTTTGCATAAACATTTTAAATGTTTTTAATAAAATGAGAATGAATGTTTTTGAGTTTACATCCAGCTTAGAATGAAAATACAGGAAGGAAATACGTGATGGAAAGGAGTAATGAGAAAGCAGGAGAAAGATGAAGGAACGATAGCAGCAACACGAGAAACAACGAGCAACACCCTGCTGGGCAGAAAGGGACAAACCTAAATCAACTGGACAAATTTATTTATCTATCTGTTTATTTATTAATTTAGCTGAGAGCTGCATAGTCTGTTCATAGGCACAATATATATATGTCAGAGGTTATATGAAATGAATTTGCAGCCTGTATCTGGCCAATACACCATTGTTTCCCCATTCTTGACCGAGATTAAAACCTACCTACTAAAAGTATCTGCACTTTCTATGTGAGGAGAGAAGTGAGGTTGTCTTGTACCTTCTGCACCATCTGGGTAGCGTGCAGTCCTGCCCCGTGCTTGGCCTTCTTGCTGTGGTAGATATCAGAGATTTCTCCCTCACTGGAAAACCAATGTTTGTATTGGATGGAACTGAGGACAGGGAACTGTGTGTGTAGGCATTAATTATAGGAATCAGCTTCATCAAATATCCCTGTTAGAAAATTAAACACACATTTCCATTTTTGCAAAGCTGCTATTTCCTCCACATCTATTTTCTTATTGCAAGAGATTGTACCAATTTTCTGTGGTTTAATGGGTGTCAGTCCGCATTTAACGGCCATATGATAAGTCAGAATCTTTCAGGCCTGTTCAGAAGGTCCTTGTTTTTTTCCACAGCTTCAGCGGTTGCTCCTAAAATTCTCTGAAGAGGAAGAGAAACAGCCACACCACGCTGGCGTTTCACCGCAACGTTTGCTGATGCTTGTTGAACCGGGACAGCCTGAACACAGAGGCTGTTTCAGGACAATGGACGAGACGGAGCTACACCGAATCCTGTCTCCAGCGGGATGGCGTGGGGGGACTTGCGCTCCTGCAGAGGACCACAAAGACCGCGGCCGTGGCTGCACGGGGGAGGCTTGGCCTGCTGCAGAACAAAGAAGAGCTAACGCTGTGTTTGGCCACAGGAGGAGTTGCTGGCACGTTGCTGCCTAGTTCAAGCTTGTGAACAGATGCACTACACACAACTTTGTTGCGTTAATAAAGGAAAAGGAAGGCAAACGCTGGGGACTTTGGATGAGGCTGGGTAAAACCCTAAAAGGACAGCTGCTGGCAACCTACGGTTTACTTTGGACAGCCTCACTAATAGGAAAAGGCACGGAGCTTTAATTTCTTAATTCTTCTGGTGTGTAGTAGAGAGGTGGTTGTTAGGGGAGTGCATTTCAGCCAGCCGTGTTAACTGAGGTGCTGCAGTCTCTCCGATAAAGCACGTTGCTGTAGAAAGGTTGGTACGTGAAATGGGGAAACTTTGTCATTATGCTACTACAGCTAAGCATCTCAGCTCCTGCTTTTATATTGTAATCAGTAGGTCACTGTAAATAAGGAAAGAAAAAAACTGGATTTAAAAAATCCACAAAACTGACTTTTTCTTCCTTTCCTATACTGTCTGAATCAATTCTTGTCACACAGATGTGTAATTCATCTTTCTTTTAATCAAGTGTAAATTATAAAATGAAAGTCAAGGTATTAAGCTCTTTTCTCAAACTCCAGGGGTGATTAGGTTCCAATTCAAAGTTTTAATTTCCTATCTCAGGAGCTTTACTGTTTTGCCTTAAGTGGAATGCCGTAAGAGAGTTAGCTCTATAATTTCCTAGACTCTCACACCACCATTCACAAGTCTGAATAACCCCAGACACTACGCTGGCTTCCAGCTTGTGCTTTTGACAGCTATTTTTAGGCTGTCGTATTTCTGCCGTTGAACACTAGCCCAGTCGAGCGGCAGGCTGAAAAAGCTGAAGCTGCCGATCAGTATTTTGCCTGAAGTCAGCGCAGACGATCCCTCCATGGTTTGTGGCTTTATGCATGGTGCTGCCCCCGGGGATGGGGTCCGAGCTGGGCCTGCAGTGCTCGGCACCGGCCTTTCCCAGGAGACCCATTTCGCCCAGCGCGCTGGCAGGGGCGCGGCGCGGCTGCCGGCGCTGTCACCTCCAGCATCTTGTGTCTTGTGGCACCCAGGCGAGGCGTGGTGACTTGTGCCTCCCATAACAGGCGTCCTTACCCTCTCAGCTAAGGCGCTGTCACCACCTCGCCCCAGTTTGGTAAAGGTTAAGGCTCAGATCCTTTACTTGGGGTGAGCGATGGTTGTAAACTCCTTCCACCGCTCCCCAGGGCTGGTATTTTTGTTTGGTTTGTTTCCTGCATTACGTTGTAGACGCTCAAGACTACTTTGATGCCTCATCGTCAAAGAGAGAAACCTTATCAGGAAGGCAGTAGCGGTTCCCTTTTCGCCACTCACTCAAACCCATAAGAGCTGGTTCGCTGCTCCTTCTGTGGGGCCGTCTGGCAAAAAGGATGCTGGATTTTGCAGAGCCCCTGGAGCAATGCCGACTTGCTCCCTTCCAACACACTGGGAAGGCGCAGGGGGTAGGTCTCGTGGCCTCTGAGTAGCTGCTGAGTGTCATCTGGTGTGAACTGTGGAAATGGGGACACTTCTGAGTCTGGTCCCACTGAAACTTGGAGGGAAACTGGAGGCTGCTTATACCTGCCCAGGGAGAAACACTGCTTAAACCAAGAAGGGAAACCAGTAGAAGGGAACTTAATTTTTTTAATTACTGCTAAAGTACTTGACGTAGTGATTTTTCAGACATTTCAGGCAAAGGAAACAATATCACTGAAACATGGAACGGCACAAAAAATTAAGAACAAGCGATATGCTTTTAAGCAAAGATCAAAGACCCTGAGAACAGTTTGTAAATTATTTAAAATGAGGAGTCAGGCTTCTGCACTTGTAAGAGCTAAATTGAATCCTGGGTGAAAAAACCAAATGGGGCTGGAATCAGGATTAGTAACAGAAGGCTGTATCTAAGTTAGCCAGAAAGGCTGTGCAATAGGAGCTCATCTGCCAGTGCTGCGATGTGATGCCCGTACTGCACACCCTTCGGAAGCTTTGCTTTGACCTAGCTCTAGTCCGGGCCCTTGGAGTGGAAGTCCGTTCGCATGCTGAGGCACTGCCAGTTTTGTCTCATCTGTGAGGAGGTCAGTGCGTATGCTCCCACCACCCAAACCCAACGTGGGAAGTGTCAAGCAAAGTCAAGCAAAATAAGTCCCTCTATACAGTTCATGGGCAGGCCTTTGAGCGGGGTCCACAGAGCACCTTGGTGGGGTGGAGGAGGCAGGACATGTGGGGTGCTACGTGTGGGGAGTCTCAGGCTCCACATAAAACCAAGGCAGGTAGCTGCATGTGTTGAGACAACACCAGCCAAGATGATGCCCAATGTTTGAGAAAACAAGCCAACACTCCAACAAATTCTACCATTTTGCAAGGTGGCAGGTGAAGATCCTTCCCTTGGAAAGCAATATTATCTTCCTGTTAGTAATCTGAGCTCTGGAGAGCATTGTGCAAGATGCGAGGCGCTTTCAGTTCAAGTGCAGAAGCCAGCACTATGGCAGAAACAGTGATATTAACACTAAACAGCTCCAGTCCAGTCCATCTTGTTTCTCTCTCCTGTCCCCACATAAAGCAAAGACAGAGAAGAATAAGTATATAAAACCAAGGGCTTTCACTGTTTCACAAAGAAAAGAGAAACTATGGAGGACACATTTTGGTAGCATGGAGTCCCAAAACTTTGGGAAAAGCATTTGAGGAAGATTGTTGTGGAAAGGTGAACTCTTTCTTTACTGTGCAATAAATAGTGAAAAAGGCCAGCTACTTCGTAATTCATCCACTTTTAAAAATTAAATTTCTCCTAGTCCTCAAAAAAGGCTAAAAAGAATGGCTATTCTTTCTTATTATTATAGGTAAAGATGGTAATGTGAAAGTTCCTGCAGCCCTACCTAACAAGTTGGCAGAAAGTAAAGTCAAAATTAGTTAAATACTTATGGAAACTACTCTGAAGTTACATAGTTACACTACCAAATAGTACCTGGGAAGCATGAGCTGTTGTTGGCTAACTTCTTTTTTAAACAAAAATCTACAATCAAAAATAGCTGCTCTGCCTAAAAACTGGTGATAGAAGCAGCGTGGTCAGTTTTATTTAGAACCAAATGAGCTACTGTCATCTTCCCGTGCCTATACACACAGAAACTAGGTATGCCTCGGGTTCGATATGATGCTGTACCCTCCCAGTTGCTGCTCCAGTGTGAAAATGTTGTAGATACCTGTGATAGAAAACAATGCAAAAAGCAGGGGTGCCGCAAGAGGTGGTGATGTTGAGCCCAGATCACGGTGCTGGAGGTAACGTTTTTTCCACACCCCTGTGTTTAGCTGTTTTGCCTAGCAAGGTCTGAGAGAGAAAACTGCTCCGTCAAAGTGGATTCACAGAGCCCGAGCGCACTGTGTGTGAGGAGTAATGGGCTTTTACAGTTCCAGTGTCTGCAGGGGAACCCGCGCGTCCCCACAGCTCACAGCGGAGTAGTAGGTCTCCTCGGGGCCGTAGGATGCCGTGGAAGGAGGCCAGGCTCTGCTCCGGGACCGAAGTGGCTGAGTTCACTATGATGAACGGAGTATAGCGTTTCCAACTTTGGAACAAGCTGGGCTGATGCTGGAGTAGATCATACAGCACAACCCATGGCACTGTGCAGACACATCCTTTAGCTCCTGACCCTTTCAGGATAACTACCGAAACACCGCGCTCTGTCACTCCGCTAAACCGGCGCTTGGACTGAAAAAGCAGAGCTAAGGTTAGAGGCAGAGCTCTACGGGTGCGAGCTAAAATTCACTGGAAGTCCCAGGTCAGAAATGAACTAAAGCATCAGGGTTGAACTGATTTAGCTGATGCTCTGGCAGACCTCTGTAGGAGAGCTGCTTAATGGAAGAAAGAGCGTAAGGCCATGCGTGCCGGTTACAAAGGGTCACTGAATTATATGGTATATTGGGTATCTGTCTCATCACGTCTTGTGCGCCTGGTTGATGTTATCAAAGACCTTTACAGTGGGGTGTAGATGTATGTAGACCTAAAGTATATTGCTGTGTTTGTAAGCGAAGGGCGGTAACCGTGCATGGCACAAGACAAATGCTAACTTGTGTACTGCTGTGTGTGCTCAGCAAATAGCTAGGATTCCTTAGGGGTTTTAAGAGACGGATACATTCCCCTGTGTTTTTGACAGCACAGTGCTAACAAAAGAAAAAAAAAAAAGAAATAAGAAGTTTAAAACTCTTGCTTACACACTTGAAAGTGTCACCTGATGAAGCATTACAGATTTTCCTGGAAGCCTTTCATGGCTTTATTAAAATTTCATACTGGCCATACCAAATTAAGGAAAAAGGAAATAAGATTTCAGTAAAAAAAAAATCTTTCAGTAATATATACTGAATGTTCTTCTGAATGGAAAGACCCTTCTTCTCCCCTGTTTTCATTTAGCAGGGGAAAAACTGATATGCCTGCACTTATTCCTGCAAATACGTGGGATAACCTGTAACTAGAAATCTTCCAACAGAACTTTGCAGCGAAATGAATTGCTAAACCAATGTATCCAGAATATTTGTTCTGTCAGTAACATTGATTTGACTAAAGCACAGTAAATCTGCCTTAGATTTCTAAGGAAACTATTCCTAGATTTCTCTTAGTTTTATCCTGATACAGGGAATATTCATGTCAGTATTTTGAGCAGATGTCTTTGAGCTTTTCAACCACTTGCCCAGCAACAATAACTTTTCCAGTCATGTTGCTAGCAGTGTCTCTGACAAAGTAATTTTCTATGAGCAGCTATAAATGTGATCCATGAAAATTCTTTTGGTCCAAATTAGGTACTGAATAATGCATATCTATAAATAATACATGTAGATAAGGGAGGAATTAAAAACTATTTCAGAGGCCTGTCAAAAAGAAAAGACCCTTTTTCTCCTTTAATGTGTTGGAGTAAAGTTGATAGTAACCCTGTAACTTCAGATGTAATAGGGTTACAATGACACAGGACATAACTAGAAACAAGGAGTAAAAATTAAACAAAACTGCCAACAGCAGCTCTAATTTCTAAACTTGCAGGCGTCGTCTCATTTGACATGCACACAAAGTAGCCACTTTTAGACGGTGATGTTGTTATTTGTTGTGCAGAGCTCTAATATTTTCTGCTTATGCCTCTTGGGTAGTTTCTCTTTTTTCTTCTATGCTGTTTCCAAGATCAAAAAAGAAGTGTAGCAACATCCTAAACATTTCAGCATAATGAAATAATATTATGATTTGAAAGTTGAAACTCATGTGGTTTTGAATTCGGAAATACTGGGGACTCAGAATTGTGGTTTGTGAAGTTGTCTTATATGCTATATTGAGTTATTATGAAAGCGTCTATTTTTCTTTAATATTATATTTCACCGATTAAGAGATTCCTTCACTTGATACATTAAAGAAGGGATGAAATTACATTAGCTTAAGTCACTGAATTTAGGGATGTACCTATCATGATGCCAGTGCTCCAGTTTTTCTAGCTTGCTTTTTCATTGACTATGAAGTTTCTATTGGAGAATTTCTCAAATGTTAATTGCCAAATCTTTGATTGTCTGAGACTTCTTACTGTGGAGCCCCATTCTGAGAGGCTGATTTTTGTGACAAGCTGATATTGGGGAAACTCACTTTTGACAAGGACTTCAGACATTACAAACTGAACGAGTTTTCTTCAGTCAGTCTCCCACTAATCTTTCAAAGCTGCATCTACACTTTTCTGCTGGGAGTTACCATGCATGCCCTGGGGTTCTGGTCCATGCATCGCTACAGTTCTTGCCTGACCTGTGTATTTGGTCTTCCTTTCTGTGGGAAGTGGGGAATGATGTTGTGTGTTCAGGTTTTGTCTTGATAGCGAATTGGCTGGGGCATGGAGCCAAACGCAAAGCAGGGAAACATTCTCAAGTTCCCTGGTCAGATATAGCCTGAGACCTCACCTATGAGAGCAAGTAGTTACCCTATATATATATACACACGCACACACATCTCTGACATAAAATCATTAATGAGCAGCAGTGGCTTATACTGTCTGGCATTTCCATTTGTTTTTGCATTGTTAGAAATCCTGAGATAGTGGTTCCTTCAGATTACCCCAAATTATCTAATGTTTCTCATGTTTAAGCAACTAAGGTAAGTGATTATAGCTTTTGAGATACCAAGTGACTTATTTGAAATTAAATTAAAGTTGCTTTCCTAACTGCTAAATCATGTGGAGTATCTAACTCATGCTTTCTTTTAAAATGTTGGTCATTTTATTAATAAGTTATGATGTAAAGAGGCTGAATGGAGACATTAGATTAAACTTTCTTGTACAGTTGTCCCAGAGGCCAGAATCCCCTGCCTGTGTAGAAGATAGTATCCTTACTGTTATTACAGGCATTATAAAAGAGCATAGGTTTTGATAGCACTAATAGTTCTGCTGTCTGTCCTCTCTTGCTGGGATCAAAAGGTCACCTGAGCGTTGTGAGTCTTTTAGACCAGGGTGGCAAGGCTGTGCTAGTTTTTGTGGCTGACTATACATTATGGTATACAAGACAGTATGGTTTACAGAGAAATGTTGTGCCAAGGGTCACATGTGGCCCCCTTGACCTCTCAACTCAAATGAGTATGCTCCCTTTAAAGCTGGATTATTCGGAACAGACTCTAGCATGAATCTAGAATGAATGTTTAATTGTTTTCCCTCTGCTCTGAGATGCATAAACTCTGCCACACTTCCCGTAGGAGTATACATTATGTAACAGAACATTATTTTGACAGTTCCATGGAAAAGACCATGACTTTTTACTATTGACCACAGCTTTTTACTGTTGGGTTTCTCAGTGGGTGACATACTGGCTGGTTTGAAGCTAGTGGGAGTTCTCTATTTAACCTCAGTGAATTTTATGCATGGTAGAATTTATTCCTAATGAAACAAATTTTTCAAATTTATCTGTCAGTTGGAATTAAAACATCAGAATTGTATGTGTTGTTAATTTAGTTTATATGATATAAAACATGAAAAGGCAACAAGGGAAACATAATTCTGCTAAGTCCCAAGTAGCCAAAGAGGACAGCAGACAGTTCATCTGATTCTGCATACCCAAAGTGTCAAGTTATGATAGAGGTGTCATCCCACCATACCCTCCATACATTCTTTTGACTAATTTACAGCTATAAATTTATACTCTGAAGTCTTCATCTAATAGTATCACTATGATCTGGATATAATACTTGAGACCCCTACTTTTCTTGCTCCTTGTTAGGTATCTGTCAGCCCACATATACTGATCTGCATGGCAAATCCCTGTTTCTAATGGATCCTTAGCAAAGCAGTTCAAGTGCTCCAACTAAACCAATAATTCAGGTGCCTCTTATTGTCTCTTGACAAGCAGAGCTTGAGCTGAGTCTTGGTGGACAATGGAAACTGATATTCTGTGAAGAATCCCCATCCAGTATCTGCCTAATCTAGTTTATACCCAAACATGATGTGCCTTTTCTCTTGCTATGTCCCCCTTGAGCAACCCAATTAAGTCTTTCATACCTAATCCTGCTTAAAATACAGAAACTAAGCTGTGTGGCACCTGAGACCCCGCAGGTGTTTTGGAGGAATCTCCCACTACTGTCATGTGGGTGGAGCACCACACAAAAAATGTGGTTGTAGCCATCTTTTGAACATTTGGCTGGCAGGGTGGGAATGCCTGTTTCAGGTGGTGGCTAGACACCTGGGAAATGAGTGACCTGTGCTCTGGAGTCCTGCCTTTGCCGGGAGGGTATCCCATCTATAGATCTTTTTCTGGGGTAACCAAGCTGTAGGACTACACGTCAAGTCATGTGGGCAGGCATGGAAAGCCAGCATTGCCTCTGCAGATGAATGGCCAAGGTGACTTTTTTGGAAGCAGGGCAGTCAGTCCTTGCTTAGGAGTATTTTCTTGGGGGCAGAAAAGGGAGGAGAGGCTGTCATGACAGGGTAATTTTGCGGCTCTCCTGCCTTCGGTATCCAGTTTCCATTATTGAAAAGTATGTTGGCCGCTGTGCACGGCATTGTGTAGGCTGTAAGGATAAACTTTGGGCCTTGGATAAGGCTGGTACTACAGAAATACTATTATGGTCATCACTTTTGCTTGGTTATGTATGGGTGGCTCCTTACTCAAAATGGCTCCTTGTTGGCCCGGCCTTTGAGACACCCAAGTATCCTTGTGTGCCAGGGAGCCTTTAAGGCCAAAGGTAGCCTAGGTGCTAACTTTGGACTTTCAATTTGTCACTGGAGATGATGTCCCTGAAAGGTTAGAGTCCACAGCACTTAACTGGTAGGTGTGACAGCCAGTTTACTGGGTTATGTTCTTTCTTGAAGCCATTCTGTAGCATCCTCATGGATGCTGGTTACGACTGAGCCAGCTGGTTTGGGCTCACTCCACTTGAAACTCTTGTTTGCAGCAGCTGAGGGCATAAGAGCAGAACTAAGTAAACTAATACTATATTTTCCAGTGATGGAAGTGTGCAATAGGGTGGGCAAATATCACGTCTCCAAAACAGTCTTAAGAAAGTTCCAGCAGAACTACCTTAAAAATACTGCTGACAATATCTGAAAGGTAAATATTTAATTTAAAAAAATAAGTGCATCTTGGTTCCTTTTATTTCTGTCTTAAGGGATGGCTAGGTACACGGGATTAATTTGTTTAACTAATTTTCCTGTTACAAGGGTATAATCTAATCCAGGTAAAGATACACAACTGTTCAAAGCTTTTTAACATTTGCTTTCAATGTTAACTCTCCAGCTATGGTAAGAAAAATAATTCTTCCAGAAATCTGATCTGCATTGCTTCCTTTTGTAGTGCTTTTGGATTCTTTCAGCTCTCTTCCAAACCTGCAGTAACAGCGTTCCTCTGTTATTCGTATTTGCTTTCACAAATCCTAGCTAAAGAATGCAAGAAAGCAAACAAGCTCCCTTCTAAATCAGCAGTGACTTGAACTGAACGGAGCAAAAATACCATTCTGCTACATTCTTCTGTGTAGTGCTTTCATTTAGCTCTTGTTAATTAAGACCATCAAATTTCTGAAACTGTACTCATGTTGAAAATGTAGTTCTCTTTCACTAAATATTATTAGGAATAACCTCCCGGAATAAGAAAAAAATAAAATTAAGCCTTCAAAATGGCATGGTTTACTTCGTTTAACACAGGAAGATGGTAGTTCTAGTATTTTGATTAACATCATTCTGTAAAGGAAATATTTTTCAGTCAAAACCACTTTTATACTATCTTAAGGCAAATAACCAGTAACACTAATAATCTACTCTTGCACATTATTTCAAAACAAGTTCAAACAGGATAGAACAGTGCATTAAATGCATCGCAGCTGTTACATATACTCTTGAGTTTCAATTTACTTCTCTTACAGTAAAAACAGCTTTGTATAAACGGATGTTTCATGCTTTCCATTCTAATATATGACATACAGTGAGATTCACATTTCCCTTAAATAATGGTTTTGCCACCGTGAATCCTTATCACAGCTGTTGAACAGTGATTCCAGAGCAGATAATTTCAGCAAAGACAATATAAAACCCATGACAGCTTCATATTGAAATTGAAGCCTTGTTCAGAGGCTCCTAAAATAAAAACTTTCAAGTTTTTCATCATGAAATGCAGTACTTTTTGGTGTTCTAAACTCTGGTTACATCCACAAGTGATAAATGTCAACCCAAATGGCTTTGGGAAGAGGACATCTTCAAACGATGTTACTGTGTGTAACTGCTACTTAAGAGAGAAAAATAAAATGCAAGCCACAGCTGCAAGGCTTACTAATTTACTCCAAAATAAATAAACCCAATGAATTTAGGAAAAGGTGACAGAAATTTGTTTCAAGAAAATGGGGATGACAAAATGTCTTACGTGTCTTATGTTTAACTTGTATTGCATAGTCTCTCTCTATTAGCGATACTAGTTTGTTGTCCTCACCTTTTTTTTTTTTTTTTATTGCTACAGGGTAATAAAATAAAAAATGTCCTTAGAGGTCTCTTTGGAAAACTCTTGGTTTAAATTCTTTCTCCCCTTTCCTTACTTCTTGTTTAATTTTAATATTTTAATTAGAAGAACAATAAACTCCTTTAGTAAAGCTCTGGAATAGGTCCAAATCAAAAGCTTAAGCACGGTTAAGACTTCTATGGCTTTCAGAAATTTTAATTAGGCAAGGCAAAAATGCTTTCTGGTCAGGTTAGTATTTTTATGCTTATTGTTGGTTTTATTTTGTCTCCTCTTTCTTATTATGGTCTTGTAAAAACAGAAAAACCCAGATTGGATTTAGTCTTTCTATTTTTTTTTGGAAAATGCTAAAGTTTGAAAATCAGCAAATCATTTAGAAAACATGTCTTCCTTCCGTTGTCAGAAGGTTTCCTTTGCCCCCTTTGAAATTATTTTTCTGAGAGATTGTAAAGATCAAAATTATATACGTATGTGTAAAAAGGTACTTGAAAATATGAATGTGCATAAGGTCTGATTTTGTTACATTTATTTGCATATTGAGGATTACACTTCCTTCCATGTTTTCTGCTTATACCAGCTGGAAATTTTTGAAAGATGGAATATTATTCAGCATAATCAGGTTTGAGAGTCAACGAAAAATAATTTAAAATCCTTAAACCAGAAATAGTCTCTCAACTTTCTAGAAAAAAATTTTACCACTGTTTTGAACTTCTTAAATATATAAGCTTGGAAATATATTTTACTGAAATTATCTTCTTATAAGTATACTTTCTCCATGCCTTCCATTTCTTTTTTTTTTATTCTAAAGCACACAAGGTTCTTTCAATTCATTTTACATTTTAACATATCCATTTAGAAAGAAATTTCATTTTTTCTCCTTAATGTCTCCTTATATGAGTGCATAACTAAGGAGAAGCATCTGGCTATGAAAACCGTAGAAAAGAGATGTAGGCTGGAATCCTACAAAGACTGTTTGCATGAAGAACACAGGACTACTGATGAAGATAAAGTTAAATGTGCATTTAATAATTTGCAGTAATAAATTTAAAGGAAAATAATTGCGTGGAAGGCATGCTATTGTAGCAGTTAATATAGCAAGAAATTGTTTTTCATTGCTTCTGAAGCCCTCTGTTGTATAATAATCTGTGCTTCGGCAGGAAGGAGAACGTGTGCACCATTATGCACTCCAGAAGAGGAGAAAGATCACATAAACCCCCTTATTTTGCAATGTCTAAAACACATAGGTTACATGCTCTTTTTTGCTTATTTCAGAAGTTGAAGTAGCTTATTTTCTTTTCTAGGATACGTGCCAATCTAACACTTCAAGTGACTAGGTATTTCTTACTAGTCCCAAGGCTAAGTGCTGGAGATGAAGGTTATGAAAGAAGCAATGGAGTAATATCTTGATGCCTTTGAAACTGAAAGAGCAGGATTTTGCACAAGATTTTAAAATTCTTACAGTACTTACTGCTATTATAATTAGTATCTCAGTTGTATCTGAAATAATATCCCAGATCAAAGTTCCATTGTTAGAGGCCATTCAAATTCATAGGGTGAGGGAGCCTGAGAAATGTTGAGAAAAGATGAAAACAGAAGTGAAATCAGGTTATTCTGGCAAGTAGCTGAGGAATAGAAGAAGTAGTTCACATATAAACTTTTTAAACTAGAAATGTACTTTAAAAGTCATTTTGTGGGAATGTGCACTTGTAACAAAAAATGATATCTTAGAGAGTTGCTTTAAAAGTTCTAATATTTTCAAATAACGGAAGTTAAAAATATATATATTTGGTTTCTCACCAGTAGCTGTGACAAGTAAGCTTTGACAAATATTATGAAAACTTTGGAAAGATAACTGGAAAAAAAATCTTTTTCTACAAAGAAAACAACTCTATAATTCATGATGATAATAACTTTTCATTGGCCACTAGATCATAGAAGCATAGAGTCATAGAACAGTTTGGGTTGGAAGGGACCTTTAAAGGCCCTCTAGTCCAACCCTCCTGCAACGAGCAGGGACATCTGCAACCAGATCAGGTTGCTCAGAGCCCCGTCCAACCTGACCTGGAACGTTGCCAGGGATGGGGCATCTACCACCTCTCTGGGCAACCTGGTCCAGTGCTTCACCAGCCTCAGTGCGAAACATTTCTTCCTTAGATCTAGTCTAAACCTGCCCTCTTTTAGGTTAGAACCGTTACCCCTTGTCCTATGGCAACAGGTCCTGCTAAAAAGTCTGTCCCCATCTTTCTTATAAGCTCCCTCCTTCAGGTACTGGAAGGTGCTTGACTTAGTTCAGGCTTTGGATCTAAACCAGTCAAATGCCTGAAAGCCAGCTCTAGAGCTGATAGATACAGGTATAACTGTGAGAATTTTTTCCTTGAAACATACAGGAAAATATATAAAAATATGTAAAGAAGTGCCCTGGGTTAGAAGCGCATAATAAATCCACCAGTCCTACAATTTCTATCTTAAGTAATGAAGTAAGCCAATAGAACTACATTAATCTATTAGAGACTCCTACTGCAGTAGAAGAATTTTGTCTGGATTTTTTTTTAACAATTTTTCCTGTTGCAAATCCTAAGATGTTTGGTCTGGGACTTAGTTTCCATGCTGTCCACATGTAACAAAAAAGGCCTTCCAGAATAACCATCCCTATCTGGTATTCCATGTGACAGGAGGGAAAGAAAAGACCCTCTATAAAATGCTGAGCTTAAAAATAAACTTTTCATGTTTGCAAATAAGTGAAAGCACAATGGGATCCTGTATTTCAATCGTGTGTGTATTCATCGTGGATACTTAATTATGAAGCATAGAACTAAAGCTGAACTGTGTACCCCTGGTTACAGGACCCAGGGGATGACTGGATTAACTGCTTGGTAACTTGTTCCTCAGGGGCCAATTAAAAGCACGACAGGTAAAGTTAAATAAAAAAATATATAACTCCTATATGCTGCAGACTTTACTTATTGCTGGAAACTGGCATCAAGAGAATCTCAGTAAACTGCCCTTTTTATTACCTGCTTTATATGAAACATTTAGCAATACTTGCAAATTCCAATTTGTATCGCCATTTATTGTCAGAAATAAAACTGGAGAAAAAATGTTAATACATAGTTCTTCTACTCTCCTTGTGAAAGAAGAGGTATGATCTTAAGTGAGAAACTGTCTCTGCACTCTTACAGCTCCTACAAGAAAATATTCCACTTCTCTCACTGTTGATGTTCATGTAGAGCACGATATGAAGGAATTTCAGATTTTGTTTATGTCAGTAACTTAATCTTAAAGTCATAAGAATGGGTTTATTTTAGGTCTGCTGGTGATGAATTCTTTCTGCTTTCAGATAAATCACAGTTAAGAGAGTTGTTGAATAATTCATCAATATAATTTTGAACACTTTAGTATATCAGATCTCAGAAAATATACCCAGAAAATGAACAGGAAAAGCAGAAAGCACCCATAATGTATTGCAAATGTATGTGCATGAAAAATACAGGCTTTGTCTCTTTTTTCATTTTTATCTAGTATTATGCTGGTGTGATTGCTAAGTTTAATAGGAGTAGCTCCCAGTTTGCAATGGTGCAAATAGTAAAAGAAACAGGAATATGATCTGATATGCATGGATGAAATGGAAAACACAGGAGCAGATATACATATTGCAGTAATGTATTGGCTCATGTTTAAACATAAATGACTGTATCAACAAGCAAACAGACATTAATAAGCAGCTGCTAACCCTGTTGGAGATTTTATCATATGCATGACTACTTTTTGCTAATGAGAAAATGCTTCATTTATCAAAGTAATGTTGGTTTCATAGAGACATAATTCCAAGTTTCTTGTGCTGTACTGGGAATACCAAAGGAAGTAAAGAATGAATTAATTGGTATAAGTATACTTGAACAGATCTAGAAAAAACTGTAAAAAAGTCTGCACTATAATAAGAGTGGAAAAGTCTTTAGCTGAGAAACTTATTGTTTGTGGAGGGTTTGCTAACCAATTTTGTGGAAAAAAACAATAAAAATTCAAGAGGACAGGAAGGGTAGGAACACTGATTGTCTGGAAAACCCTATCATTTACACTTTTGGTCAATAAAAATAGTCTGAACTACTCATTTAAGTACACTCTGTAGGTAACTGGGAAAAATAAGCATTTCTAAAGGTCTATACATCCTCTCTTGAACACGGATGTCTAATGTGAGTGAGATGAATTACCATCGGCAAGTTTTGTCTCTCTGGTGGATAGGAGAGTTGTTGTTTCTATAAGAGTCCCACGTCCCTAAAGCATACACATATGTTTGTTATTCATTAAGACTAAGTAACTTACTGTGTTACTGTACAAAGCACACAAAACACAAGTAACAAAGAATGTGAAAGTGATGACTGAATTAATCAGCAGGTATCAAAATGAAATTAATATTAAATGACATTCCAACAGTCCGAGTTTGCAAATACTAAGTGATGTTGCTTGTTGCACATAAGACACCCACTAGAGACTTTTTTATTTTTCCATCAGAACAAAGCAGTTTTGTATCAATATTGTTTCCCTTCAAGGTCTTATAAATCTGATGCCCTGAGACATCTGGACAGTCACGAAAATTCCTGGGCTTATAAACTGGGAAGGTCAGGCTGAAAACTTATCCCCAGATACCATGGCAAATCTGGAAACAACAAAGCAAGCAGTTAATTTTTAAATGGTTCCGTTTGTTGTTGGGGTTTTTTTATTATTTTTTTTATTTAACCGTTAATCCAGCTTGTTGGCAGAATGCTATGCTTAGAATTTGGAAAACAAATAGAGATATAAAAACTATTAACTGGTCTTTGTGTTCATAACAAAATTGAAAATATGTGAAGAATACGTGATTATGTGGAGACTTGAAATAATCTTATGGGAGTCAGTAGTTGTTGTAATTCCATAATTCTTTATTACAGCCTGCGGCTGGCATTTTTTTAGGTTTGCTATATTTATTCTTGACTTCTTGAAATCAGTCAAGTCTAAAGTTTTTAAAATAAGTGTTAAGTTTGGAAAGGGTCTATATTAAAAATTGTCTCATCAAGGTCTTATAGAAGCTTGTGGAATCATGAACTAATGAGAGCTGATCTTCGCAAAAGTCAGACAAGCTTGGGCTAGAAATACAGGACAATTATATTCTTTATCAAATCACAATGACTGCTGAGGATACCCATTAAATTACATGTAATTGCCAATCTTAAAATATTTTTATCATGTGTAAAGGAACAATAGTGCTTTTATATGACCTATAAATACTGAGTAAGGAAATCCCCACTGAAAGTGGCTCATACTCACAACAGTGAAGAAAAAGAGAGGAATGTCGCTCATGAGCAGACTGAACGGAACAGTAGTTTGACAAACATCATGGAAACTTGACCATGTTATTTGTTTTATTAGCTATGTTCACCTAAGGATTTTAATATTCAGGTAGTGATCCAAAAACTATGATCTTGAGGCCATTCACCATTTGCAAGGTTGTTGGAAGAGGGATCTGGACAGGCTGGATCGATGGGCCGAGGCCAACTGTATGAGGTTTAATAAGGCCAAGTGCCAGGTCCTGCACTTGGGTCACAACAACCCCATGCAACACCACAGGCTTGGGGAGGAGTGGCTGAAGAGCTGGCCGGCGGAAAGGGACCTGGGGGTGCTGGTTGACAGCCGGCTCAACATGAGCCGGCAGTGTGCCCAGGTGGCCAAGAAGGCCAACAGCGTCCTGGCCTGTATCAGAGATAGTGTGGCCAGCAGGGGTAGGGAAGGGATCGTGCCCCTGTACTCAGCACTGGTGAGGCCGCACCTTGAATCCTATGTTCAGTTTTGGGCCCCTCACTGCAAGAAGGACATTGAGTTGCTGGAGCATGTCCAGAGAAGGGCAACAAAGCTGGTGAGGGGTCTGGAGCACAAGTCTTATGAGGAGCGGCTGAGGGAACTGGGGTTGTTTAGTCTGGAGAAGGGGAGGCTGAGGGGAGACCTCATTGCTCTCTACAACTCCCTGAAAGGGGGTTGTGGTGAGGTGGGTGTTGATCTCTTCTCCTAAGTAACTAGAAATGGCCTCAAGCTGTGCCAGGGGAGGTTTAGACCGGACATTAGGAAAAATTTATTTATGGAGAGAGTGGTCAAGCATTGGAACAGGCTGCCCACCACAGGGAGGTGGTGGAGTCACCATCTGTGGAAGTGTTCAAAAAACATATGGACGTGGCATTTTGGGACATGGTTTAGTGGGCATGGTGGTGTTGGGTTAATGGTTGGACTTGATGATCTTGAAGGTCTTTTCCAACCTTAATGATTCTATGATTCTGTCATTCTGTGATTCTGTGGAAATGGTTCCCACATAGAATCATATAAAATATTGACATTTATAGCATCTTTACAGTTTCTAACCAAGGGTATAAAAGTGCCGGGTAATCTGTCAGAAATTCTTTAGGTGAGAGTTCACAAATTTGGGGATGTCCTAGAAGAGATATTCCTGAAATGCAGTAGGACTGCTGTGCTCTCGCTGGAATGACATCACGCTCCATGCGTGTCCCTTCCCCTGTGAGGTGGTAGCACTGATGTTGCATGCCAGCTCCACGCGGTCACTGTGGTTTGATGCTCCCTGAGAAGGGATTAGCTAGAGAGAAAGGCAAAAGGGTGCAGGTGGGAAAAGGGGCAGCATGAGAACACAGCACTGGCCTTACATGTTGCGTTTCTGCTTCTTCAGGACGCTGGTGTTTCCTCCCTCATTTTCTGCACAGCAGCTCTGCGTGCTGGTTACATCTTCTCCATGAACACAAAACTACACAAAAGGAGCAGTTACTGTGAGACATCTTGACCAGAAGTTCTTTGTAGGATTTGCTGACGGAGCACAGTCTCTTGTTTCTGCCTCATGGATCCAAACAGCATCCTTTCTGTTGGAGTGGGATATAGCTGTTGGTATCTGAAAAGAGCCAAACATAAGTTAACACTTTGCTTCGATTGCAAAGGTGCGAGGAGTGTTGCCTGGTACGTGAATTCCAAAGAGGCCTTAGTGTGACATAACTTGTTCTTTTTTCTTCTTGCTTATACTCACTTACCTAACTACTTCATAGTATCATAGGAAATATTAGTAGACAAAGAAAGGTTTAAATGCAAGAAAAAGGAAACAGAAATACCTTTTCCTAGGAGTGTTGCCATTCTCTCTGAGCTGATTTAAAAGATCTTGGAAAAAAAGATGTGGAATACTAGATCATTTCTGGTAAGTCATTGTTTGGCTCCCTATTAACTGTTTACAGGTAAATTCTCCCTCAAGCATCTCATGCTATCCTCTGTGAATTCAGACCAAACCTGAAATGCTGAAGAAACCTTTTTTTACCACAAAGAAGATTTTATGTGACATATGGAAAAAATTGTATTTCATATTGTCAAATAACCATATAAGCATATATGTAGACTTCTATGCATCTCTAGCACATGTCTAAAAATGAGTTTCATTGAGGTAACTGATAGGAAATACCAAACACTTGCAGAACTCTTATCAATAGTTTGGGAAACTAGGAATCTAGTGGTATACGTTATATTTTACACATCAGTTAACAACACTGTTAAAATTACTGCTTTCCTAAGAGCATTGACATCTAAATGTTGCTTGCTTTAGGATAATGTCGTGGTTTAGCCCCAGCCGGCAACTAAGCACCACGCAGCCGCTCGCTCACTCTCCCTCCCACAGCGGGACGGGGGAGAGAATTAGGAAAAACCTCGTGGGTTGAGATAAACACGGTTTAATAGGACAGAAAGAAAGAAGGGAACAACAATGATAATACCAACAAAGGAATGTACAAGAACAAGTGAGGCCCAATACAGAAATTGCTCACCACCCCATGATCGACAGCCTGTCCCCGAGCAGCGATTTCCGCCCCCCCGGCCAACTCCAGTTTATGTACTGGGCATGACGTCGGATGGTAGGGAATATCTCTTTGGCCAGTCTGGGTCAGCTGTCCCGGCTGTGTCCCCTCCCAGCTCCCCGTGCACCCCCAGCCTGCTCGCTGGCAGGCCAGCACAAGAAGCTGGACTGTCCTTGACGGCTCAGCAACAACCCAAAACATCAGCACATTATCAACAGTTCCTCATCCCAAATCCAAAACACAGTCTCACACTAGCTTCTGTGAGGAAAACCAGCTCTATCCTGGCTGAAACCAGGACAGTATCCACCCCTTATTCCATACCATTTACGTCATGCCCAGGTCCTATACTTTTCAATACATTCCAATTATTCATTATTACTCTTCCTGTCCTTTAATATATACACACAGATATCACTCTCTTAGTCCATGGGCCATCACTTAAAATGTCTATGGAGTTCAGTCAGTCCATGACTCTGGGCTTCATCCATCATAGCAGTCTCTCAGGGCAGGGGAGATGGTATGTGGTGTTGGATTGTCATCTGGCACGGTCCATGTCCATGATCTGCAGGTCGAAGATGTCGATCTCGAGGGATTTGTTGGGCGCAAGCTGCTGAAGCCAGTTCTGGTTTCATCACTGCTGCACGTTGCTTGGTTTCAGTGAAGCTCATTCTTCATCAGTCTGGGTGATTCTTGCTATAATACCATTGATATGGTAGATAGCAGCCATAGTAGTAATGTCATTCTGAACAATTAACATAATACAATTCAAATCATTGACTGTTTTCACCCAAAATCAAGTCTCCTTGAGGTACACATCGGACTTCCCCATCCTTCCGCATTACCCACCAAGTGCACCCAGGTCCCTGGGCAAAGGCAATCCCACGAACGGGTTTGCCTTTTCCTAATGCAGGAGTAACCCAGACTGTCTTCCCCAGCATGTTTCTCACATGCACCACAGGGACTTTATCCCCTTCTACAGTACGTAGAAGTTTTGATTGGGCAGGGCCGGCTCTATTAGTAGATCCCCTAGTGTTGACTAACCAGGTGGCTTTGGCTAAATGTTTATCCCAATGTTTGAATGTCCCATCACCCATTGCTCTCAGTGTAGTCTTTAACAGTCCGTTGTATCGTTCAATTTTTCCGGAAGCTGGTGCATGATAGGGGATATGATACACCCACTCAATGCCGTGCTCTTTGGCCCAGGTGCCTATGAGGTTGTTTCGGAAATGAGTCCCATTGTCTGACTCAATTCTTTCGGGGGTGCCATGTCGCCATAAGACTTGCTTTTCAAGGCCCAGGATAGTGTTCCGGGCGGTGGCATGGGGCACAGGGTATGTTTCCAGCCATCCGGTGGTTGCTTCCACCATGGTAAGCACATAGCGCTTGCCTTGGCGAGTTTGTGGAAGTGTGATATAGTCAATCTGCCAGGCCTCCCCATATTTATATTTCAACCATCGTCCTTCATACCAGAGAGGCTTTAACCGCTTGGCTTGTTTGATCGCAGCACACGTTTCACATTCATGGATAACCTGTGCAATAGCATCCATGGTCAGGTCCACCCCTCGATCCCGAGCCCATCTATATGTTGCATCTCTTCCCTGATGGCCTGAGGTGTCATGGGCCCACCGAGCTATAAATAATTCACCCTTATGTTGCCAGTCCAGATCCACCTGAGCCACTTCAATCTTAGCAGCCTGATCCACCTGATGGTTGTTTTGATGTTCTTCGGTGGCCCGACTCTTGGGTACGTGAGCATCTACGTGACGTACTTTTATGATGAGATTCTCTAGTCGGGCAGCAATATCTTGCCACAATTCAGCAGCCCAGATGGGCTTGCCTCTGCGTTGCCAGTTGCTCTGCTTCCATTGCTGCAGCCACCCCCATAGAGCATTTGCTACCATCCATGAGTCAGTATAAAGATAGAGTACTGGCCATTTTTCTCGTTCAGCAATATCTAAAGCCAGCTGGATGGCTTTCACCTCCGCAAACTGACTTGATTCACCTTGTCCTTCAGCCACTTCTGCAACTCGTCGTATAGGGCTCCATACAGCAGCTTTCCACCTTCGATGTTTGCCTACAATACGACAGGACCCATCAGTAAACAGGGCATATTGCCTTTCGTTCTCTGGCAGTTCATTATATGGTGGAGCCTCTTCAGCACGCGCCACCTCCTCTTCCGGTGATATTCCAAAATCTTTGCCTTCTGGCCAGTCCATGATCACTTCCAAGATTCCCGGGCGATTAAGATTTCCTATTCGAGCCCGCTGTGTAATAAGCGTGACCCACTTACTCCACGTAGCATCAGTCGCATGATGCGTAGAGGGGACCCTGCCTTTGAACATCCAGCCCAGCACCGGCAGTCGGGGTGCCAGGAGGAGCTGTGCTTCAGTACCAACCACTTCTGAGGCAGCTCGAACTCCTTCATATGCCGCCAATATCTCCTTTTCAGTTGGAGTATAGCGGGACTCAGATCCCCTATATCCTCGACTCCAAAACCCTAGAGGTCGACCTCGAGTCTCTCCTGGTGCCTTCTGCCAGAGACTCCAGGTAGGGCCATTCTCCCCGGCTGCCGTGTAGGGCACATTTTTAACATCTTGTCCTGCCCGTACTGGCCCGAGGGCTACGGCATGAACTATCTCCTGTTTGATTTGTTCGAAGGCTTGTCGTTGCTCAGGGCCCCATTTAAAATCGTTCTTCTTCCGGGTCACTTGATAAAGAGGGCTTACAATCAGACTGTAATTTGGAATATGCATTCTCCAGAAACCCACAACACCCAGAAATGCTTGTGTTTCTTTTTTGCTAGTTGGTGGAGACATAGCTGTTATTTTGTTGATCACATCCGTTGGGATCTGTCGACGTCCATCTTGCCATTTTATTCCTAAAAACTGGATCTCTTGTGCAGGTCCCTTGACTTTACTTTGTTTTATAGCAAAACCAGCTTTCAGAAGGACTTGAATTATTTTCTTCCCTTTCTCGAAAACTTCTTCTGCTGTGTTGCCCCATACGATGATGTCATCAATGTATTGCAGATGCTCTGGAGCTTCACCCTGTTCCAGTGCAGTTTGTATCAGCCCATGGCAAATGGTAGGGCTGTGTTTCCACCCCTGGGGAAGTCGATTCCAGGTGTATTGGACACCTCTCCAAGTGAAAGCAAACTGTGGCCTGCACTCTGCCGCCAAAGGGATCGAGAAAAACACGTTAGCAATATCAATGGTGGCGTACCACTTGGCTGCCTTTGACTCCAGTTCATATTGAAGTTCTAGCATGTCCGGCACAGCAGCGCTCAGTGGCGGCGTGACTTCATTCAGGCCACGATAGTCTACTGTCAGTCTCCACTCTCCATTAGACTTTCGCACTGGCCATATGGGGCTGTTGAAGGGTGAGTGAGTCTTGCTGATCACTCCTTGGCTCTCCAGCCGACGAATCAGCTCATGGATGGGGATCAGGGAGTCTCTGTTGGTGCGATATTGCCGCCGGTGCACTGTTGTGGTAGCGATTGGCACCTGTTGTTCTTTGACCCTGAGCAACCCCACCACAGAAGGGTCCTCTGAGAGACCAGGCAAGGTGGACAGCTGTTTAATTTCTTCCGTCTCCAAGGCAGCTATACCAAAAGCCCACCGGTACCCTTTTGGGTCCTTGAAATACCCTCTGCTGAGGTAGTCTATGCCCAGGATGCACGGAGCCTCTGGGCCAGTCACAATGGGGTGCTTCTGCCACTCATTCCCAGTTAGGCTCACTTCAGCCTCCAGCACAGTCAGCTGTTGGGATCCCCCTGTCACTCCAGAAATACAGATGGGTTCTGCCCCTATATGGCTTGATGGCATCAGGGTACATTGTGCACCGGTGTCCACTAAAGCCTTATATTCCTGTGGGTCTGACGTGCCAGGCCATCTAATCCACACAGTCCAATAAACTCGGTTGTCCCTCTCCTCCGCCTGGCTGGAGGCAGGGCCCCTCTAGTCCTGCTCATAGTACTCGTTACCCACTTCTTGTAAATAGGAATCAGAAGTCCCTTCAAGAGGATCAGAGGTGAGATCAGCTCTTCTATTCTTTCTGGGAAGCTGCCCACTGGAAAGTGGAGCGACGATTTTCCTCGAGGAACCTGAACACCCTTTTGTAATTGTTTTTCCTTGCAGCTCGCGTACTCGTGCCTCTAGGGTCGAGGTAGGTTTTCCATCCCACCTCCTCATGTCCTCTCCATAGTCACGCAATTGAAACCACAGGGTGGCTCGTGGTGTGTATCCTCTATATCTTCTCTCTTGAACAGAAGAGCGCTTACTCCTAATGGCTGAGACACTGGTCCGTATGGGTGGAGGGTAGGGCATATCCTCTTTGAATTGCCGGAACTCTCGGGACAGTTTCTCTATAGCAGAGACGCAGGCCCGTAGGGAGGAAGAGAGACTTTCTTCGTATTGCCGGAGTTGGCCAGCCAATTCATCCACCGTTGGTCTCTCTCCGTCCTTCCAGGCCATTACTGCTAATGAGTTGGCATATGATGATGGTGCACTCCGTACAAACTTCCGCCACATAGGTTGCGTGCAATTGACTTCATCTGGATCTTTGGATGATTGTCCATTGTCCAAGTCACCATAAATCACTTCCAGCACCGCTAGCTCCCTCAGGTACTGGATACCTTTCTCCATGGTGGTCCACTTGCCTGGGTGACATAGAACATCTTCCTTGAAGGGATACCTTTCCTTCACACCCGACAGGAGTCGTCTCCAGAGGCTGAGGACTTGTGCACCTTTTCCAATTGCTTTGTCAATGCCCCCTTCCCTAGAAAGGGATCCCAGCTGCTTGGCTTCCCTACCCTCTAATTCCAGGCTACTGGCCCCATTATCCCAGCATCGGAGCAGCCAGGTGACAATGTGCTCACCTGGACGACGGCTGAAATCCTTTCGCATATCTCGCAATTCACTCAGGGATAGAGATCGGGTAGTTACCGTCTCTTTTATAAGTTCTTCCTCTTCCTCCTCTTCAAGCGATGACTCGCTCTCTTCCCTCTTCCGTGCTTGTGATGGCCCTGCTTCAGAGCACTCTGCCTCCTCACTCTCTTCCTCTGGCTCCTTCTTAGCAGGATCTTCCTCCTCCCTTACTAAACGAGCTGACTTCCGCTTCCAAGATTTCTTCTTTTGTACAGGGGCAACTGATACCGGGATGGGCTGGTCCTCTGGTTCAGCTGCAACAGTCTGAGTAGCTACAGTGCCCGCCGTGGGGGTTGGAGTAGTGGCAGTGCCCGCCGTGGGGGTTGGAGTAGTGACAGTGCCTGCTACAGACGTTGGAGTAGTCACAGTGCCTGCCACATTGCCATCAGACCCAGAGAGCCCCTCTCCCCTTTGCACAGTGTTAAATAGGGTTCGGTAGGCATGGGCCAGGCCCCAGCACATGGCAATGATTTGTGTCTCCTTGGAGCTGCCAGGCTGACAGCATACTTCTTCCAGATATTCTGCTAGTTTATCAGGATTCTGCACTTGTTCGGGAGTGAAGCTCCAAAACACCGGAGGTGCCCACCGCCCCAGGCATTTGCCCATGCTGTTCCACACACCCTGCCATTCATAACTATCCAGCCTTCGGGCAGATCTCCGGGTGATATTCTTAAATTGCTTGCCAACCTTAGACAAAACTGAAACCATGTTCCCCAGAAGTAGCAATAGAGGTATTTTAACCAGCCAAGGGTGTTCAAAATACTGAAAAATTATTGTGATGAAGGAGGAAACGTTATGATAGAGGGTAGCAAAGGTACCATTCTGCATTTCCTCCATAAAAAACCTTTCAGAGGCAGAAGTACAATTGCTAATCGTCTCCACAAGACTGTAGCCAAAATACAGTAACGGCTTTAGTACAGAGCTCAGATGATACCACATTAAGCTCAAGGTCAGTGCTCTAAAAACAAAATTCACAGGCGAGACATTACTAATCATTGCAGAGTACAGCAGCCCGCAGAAACCAACACCGATCCTTAACATGTACAGCAAAGACGAGAGCATGATGCAAATCAAACTGATATTGTGACCTGCAACCGTTATTATCTCAAGCCTCGAGCGCCACGTTGGGCGCCAAAAAGGACTGTCGTGGTTTAGCCCCAGCCGGCAACTAAGCACCACGCAGCCGCTCACTCACTCTCCCTCCCACAGTGGGACGGGGGAGAGAATTAGGAAAAACCTCGTGGGTTGAGATAAACACGGTTTAATAGGACAGAAAGAAAGAAGGGAACAATAATGATAATACCAACAAAGGAATGTATAAGAACAAGTGATGCCCAATACAGAAATTGCTCACCACCCCGTGATCGACAGCCCGTCCCCGAGCAGCGATTTCCGCCCCCCCGGCCAACTCCAGTTTATGTACTGGGCATGACGTCGTATGGTAGGGAATATCTCTTTGGCCAGTCTGGGTCAGCTGTCCCGGCTGTGTCCCCTCCCAGCTCCCCGGGCACCCCCAGCCTGCTCGCTGGCAGGCCAGCACAAGAAGCTGGACTGTCCTTGATGGCTCAGCAACAACCCAAAACATCAGCACGTTATCAACAGTTCCTCATCCCAAATCCAAAACACAGTCTCACACTAGCTTCTGTGAGGAAAACCAGCTCTATCCTGGCTGAAACCAGGACAGATAATAATTTAATTTTACTGTTACATGACACAATTCCTGCCAGTGGTTTCAGTGATAGGAGAGGAAGCCAGCACAAGCTGGAACATGGGAAATCCTGATTATGAGGATACAAATTTTTATCCTGAGAGTGGTTAGACACGTGAATAGGTTGCCCAGAGGGTCTGTGAAAACTCTGTTCTTGGGGATAATCACTGACTGAACAAAGACTTGAGCAAGCTGGTCAGGTTGGGCCTGTTTTGTACAGGGGTGTTCAAATGCTGTCTGAAGTATGGGACTGAAAACCCCAAATGATGGCTGCTAGGAAACACTCATTGTAAGACAAACTGTCTGAGAAAAGTCTGCTCGTGTAAGATCTTGTTAAATGATAACAAAATTCAACTAAGGAGACGAGTTATATTTATCACTACATGAGTTTTCCTAATGAAGACAAATAATTCTTTAACGAAGATTCACCCTTTGGGTTATTTTGGAATATTATCAAGGGGGAGATTATTATTAAAGTGGGGATTATTATTGAGGGGAAGATTACCCTTTGGGGTATTACCCTTTGGGTAAATGTTCCATGATTTTTGGAAAACAAGAAGATTTGCTGAGATAGCATGACAATGCTGGATACAAGTGACCACTTTGGGCATAATTAATCTTCCTACATATTAGAGTATCCTGTGGGGCACCCTAATGTATACACATCCTTGTGCAGTTGACAGATGTTATACAGGATATATGGGAATATGGGAGATTCTTGCACTTTGGGATGCCCTAGTATATATCCCCATCACAGATGGAACTTGATATATTTGTTGTGAGTCAAGCTCTTGGCAATCTTAATTCAGACCATAATTCAGAACATCGCCAGGCAGTGTTGGTCAGAAAGTGTGCTTTGTCGGAAACAGCTCACTAACACCATGCAAAATAATGAATTCAAAACATCACAAGATTTCGGGGCCAATTGTAACCTGCCTTCCCAGCAAACTGGGTTTGGAGAATAGCTGCTCTTGCATTACCTGGCAGTGAGAACTGTTGCTAGATAGATCTCCAGAAAAAAAAAAAAGAGATGTGACCAGCCTTGGCATGCCCACACAGTGGGCCTGTCTTGGAGATGTAGACCATTCCCTCTGACTTGTGTGGCACCTGGTCACTGTTCTCGGTGAGACATCCTGATGCAAAGTCAGTGGCTGAAGAAGGTAGACAGTGGCAGACCCCTGGCCAGTGCTTCCAAGATACCAGTCTCCAGGGGAGAAGCCTGAAAGTCCTGTTATTAACTTGGATTCAGCTTCCAGCCGTGCCTAAAAAGCCTTGAAAATCCTGGCTGGAGACAGATGAGAGTTTTTGAGGTCCTCCCCCATTACAGCCTTGAGACTGGGAACCTGGGCATGCTGAAATTGATTTTGGGAAGCTGGAGTAGTCCCACTGGTGCTGTCTTACTGCCAGGAAGCAGCAAATTCTGGCATCTTCAAGAGGCTGCTGAATGAAGCTAGACAATTTAGGCACTTTCAGATTTAACAAGAAAGTCAGTTTCACAGAGCAGATGTGCAGAATATTAAAGTCTAGATTGCTTCCAAAATGTTGTTTCACTGTTCCTGATGTGAAAATTTGTATAAAACTCTGACGCACAATAAACCTGAATTTTTTGTTGTTTTGTTTTCTTTTGGGGTTGATTCAGGTGGAAACAATATTATTATTAATATTATTTTCAAGCAGGAAACTGTTTTCTGATCAGCTCTGTCTCTAGGTAATCTTCAATTTAATTTTCTAAAATCATGCTCTGTCCCAGTTCCTTTGGGCTAGTCCTGAGACGTACAAATTACTTTACCAGACTACAAAGATCTAATTTTCTCTGGAAAAGAAAAAGACTAAAAGTATCTGTCTGAAGGAAATGTAACAAATTGCTTAAGTCTTCTAGAGTCTCTCCTTTCAAAAGAATCCCTTTGCTAAATTGCCTTTGGGGTTTTGTTCCCATTTTACTAAATAAGTGCTTTCTTCAAATATCAAAACATCGAGTTCTGACTGTTGGCCTCAGCTCAGACCCTTCAGAGGTTTGGTAAATGGATCTGGTTTCTTGTCTCCCCTCTCAACAGGGAATGGAAGCAAATCCTTGTCACTAGGGATGACTTCGGCTAGGTACGTCAAGTTTTCATCAGTCCCTGGCCTAGTACAAAAGATATATGGCATATAATTTTAGAATCACATAGATGTTAGAAAAGTGCCAATGTTTGGGTGTAGCACTGGTAATACTCAAAAGAGGTAATGAAAGAAGGTGGAAGCCTGTGGGAAGGACAATAATCTTCGGAAAAGCAGCAGAATAATGGTTACTCTTTGGAACAGTTTGAGGATGCTGTAAAGGATGAAAATAATTGAGATCTAAGCTAAATATTAATTTCAAAATAGTAAGGTACTATGGAGTTCATGTCCATTGAGGGCATGTTTTTATATTGTATAAGGCCAGCTCTCCATGCCTGAGCTTCAGCCTGATGGCCATGGTGTGTGTGCTGTGAAGGTGTGTGTAAGCACTTTGGGGCAGGGAAAAAGACTTGTCCTGAAAGAGCAGCACTGCCTATATGACTCTTTATAATAATTACATGGTTTTCAACATTGTTTCCGCAATTCATGGTTGAACGGCCGAAGTATTTTACCCTCCAGGAAGCCTCTATAAAGGAAAATCTTGCAGTTGCAAGTGGAGACTTTCTGAGAGCCTTCCTTATCCTTAGCAGAATATCCCAACTTCACAGCCAGTTTGACCTTTTCCCAGTATTCAGATAGAATAGTACGATAATTTATGTTGGAAGAAACCTTTTAAGGTCATCTAGTCCAACCCCCCGCTGCAGTAAGCAGTGACTAGTGACATCTTCAACTAGATCAGGGTGCTCAGAGCCCCGTCCAACCCTGAATGTTTCCAGGGATGGGGCATCTACCACCTCTCTGGGCAACCTGTGCCAGTGTTTCACCACCCTCATTGTGAAAAATTTCTTTGTTAGTTCTAGTTGAAATCTGCCCTATTTTAGTTTAGAACCATTACTCCTGGTCCTAAGGCATCAGGCCCTGCCAAAAAGTCTGTCCCCATCTTTCTTATAAGCCCCCTTTAAGTACTGAAATGTTGCAATAATGTCTCCCCAGAGCCTTCTCTTCTCCAGGCTGATCAGGCAGGACTTGCCCTTGGTGAAGCCATTCTGGCTGTCTCAAACCATGTGGCTGTCCTCCATGTGCCTTAGCATAGCTTCTAGGAGGATCTGCTCCATGATCTTCCCAGGCACAGAGGTGAGGCTGACGGGTCAGTAGTTCCCAGGATCCTCCTTGCTACCTTTTTTAAAAATGGGTGCAATGTTTCCCTTTTTCCAGTCACCAGGGACTTCACTTGTCTGCCAGGACTTTTCAAATAGCATGGACCGTGGCTTGGCAGCTACATCAGCCAAATCCCTCAGGACTCTGGGATGCATCTCATCAGGTCCCATAGACTTGTGTATGTTTGGGTTCTTCGGGTGGTCAAAAAGCTGATCTCCAAATTCCCTTATGAACCATCCCAAGGCCCTGAGATAAACTCTAGACACTTTACTCTGCATTGTCTTTGTTCTTTGTTTTTATTTCACTGCATCAGACTATTTTATTTTCTTCTAATAAGAGCTATTGGCAATCCACAACATGTTATCAGCCAAAGCCTTAACATCTAATGCAACTCCTGTCGATGATTTAAGGCTGCATTTCACTTCTTAAGGAAGAGTTTACTTAATGTCAGTCTATCATTCAGATGTTACTTATTCTAAGTGTGAATGACCATTCTAATATAAAAATGAACAAAGTGAGACTTCGTAAAAGTGGAATTGACCTGATTAGCAGCATTGTCTCTGTGTGTGTGAAACATGACCATTATCTATTAAGCATATGTTTTCTGAAAATGCTCTACATTTGAGTTACATGTGAGATCCTTTGCTGTTGCAGAACTGCTGTTTCTTACATCCTAACATGCAGCTCCAGAAACTGAATTCTACTGAGCAATGCAAAACTGAATGTATGTTTAGGAATATATAACTGCTTTTTTTTCCCCATCATCAACAAGCTTTACACTGTTTTTTCTGGTAATATAGTCTGTGATGGTCCAGAGGCACAGGAACCACATGAAACAGAAGGCGTTACTGAAGCAACCTTTTAGAAGAACATTACTCTTAAAGAAGCTGTTGGTCTTGGACTCTGTACTGAAGGCAACAAGCTGTAAAAGGGTTTCCTTCTGTATAAGATGAAGCAAGTTACAAGTATGTTAAAGCAATAGGAGTGTTTCTTTTTCAAAATACTCATGGAGCAATTCCATCTCTCTGTTCTTGTTTTGAGTTAGCTGGCAAACGTTATTTGAAATATCCCAGTATTTCCACTGTATGTAGCTGCTGTCAGGTAGGTCAGCTACTGAATGAACAGGAGAAAAAATCCTGCCTGCACTATTTAATTTGAATTGTTGGGACAAAGTCAACAGCATGGCTTTAATTTTTTTTCATTTTTCCTGTCTGTCTTTGTAGCTTTCACATGGCATAATCTCTGCTTTGCTTCATGCTGGAATGCACAGGAGTGTTTATTGTTTTGTTGGCCGAGTCCGAGTTAAGATTAACAAAGGCTAACACTAGACTAGCAGAAAAATGGCTAGAAATATTTTGCAGAAATGTAGATTTCTTTCCTTCATCAAAACTAAAAAATTCTGCCAGATGTTTTTAATTTTTAAATTAGAGGTTTCTAGACCAAGTCTTTTTCTTTCTGCTCAGAGACAGGTTTCTAGCTATTGTTTAGACTCTGAATCTGTATTTTTTGCCTCTGTTGACAACATCAGTGAAGATTTAGGTTCTGCTTGGTTTGTGTTAACTTCTGATTGACATAATGTTGTTCTTTCTGTGAAGAAATAACCATCGATTTGCCCTAAAAGCAATGTCTATAATTTATGTACTTACAACAAATTGTTTGGGTTAGGTTTTTTTAAATTTTTTAAATTGAATACAAAGTTAATAACAACTGCTTACAGCAGATGACTACTAAAATTCAGCCTGAGGTCAGGTATTAGTTGACAAGTCCCTGTAAAGTCACAGCTAGTCACAGCACTAGAAATATGCCTGCTTCAAAGCTGTGCAGATGGTGGTGAGGTCTGCCGGCAAGCTCAGTGACCTTTATGAAATTTAGCCTTACGACAGTCTTCATTTCTCTTAGTCCCCAGGTGGTCCATTTACACCTTCGTACAATCATCTTTCCCAGTTCTCCACCTGTGGTAGCTGAATGCGAATAGATTTCTTTTATGGCACCACTGAAAAAAAATATGTAAGCATCCTATTTAAAACAGAATTACAACTCTGCCTTATGCCCACAAAGGCAAGGAAATTTGAAGCAGGAGCTATCCTGTTCCTTGCTGGTGTACAGGTGCTGGTGTGGCATGCCAGAAACAGTCAGCTTCTGTGTGAGGATGATGCTTTCAGGTTGGAAGAGTATCCTTTAGAGACTGCAATATAGCATCAGTGATAACACCAGAGCCACAATCACACCCCCCCCCCCACCAAAACCCACAGCAAAACAGCAAAAGGAAAATCAAATTCACTGAAACACAGTTTCTTTTTAATCCGAAGTGCATATATACGCTAAATGTTTTCAGATGAATGGCTGAGTTGGCACTCAGCTCACATCACCCAGATCTTGTGCTTTTCTAGCAATAATCCTTATGTAATTACACATTTGACATGTGAAAACTGCCAATGTGGTTTGACACTGCTTAACAATGTGTAATCTTTCATGCTACAATCTGTAATTTTCTTAGCTGTATGAGAGACTATATGCTGTCAACTCTCTGCAGTCTGGGTTCATTGGAACTGACAGGCTGCATATTTGTTAGCTTATTTTTGCTTACTCAACACGGAATTGTATATTGAATTCAGACTCTGATTACGTGAACTTGAGAGGCAATTTCGACAGTTAGAATACTGTTAATTCGCTCTTGCTGTTGTAAATCTTCAGAATGGATGGACTGGGATCACTGTTGCATATGGAAGACAGCCTACTAGCCTCTGATTTTCCATCAAAAGCAGATTACCGTTTCCAATTTTAGATATCTGTTCTTCAGACGATTTCCTTGTAAGTAATGAAGAAATGTTGTAAGCATTATAAAATAAAGGGAGCTTTGAACTGGAGACAATTTCAGAATGTCTGACTCTCAGTCTTAAAGAATTATATATGGGAGTTTCCAGACTCAGAATCCACTTTGCTGTGATTTGTACATAGAGTTATGAATGAGAGCGAGAGAACGGGCATTTGAGATATGACTTCAGTTTTCTTTAATCTTTTCCTCACGTATGGAAATGCAATCATCTGACTAAAATAACAGCACAGACTCTGGAATGGTAGGAGAGGAAAATATTTAAGATCATACAGCATGGTGTGATGGGTCCATTATGGAAATTGTTTTCAAAGGTTTACAGACGGCTCTTGTATCTAGAAGACAAAAAAGCAGTGCCTTAAGATCAAATGGATGCACTGAACATAAGTTAAAGAGTCATTTGATAAAAGATAATAGTTAGCGTACCTTACTGCTTACTACTTACTTCTTCCCATGGTAAGTCATTACAGCTCCCATCTTTCTGTACAAAATGTATTCTTGCATTCCAACTTTTTGGGGAATAATTTGTTCTATAAACAGAAGAGACCATGTGACATTCTCAGCTTCATATCTGTTCTGAACCATCATAATAATTACATAAATACCCTGAATGTATGTCTTTTGGGTTGTACACCCTAATTATACAACAGTTTGTTTTGTTAATGGCTTCTAAAGGCTTTTGCAAAATGCCCTCTTCTGCCCGTTTTTTTTTCTGCTCCCACGAATATCTGTGAAACTCTTTTTATATATACTCATTTTAAATACTTATTTTTACAGTATCCTGAGTATTGCATAGGTAGTTCAGCTGCTTGTTTCCTGAGGCTGACAAATAATTGTGAATAATCTGTATCTAGGTAGCAAGTAGGAGGTACAGGCATTGTTTGATATATGCATGTAATTGTTGTACAAATTGAAAAGTTCTCTGCTAATCCAACCAGGTTCAAAAATTGTTTTTGCATAAAAACTAAGCCTCTTTACAGACATTAATATGTTATAATAAGTAAAGGACTGGTTGGAAAAGTGTCAAATCATTTGTGAAGTTTTCCTGGGAATAAGAGGATTTAAGTGAAGAAGAAAACTAAATTAAGAAAATTAAGGTAGAGCTCTGAAATCCACAAAAGTTCAACAGTCATCCATTTTTTCAACTTTACTTTCTTCCTTCTATATAATTCCTAGTACATGCTCTGCTGTTCTTTCTCTTCTCATATTCCATTGTCTTCAGAAGGTTAAAACAAAAGGGAAATAAGTACTTCAGTTTCATATAGCATTTAAGCTATTCCTTTGGGAGTGCTTTTCAGGATGGGATCTGGGTTCTTAGACTTTTTTCCTATGCATTGTTTTTACTTTACTACTTTCTGTTTTCTATATGCTTCACATTTTATGTGAGCACTGAAATCTTCCTTTAATATTATATTATGAAATTTTCCACCAATTAGTTGTGTGAATGAACTATTGCACTTTCATTCCAAGTTTATTGAAATTAAGGGAATTTTTTGGGGTCACTCCTGGATGCAGTGACTACAGTGTGAACTCCCTCATGAACAAATATTCGCAGGTTAACTCTCAAACATTTCCTTATATTGAAGAAAAATGAATTTAAAAATCAGTACCATAGCACAGACAAGGCCACTTGGGTTGTGTTATTAGTTGTATCAGATATTTAAGCTTCCTCCCAAGGCCTTCAATCTGGAGAAACGACACTTTGGTACTGACATCAAATTATAGTACTAAATTACTATATTGTCATCTCCCCACTGAGATGCCATCACCCTTCTTACAGTCCTGGCATCTCAATGTTTGAAAAGCAATGGTTCAATAAAAATAATTAGAGAGGTGGAGGATGATTGAGTGACATCTATACTGTATGTACCCACACACACACATCATTTCCTGGCTCTCGGAGCAGCGGAGGAAAATGTAACGTTCGAACAGTATGTCGCTATGGCTGGCTGGTTCTTTGCCAAAGATGGATCTAGTTGCATGGATTTAAAACATGCTGCCACTTTTGGGTTGGAAATAAAGCCCTAAAAATCAATAATTGGACTTCAATATTAAGTTGTGTACAGTAATTTCATTGTGGTTTTATTAGATCAGTAAAATACCCGCTGTGGGACAGTATCACAAGGAACTAATTCATGTACCACGTTTAAAGTCTAATATATGCCTAAGAGTTTAGAGAAAGGGATTTGAAAGAGGTGAAAGAGCTACATAGAGGTTTCAGTGTTTAAAAAGAGTTTTCTAATGAGGAAAGAGAAACAAGAAACTAAAGTCTAATAAAGCAGATATTGTAAGATTTGAAGTTTCAGATTACCTTCATTTGCTTTGTAAATTGCTAAGGAAACAAGCTCCTGGGACGCTTTCTCTAAGTATGTCCCTCGTCAGCCTGGGTCTCTTGCCTGGCATCCATGCTGTACGTACAGAACCGAGCAATTAATGACGTTGAGAATTCTTAAGCTTATTTCAATTAAATTTGAACCACCATTTGATTAAAACATCTGTGATTGTGTTTATTTTAAATGTTGTCGTATGTCTGCCACCTTTACTCATGCTGAGTAAAGTCTGCCTGCAATTTGTGAGTTTTTGAACAAGTGAATCTTTGTGGTGCTCTCTCATCCGCAGTTCAGATTCTGCTCTCATTTTTGTTTGTGTGCAATCTACCGAGCGACTTTCCTCTATAGACATGGGATTTGGAATCATCCTGGTGTTTGATATTATGCTGGATTTGTATCACTGTGCTTGGAAATCCGAATCTGAGCCTCGATCAGGAAATGAAACTCTTAACCAGAAGTTGTTCCCACAGACCACAGTTCTTTCAAAATAATAACCATGTTGGTCAAAGATGTGCAAAAATAAGTTGTGTCGCTGGCATAGCTGGGTTGGCAGAAGTCCCTAATGTACTCACAGCTATGCCAGCAACACAGTAGGTTTTTTAATTGTGTGAGAGAAAGGGAAGATTTTTTCATATTGCTACAAATGGGAGCTTTGCCTTATAACGTGTCAAAATGCAGTTGTATATTGTGTCTGAAAGGAATAGTCCTATAGTGATAAAGCACTTTAAAACAAAAAGAAGCCTTAAAGAACACATTACTACTAATCATTGCTGGATGAAATAGACTTTCAGAGCTTTTATAGTGCAATAGTAATGACAACACCTGACATGGCATATGAGGACCAAGTAGAAGGAAGCAGTGTGAATAAAACTGGGCTTGGTTTACGTTCATCAATCAAGAGAGTTAGTCAAAACTGAAATAAATTTAACTCTAAATCCTGAGAATTATTTGAAAAGTAGCAAAAGAGACTGTGCAGAATATTTATGAGCAGTTTCACCATCCTGATGTATTTCATCGCAAACATTTAACACTTTACAGACTTGACTTAAAAATGACATAAGATCAATTACTAATTCTCCACTAAATTTCCCATGGTGCTATTTCTGTTACTTCTTTTGTCCTCATGACCAAAAGATACAGATAGAACAACAAATTCTGGTGATAGTGAAGTGCAAATTTGGGCCATGGAATATGTGACTGTTGTGCAACAAGTTGGGGGAGTCCTGAACCCCAGAACAACATAGGTACCGTCGCTTTGGTAAAAATCATGACATGGTAAAATTGCTATTCCCTTTCTGTGCAGTCACACACCTCAATGTTTCTGTTTATTATGAACTTCCTAGAATAATTGTACATACAGGAAACTATATCATTGTGGGCAAATATGCAAATAGCTGTGGAAGCACTATCAGCACATTCCAGGTACATTCTTTGATATTCATAATTTGTTTTCAATATCCTTCTCTTCGCTAGAAAAATCCACAGGGCTTGCTTTTGTCTGTGCCAGATGCCTCTCAGACGAGAAGAGGTAGTTGCCAAATCGCTCACCATGCAGTAGAAATGGCAACTGAAAGTGATTATACCCAACATATGGTCCAAAGGCAGACATCTGCTAACAAAGATTAGGGGTACTGTGGCAGATTCTCAGTTGTTCTAATGAGCCAAATAATCTTGAACATAAGTCCATTAGAACAAATGAGAGTAGCCATCAATGGATTTTGCATCAGACCTGCCTCCTCCTGCCTCTCCCCGTACACTCCTATGTTTTGCCAGCTCAGGCGTGCAGTGGTATCATGGGAGATGTGGGTGTATTTGCCAGAAATATCTCATAAAAACATTTTAATTAGTTACAAAGTGGTAAGAATAGCACTTCAGTGAAAAGGCAAACTCTACAGTTTCAGTGGAATGCGGTAAGACCTTAAGGTAGGCTGCAATCCCTTACCTGGAGTTTGTAAGCAGTGTCCAGGGAGGACTAAGGCAAGTCCGTTGTTTCTCGCGTCTGGGGATTACAGTCTACCATGAGGTGCCCAACTTATTAAACGCTGGGGAACCAGACACTGAGGTTGCAATCACAGCGGGACGCAGTACCGCATCGCCTCGTGGGGCAGGGATGGCAGAACAGGGCTGCTGGCGGATGGAGCGGCTTGAAGTGTCATAAGGGAGGGGTGGGAGCTGGGCATGGAGGAGCTCTCTACTGACAGGCGGATCTCAGAGTCAATGCCAGGGAAAGGCAAGTGGCTTTGAAAGCTGTATGTGCGCTTTGGGGGGCCACGAGTTTTAACCTAAGAGCAAAAGTAGTAGTAGCTGGAGATGGGGACGCAAGAGGTGCTGGCAGAGGGGAAAGTAAAAAACAAAAAAAACCAAACTTGTGAGGTCAGAGTGACTCTAGTAGGTAGAGTGAGGTGATGAAGCAAGGCGGTATTGATTGTATTGATCACACTGAATTAAGCTGGTAAAAGGGGGTAAAATTGGGGCAAGGAAGTTTGGTGAGTAAGCTGGTTTGTAGTACCCACTGAGCAGTGAAAATGCTGCTTTAGCATAATCTCACCTTGAAACAGGTATCTACTTTTGAGACCCTCAGAAAAATTAGGAAGAAACTCAAGGCAGAGATAAGTTGTCCTGGTTTCAGCCAGGATAGAGCTGGTTTTCTTCACAGAAGCCAGTGTGAGACTGTGTTTTGGATTTGGGATGAGGAACTGTTGATAATGTGCTGATGTTTTGGGTTGTTGCTGAGCAGTCAAGGACAGTCCAGCTTCTTGTGCTGGCCTGCCAGCAAGCAGGCTGGGGGTGCCCAGGGAGCTGGGAGGGGACACAGCCGGGACAGCTGACCCAGACTGGCCAAAGACATATTCCATACCATCCGACGTCATGCCCAGTACATAAACTGGAGTTGACTGAGGAGAAGAAATCGCTGCTCGGGGACAGGCTGTCGATCACGGGGTGGTGAGCAATTGCTGTATTGGGCCTCACTTGTTCTTGTACATTCCTTTGTTGGTATTATCATTGTTGTTCTCTTCTTTCTTTCTGTCCTATTAAACTGTGTTTATCTCAACCCACGAGGTTTTTCCTAATTCTCTCCCCCGTCCCACTGTGGGAGGGAGAGTGAGTGAGCGGCTGCGTGGTGCTTAGTTGCCGGCTGGGGCTAAACCACGACAGTTCTTTTTGGCGCCCAACGTGGGGCTCAAGGCTTGAGATAATAACGGTTGCAGGTCACAATATCAGTTTATTTGATTTGCATCATGCTCTCGTCTTTGCCGTACATGTTAAGGATCGGTGTTGGTTTCTGCGGGCTGCTGTACTCTGCAATGATTAGTAATGTCTCACCTGTGAGTTTTGTTTTTAGAGCACTGACCTTGAGCTTAATGTGGTATCATCTGAGCTCTGTACTAAAGCCGTTACTGTATTTTGGCTACTGTCTTGTGGAGACGATTAGCAATTATACTTCTGCCTCTGAAAGGTTTTTTATGGAGGAAATGCAGAATGGTACCTTTGATACCCTCTATCATAACATTTACTCCTTCATCACAATAATTTTTCAGTATTTTGAACACCCTTGGCTGGTTAAAATACCTCTATTGCTACTTCTGGGGAACATTGTTTCGCTTTTGTCTAAGGTTGGCAAGCAATTTAAGAATATCACCCGGAGATCTGCCCCAAGGCTGGATAGTTATGAATGGCAGGGCGTGTGGAACAGCATGGGCAAATGCCTGGGGCGGTGGGCACCTCCGGTGTTTTGGAGCTTCACTCCCGAACAAGTGCAGAATCCTGATAAACCAGCAGAATATTTGGAAGAAGTATGCTGTCGGCCTGGCAGCTCCAAGGAGACACAAATCATTGCCATGTGCTGGGGCCCGGCCCATGCTACCGAGCTCCGTTTAACACTGTGCAAAGGGGAGAGAGGCTCTCTGGGTCTGATGGCAATGTGGCAGGCACTGTGGCTACTCCAACCCCTGCGACGGCCACTGTGGCTACTCCAACCCCCACGGCGGGCACTGTAGCTACTCAGACTGTTGCAGCTGAACCAGAGGACCAGCCCATCCCGGTATCAGTTGCCCCTGTACAAAAGAAGAAATCTTGGAAGCGGAAGTCAGCTCGTTTAGTAAGGGAGGAGGAAGATTCTGCTAAGAAGGAGCCAGAGGAAGAGAGTGAGGAGGCAGAGTGCTCTGAAGCAGGGCCATCACAAGTACGGGAGACGGAAGAGAGAGAGTCATCACTTGAAGAGGAGGAAGAGGAAGAACTCATAAAAGAGACGGTAACTACCCGATCTCTATCTCTGAGTGAATTGCGAGATATGAGAAAGGATTTCAGCCGTCGTCCAGGTGAGCACATTGTCACCTGGCTGCTCCGATGCTGGGATAATGGGGCCAGTAGCCTGGAATTAGAGGGTAGGGAAGCCAAGCAGCTGGGATCCCTTTCTAGGGAAGGGGGCATTGACAAAGCAATTGGAAAAGGTGCACGAGTCCTCAGCCTCTGGAGACGACTTCTGTCGGGTGTGAAGGAAAGGTATCCCTTCAAGGAAGATGTTCTATGTCACCAGGCAAGTGGACCACCATGGAGAAAGGTATCCAGTACCTGAGGGAGCTAGCTGTGCTGGAAGTGATTTATGGTGACTTGGACAATGGACAATCATCCAAAGATCCAGATGAAGTCAATTGCACGCGACCTATGTGGCGGAAGTTTGTACGAAGTGCACCATCATCATATGCCAACTCATTAGCAGTAATGGCCTGGAAGGACGGAGAGAGACCAACGGTGGATGAATTGGCTGGCCAACTCCGGCAATACGAAGAAAGTCTCTCTTCCTCCCTATGGGCCTGCGTCTCTGCTGTAGAGAAACTGTCCCGGGAGTTCCGGCAATTCAAAGAGGATATGCCCTACCCTCCACCCATACAGACCAGTGTCTCAGCCATTAGGAGTAAGCGCTCTTCTGTTCAAGAGAGAAGATATAGAGGATACACACCACGAGCCACCCTGTGGTTTCAATTGCATGACTACGGAGAGGACATGAGGAGGTGGGACGGAAAACCTACCCCGACCCTAGAGGCACGAGTACGCAAGCTGCAAGGAAAAACAATTACAAAAGGGTGTTCAGGTTCCTCGAGGAAAATCGTCGCCCCACTTTCCAGTGGGCAGCTTCCCAGAAAGAATAGAAGAGCTGATCTCACCTCTGATCCTCTTGAAGGGACTTCTGATTCCTATTTACAAGAAGTGGGTAACGAGTACTATGAGCAGGACTAGAGGGGCCCTGCCTCCAGCCAGGCGGAGGAGAGGGACAACCGAGTTTATTGGACTGTGTGGATTAGATGGCCTGGCACATCAGACCCACAGGAATATAAGGCTTTAGTGGACACTGGTGCACAATGTACCCTGATGCCATCAAGCCATATAGGGGCAGAGCCCATCTGTATTTCCGGAGTGACAGGGGGATCCCAACAGCTGACTGTGCTGGAGGCCGAAGTGAGCCTAACTGGGAATGAGTGGCGGAAGCACCCCATTGTGACTGGCCCAGAGGCTCCGTGCATCCTGGGCATAGACTACCTCAGGAGAGGGTATTTCAAGGACCCAAAAGGGTACCGGTGGGCTTTTGGTATAGCTGCCTTGGAGACGGAAGAAATTAAACAGCTGTCCACCTTGCCTGGTCTCTCAGAGGACCCTTCTGTGGTGGGGTTGCTCAGGGTCAAAGAACAACAGGTGCCAATCGCTACCACAACAGTGCACCGGCAGCAATATCGCACCAACAGAGACTCCCTGATCCCCATCCATGAGCTGATTCGTCGGCTGGAGAGCCAAGGAGTGATCAGCAAGACTCACTCACCCTTTAACAGCCCCATATGGCCAGTGCGAAAGTCTAATGGAGAGTGGAGACTGACAGTAGACTATCGTGGCCTGAATGAAGTCACGCCGCCACTGAGCGTTGCCGTGCCAGACATGCTAGAACTTCAATATGAACTGGAGTCAAAGGCAGCCAAGTGGTACGCCACCACTGATATTGCAAACGCGTTTTTCTCGATCCCTTTGGCGGCAGAGTGCAGGCTACAGTTTGCTTTCACTTGGAGGGGTGTCCAATACACCTGGAATCGACTTCCCCAGGGGTGGAAACACAGCCCTACCATTTGCCATGGGCTGATACAAACTGCACTGGAACAGGGTGAAGCTCCAGAGCATCTGCAATACATTGATGACATCATCGTATGGGGCAACACAGCAGAAGAAGTTTTCAAGAAAGGGAAGAAAATAATTCAAGTCTTTCTGGAAGCTGGTTTTGCTATAAAACAAAGTAAGGTCAAAGGACCTGCACAAGAGATCCAGTTTTTAGGAATAAAATGGCAAGATGGAAATCGTCAGATCCCAACGGATGTGATCAACAAAATAACAGCTATGTCTCCACCAACTAGCAAAAAAGAAACACAAGCATTTTTGGGCGTTGTGGGTTTCTGGAGAATGCATATTCCAAATTACAGTCTGATTGTAAGTCCTCTTTATCAAGTGACCCGGAAGAAGAACGATTTTAAATGGGGCCCTGAGCAACGACAAGCCTTCGAACAAATCAAACAGGAGATAGTTCATGCCGTAGCCCTCGGGCCAGTACGGGCAGGACAAGATGTTAAAAATGTGCTCTACACGGCAGCCGGGGAGAATGGCCCTACCTGGAGTCTCTGGCAGAAGGCACCAGGAGAGACTCAAGGTCGACCTGTAGGGTTTTGGAGTCGAGGATATAGGGGATCTGAGTCCCGCTATACTCCAACTGAAAAGGAGATATTGGTGGCATATGAAGGAGTCCGAGCTGCCTCAGAAGTGGTTGGTACTGAAGCACAGCTCCTCCTGGCACCCCGACTGCTGGTGCTGGGCTGGATGTTCAAAGGCAGGGTCCCCTCTACACATCATGCGACTGATGCTACGTGGAGTAAGTGGGTCACGCTTATTACACAGCGGGCTCGAATAGGAAACCTGAATCGCCCGGGAATCTTGGAAGTGATCATGGACTGGCCAGAAGGCAAAGATTTTGGAATATCACCAGAAGAGGAGGTGGCGCGTGCTGAAGAGGCTCCACCATATAATGAACTGCCAGAGAATGAAAGGCAATATGCCCTGTTTACTGATGGGTCCTGTCGTATTGTAGGCAAACGTCGAAGGTGGAAAGCTGCTGTATGGAGCCCTATATGACGAGTTGCAGAAGTGGCTGAAGGACAAGGTGAATCAAGTCAGTTTGCAGAGGTGAAAGCCATCCAGCTGGCTTTAGATATTGCTGAACGAGAAAAATGGCCAGTACTCTATCTTTATACTGACTCATGGATGGTAGCAAATGCTCTATGGGGGTGGCTGCAGCAGTGGAAGCAGAGCAACTGGCAACGCAGAGGCAAGCCCATCTGGGCTGCTGAATTGTGGCAAGATATTGCTGCCCAACTAGAGAATCTAGTCATAAAAGTACGCCATGTAGATGCTCACGTACCCAAGAGTCGGGCCACCGAAGAACATCAAAACAACCATCAGGTGGATCAGGCTGCTAAGATTGAAGTGGCTCAGGTGGATCTGGACTGGCAACATAAGGGTGAATTATTTATAGCCCGGTGGGCCCATGACACCTCAGGCCATCAGGGAAGAGATGCAACATATAGATGGGCTCGGGATCGAGGAGTGGACCTGACCATGGACGCTATTGCACAGGTTATCCATGAATGTGAGACGTGCACTGCGATCAAACAAGCCAAGCGGTTAAAGCCTCTCTGCTATGAAGGACGATGGTTGAAATATAAATATGGGGAGGCCTGGCAGATTGACTATATCACACTTCCACAAACTCGCCAAGGCAAACGCTATGTGCTTACCATGGTGGAAGCAACCACCGGATGGCTGGAAACATACCCTGTGCCCCATGTCACCGCCCGGAACACTATCCTGGGCCTTGAAAAGCAAGTCTTATGGCGACATGGCACCCCCGAAAGAATTGAGTCAGACAATGGGACTCATTTCCGAAACAACCTCATAGACACCTGGGCCAAAGAGCACAGCACTGAGTGGGTGTATCATATCCCCTATCATGCACCAGCTTCCGGAAAAATTGAATGATACAACGGACTGTTAAAGACTACACTGAGAGCAATGGGTGATGGGACATTCAAACATTGGGATAAACATTTAGCCAAAGCCACCTGGTTAGTCAACACTAGGGGATCTACTAATAGAGCCGGCCCTGCCCAATCAAAACTTCTACGTACTGTAGAAGGGGATAAAGTCCCTGTGGTGCATGTGAGAAACATGCTGGGGAAGACAGTCTGGGTTACTCCTGCATTAGGAAAAGGCAAACCCGTTCGTGGGATTGCCTTTGCCCAGGGACCTGGGTGCACTTGGTGGGTAATGCGGAAGGATGGGGAAGTCCGATGTGTACCTCAAGGAGACTTGATTTTGGGTGAAAACAGTCAATGATTTGAATTGTATTATGTTAATTGTTCAGTATGACATTACTACTATGGCTGCTATCTACCATATCAATGGTATTATAGTAAGAATCACCCAGACTGATGAAGAATGAGCTTCACTGAAACCAAGCAACGTGCAGCAGTGATGGAACCAGAATTGGCTTCAGCAGCTTGCGCCCAACAAATCCCTTGAGACTGACATCTTCGACCTGCAGATCATGGATATGGACTGTGCCAGATGACAATCCAACACCACATACCACCTCCCCTGCCCTGAGAGACTGCTATGATGGATGAAGCCTGGAGTCATGGACTGACTGAACTCCACAGACATTTTAAAGTGATGGCCCATGGACTAAGAGAGTGATATCTGTGTGTATATATTAAAAGACAGGAAGAGTAATAATGAATAATTGGAATGTATTGAAAAGTATAGGACCTGGGCATGACGTAAATGGTATGGAATAAGGGGTGGATACTGTCCTGGTTTCAGCCAGGATAGAGCTGGTTTTCTTCACAGAAGCCAGTGTGAGACTGTGTTTTGGATTTGGGATGAGGAACTGTTGATAACGTGCTGATGTTTTGGGTTGTTGCTGAGCAGTCAAGGACAGTCCAGCTTCTCGTGCTGCCCTGCCAGCGAGCAGGCTGGGGGTGCACGGGGAGCTGGGAGGGGACACAGCCGGGACAGCTGACCCAGACTGGCCAGAGAGATATTCCCTACCATACGACGTCATGCCCAGTACATAAACTGGAGTTGGCCGGGGGGCGGAAATCACTGCTCGGGGATGGGCTGTCGATCACGGGGTGGTGAGCAATTGCTGTATTGGGCATCGCTTGTTCTTGTACATTCCTTTGTTGGTATTATAATTGTTGTTCCCTTCTTTCTTTCTGTCCTATTAAACTGTGTTTATCTCAACCCACGAGGTTTTTCCTAATTCTCTCCCCCGTCCCACTGTGGAAGGATGAGTGAGCGAGTGGCTGCGTGGTGCTTAATTGCCAGCTGGGGCTAAACCACGACAGGCAGCTAATGGTATTATCAGTCCTTTGGAGAAGGAAATATATGAAAGAAGGTCTATCTTCTATCTTCTACACTATTTTCAAGTAAAAGTTTACTTTTCCACCAGTTCACTTTCACGTTAGGATACTTCATGTGTTTTTCATGTACTTAAAAAAAAGAAACCAATTGCCTGTGCACCATGCTGAGGTGTAAGGGATGGTATTAAAACACCAAGTGTTTGTGAGAATATGTGTGATATGTATACAAATCCATGAGGTGTATGTATATTAATCTATATCGTGCGACATATGCAGACTAAATGTGTATATCTATATCTAGACATAACTATAAATACAGATATGGACGCGTGTGTACCCACCTATAACTGAAATATATAGAGCTTTATTAGGCTTTCTCCTGTTTTATGAAGAATATTCTGAAGTCTCCCCAGGTGAACAGCAGAGTTCAGGTCCTCTCCAGCTTTATGAGAAAGGAACCTCCATTATGCAAGCCGTTTTTGCTGAGTCTCTGGAGTGTTACTTGATACATTTTCAATATAGTTGGTAAAGTATGATGGAAGTGTTCCAGTAAAGAGGTGCAACATTAAATATAAGATTATTAACATCATTCCTCTTGGCTAGGCAGGTAGAAGGTGTATGTACTTTCTAACTTTTCAGGCATTTAAAATAACCTATCTATAAATTTTTAAATCTATGTAATCTAATGTTATGACTTAAGAGAGGTAGAGATAAGTCCATGATTATTTATCATTTTTCTACATACTTCCTTTTTATCTCATAACCTAAGAAGGAAGCTAGGAATCATAGAATTTATTCAAATTAAGAAGTTTTAATTAGCTGATATTTAAACGAATTGGGAATCTATGAGAAGTTGCTGAACCCATCTACTAGCTAACAAAAAATTACAGATGCCTGAGCAAGGGTTAAAATTTTGCTGGTTGATTTATGGAAGATACAGAGTTTTCTTTGTAGCTGCAAAAATCAATGTGAAGATTGTTTAGATATTAACATTTCAGAAGTTGACATGTTGTGTTTTGTCTTCTGATTGAAGACTATTGTCCTGCCATCTGGTCTGGAGATGACAATTTGTTATTCTGCTCAGCTAAAATGGAATTCAAACTTCTCTGGGGTCAGAATCACCTATTCTAATTTCAAACTGCCAAGTATCTGGATATATGCCAGCTTATGGATCTTTTTTTTCCAAGTGAAACAATGAAAGTGGACACTTTTGCTTGGCAAACGCTTAAACAGTTTGTACTCATGCTTGGCACCCTGTAGAAAATTAGAAGTTAATTTTCCTTGGTATGCTTCTTCAGATGCCTGCTGGGTTCTGATTGGATACTCAAGCCAGGGGTAAAACTGAGGCAAGAGTCTTTAATCCACAATTTCCCTGCATTTTTGTGTTCTGGAAGATTGCATAAAGGAGCACCTTCAAGATATTTCAGTGTAGAAAACATCTTTGCATTTTTTTCCTATTTCTGTTCAAGCTTAAAAACAAAAAACACAGTGCAATATTTTGGGCACCCTTTAATACATTAGATAAGAAAAGCTAAGACATCAAAGGAAGCTGAGCAGGTGAGAGCTGGCCTCAATATACCTCCAGAATTAGGGCTGGGGTTTGGTGGTAGTTTCACCTAGGTGAACATAGTGTCTATATTCTGCTGAAAGTCTCTTGTCTCCTTCATCCATCTACAAGGTTGTCTTTTCTTTCTATTATTCTTGTATGAAGGAAAATATCTTTGCAAACAAAGAAAGCACCAATCATATGCAGTATCATATGTAATGTATCTATATCATCTCCCTGCAAGTGTATGAACTGCGATGGTAGGTGATGACAAACAAGGGAATTACACATCCTTTGGGTAGTTAGTTGTTTGTTGTTGCAACTGACTTATTTTCGAATCATTTGAAGACACATTTCTACTTGTAAATTGTTCTCAAAAATGTATTCATGAGTCAATGTCTTAAATTAGGCCTTTATGGAAAAATGGATGAAGCATTAGATAATTCTTTCCTGCCCTAGTCATGCAAATAAAGTTAATAAGTGCTGTCTGTCAGCCTTTCTTTTTCTGTTTACTTTAAGCTGCTAATTAGTTGCAGTGATCAGAATTGTATTCTTTTGACTGTAATAAATGGAATTCCAATAAGGGAGACTGAAGCTGTCTTAAAAATAAACTGTGCTCTAGTAACTTTCAACCCGTGTATAGAGCTGTCAAGCTGTTTGCAGAGGGATGCTTGCAGCATTTCAGTTGTTTTGTATCATTCTATGGCTGACATAGGGAAATAGTGTAGCTTTGGCACTGTAATTGTAAAAGGTGAGACAGAAGAGTTACCTGGGTAGAGACTGTGCAATAAATAGGAGGCTTTTAAAAGTACATTGTGATGAAGAATACTTATAACAGCAAAAAGTGTTAAAAAAATAAATCTTTTAAATGCGTTATAAAGGAAACTATGTGTGTGAGGAAAAAGTTATAGCTTTATCGCTCCAGAAATCTTGTGTCATTTAGATTGCCAAACAATGTGGTCAAATACTATATTTAGATGCTCCTTTTTTTAAGAAAGAAAATGACTGATTTACTCTGTTCTCTTGCTGAGCTTGAGTACAGAGCAAATGCACTCTCTACCAAAACAGTTAGTGGGGTACTAACTCCACAAAGTTTGCAGAAGCGGGTGAACAACAAACTTGGAATAATTACTTTTGACATGTTCAAGGACATATCTTACTTTTCTGTCTTAGTAAGGCTTGATTTCTACTGCACTTTTGCAATGTGTTCAAAGCAATTGCTAACAACAGTGTGGCTTTACTGAGAATGTCAACAGTGGAGTCATCAGCATACATTTAATTTGGAGATTGGTATGCTATGAAAATGTTATGGATATCTATATCAAAGTATTCATGGTAAAAAAGCCACAGAATTGATTTAATAGATTTGTATCTAGTAAGACTTCTATAAGAAGTCATATAGTTAGTTATTTCTAGCAAAAGTGTTTCAACTGATTTCTCCAAGTTTCCATTTTTCCTACAGGTCTCATTCATTCAGACCATTTCTTCTTCTCACTGGTAGTGATATTGTGACGTACTTCTGTATAATTATCACAAGCATGGCAAAAGTTGAGTGAGTTTGCTTGGTCAGTTCAACCTTTTGTAAAGATTTTTAAGATTCTAATGTCAGCTGGCATCTGGAAAGAAATGTAGCGTAACCAGGCTTTGGTTTATTGACACCTGTGAGGACCTAGAAATAGGTCAAATATGAGCTCTTCATGGGTATTTAGTCCTTTAATTGACTTTTTCCCATGAATTTCAGCTGAGTGCTTTTAGCATTTGGCAGCTTCATGTTATTCATGCCTGAGTGTTACGCTTTACAACTCTAAGATATGAAGGGCTACTTTCAAACTGTTGGTTTACTGATCTCAGGAAGTGGCATCCCTAAAGCTGAGACAAGATTGACTGGATGGAGCTTCTGCAGAGCATGACTGAATCTTCCCATTTTGTGGTGCCTACTTTCCTTCAGACTTCTGAGATGAAGCACACCCTGCACCTCGGAATGGCCATGAACCAAGCAGTCACACAGCTGGGGTAACTGCAACACACAGCCACTTTGCTGGACTTTCAACATGTATAGAGATGTTAATTGAACGTTACTGGATAGTTGATGTTAAATATTTGGAAATTATACTTTGCAGTCCTAAAACTACAGTTAAGTTCAAGAGCATTGATAAAAAAATATACTGAATATGTTATATAAATTACAGGTAATCTGCATTTATTGGGGATCTAGAAACACTCAGTGCACTACTATAACTCCCAAGTTCTAATATTCTTGCTATGGATCATCTTTTATATCATTTTCCAGCAAGCACATTTATTTGCAGCCCAACAAATTTTGAAGGCAATGTATGTGATGTATTGCATAAACTACAAATTGCAAGGTGAGATATGCAGTCATTATAGTGACTCTGCGTATCCTGAAGTCACTGTATGTGCACAGTTTCCTGCGTGTATCATAGTTCCTTAAACTAGGGCTCTAAAATACATATTGTTAGATGTGACACGTATTTTCGAATATGTTTGATATTTGCTATGGAAAATGCTAAAAGTTCAACAAACCTCCATTGATACTGCAGAGACAAGCACCTCAGCAGATAATAAAGGGGTTTGGCTGAGCCAGACCATGATGGTGACCATTGGAACTGTGCTCACACACTTTGGTTGGTGCACTGATCAATGTGATTTAATTTGCCAGTAGCTCTAGATCCTTCCTCCGACCTCCACTGCTCTGGTACATCTGTTGGAGCACTGAGCAACAGGCTGAATTGAACATCTGCTCCAGCCATAAAACTACCTTTTTCTTTTTGTGACTAAAATTACACCCGGGTAGCTAGGGACATTTGCAGGCCATGTAAGGCTTAAATCCCACCTCCATTTAAACTTCTGGCAGCTGAAGCACCAAGAGAATAAAGGATAGCATTTTCAATTCACAGTCACTTTGGCACTTTTGAGAAGTGCTCAGCTGTGTTGGAGACAAAGGACCAAAGCGCATCTACAATAAAGTCCTAACTTCACTGAAGCTGCATGGAGCTCTTCTGCCGTGTGAAGTGATTTCAGCAATCAAATTTGCAAGTGACTTGCCAAAGGCATAAGGGGAACGAATGGAACAGGTCAAGTCATCTGCTAATTTCTAAATCAATCTTCAAAACGTAAAGCCTGTATACAGTATAAGTCCACTGCTGGTATTTCTCTTTAGGAGATACTCTGGAAGGTATACATGAGCTTGTGTTCCTGCCTGTACCACCCTAGCATTCACACTGTGCTTCTCCAGATCCACTTCCAATGGCCCAACCTGTAAATCCATTTTTGTGTTTTCTGCTCCTTTTCCAAACTTTCTCTCACCTCTGGTAGTGACAGGCTCTGTTAGCTGTTTGACCCTTCGTTGCACCATAGGCTACTGGTTGATCCTGCTGTGTCTGGCCGACGATTGCCTCCTCATTTAACAAGGCCGTTTTCAGCACCTGGTATACAGGCAGGCAAGAGGGAAGGGTTGGGGTGAATATCTGGAAGAAATGTTGCAAGCAGAGGCAGGGGAGCTGGTTTGGGGCGGGACAGGAAGCAGAAGGACTGTTCACTTCTGCAACACAATTTCCAGCCAACTCATCTGACTGCTCATGGGTTTGAAATACAACCAAACACCTCAAGCAATTATGTAGAAAAACAAGGTACATAAAATAGGCATGTAGAAACAGACCCACTCCATAGCCTAACATGCACGTTTTGATGAATTTATTGCCATTACTCCAACCACTGAACCTGACACCCTAGACAAATGTACTATGAGTGACTTCTTTTCCAGAAATGAAGGAGAGGAAGGCCTCAAATGAGTCCAAAGATGCAACTGAGGTTGTGACTTCTATGCTTGCTGCATAAAAATTGTTGAAGCATCTATTCTGTGAGTTATAATTTAAGGACATACCTATAAAGAGGTGACTTTGTCTGCCTGTGAACTGCATGGCGATCATGAATGGACCAACATCTGCCAGCATTAAAATCAAAGACAAGGATCTTTTCAGGAAGACTAATTGTATGACATTGGGCATGGAAAGGACTATTAATAAAGGGAAGTCTCTTGTTTGCTTTTCTGCTTCATTTTTTCTTCTGTTTGTTTGGTTCTCTTCACAGAGACCCTTTCAAATGCTTTCTGCAGAGAATCTCCTAAAGGAAACCATTTTGGTTTGGTCCTTTCTTTCCTATCACTGCTGTCACAGAGGGAGGAAAGAGGCAGGAGAGAAGGGACTGCCTGTTGGTTAGTCAACTGACACTTTAGCAGCTTATCAGTGGTTGTCTGGCTCCTTTGGAGAAATGATTCTTACTGTTGAATCTGTCATGTCAGTTGATAGAAAAAACTTTGCTGGTCCACCTATGTTTTTGTTAATCTCCTTGCTGATCTTTCCATTCACAGACATGTCATGCTTGACAAGCTCTTATAGTCCTCCAGTCACATCAATAATGGTGACCGCCACCTCTCTTTTCCACTCTGGGACCTTCAAAAGCTGTATCATTGATGGGTTATCCAGCTTGACAGGTATTATGGAACACCAGCTGGCAAAAGAGGGTCTGATATGCATTTTGAATTAGCCACATAAGAAAGGCTTGTGCTTTAAAAGAAAGTGAGAGATATGGGGATGACGACATCTCTTTATCATGTGATTAAGTTTTCTACTCATTTTTGATGCAGAACTGGACTGGGCAGTTATGGTTGCATGTGAATGGCTGACATACCGAAATGATAAAGGTTACAAACTGTGGCCTTGCCACGAAGGAACGAGGTAGAGAGGATTTGATTTCTTGCACACACACAAAAAAATGTATCTGTACTGTACTTCCCCTTGGTTAGCGACAGCGGAGCCTGAGGATATAGCTACTGTGAACAGGACAGCCGGAACAGAAGAACAAAATCTCCAGCGGAAGCAGAATGGAAAAACAGATGCACACCAGCAGTGCTGCAGGGAAACTCTGAGATTGAGGAGCAGCTGCAGACATGGAAACACCACAATGCACAGAACTTGTGGATGTTAAAAGCTCAGGAAATTTTCTTAAAAGAAGCAATCTGAGAACTGCTGCCTTTCAAGGATGGTGTTAATGGGTTGCAGCACTGATCAGTTGTCGGTGCCAACTCACTGCTCTGATCTGACTTTTAACCAGGCCCTTGCCAAGGTTGTGTGCAGGATCAGGCAATGAGGATGTTAGCTTGTGCAGGTTGAAGTACAGTATTGGGAAGTTTCAGGCACACTTTCATGGTCTCTGGTGGGAGATGTGGTGGTCAGAGCCCGCCTTGGGCTTAGCAACCATGACAATTGTGAGCGAAGTAAGGATAGCATGGACTTCCGGAGGGCAGACTTTGGCCTGTTCAGGTCACTGGTTGAGAGAGTCTCTTGGGAGACAGTCCTGAAGGACAAAGGGGTCCAGGAAGGCTGGACAGTCTTCAAAAAGGAAATCTTAAAGGCGCAGGAGCAGGCGGTCCCCATGTGCCGTAAGAAGAGCTGGTGGGGAAGGCGACAAGCCTGGCTGAACCAGGAGATTTTGCTGGGACTCAGGGAAAAAAGGAGAGTTTATCACTTCTGGAAGAAGGGGCAGACAACTCACGAAGAGTACAAGGATCTCGTTAGGTCAAGCAGGGACAAAACTAGAAAGGCAAAAGCCCAGCTAGAGCTCAATCTGGCTACAGTCGTAAAGGATAATAAAAAATGCTTCTACAAATATATTAACAACAAGAAGAGAGGCAAGGAGAATCTCCATCCCTTACTGGATATGGCAGGGAACATTGTCTCCAAGGACGAGGACAAGGTTGAGGTACTTAATGCCACCTTTACCTCAGCCTTTAATAGCCAGTCCAGGTATCTGCAGGGTATTCAGCCCCCTGAGCTGGAAGATGGTGATGGAGAGCACAATAACCTGCCCACAAGTCTATGGGGCCTGATGGGATCCACCCAAGAGTACTGAGAGAGCTGGCGGAGGAGCTTGCCAAGCCACTCTCCATCATTTATCAGCAGTCCTGGTTAACAGGGGAGGTCCCAGATGACTGGAGGCTTGCCAATGTGACGCCCATCTATAGGAAAGGCCGGAAGGAGGATCCTAGGAACTACAGGCCTGTCAGCCTGACCTCCGTACCAGGGAAGATCATGGAGCGGTTCTTCTTGAGGGTGCTCACAGGGCATATGAAGGACAACCAAGGGATCAGTCCCAGCCAGCACGGGTTCATGAAAGGCAGGTCCTGCTTGACCAACCTGATCTCCTCCTATGACCAGGTGACCCACCTAGTGGATGAGGGAAAGTCTGTAGATATTGTCTACCTGGACTTTAGTAAAGCCTTTGACAGCATCTCCCACAGCATTCTCCTGGAGAAACTGGCGGCTCATGGCTTAGACAGGTTTTCTCTTCACTGGATAAGAACTGTCGGGACACCCGAGCCCAGAGAGTTGTGGTGAATGGTGTTAAATCCGGCTGGCGGCCAGTCACAAGCGGTGTTCCCCAGGGCTCGGTTCTGGGGCCGGTCTTGTTCAATATCTTTATAGATGATCTGGATGAGGGGATCGAGTGCTCCCTCAGTAGGTTTGCAGACAACACCAACTTGGGTGGGAGTGTTGATCTGCTGGAGGGTAGGAGGGCTCTGCAGAGGGATCTGAGCAGGCTGGATCGATGGGCCAAGGCCAACTGTATGAGGTTTAATAAGGTCAAGTGCCGGATCCTGCACTTGGGTCACAACAACCCCATGCAACGCTACAGGCTTGGGGAGCCGTGGCTGGAGAGCTGGCCGGCAGAAAAGAACCTGGGGTTGCTGGTCGACAGCCGGCTGAACATGAGCCGGCAGTGTGCCCAGGTGGCCAAGAAGGCCAACAGCGTCCTGGCCTGTATCAGAAATCATGTGGCCAGCAGGAGTAGGGAAGTGATCGTGCCCCTGTACTCAGCACTGGTGAGGCCACACCTTGAATCCTGTGTTCAGTTTTGGGCCCCTCACTACAAGAAGGATGCTGAGGTGCTTGAGTGTGTCCAAAGAAGGGCAATGAAGCTGGTGAGGGGTCTGGAGAGCAAGTGTTATGGGGAGCGGCTGAGGGAACTGGGGTTGTTTAGTCTGGAGAAGAGGAGGCTGAGGGGAGACCACATCGCTCTCTACAACTACCTGAAAGGGGGTTGTGGTGATGAGGATGTTGGTCTCTTCTCCCAAGTAACTAGTGATAGGACAAGAGGAAATGGCCTCAAGTTGCGCCAGGGGAGGTTTAGATTGGATATTAGGAAAAATTTCTTCGCTGAGAGGGTGGTCAAGCATTGGAACAGGCTGCCAAGGGAGGTGGTGGAGTCACCATCACTGGAAGTGTTCAAAAAACATGTGGATGTGGCGCTTCATGACATGGTTTAGGTGACATGGTGGTGTTGGGTTAATGATTGGACCTGATGATCTTGAAGGTCCTTTCCAACCTTAGTGATTCTGTGATTCTTGCAACAGAAGTCCCTTTCCAAATGTGTCATGACGGATCCTACCATATCACTTCTCCATTCTGTTACTACAACTTGCTAACCAGTCAGGTCATGGATTTGTTACGGCATCTCAGGGAAGCATGTTATCTTGAGGGAGGTTTTCCTCTTGCTTTGGCTTGTCACATGCACAAGAAGAAATAGAAAAAAAAGGAAAAAATGAGGAGAATCGCAGGTGGCATATGCTATTGTTGTTGAGGTAGCCTGTTTGAAGGGGTTGATCTGTTTGGGGGGTTGGTTTTTAGTTCTTTAAAATTGCATTGTAGTTAGCACTCTGATTTTCCAGGTATCAGATTGGACAAAAAAATTGTTCAAGGTGTGTTTTTATTGGCAGCCAGGGCGTCTGACTGCACCACCACAAAGTTTTTTGCTATTCCCTTTGTAGATTCACTTAAATTCTGTCTTTCATCGCTCAATTCATTATAACTGAGTGAACAGCCAGAGCTGTACCTAGACATTTTATTGAAGCATAACAAAACCGAAAGCAACCTGCAGAAACCAATAAAATGACACCTGTTTGCTAACCCCAAACTAGCAAGAAAAGAGAATTAAAACTAAATATTAATTTGTTAAGTAAACTCTAACCCAGTTCAACCTACAAAAGCAACAAGGCCAAATATGGCCAACAGGAATTAGTAGTCCTCTCAACAGAGAAATAATAATTAAAAAAGCATAATCCTAAAACTCTGTACTATGGTGCTGTTATAACATGTGTTTAACAGTCTTGGGTGGGGGGAAAGCCGTGCTGTATTAGCACTTGATTACTCATCAAATTCTCAGGTGTTTATCTATTTGTGACTTCTGTCTCTAACTGCTTAGGAGGGCACTTAAATTTTTTATAAGATGACTAATAGATCATTGTCTGTGCAGGCTCTACACTTTATAAAATTGCTCACTTTTAACATGCAGGTCTTACGGGAGGTGCTGCAATCCAGCTATACGTTGTTGGCAATGCTGGCATCCGGATGGTGGTAATGGTGTCAGTGTCTTTCTTCCGACTTTCTAAATGTGCACACCTCTACCATCCTACAGCCACCAGGGATGTAACCAGAGGTTTCGTCTGATTCCATGTTGTCTGCATTCATCTTCATGAACTGTGGCAAAGAAAGGCTTGAAGAAATCCAGTATGAAATGATGGAGTTGGGGAAGGGGTTAACTATTTTTTGCCCATATCTCCTGGTACCTTTAGTTAACAACACTGGCCATTATTACTCCTTTTATATTCTTCATTTTCAAAGCAGTACAAATATCCTCAAGTTCTTAGCAATCTGCAGTTTGTCTGTGTGCTTGAGACGTATGAGAAAATCACTGTATTTCTGACATGCGATGTCTGTCACTCAGCCTCCTGTGGCTTGGAGTCAGTATGTCTGCTGACATTAAGCAAATTAATTCAGCCACTTTGTCCTCATCTTCTGCTGTATTCCCTTTGGTAGAAACAGGTTAAAAAGCTCAAACATTGGTAAGTGTTGGCAACTTTTTTTGTTGCCAATGTGTGGGATGGCATTAAATGTCAAAACATTAAATGTCCCACATCTGAATCAGATTCCCTGCCGCGTTTAGTAAGTTTTGTCTCATAGTTTCTCTTCCATATGTGGAGAAAGAAGGGAAAATATTATGAAGCCATGGATACAATCTATTTATTTATCTATTTATCCTTTAAAAAAAAAGAATGCAACATATATGAGTGCATAAATGGCATAATAAACTTGTCTATCTCATGCCTAGTAGGCACAGCATAGAGAATGTTATGATGAGATTCCTCTCCATAAAACAATTTAATTAATCTCCTTCCTGAAAGAATCAATACTGTGTCTGAAAGTAAAGTTTAGTCTTCATAACTTTTTAAGTATGTTACATCATACTTTAGATTGCTGACAGTCATTTCCTTATTTAGGTGTTCTTATGACATTGGACAAAATGTACTTCACTACTCCAACTAACTTCACTTTCCTAAACCATTGTATTTTGATAACATTTACGCATCTCCAATAGGTCAAAATTTAATTCAGTAGGGAAGGCAGAGTGCTCTGACCCTTCTCAGACAACTGAAGTGAGGGACTCCTTCATATTATTTTAAAATGTCTAATGAGGTTTCCTTATTTTCTCAAGATTGTGTAACACTAGAAAAGCGCTATTATATATGAAGGGCTTTTCCTTCTGAGTGAATAAAGTTTGCTAGCATTGGGAAAGATGTGCTTTCACATTTCTATCAAAATAATATACCTCTGGTATTGCTGTTTCACATTACAGGTGTTTCAGATTTACTTACCTGGCAAAAAAGTATACCTATAGCGTCTGCTTAAAAACAGAGAGTAATGAGTTATATCAAACGTAAGCACACTACCCCAAACAAGCCTATTTCAAGTGCTGCTGAAACTCTTTAAAGTTATGTTTTAATGAAAGACACAGATCTCGTGTTAAATTAATGGGGGGAAAAGACCCAAATGTCTACCAAAGACATTAGTGACTTCTATTCACAATGTAAATCCTCATTCATCTTTGCATCTTCTGAAAAACAGCAGCAATTCTCAGGGATTGAGGGTCCCAGTAAATGTAGAAGAAGCAGGGTTTTAGAAGAGGTCCTGCTGTCTCCACCGTTTGTGCTTTTGCGTATTTCACTTCTCTTAAAATGCTTACATCAAAGGCAGCAACAGAAATAATGTGCTAGAGCACAGTAGGTTTCTTGGCTGTATCTGTAGAGCTTACCTACGAGGGAGCCAAAAGGGCTGTACTCAGCTAGTATGGCTGAGAGCAGGCTTAAAAGCTTAGAGGTGAATGAATACACATACTGTTGAAATGCAGTTCTGCGAGTATGAAGATACATGTCAGAGCACAACCTAAAGTCAAAGGACCTGCCGTCTTTCAATTTGGTCTGGATCTCTTAATCCTACATCCAGTCTGCTGATGCATACAGGAATGTGAGTTCAGGGCATGGGAGCAAAGAGGCAGAGGGGATGTGTTCAGATAGCCTGGCAGTAGCTTGGTTTATATTTTGTTGCACCTTAACGACACTTAGCTTCAGTTACACGTTAAGATTCTCTTAAATTGAGCATGTTGGTATAAAATTAATCATATTGGTAATAGCGTCATATTCATGTAATATTTATGCCAATTTATGTATATCTGTTTGTTGTAGTATCTCTGACCCCTGTGGTCTCAAAACTTCTCCACAACTGAACTGATTTCCTCTGATTTTTGTGGTGGTGGAATATTTTTCTAAGTACAATGTTGGGAACACTAAGGAAAATTGAAAGGCTTTGGTAACTTTTTACTTTGGAGTCTTATATGTGTACCACAGCTGTACTTCATCCTTTTTCATCACCTGTTTGGGAAATGCATTTATATTTATTTTTTGTTAAAAAACAGTGGTTTGAATTTGGAGTAGGAAAACTGCAACATTTAATATGGAAAATAGATTCTGGTGAGAATGATGCCTATAAAGTTTTCATTATGTTTTCATCATCTGAATATCTAGTACAATACCACATTCAGGCAATACTTGCTGCGTAATTCCATGTTAAAATGCCTGAGCATTGTAAAAAAAAACCACCACCAAAACTCCCCACTGGAGAGAAAGAAATGGCATTGCATAACAAAATTAGGTTCATATAGAAACTTCCTTAAAAAGGTCAGGGATGTACATTTGGTTTAGGTGGATACCAGGTAAAATACAGCAGCTGATGATACTTGAAAAGACTGCCTGAACCAATGAGTAAACTAGGACTTTGCTGCAGATCAGTTTAACTAGAAAAAAAGACTTAATGTGAGTCAGAGCAGAATGTACTAGGCTTTGTTTGTACAGTGGCCCAAAGCTTGTATTATTTGTACTGTGAGAAAAAGTCCTTTTTTAACCCAAAATACAACATCTCACCCCTGGAAACTGCAAGAGCAATGTTGTTGAAAAGTATATCTATTGTACCACTTGGTCTTAGTAGCTTCTGGTTTCCTTCTTTTGCTTCAGGATATCAAGAAAAGATGTTGTGATCGTAGATGCAGATTTACTGGTGGGAACCAGGGGCTGTTGTCTTTCTTTTAGTATTTCCTCTTGTGTCCTCTGCCTTTTTTATGACTGGAGACATTGTGAGGTACCCAAGAGGAATTTGACCATTTGCTTATAAGATCTGAGTAATGCTGAAATTTGTATATTGGTTGCTCAGCACATGTACAAAGAATCAGCTTTGTCTAGGCTTATTTTGTTAAACATGTGAGCTGGCTATCTATGCCATTCAGTAGTCACCCATGCCTGTACTTTTCCTAATTCATGTACCTTCCTTGGCTACCTGGGATTTTCCAAGTGGAAATACATGCAAGATGTGGTCCAGGTTCCTATGTCCCTTGACACAGCAGTGCAGCCACCCTTCTCCTTCCCTCTGCCATTCGGACTGCGACCACACTCGCCCCGGTCGTTGGCACAGACTGACTATCAGCAGGAAGTAAGAATAATCCCCTCAACTTTTCCAGGCTGTCTGTATCCCAAATGCACACTTCCTCCTCCACCACCACCATCTTGTAGCATATGCCCTTTTTCTTCCTCAGTGTTTCTTGATGTGGTCACCATGAGGGCCCCCTGTGCCAAATACTGCAGCTGTTTGGAATGATCTTTTGGACACATGGGAAATCCAAGTGTGTTAAAGACTGGTTTTAAATTTGGAAAACAAATCAAAGGCATATCCACAAATGCCCCAGTCCTGCACTTTGTCCCACGAGCTATAAAAATAAGTACCTAAGTCACAAGGAAATTTACATGAAAATCAATATTCTTCCCTAGGCTTTTGGTTGTTGCTGTCCATTTTGATGCCTCCAAACCATAGCAGGACTACCGGAATTGATTGTGTATAAATATTATTTAGTTCCTATAGGAATAGATAGTGTGACTCGGCAAGGAGTAGCAGATCAAAAATTCGGCCTTGCTGTAGCTTTTTTGTGCCACTCTCATGATCTCCAGAGGTTGGAAGAGTTCGCTGAGGCAAATGTAATTTAGTGCAGTGGGTCTCCTCCAACTTTTGTCAAGGACTTAATCTCTGGTTGGCCTAGGGCAAAGGGAAATGCCCTAAAAGTGTAAAGCCAAGTTAAGAGGGAGCGTAACCAATGTCTCACCCTCTCCATATGAAATTCATATTTGTGGAGTAATATTCAAATGCTGAAGAGTAATCAGAATGATATATTGTACTGAAGTGCTCCTACAGGGCTCTGTGCAGCCATAGGATTCAGACTGTGACAAGAAATTTACTCTATATATTGTCCCTGAATACTTAAACTGTTTCCTTAAAATATAATTTAGCAGCTAGGTTGTTCATCTTAAAAGAACTGTAAAGGAGCTTAAGGGGCTGTTGACAGGGTTTACAAAAACATATCCTATAAATAGATTTTCCTACTGCAAAAGCCTGTGTCAATTAATTCTTCTAATTAAGCCTCAATAACATATACTCCATGAGAATTTGCATTCGTGCATTATGCAGGGGAATCACGCATAGTAATTTCATGGACTATAATAGTCCTCAGCCTATCCTCAGGGATGAAAGTTGTGTCCTTTTTCTTCCCCTGTGTTTATTGGCAGCTTTTGAGTCCATCAATCACACTGAGGCAATGTCAACTTTGAGGAGGCACTGCTGGGTTACCATGAGTATTATTTTGCTGTGTTTGGAGCAGTCTCAGACAGAGCTCTCTGATAGTTATTCTGGTCGATCTTTTTTTCTTCTCATAGCTCTTCAGGGTTCCATCTTCAGACCTTATTAGTCTTTTGTTGTTTTTTAAATGCTGGTATCTAGGTTACAGTAGCCTTTTAAAATATTAGAGGTACCATGCAGACGACAAGACTTTCTTTCTGAGCTGTCCCTTCCAAACTTGATTTGGTTCCTGCAGTTTCTGAGCTGCCCTGAAGACTTGTTTCTGAATTTGCACCAAAATCTGCACAATATCTTGCTTTAGTGAGTTTTTTGACAAGATATAAGCTTTATGTGTGGAACCCACTATCATGCTGGACAAGCTCTTTCTTCGCAGTCCCTTTGAGGATAATTTTTCCATTTCCTGTCACCACAGATTGCGCTCTTGGAGGCAGTTTTAAATCAGTAATGTCTTTGATGTTTTTCTTTTACCATGCCAGGAACATTCCCAGAGTGACACTGATGCTCTCCCAGGCTGTCCAAATGTGTATTCATGGCAGGCTTCCGCTAAGCTGCTGTAACACTCTCCCACTCTGTTTGCTAGCTTGCCAGATGTGAATAAGCTCCAGTTAATTGAAAATACCAGATTTTGAATAGGTTGCAGTTAATTCAAAATTCTATGGTCGGATTGTAGATGTGGCTAAACACTACGTTGCTAAATTTTAACCATTGCGTCACTCTTCTGTGAAAACCAAATGACAGAAACATTTCTCAGATGTTTTGAACTTTTTCTTCTCAGGTTTCGAATGCCCTTAAAGAAAAATGTTCACTGGTTATTTCCAAAGCAAGCTGAATGCATCTGACATAACTGGAGGTCAGGTAGGGTAAATGGACTAAATGTTTTTAAATGACAGCTGAAAATGAGGTGCTAACATCCTGAATTGTTTTCTGTCACTGCTGTAGAGTTGCATACCTACAGATGGGAGGAATTAATTTTCTGTCTGTCACTATACGAGCTTCTTTTCTTTTGCTTGTGCCCTCCAGCATGTTAAGCTGGAATTTAGACTTTTTGCTCAACAGAACTTTTTTGATTATGCTAAAAACAACTTAGACAAAAGTTTTGTTGTCATTGCTTGTACGTCATGTACTTTGCAGTATTTCTATTCCACCCATTTTGAAGTTGAATGAGGCTGTTCATGAAAACCAGATATGACTACTTGTTACACATTCTCCCAGGTGTCCTAGTCCCCTGAGTAACCCCATTACTCAGGGTTTTTGTAGTCAGAACAACTGGTTATAAAAAAGGAAAAATCTTCAGGTCGGCACTAAGAAGCAAAAAGAATTTCCCGTTCATCTTAAACTACAGCTGCTGGATGCACATCCAACTGTGTAATTCAGAAATGGCATTTTCCCCCCCAAAAATACTAGGAAACATAATACTTTTTTATGGAAATAGATCTTTTTCTGCCTCTAGGTATTACTTATGTATCTTTTCCTATGCCCATCTCTTTGAGACCTGCCTGCAGTTTCTTTTCTCTCCTGGAAGAGATTTGATGGGATGGCAGTACTGGCTTTGTGATCTGTTGTAGGGAACCAGCCAGTAAGGATGTCTTCACTATTTATTTTTCATTATTACTATTTCTTCAACACAGTTCCCTTGTCTATCCAACCTTCAGTCTGGTAGCACAACTCTTAAGCAGTACATTCATACTAGCTAACCAATGTTTAAAAGGGAGAGACAGGGATTATAACAAGAAAAGATCAAGAAAATTTGGGGTAAGAAACCTGAAGAGCATTCAAACAAGAGCTTGCAGGTTTGCATCAGAAGTCTCCCATGTCAGTGCCAGTGTTGTAGAAGGAGAATTATCCAAGTACTATGCCTTAGAAAAGTGCAAATATTGGGCTCTTCTGGATTGTCAGAAAAAGCGTTCTGTGTCTAGGATTTTGACACTGGGATCCTGCATGTGCTAAAGTTACAGCATTTTCTGTCTCCCATGATGCTACTTGAATTAATGACACAGGTATAACTATTCAGGAAAGGACGTTGTGAAGAATTTGGAAAAGCCTTAGCCTTTCAATATAACTGGATGAATCTATCAATATCATATGATTCAGGCAGAAAACCTGAGTTCCTTATCTGACAGCAAGGAGGCTCCAGGCAGGAGGGTGCGTGCTACGGCCATACGAGTAGCTGGAAATGGCAGGTGGAGGGACTGAAACTGTTAGACCAACCCAGCTGATGTCAGTCCTAGACAGAAGGGTGAAATTCAGAATGCTGATACGAGATTTAATTATTTAAAATTTAAAAGATGGGAATGTGAGTCAACCAGCTTTTATGGCATGTGGGTCTGGTTTCATTCCTCTGACGAGATAAGTTTGATTCATTAAAGCATTTGTTTACATACCACAGAAACTGCCTTTCGTAAAGCACTGAACTGCATGTTATTGTGATTAGAAGTCAACACAACACTATCTGATATTGATTAAGTGCAAATTAAATGGATTTAGGCACTTGGTAGCTGGTATATATCAAAGTGGTGTCATGCAAGATTTATCACTGAATAGAAGTATTTCAAATGGGACTTTGCAGAGATCAGTTACAGGTCAGCGCTATTAAATAGTCTTTTATAAATTGCCGGAAAAGCAAATATAAAAGCAGTGCAAATAAAATTTATGGATCATATAAAGTGTGTCAAAATATTGGGAATAGAGCAGCCAAGCTAAGCAATCTGGATTTCTTAAACTGGTAGGAGGCAAACAAAAGCTGACTTTAGACGCAGGGCTCCTGCCCATAGAGCTGCATCGGCTGGGGAGGCAGCGCTGCTCCTGTGCCACAGAGTCCTCTTCCTTGGCGTACGAGCTTGCCTGAGCAGAATGACACGCTGACGCTGTTTCTGGGACCTGGGCCAGTATCCCTCCCTGGCTGGTGCTACATACTATGTCGGGTCTCTCTTATTACACAGTTCTCCTGCGAGTGTGGCTAGAGACCAGTAGAAGTGGGTGCCACAAGCAAGGTGGAAGGTTTAGCTGTTTGTTTCAGAGCTATTTCTATTAGTAGGGTATGAAAGTAATATTTCGGGGCCTTAAGTTAGACCTTTGCTGTCAGTTGTCATTTATTTATCAGCATTAACCCTCAAGAAAAGCAACAGAACACAAGGGTTCATCTCATGTAAAATTCATTATGGGAAGCTAAGTCCACCGAGATTACAATAGTTGCACAAACTGAACCTGAGGAAAAGGAACTCTGAGCTGAAGGTGGATACTCTATTTTCCAGGAGCAGCATGAGTTAAGGACGTAGCATTATAAAATGACAATATTTGGGATTGCCAGGGTCTATAACAGCCTTAATATAATTTTGTATGTGTATATACATAATTATATATGTACATCTATCTGTCTGTTCTCTCTCTGTCATACAACTGGCATCAAATTTTACAAAGAACAGAAGGAATTTCAGAGACTTCAGGCCAATTACTGTCTTGCACAGTCATTTACATTAAGGTAAGTCCATAAAGCCACTGGAAGGAGAGGCCACAGGTCTTGTTCCCACTACATCTTCTGTGTTGGCACCATCGTACATACCGCCCTATGGCGAGGGCAGGACAAGGAATGGTTCTTTCTAAAGTAAATCCAACCAGAAAAGGTATCTTTCAGCTTGATTGCTTCTCTGACTTGTCTCATTGTGAGGCCATTTGGGCTCCGGTTCTGGTGCCAGGTAAGCAGAAGGGAGGCACTGCCTCTTCGCGGCAGCGCTGCACACTTGCATCGGATCATGGCCTTGAATGGCCTCCCTAGATACTCGAATTCAGTTTTGCAATCCTCCCTGTCATTTTCACGATTTACCGCCACTCTTCTTCCTTACGTGTGGGCTTTCCAAACCTGTGAGTTACTTACTCATCCAATACTTTTTGCACATTTGTTCCTCCTGAGGTTGATAGCTTTATTCCCCCAGTGGGTGGTAGCTTCCAAGGGACCAAAGCTCCCCAGAGGTTGTTAAGGATGGAATAAAAGCTTTGCAGATAAAAAAGGAGTAGTTTCTTCATCTGTTTTATGCCATGGTTGAAATATGCCAGCATAATACAAAGAGAGATTAAACCAGAAGTGGATCATCTGTTTTTCCTTCAGGCTAGTCATACACTTTTGAGTTCTCCTTGTCACATCTGGCAAATCACTCAGTCAAAAAGACAAGAGTGAAAAATGGATGGTACGACTCCCCAGATGTAGTCCAAGTGAATTACTATATGGTACACAGTGGTACACAGCATGAAAGTATTGGATAAAAACTCCCCAAAACATGTGAAACAAATACCAAATTGCTTTTAATACACATGTTAAGAAATGGTCATGAGGAAAGCCTGACTAACACTACAGCTGACCTCTCCTTCTGTACAGGAAGGTTTAAAATTCACATTTGCTGAAAGTTTTAATCCAGCATTACTAACACCCATTCGTGGTGCTCTGTACCAGAGGTCTGTCTAATGAACGTCCTGTAATTATGCCCTGAACAAGTAAAGAAGAAAATATTGAGACAGGCAAAGCCAGAGTGATGTTTACAAGCCCGAAAGCTGTCATTCTCCTGGCAAAGGAAAAAAAAAACATTTAAGAGCAATATAGTTGTTTTGCTTGCCAAACTGTTGCATTGCACATTTCTTTTTCCTTTTGGGAATAAAATATTGATCCTCCTGAAACACTTCAGAAAAACTTGCGTAATTGCCCCACCGAGCCATGAGGGAGGCAAATACCCGGTGCAGAGCTCATTTTTAATGCATGGGGTTGGCTTGGAGGACCCGGCTCCCCCCTTGTGAGAAGCAAAAAGGGGCAGGGCAGTAGTTGTGGAAGAGGAGCAGGATTTTGTATCACCCGTCGCTCCTGAGCTGCTACCTGGGGCCTCACCCGTGGCCTTTGGAGGTCAGTTATTTTCTGCTGCCCCATCACCTGTAACGGCACTGACATCCTCCCCAAGAAGCCAAGTGTCACTCCGGCCGTGACGGACAGGGGCACAGCTTTCCAGGGCAGCCAGGGAGGTGGAAAATAAACAGATAGGAGGGACATCATTACTGCTGCTGCAGGCGGTGGAAAATAAACACAGCTGAGCCCCAGAGAAAGGTCTTTCCTTCAGCCACTTGCAACATTGCATGGGGTGGGGCAAATTTAAATCTAATAATCTGGTTGTAGCATTTCTCCTTCCTGGTGTAAATAGGTGAGTTAAGCTGAAAAAGAAGCTGGGAGAAGAGGAGAAGGCTGAGAAAAGTGAGGAAAGAGCAGGTTGATCGGAGTGGGAAGCAAGCGTAAATATGTGGCTTCTCCCGGCCTCCGCAGACGTGCGTCCCACCGAGGTGTAAATTATGGTAACTGATGGGTGGTCTGTGAAGTAATTTTGGAGAGAAATTAAAGTAGTCACAGCTGGACAGTTAGGAAGTACTACCATTAACAGGTTTAAAGACCTGTAAGTAGCACTGCCTGATGGGCTATCTCTTTGCGTATCTCTTTGCGTAAAAAAACCCTCTTTGCGTAAACAAGAAAACCAATATGCTTCTAGAGTGACAAGAGAGGTGTGGAAATCATATACAAGCAATAGAAAAAGTTACCTCTCTCCAGACACAGGAGGAGAAACACTGCATTTTATAATGAAACACAAGAGTAATTTCAGCACACTGTGCATTAGGTAGCACAGTAATAGACCACCATTATTCAGATGCCACTGAAAGAAGTTGTTGCTATCATCACGGTGCTGCAAGACAGGTATGGTCCACCCTCACTGCAGCTCCTTGCCCACTGCCCCACCATCTTCAAGTCCAGTAATGAAATTTCATAAAAAAGAGCAGACATCGTTTCAGACCACAGTGAACATACATTTAGAAAATGCAAGTCCTGTATTTGTAATCAAAAGCAAAAAGACATGCATGGGCCCAGTGTTTAGTCTGAGACTGTGAAAACTACGTCTCACCTCTTCCTAGTTTACAGTAGAGTGCAATCTTTATTACTGTAAAAAAAGTCCAAGTAATTTCGCAATATTCTTTCTCCTTGTTTGTCTTTTATGCAAATTTCTGTGGAAGCGTTACAAAATCTTGAGTCTTTTTGCAAAGAACTCAATACAGCTTAAAGAACTGAGTAATGATGCTTTATTTGTGCATGCATATTTGAATATAACTCCAGTGCAACACAGAAATAATCTGATGCTCAGGTGAGCTTTCCTTTTCGATATGAAAATGGGAAACAGATTTAGTGCCCATTATGTAAAAATACAGTGGATGGTATTTTGTCTCTTCTAATCTTTGGAAAATAGTTTACCTGTAGTCAGGATAGCCTGGTTTTGAATTTGGTAGGGAGCTCAAATCTAGAATTCCCATAATTTGCAACTTATCCAGCACAGTACTGGTTATTCTGTAGGCTTCTCAAATCTGAAAAAAACCCAAGGCTGGGTCTGAGGTTGCCACATCAAACCCCTAGAGAAATGTACATCTCCAGTCACGTAAAGGATGCAAACTCACATGGGAGGCCATGCTGTTGGAAGCTCCTCGCTGAGCTTAGCCGTATAATGCCAGCTCCCGCAGCGTCCCATGGCCCATCCAGCACCGTGCTGCTGCTCCGGCTGCCCTGCTCTGTGCTGGACACCCCAAGGGGCGGCAAATTCGTGCTGCTGCTTGCCAACGGAGTCCTCCTCAGAGGAGCGTGAGATGGGCATGACATGGATACAGATTTGACAGGTCTGTGTTCCCTACCCAGTGGCTGGCTTTTTCGTTTTATAGAAGAGTCTGTCTGGAGTCTGGTAAACATTTTCCAACAAATTTTTATTTCAGTGGAAACTTTTTGCTTCTGAGAAAGAGACACGTTTCCATTTCCAGTGAAGGAAAAATAATAAATACGCCCCAGCTAGCTATAGTTGCTATCAGCACTGACCCTGAGTGTCCCTTACAATTCCATCATATCAGACAAAAATCCATTACACCCTACCACCCTACAACCATATCAGATTCCTGTAGTTGCCACGTCTCACAGATGGGCTTTTCTTTATGTCCAGCCGGTCCGTAGGGTAAGGCTTATTGCAGATACAGTAGGAAATGAATGTCCCACCATAAAGGGACCAAGCAGAGGATATCCCAGTTTCTCAGAGAAGCAGCTGGAAAGCCAGGCAATCCCCACAGCGGGGATATCCACACTGCTCACCCCGGGCAGGTGTCCCTGGCACAAACCAACCCGCCTCTGCAACCGGCGGGCGGCCGCAATGACTCTCTGTAGAGAAAGCAGGTGGTGAATGGCCATGGGGTCTGTCCCCCGCCTTGCCCCTCAGCAGCCAGGCTGGCGTGCTGTGTTGTAGATTGATAGGTTTGGCACTTTCACTGACAACAGAAAAATAAAAAAAAGTTTCTGCTTCTGTCTGTTTTTCAAGTATCTCTTGCAATTTGCCTTTTAGGACCTGTAGTCTGGTCCAAGGAACTGCTTTATATGTTAAAAGTATGAAGGGAATAACATGGCAAATTCAGCAAAATGCTCTTTCACATACTCACTGTCCCCTGCGCTTTGCTGGATCTGTCAGTCTCTCCAGCAGGAAACATAGCTGTAACTCAGGAAGGGTTTCAATTATCTTCTTGTTTGCTGGAAATAAAAAGAAACCTCAAGCTGACATGTTTCTGAAGAAGAATCCCAAGGGATACATACTTCATACCACAGAAACCAGAAAGAAGGAAAAAAAAAAGAGAGAAAAATTCCTAACCAACTCCAAAGCCCTCACTGGCCAAACCATAGGGGAACAGAACATGAGTAGCTTTGTTATCTATTTACTAGCGTCTTACTGTCACCCGTGTCTTAAAACCTTAGCATTATACATGCTGGAACACCTTACTGTCATGCTAATGAACTGGCCAGTCATTTCTTCAGGGGCTCAAGAAGGAAAAAACTCAGAAGCAGAGTTTGTAAATATATGTACAACCTACTGCAGGAACACACGGACCTCAGGGAATCGTGAACTGTGGATGATTATAGAGAGGTCACAGTCTACCACCTGAACAGTCTCCGCTGGGTTTTAACAAGGGAAGTATATCTCACTAGCTGTCATCATTACATGAGTAACTACAGAACAGTATACAGCACTCTTCTTATTCCTGCATGTTAGCACCACCATTCTCTGAAAGCAGAGGAAGTTCTGCCTTCTCCCAGCCTTCCTGAAGGCATTCCCCAGGGATAAACCTCGAGTCTAATCAGTCCTAAAAACGGTCTGTTACTTCCATACTTTGGGATCAAATATGACGAGATGGGTCGAGTCAAGCAACCCTCTGTAAATAAGATGAATATTGGAAAGAATATTCAGGGTACTCCAAATAACTTTGAAAAGAAGCCATTGTACAGTCTGTTGCTCTAGTGCAGACTTTCCCCATTGCTGCTGTTATTCATACACCGTAGACAACAAAACAGTTCTTCCCCCTGATTTTTTCATTCATAGAGAGTTTTTTTTCAGGCTGTACAGGAAGCCATAAGGTATGGTATATGTGTCACCTGAACCCCACAGAGGTGAAGCAAATGTCAGCAGTATCACCTCTTTCCCAAACAGTTTGGTAACCTGTCAACAAACAAACAGCTGGGGTCACCCCAGCTACCAGCACTCCAGCCCAGAGCTCATGGGTGATGGATTGTTCCTGTTGCTGGCAAAACAGAAAGACGTTGCAGATATCTAAAAAGATAAGGATAAGGAGCTGTATGTTGGTCTTATATCAATAAGCAGCTTAAGCCTCTATACATATACCCACCCACCTACACAGATGAACAGCGGCTCCAGCTGATGATGTAGGACAGGACCACTCAGCTACAGAAACCATTTAGGCTGTTGTACTGAGGTTACTCAGGAGAAAGCAGTGTGCTGGGACAGCTGGATGCTGCACATCTCCTTCAGAGCTGGTAACTGGGAAAAGACTTGAAGAGGAGGCAGATGTTGGAAATTCCTTCCTAGAAATGTGGGAGATGTTACAGACCTGGGAGACAGTGAGGTGTGGTGCATCCAGAGGATGCTGACCAAAGCGTTATTTTTTGAATAGTCCTGATGCAAGATCACATTTTCAAATGTTGTGACTCTCCTGCTAATTTTTATTGTTGAGAAATCTGCTGTGAGTTTTATTGGACATAGCCATTACATATAGTTGCTCACGTAAAGAAGTGGAAGGTGGTTGGGGTGATTGAAGCCCTGAGGAAAATGTCATGCACGGAGTGGATTTATCTGAACTGGAACTTCACTTAAGATAACTGTTAATATTGCATACCTTATGAAATAATTATAAGTAGTAGAGCTCGATAAATGTAAACAGCTGAAGTTTTGCCTCCCTGCCTGCTCTAAAATACCCTGTTTCCAGTATCGCAGTACCATGAGACATTACACTTGGGCTGCTGATTCACTAGTGATGCACATCCTCAAATGGTAGTGTTTCATGTGTAGATCTACCGTCATAGCTACTGATCTACCATGCTTCTGCTTAACCTGTGACAGATGATCAGGTCATAGCACCCTCTGTTGCTGTCCTTCCTATTTCAGGCTTTCAGCAGAGAGTACATGAAGAATGAAGGCATCTTTTTTTTTTTCCTTTTTTAAAGTGCTAGTCGTCTTCTGAACAGGAGGAGACAGGCCTTTGAAACATGGCTGCTTTTTTTTTTGCATGTCTCTCAATACTAAAAAAGGGCAAGTTTTAGTCATTTTCATTTTGTGGTGTGTTAACTGAAGTATATTAACTACTTCAACAGCAGAAGTAATTATTTTATGCAAAACAAAATCAGTATTTAAAAGTTTTAATGTAAATTCTGATGTTTCATTTTGGAGTGCATGTTTCAAGTAATAAAATTTTCTGTTAGCTATTTTTTAATCGATTTTGGTGCCAAAGCATGCAGAAAGCTTATATTCTGCCATAGAAAGCTGAAAGAAATAGGTCTTTTTTTCAGGGAATGAAAGTTCCCTTCACTTCTTGGCCTTGCTCACACAGATTTCTAAGCATTTTAAGTAATTCTGGCACCTTCAGGCTATAAAAAACACATACCCCTTTAAAACTCTCTTGTTTTCCCCAACCTATGAGCTCCCAAAGTAAACAAAATTGTTTTTTTCTTCTGTGAATTCTGTAATTCTAACACTGTTTTAAACTCAAAACTCCCTTGTTAAAAAGAAAACAGAACTACCTTCATTTTTGAGAGACAGCTGATAATATTTCCAAATTCATGACAATACGTGCTACAGCATTTTCCATAAGGGGTTGAAAAGCTTTGTCCACTTCTTCCTTCAATTACACCCTCAATATTACTGGGAGAGAGAGTCATGAGAGGTGTTTAAGCAACAGAGGAAAAAGGGAAGAAATAAAAGTAGATGTTGTTGCCAGAATAATGGAACCCCAAGGACAGCGACTACGTTTTCCTACCTATAGATCAGCTTACAGGCAGAAGAGTTTTCTTAATGGTTAGATTTAATTTAACTTCTTTTTCTGTATTGGCCATTAATTGGGCATTTATTTCTGCCTCTGTGATTAACATGGATTATGCCAATATGTTTGTGTAACATTCTGTAGACTTACCTGAGAACTTTTTTTAAGCATTCAAGCAGTTCTAATTCCTTTTAGAATTAATAAAAGTGTGGAGCTGAATTACAATCACAGACCTATTGGTTTCCCACTTCTCAGAGAAGAGTGCAGTGTGGGTCATGAGGGACTTACTTAGAAAAAAGGAAATTTCTACCTTTCTGCTTTTCTCTGCTCAAATGAGCTAGAAGGGTCATAGCACTCCTGGAAAACTAAAAACAAAATAGAAAAAAGTTTAAAAATAAGATAACCAGCCAGCCTCTTTCCACCAGATATTTACAAATATGAATATACTTAGCCAAAATACCAAATAGCCAAACTTTCTTCATTGCCCATAACGGCATCTCTTGCTGGCTCCAGGGATCCTGACGGTGGAGATCACTGGCTGCTGGTTACAGAACACAGGTTATTTGATGGTTTGGTTCTATTTCTCCAGTAGTAGATATGCTAATTTCCTACTGTCTGACCACTTCACTCTTAATTCATGACTAGCCAAGGGTATGGAGGAGTTTGTTCTCTGCTGAATGGCATCAGCATATCTTAATGATTAAAACAAATCAATTTCTTGCAGTAGTTGCTAAGATGACGTCCAGTTCTGCAGAATAATAAATATCTGAAGGTGGGAATCGGCTGGTAAAGCGTCTGAGCCAGCAATCAATGTTCACTTTACAGTCTCTGGAGAAAAATAGGCACTTACAGGGCGTAAATCCTAAAGCAGGTACCTAAAATAGCTCAGCTGAACTGAGCCCTGGAAGTGCTGCTTTCTCCCCACCGAACACAGCAGCAGTCTGCAGTGCTTAGATCAGAAGTGGAGGCAGCTGTATCGTGGATGCCCAGAATCTGCGAAGATGCTTCCCGCCTCAGGTGTCCGGTTTAGGGAAGGCACTGCTACAGGGTAAGGTGGCCCACGTCTGCAGAGAGCTGGCTATTCTTCTGCTACCGGCAACCCAAGAGTCTGAGAGCTCTCTTGACAAGTGAGTCTAAGCTTTATTCCTCCCCACCCCAGCCTATTATACCAGGTGTTAAATGCTGCTTGAGGCAGCAAGGAGCTTGGCAGGGCAACGGTGTTCCTTTGCCTGGGGTCTGGGACTGGCTGTGCAGGTCTCGTGAGGGACACAAGAGCAGCAGCTGGAGCAAGGAAGAGCAGAATAATGATGGAGTGTCCCAGCATGATAAAGTCTCCCCTCTTTCTTGCCTGTGGCTCTCCTAAATCTGCCATTTAACGATATTTAAAAGCTACACCAGAAGAGAGTTTATGGGCAAAGGTAACAAAATCCTTGGGAAGAAGGCTCCAGTTTCAGGAGGTTCAAATACCACTCAGCAGTAAGCTCTGGGTAACAGGGGACAACGGAAGAATGAAGGAGACATATTTCCTTTAGGGTAGATGAAAATTTACCTGTGTTATCTCCCATCTGCTGGTCTTAAGCTAGAATCTTTCAGATACCATTAAAATAATTTTCAGACAGTTAGGGAGGGAAACCATTTGAATATTTCTGGTCAATCTATATGATATGAAATAAGTTAAAATAAACTGAACCCAGAGAGGCTATTTGCATAGTTAGGGAATCTTAAAATTACTAAGACTTTGCAGGACTGGATCCTTACTACTATCGCATACCAAATACTGTAAAGGGGTTTTCATATGTAAAGTCCTAAACAAAGACCCAAATACAGGCTGAAAGAAGTTATCCACTCCAGCCTCTTACATATTTTACAAGTTTATCTGCTGCACTATTTTGAGTATATTATCTAATCTCCCTTCAAGTATTTCCTCTTCTGATATCTCAGGGATTTCTCTTGGCAGACTGCTCCATTGATGAATAACTCTTATTTGGAGGTTTGTCCTCACATCTAATCTAAATTTGTTATGTTTTAGGTGAACAGTCTCCATGATTGGCCACGACCAAGTCTTTCACTTTCATCTTGTTTCTCTCAAAAACTCGTTAAGAGTTCCATATTTTGTTTAAACTAGATGTTCTTTCCATCTTTTTCCTTGTATCTTACAGCTTTCCTAATGTTCTTCATCTTTGCTGCTTTCTCATCTTCACAGTGTGAAGGTCAAAGGATATCCTAAGTGAGGCCTCAGCTGTCATGTGCATATGTGATTTATTACCTCTCTACTCTACTAAACTCTAGTCTACTAAAGTACAGTTCTTTAAGTATGTGTTCTTTATATACCAGTAGCATTTCTGATTTTCATTTATATAGACACGAGGTCAAAAAATGCATTTTAACTAGTTGTTTTCCATAAGTTTTAGAACAAAAATAATTCACTGTGTACTGTAAGTAGTGACTGCGACAGATCATTTTTTATTAAAAAACATTTGGTTTTACAATATATACACATTTCTGCCTGTGTGCTGTAGAACAATTTCCTTCCCCTCCTTGATCTGGGTAGCCCATGACAAAAGTTGTTGTTGAACAGTCCATCAGCTTTTCTACACAACGAGGACCTGTAAAGAAAAACTCCCACATTTTCCTTTAAATATTCAGAACTCCCAGAATGTAAAAGTTGGCCTGGCCTTTCCTGTCTGCCCCTAAGTTTTGGTTTCTTTATGCATACGGTCAGACTCAAAGAGTGTTTCTGCCTGAATATGAACTATGTAAAGCTAAGGATCTATATGTTCTATATGTTCTATATATGATCTATATAGTCTATATGTTCTACCAACAAATAATGTTGTTTCAGACAAAATAATCTGCTTACTAACCATTTTAATCAACATTTTCTTAGTCATGTAGCTTACTTTCAGATGCTCTTTGGCCAGCAATCATATCTCCTAGTGTAAGGAATCTAAGTGAAGTGTCGAAGCCAGGTGTGTAATGACCCCTCCATGATCAGTTGAGGTGGTGGACCTCTCTCAGGTCATCCACTTATCTCAGGTCTGAAGAAACTGCAGTGTTTCTCTTCCAGAAACTGCAGAAGAGCATACTGTGACTAAGCTCCAATTTGCAGTACTTCACCCCCTCTATAGTCAGGTAAAGTGAATTCATTGGGAAGAAGCACAGTTGCCAAGCTGTGAGTCCTCCAGAAGTGCCAGGGAAAGCGGGTCAACAAGCTGTGAGTTTTATGCTGCCCTCACGGCAAACAAGGGAACATGCAGTCCTGCCCTTCCTTTCCTCCCCACGCCTGCTCTGGACCACCTCTCCGGGCTCATTTAGGATTTTCCAGTTCAAATACTTTCTTCCACCTTTTGCAGTGTTACAGGGGATGCAATATAAAAATTCAACTAACAATAACTGTTTCATTTACAGCATCAACCTTCTCTTCCATGTAGCGCAAGATCACATTACAAATTTAATTAAGCTGATAGTCACGTCAGTTCAAATATTGATGAACATTCCTAATAACCCCATCACTAGCATAGTGTGCTTAATATGGAAGGTGCTGCAGTTAAAGACATCTTGAAAGGACTTGAAAACAAAGCTTCACGCACAGCTGGTCAGCATTAAGCATCACAGTGCTTACAAACCCCAAAGTTGATGTTGACATGAAGACAGTTTCTGCTGTCTGGAGTTCTATAGCATTAAGAACTATTTTCCAAATGTCCTTCTTAGTATAGGTGTTCTGAGTGGTTTTCCCCTGGACCCTAAGGAGTTTCCACAGTTCTGAAAGCCTATTTAATTGCCTGGTTTATTTTCCGAATGCCATTTTAATCCACCTCTAATCTTCATTAATAACAACCTTATAATTACTTCATTAACTTTTCCAGATAAAGCATTTAAACTCTTCAGGAACAAATAGCTTTTTGCTGGATCTTGTACTAATTGCTTCATCTAATACCACAACCTTGAGTTTTAAATGTATTTAATGAAAACATAAAGCTCTTGTTTAGCGTAAACATGTTACTGAAACCTGAAGAACACGTGGTGCGAGGGTGAAGATAGTAACTTGTATTACATAGCTTCTAATGATGCATTTTGAAACACTGACAAGGAAGAAAGCTCAATACATTTCCCAAGGGTAAAAATAATACCCTTAGACATTAGCCTTTAACTTGTTTTGACATCTTTGTTCCTGTGTAAAGGTTAAGTAATATGGTCAAATTTTATAAATAATGCTTTATTAACGAAGTAACTTGCATTAAGGTTGTAAAATTGAACACCAGATCAGGAAATAATAAAAAGTAAAGGTTGTATCATAAAGTTAACTGATCCATACAGCTAGTGTTCCCCAGATAAGGTACATGCTCAGCTGCCTACAGTATGTGCAATTGTGAGTTACTGCTTCTGAATACCTTAACCTTTTAGTTTCTTCTTTCTTGAATATTTTCATTTACGGCCTGAATGTTGAATGAATGTAGGCTCTTACATTAATTTTACTTTGTTGGAAGAAAAGAACAGCACATCAAAACCCTGTGCTTTCTTTTAGCTGAGCATATAAACCACATGCTGTGTCCACATAGCTCTTGGTCCCAAGTTTTTTGCTGGTATACCTGCTAACAGGGAAGCTCTTTGCCTGACGTGCCTGTGTATATATAGTTATAGTCAGGGAACGGGTGGCTGAGAGGCAACAACTGCAGCTGCTTCTCAGATGTGCAATTGCCATTTAGGAACTTCTAGTGCATTCCAAGGTGAAGTCAAATGACTTCAGTGGGCCGCTGCAGAAGGTAATTTAGCATGACAGTTTATGACTTTTCCATGAAATGAGATGGAAGCATTTACACAGGCCACTCTGAGGTATCTTCTGGAAGGCAAAAGCTGATAGCTGATGAGTAGTAAAGAGCCATTTCCAAAACTACTTCTCTGCTGTGAGTCTCTGGACTGGACAGTGAAGTTACTCAGCCTGTGCCTATATGTCAGGAATGACAGGATTACTCCTAGCATTTCAGACCTGCTGTATTTTCTTGAGGTGGGTTGACCCCAGCCAGCAAAGTATCTTTTCTCACCTCCACCCCAGTAAGACAGGGGAAGAAAATAGGAAGAACAAAAGAGAGAAAAGTCACGGGTCAAGATGAAGACAGTTTAATAGGTGAGGGTTGTCACCACCCTCCAAGGCAGACCAATGCCCAGCCAGTCTCCAAATAGTCACCTTGGAAGCCAACCCTCTTCTTCTTACTCTATCTTGGTTTTTATTGCAGAGCGTGACATTATGTGGTATGAAATAGCCCTTTGGCCAGTTTGGGTCAGCTGTCCTGGCAGTGTCCCTTGCCAGTTTCTTGCCCACTCCCAGCTCACTCACTGGAGCGGGGAAGAGTGGGAAAAAAAGGCAACCTTGCACACTGAGGTGGTGCAAGCACGGTTCAGGAACAGCCAAATGTTAGCATGTTATCAACACAGTTTTAGCCACAAAGCCAAAACACAGCACCATACTGGCTGCTGAGAAGAAAGTTGACTCCACCCCAGCCGGACCCAGTCAGCTGGGTTTCTCCAGCAGCCAGCTTGCTCAGAGAAAGCTGTACTCTACGCTAGGGCATTTTGTTTGCAGCTTTTTCAGGTATTAAACCAAAAGTCTGAGGGTTATGGTGTATCTGTGCAGACCGCAACAATATTTTACACGGCAAAGTTAGCATTCTGCATGTATGAACTATTTTAATGGCAGTGCAGAAATAACACTTGTGGACTTGGAAATAGTAATGCATTCTGGATTTTAGGTTTTTAAGCTAACAGATCTTTTGACATGGAAAAAGAGATGCAATATGCCATTGCACATCTTTGAGGGGACTTGTATGTTAAACAAAGGCTGTTAGAACTGAATCTACCTTATTTGTAAGGTACTTGCCGCTGCCATTCTAGCCAAGCATGTTACTTGGTTTGAAGATGGGGTAATGTAGCTGAGAACAAACAATGAGCTATTGAATGAAAGATCTTGTTGCAGTCCACAAGAACAGAGCATGCATTGTGGGATGCTTGGTGATGCACATCTCTGAGGGAAACTGAAGATGTAAAGATGCAGATACCAAAATGAGGTATGAAATCTTGCCCAAATCCAAGTGAAAGGAAGTGTTGCTGTTGCAAGGAAGGAATTAGAACTTCGAGAATGCATTAACAGCTTAATTCTGGAAAATGGGGGGCAACAGTGCTGGGCAATGAAACCTGAGAAATCTCCGTTGCTTTGAATGTGCCTGGCTAAATTTAGCCAATTTATTTAGTTGCTCAAGTGTGGACAATTTCAGCCTACAAAGGACTTCAGAAGCAAACCTTGTTATTGAGTAAGAATTCAGTAAAAGGCAACTGAATCTGCTGTGTTCCACCCTGAGCTTTTAATTGGGAAAAAAAGTTCAAGGCGGATATTTAGACACTTGTGGCAGGATGAGGGACTAGTGTTATTTGTTTAACAGATCGGAGATAGATGTTATGGAAATGTATGTATAGGAAATATATCTCTTGGTGTACTGCACTTATCTATTCCATCCAACCAAAATTCACCATGGAAATGTACACTAGGTTTCCATTTCTGGTAGGGCAACGTAAAGAGTGACAGGACTGTGTATTTAAAAAATGGGCAGAAACAGGAGGAGGAAAATTCATCAGTCTCTTAATAAGAGGAAATACTTCTTATAAAACATCTTTAGAGATGAAGAAAATACGGCTAGTAAGGCACGCAACTGGAAATAAAGAGAAACACAGTAGTATGCTGATCAATCACCAAGGTTCTGCCTGGGACTGTGGTTCTCGGCTCTGCCGGACAAAGGTCGTTGGGCTTACAAATAGTTACTATCTAAACGGCAGGAACTAAACTAACCTCCATAAACCGTTTGTATGAATCGTGCACAGGGATCAAGCTGTGCACACTGAATGAGAGTGTCTATTTAATGCTGAGCTTTTACTGGAAATAACTTGGAGCACTGTAACAAAGGAAAGAACACATTGTCATAAATTGCATTCATTTCTAATGAATCTTTTCATTCCTAACATTAAAAATAACATATTTTAGAGGTCTGCTCAGAACTTGTTCTTTATACCCTGACTCTGAATGCAGGCTCAAACCTACTAGACCTCTTCCCAGAGAACAGGAGAGAATGGGTACAGGATAGTTAATATCTTGGCATTACTTGCAGATAATGCATGTGTGACAGCAAAGTAAATGGAAGTAATAAGTCTAGGTTACTCTCAGCTTCAAGAATTAACTGGATTGCTTCAGGATTATATAGGTTTTTTAAAAAAACAAAGAACTTCACAGGAATAAAAAAGTTCTGACTATGATGTCTATTACCATAATTAACTGCTGTTAACACTTTAGTAGAGACATGCAGTGAAAGTATAGATAAACTTCATTCTGATTTATGAGGAAAAAATTATTATTTTACTACTAAGTAAAAAACTAAGTGTTTTTTAATTAAAGGGATTCTCTCTTACAAAGGTAGCATATATAGAGCTTGGGGAAACTTTTCATGCTTGTGCCAGCAATCTTATGAAATCGCGGTTGGGGCGTCAGCAACTAAAGCATGAGATTTCATGCCTGACTATACAACCCTAAATCCCATGATTGATTCACAATATGATGTTTGGGTCAGAGGATGGAGGTCAAGGGGTAGAATACGAAGACTAGTTGAGTTTTTGGCGTGAAGCTAGGGGAAATAAAGCGCATGTACAGGCATTGAAGAAGTGGTAGGAAAATCCTTAATTGAGGGAGCGGTTTTGGATAAATGAATGTGATGTTTATTGTGGGCTCTGGGTTGGTTAACAGAAGAAGTGCTAGCCTAAGGACAGAAAGTCAGCCATACTTGAAGAAACATCTATTTTAGCCTAATAGCCCTTTTAAACTTCCTTTGTTGTTGCAGTTTTGGGAATCTGATGGATTTTAATTGGCTTGCTTCATGTGAAAAAAATGATACTCATTCAGGAACTGGTCACAAGCTCACCGGTGGTAAGGGAATACACGGCTGTGTAGTCCAGTGCAAATGTTTTGTCACAGGAGCATGAACTTGGCAAGGCCAACATACTCTTCTGCAGTGAAGCCACAAGTGAGTTATGTGTCCTGAAAGGGTCCCATGAAGACAATTATGCCATGCCCCTGGCTACATATTCCTGGTTCCTTATATATTCCTTATACATAGAGACTATTTTAGATATATTTATTGAGTGTCTTACAACTTTTACTGGTATTGTTTTTCATTTTTCTCGACTTCTAAGCCAAGCTCCTGTAGTATGATGGGATTGAATGTTTATGCCTCAGGGGAAGAGGAAATGATAAATAAAGAAGTATTGAAATCATTAGGAATGGCCATTAGGAATAGCTTTTCTGCACAGTGTATTAGTTGATGTTCTTTAAGTCATATATTACATGGGGATAAGAAAATCTCTAGTCCACTGCATAATGATAATTTCCAGCTTTTGGGTGGTACTCTGTTGTTTCTAACCCTCCATAGGTCACCAGGAAGCCAAATTTGTGTCTCTTGTCTGTTTTGAGTTACAGGCAATACATCTGGGGGAAAGAATGAAAAAAATTATGTGTTTTAGAGTTCAGTTTGATTTTTTTAAAAAAAACCATCAGCCTCTCATCGTTTGATCAAATCTTTTAACTTTTCTCATTTGCACTCATTTTTTTATTTTAGTTTCCTCCATCATTTGTTTCATTCCTTCTTTTTTTTTTCCTTTCCTCATGTTTTTTGCTGTCTATCCCCCCTGCATATTGACAGTATTTTAGCTTGTAGAAGGATCATAATTAACAGGTGAATTCTTGTCTGAATAAAAGGAAACATATTACATGATTTTCCCTGTAATTAATTAATTGCCTGCTGAAGTTCTTCAAGACGTGTAAGCTGTGTTTGCAAGAAGGAGTTAGTGAGTAGTGAGCAGGCAAGAGGACTGAAAAATACATGCGTCACTGCTCTGCAGAGTACAGTATACGCTTGTTCTAGGTACTCCCTCTGTATTTCTCTATTTAGATAGGGGCGTGTCTGTTAATATATTGCAATCACACCTCTCTAACAGAGACAGATCTATCACCAGAAGCTTACCTATTACATTGTATAGAAAGGAACTGTAAAAGGGTAAACCAAGCTTTTCTTATACTGCTTTTCCCAGTGACATCGGTATTGCAATCCTCATTTCCTATCATTTTCACATAACATTTGATATATGGTAGTCTTTATACGAGACCTCTGATAGGGTTGTAATTATTTTAACGCTGTCAGAATGTGCATGCACATACCTTTGCCATCTTGCGTACTTTTCTTGGCATAAAATATAGGGTAAGGAGGGTAAAAATTTCAAGCGTTTAATGTAATACTAACGTAGTACTCGTCATTACTATAGCTGTAAGCCATGGAATAGTTGCATAGGTGCTAAACTACTGGCAGGAAAGCGTTCTCCCCTCTGAAGGCACTTCGCAGCGCTGTGCTAGCACGCTTCAGGCGCTCAGACCCATTTGGTATCTGTGGAGTTAACCGAGTTAAGCTTTACTGCCTCTTTCACCGGGAACGCAATTGGTGTTTACCTATATAAGGAAACCTGTTAGACCTCAGCGAGCTCGGCAGGGCTGTGGGCTGCCTGCGAGAGGGGCGAGGAGCGAGCCCACGCCCGAGTGGGTGGGAGGGGAGGCAGTGCGAGCGCCGAGGCCGGGCAGAGCGCAGCCCCCCGGCTCCGGCAGCCTCGCGCCCGCCCGGGAAGGACCGTCCCCCCTTTCTTCTTTAACTTCAGCAAGAAAGAAGAAAAAACTGTCGGGGGGGAAAAATGGAGAAGCAGGTATGTCAGGCGGATCCTCGCAGCGGGGAGGTGGCAGCGTTAGAGTGTGGAGGGACCCGGAGCGAGACTTGTTCTTACAACTCGTGTTCCCTCCTAAAATGGCTTGCGCGTTTTACCGGGGCTGCGGAGCCAAAGCGTGCCGCTCGCGTCCCGCGCCGCCCGTGCGGGCAGTTACTTTAACTTACCGGGCATCCCATGTGCTTCTGATTGGGATGCACCTTCTCTTGACTGGAGAGAGTCTCAAACTTTCTTATCTCTGATGGAACACAGATGTGAGCTGGGGCTGGAAATAAGGGTGAGAGGCTTCGGTTAGCGGGCTGAAGCTCTGCAAACGCACGATGTTATGATCCTAGCGTGACTGGGAAAAGCCGTCCTTAACTTATTTTTTTTTTTTTAACCTTAAAATGTACGTTTTGTAGAAGGTGCGCTCCTCTAGCATTCCCAGGGTTTCAGCGTACTTCATTTTGGTGTGTATGAATGCAGCTGGTCAGAATAGCTGGAATGCGTTTGCTGGAATACGGGGAGTTCCTGCAATAGTAAAGTTTGTTGGTTTTTTTTTTTTTTCAGTGAGTTAAAAAATAAGCTGCAGGTACTGTTCTAGGAAATGTAAGCAAAACCTGTTCTTCTACAACAGGGATTACACCAGTTCAAAACAAGGATATGTGTTTCTTTGGAAGTATTTGAATATTCTGATAACTTTTACAGCAGCCTTCAGGTAAAATCTTCACAGAGATTCAGATTGTTCCTTGAACATTTTGGTCAGGACTTAATGAAAAATAAAGTCGCAAACTTATTTCAAACAGTTTCTTCCTAGTTGGAAGAATACTGCTGTGCAGTCCTTCAGGACAGTTACTGTTAAGTATCAGCATGTTAATTGTGGAAGTTCATTCAAGTTCTATGCAGTCATGGTATAAAAGGTGGGAATGGAAAAATACTTCCAGTTGATTTCTCCGAGTACCTTCTAAGAAAAAAAATAAAGTGCAGAGAAGTCAGAAACAGGTGGAGTTCATTTTCAGAACGATTTTGCTTTTCTGATCTTAGCAACTGAAAGACATATGATTGCTTTTCGCTTATTTTCATGGTTATTCATGTTTATGCGTGTACATGCATGTGAATGCACTAGTTATGGGAGCTGTAGCTACATCTTTCCTAGGAGTCAAAGTAGGAAGATAAAAATACGTTCCTATGTCTAAGGGTTTAGAAGCTTACAATGAACATTACTTTTTATTATTTAAAAAATATTAATTTAAAACCCTTTTCTTTCTAAATACTTCTAATTTTTATGAACTAATGCCTCCTTGAAATTAGTCATATGGTATTACCTGGTTAAAATTCATTTAAAATGAGGAACTGTTAGAATTAAAATTCACTTGTGTTGATACAGATTCTGAGTCATTTATGTGTAAGACTTTTCTAAATTCCTGACTTGGAATGTTTAGTGAGGTATTAATGGGAAGGACACAGAATAGCCATAGCAGTTTCAATGGAGAATTTTATAGGAGCATCAACACTGCAAAGTAGATAGTAAGTTTCTAAACACTGCTTCAGTGCAGAAGCTAATGTGTTCATTGTCATGAAACATCTTTGGTCTTGGTGGAAGTCACCAGGGCAAAGAAAGTAGGGCTGGTGGGCCAGAACCATAAATTTCACTGGTCTTCTCATCCTGGTGGTTTTGTGGATAACTTATTTTGAATTTGGTGGGAGCACAGAGGAAAGACTTTTAGCAGGGGTGTTAGTAATCAAAGTGAGAATTTAAAGGGCAGAGGACTCCAGGGAAACATACTTTTAAATCGCCTTTTCTTGAGTCTCTCCAGTAAATTGCATTGCCCACATCAGTTTAGTGTCTGGCTATGCTGCAATCATTAATGGTCTTTTGATTTCCCAGTGCAAAGTGAGGTAGAAACCTGGTTCACAGCCTGCACAGTATATTCTGGGTTGACATCAGCTTACTCTGCCCCAGGATCCGAGCAGCCATCTGTGTGGCCATGCTAGCGCAGGGCTGGTCCTGGCTGCAACCTGCCCTTAGCTGAGCTTTGCAGTTGTGACTTCCAGGGAGACAAGAGGCGGTGAGGGGTCTCATCCTTTTCAGCTTTGCACCCTCCTCTGCCACCCACAGCATGGGTAATGGTGTGGCTGCAGAGCCTGCAGCATCACAGTGGCACCTGCCTAACACCAGTGCCTGCCCTGCTTTGTCTTACCTCTGCTGGGCGCTGTGTCTCTGGTGTTGCACGGGTTTCCGTTGGCCTGGATGCACAAAAAGCAAATTCTCTTCAGACCCGGGTATATGGCTGGAATATATATCCCAAGGAAACTTTATCCTTGTTTACAGTGAGAAAAGAATCGCAAACTAGACAAAGCAATTTAAAGTACAGGCTAGACCTTGTGTATTATCTCAAATGACAAGAAATCCAGTAGCTGTGGCTGGGTTATGCAATGACTCTTCTCTTGCCTGAGCTCCTGCCAGCCAGCCTCCTACCCTAGGCGCTGGTCTCCCATCTGTGTTAATAGGTGACGTGTTTCATTCACTGATTAAAGGAGAAAGAGCTAATATTCTTTCTGACCCTCTTTAAAGATTAAGTCTTCATTCATTCAAAGATTCTTTTATATCAGTTCTAATGACAGAACTGTGTTCAGGGTGCAGTAATGGTATTGTGTTGGATTGGGTATTTTGGAAATTAATGTTCTGCGCCCAGGCAAAGGCACAGAGCACAGCAAGTCCGTGCATACACCTATGGTACCCGGTTTAGTTGTGTAACTGAGGCAAGACTGAAGTGAAACAGAAATACTTGAATTTGACAGTCTGACATTTAATGCATGATTGAATTGGAATTTTTGTTTGTATGCCAGAGATGAGAAACACCCAAGTATTTAAAGGTATGACAAAAGCCTTGATTACTTGAACCAAAACTAACTTTTGACTTCCTGTTGAATTACTGATGGGTTAGTTCATGAGAACCATTGCTCATTTGTCACTTTTAAACCAGAATGTGCTTGATGTATTAAGCATATGGTATCATAAAATTTTTGTTTAGAAAGGAAAGAACATAGTAAATGTCTTGAATGTTTTTCATTTAGTAACTCGGTCATCCTACAAACTAATATTTTTTTTTATGTTTGCTTGACTCACAACCATCCCCTCATACTTACTTTCATTTTCTGATTTGTGTGTAATTTGAAGCTGAGTGTTCTTACACATTGCCAAGAGGCAGTTGGGCACATCAAGTTTTTTTCTGGTATCTTTTCACTCATTCAATAAAAAAAAGGCTAGACTTTCAAAGGTGAAACTGGAGAGCTTGAAATAATAAAAGAACATGCTGTACTAGTTGCATGCTCCCTTTAGGGTTTTGTTAAAGGTTTTACCATTCCATTATGCTATCATTTTTTAGTGTAAGCATTTTATATGGCATGTGTGATTTCATTGCCCTTAAGTGACCTTGGTAAATTCCTTATTTCCCCTGAAGCATATGCCTAATTGAAAATTGCCATCTGCAGTTGCGGAGCTCTAAGCAAGAACTCTAAGAATAATGCAAGAGGGAGATGGGGGTCCAGAGAGCGGGGCAAGGGCACTGCTTCTGTACCATTCGCTGTATTGCATGAGGTTAAATATTTTGCTTTGAAGATGAATGAGAAAGAATTACAGGAAGGGCATCTTAATCTGTCTGCCCAGTGCATGTGTCCAATGTTGCTATCTAGATATCATGTGATCCACAAAAACTGTGTTCCTTGAATTTATTTTTTTTAAAACTGGTGCGTCCTTTTTGTTCCAGCCCTGGGTAAATATATCTGGAGTTTAAGGTTAAAAATATCGTTCTAAATCTGAGCTGTGCTTTCTAGTCCAGCTGCCGTCCTCATAGCACAATGCCTTGCTTGGCTCTGCTGCGCCACTGAGTTTGAGAATATAGTTATGATGATCGCAGTCTGCAACCACAACCTAAAAATGAGACATTGTGTTCCCTTCTAGAAGCCTCTAGCCTAGCATTGCATTCCAGCTCCTGTGAGCATATGTGCTTAAGAGCCATGCAAATGAAGGAGGCAAAAAGCTGGACAGTGTAAAGCTGAGGAATGGCTTAAGGTGGCATTTTCTCTGACGAGAGGACATTAAACTGTGCCCTGGATTAGAAAAAGAAGTCTGTGACATGTATATTTATTCACTAATGTGTAATATAATTGTTTAAGGCAGGAAAAAATGCAACTATTTTAATTAAAAAGGGTTGAGAAATGTAAAGCATGAAGAGTCTGTGATGAAGATGTGAAACTGCAGTTTTATCATGCCTTCTTATACATTTATTCAGCCTGAAAATTTCAGAAAACTACTGGGCTGAGAAGTAAGCCCCCAAAATTCTCCAGTCCTGTGTTTTCTTGCAAGTAGTCTTATTTATGAAAGCTTATCCTTTGAATTTATTTGTTTCTGTGTTAATTCCAAGTTATATTTCAAAACTACTTATCAGAGTTAGAGTGTTGGAATACACATTACTTTGAGACTCCTACGAGAAGGTATTGAAAATATGCAACATGTGTTAGGATCTGAGTTTACCAGCTGCTTAGAATATATTTGCCTGCTGTTTTGGTGGGTTTTTTCTTTCATTAAAAATACTAATATTAAATCTAGTTTTTGATGGTGTAGCAAGTAATTAAGGGCATGCATAAACACTTCTTGGAAAATTTTGTGTGGTTCCATATTTTAATTTTTTTCATGTTAAATGTGTTTTATGTTCAGCAAGATATTTAAGAACATACTTGAGGCTGAAAGTCTGTACATAAGCAGATGCATGTTTCCCAATGTATCTATATCTGGGATTGTAACACATGTTCCATTTCATATGTGCCTGAATGCTGAATTTTTTTGGTAAGAAGTTACTATTCTCATGTGATTGTGTGCACAGAGGCTGGAATAACTGGCATTTGCTTTTGGATGAATCAGTTAACACTCACAGGATTTCCCTTGAAAAAATCAACATCTTCCTTTTAGAGGTTTTTGTGAAACTCCTTTAAGGGGTGGATGTTAAGTTGCACTTTTTTTTTCCTCTGGTAGTTTCACTCAATGGTGGTTTTGATATTGGTCCTCTGGATGTCAGATTTAGGGAGACGGCATAAAAATAAAGTTGGTTTTGTTAGATATCATTATACTAAGTCCAGCTTTATTTAGGATTTGGTGGCGTTCACATTCAGTGGTATGAACGAAATGCCGTCTTTGACACCTCGTGCATAGTTCCAGTCATTTCAACAGGCTGGGAGCACTCTCACCGGTAATGCACGGGATTGCGGAGTGCTCAGGGTATCAGACTGGAAGTGTCACGGCCCATCCGCCGTGTTCTTCCAGTGATGCATGTTCTCCTGCGTTTCTAACGCTTCTGTTTTGTAGCAGAAAAATTCCATATAAAACCTCAGATCAGGCCTCCTGAGGTGGATTTTTGGGGGGCACATTTAATTTCACTGCATGTGAAACAAAGATTGTATTCCTGCCATGCTAATTCTGCAAAAGGAGCAGTTGTTTTCCTACACCTTTCATATCTTTGTCTCCTTCACAAGGAATTCCACCCCATTTTAGCTGAGGAGTTAAGACATTAGCAGTTAATGATGAATTCTTACCTTAAGTATGGCGACATACTCCTGGGTGGTTTGGGATATCCTACTGGTTGTGGGTTCCAAGTCATGCAGCTGTGCCGAACACTCCAGTGGGCACTTCTGGCTCTGTTGCGTTCCGCCTTTGATATGTTGCTGTACCACCACCATTAGAGCAGCACTTAGACTGCAAACATCTGTTTGCTTTTATTGCACCTGTGTTTCTTAAGATGTTCTGTTTTTACATAATGTAAATCACCGGACTTAACCAGTATGTATGATTCGTTTACCTAATAAAGCTTAAATTGTGTCAGTAAAATGTACGTTCTTCAGGATGACGTATATGATGCATACAGAAGAGAAAACCGACAAGTTCATGTCTGGACTCACCAATATTTCATATTTCAGTGGTTTTTTTTAATGGCTTGAAGGGAATCATGTAAATGTCAGTACAGAAGAAAAGATTGCAGTGAAACTGGCACGCATCCATATATTGGACAACTATGATGGGAACAGAAATGCACTTGACGTTAGAAAACAAAATGATGAATTCTCTATATCCTGCATTCTAGAATCTCACCATATTCATGGCATGAAATGGACCAAACACTTATAAGAAAAATCAGATACATTTTGATATCACTGTATATAGCCTACAGCGCTCTCTTGAATGGAAATGTTACCTGGATTTTGAAATAAGTTTAGCTATTGATCTCAGCAACTTTTTGGCAGTACCCTGTAGGTACATTGATGTTTTGGAGACCTAATATCTTGGTTCTGATGTGTAGCATTTTCACGTTGCTGGAAGGCACAACAGGATTGTTTTGGTTTAGATTAATGAAAATGAACTCAGTGAAATGACTTGCAGTTGTTAGCTTGCATTTTAATTTTGGAGGGTAACCTAACATGCCTTAAAAGTTTCAGTTTTTATGTTTCTCTCCCGTGGCGAGTTCAATTTGAACATTTTGTTGATGTCACATGAGAACTAAAGAAACAAAACATGGGGAGAAAATGGAAGATCACAGTCGAGCAAAACCATCAGCTGAACAGGCCTTTAGTCACCCACAGACACTTTAAAGTTTTGGGGTATGCAGAATTGCTGTAATAGAATAAAAAATTAAAATGAAAAGCTCTCTCTAGAAAGGGCTTACAATACTAAAACATTTAATTGATGGAGTCAGCATCATCTGCCAAGTTTCCAGTACATCACCCAGGCTGAGGGAGCTAGAACTAAATTTGAAAGTAGTTTGGCTGGCAAGCTGGTCTGAAGATATATATATATCTCTTTATAAAGATATAAAGTAACCAAAAGAAGCATGAGTTGCTACAATCAGAGAAGAAAATATAATTTATGTATAGAAAATGGGGAATAATTCAGTCAGCAGGAGTATCTGTGGGCTACAGCAAATTAGAAAATGAATGTGAGTCACCAATGTGACAAAATGTTGAAATGTGAAAGCCATTCTGGGAGTCATTACTGAAGGTATTGTATACAAGAGGATGCGAGGTAATTATTTTGCCCTGTTCCACTGTGATAAGGCCCTAGCCTGAATTTTTCATCCAGTTTTATACCTGATACTTTAAGAAATATACAAACTGGAGAAAGACTAACAGAAAGCAAACAAAGTTGTAACAAGAAAACATGACATAGATTGCAGGAACTGATTCTTGATATCCTGAGGATTCCTAGTGTCCCCTGAATGAGGACTCTTAGAACTAATATTCTGTCCAGCTGCCTTCACCCAGAGGACCAAGGAGGAGCTGAGCTTTCCTCGCTGCCCACTGCTGCCTTTGTATGAGAGCAAAAGGTGAACGCACCAGGGCTGTGGATGGCTGCTACAACTGGGCAACTCACTGGTTCTGCTACAGAAGTGCTACTTGCACAAACTCAGCTCGGTGAATTACTGTCTAGAAAAGAGAATAAACTGTGCTGTAATACACAGACATGGTTATAAATATAACAGCAATTAATTGTTCTTCACCTACGCTCAGGGTGGAACAAAAGGCAATCTGCAGCAATGGTGGTTTTCGTTAGATTTTGGGAAGAACTCTACAGCTATAACGGTGTTTAGGCACTGGAATGAGTTACCCAAAGAAGCTCTCAGATCTGTCTTTGCTCAATCTGGAGGGGAAAAAACCCTCAAATACCCTCAAATACCTGTTGTGGATGATCTAGGTATAGTTGATCCTCCCTGTGAGCAGGGAAACAACCCCACACAGAACTTCTCAGACCTATATTTCTGTGATTGCTTCCTATGACTCTGGCTGTGTCCCTAGCAGGGAATTTAGACTTGTTTCCCAATTTCAGACCCCAACATGTCTCATGGCCATGTCCTGTGGTAGCAGTGCCTAAACTGGACCTGCACCTGGCCTCTATCTCAGCCTTATGTGCCCGGTTGCCAGAATCTAACCAGGTGTTAGTAGACCAGCAGTGAGACTCTCTGGTGCCTCACAGACGGCCCTTATCTGTAGGAAAGAACAGGCTCAGCCTCAGACTGGTATTATGTCTACGGTGTACAAGACAGTGGATGCCCACTGCGGCCCTCTTCACTCATTCTAATCCTATAGACTTATTGCTTTGGAATTTGGGAACTTTGAATGGGTACTTTACTTTTAGCTTCTACCCAGTTATTAGTCTCAAGAGTTATTGCCAAGACTCTCACTTTAATATGAGCATTTAGTAACAACAAATACAGAGATTACATGAATGAATGCAAAACTTAATAATGGCAAAAGTGGGAATAGTTACAGACGTGAAACCGTCACCATTTGCTCTATAAAATACATACCTTTTCCTCTTGTTGTGTAAAATGTGTGATGTAGTCATAAAAAATAGAACAGCACCATCTCTGTAGATGTAAAGCAAGCAAGAATGTAACTACTGCAAATAAATGTGGGGAAGTTAGAAACTCCCTTGTGTTCGCGCAGGAGAAAAGAGCGTTCTCCCAAGCACTGTATGTAAGTAGAAGGTAGATTGGAGAGTTACAAGACAAGGCTCTCCTTAGAGAGCAAAGTGTAGTGTTTGGTTTGTTGTGTAAAATGTGTTATTGATGTGCTATGGGCAACAAATCAGTACATCTCTCATGTTTATGTAGCAGTGCTGAGTAATTGATTACTGTCAATCAATGCTGTACACCATAGTGCTATATCCATTAAGCTTACAATATGAATACAGGGCATAGCATTTATCAGTTAGGTTGGGCAGCCTGAATTCCTAAATGATGGTTGACTTAGTGTCTAGGTCGTAAGATGGCAAACACTGAACTACTGACCTTAACTGCTTAACATCTTTGTTAAGATGTTAAGTTTTGACTGCTGTGCCTTTCATAATCAGTACCTCAGCACAAGACTTGCAACGTCCCTCTACAGGGAATGATGGGCTGCCCTCCTCTGGAGTTTGGGGGACACTTTCTTTAGTGCCGGTGGATAGTTTCATCTGCTTGGAACTTTTTTCCAAGGGTAGTCGCTAATAACTATTCTCCCAAGAGCCGAGCAAAACTCGTTGTTTTTTAAGCACAACTAGAGATGCTTTTGGTTTGGTCTACCTTTTACACAACTAGCTCACCCACAAAATGCGAGGTCTGTGCTGGAGGCCTTTGCCTGCCTAAGGAGGTCCTAGTCTGTGTTCATCATCCTGCGGAAAGGCAGTGCTGTGGCTGTAAGATGGCATATCTGTGTGAATATAAACAACTTATTCCCTCCTGCAGCACCTGTGCCACTGGGAGAAAGATGGTGCAAGAATCCTGACTTTGTGGTCTTCTAGTGAGAGCTGTCCCCAAAGGAAGGAAGTACCCTGGCTTGTGGGCCTTCCTAATATAATTCTTCATATGTTTTAGGTTATGGCAATGTTGACAAAAAAAAAATCCTAAAGCACTGGATCAAGGACTTCCTACATGGGTATTACAAACGATTGGGAGATGAGACAGATGGAAAAACAAGACTAAATCAGAATAGGCTTTCAATACCCTCAAAAGCTCCATGTGAAATTAGGCACTCCCCATAGGCTTCTGGCACTTGTATTGATTTGGGCCTCCTGAATCAGGAATAAGTGGAGACAGCAGGTAAGTGCTAGATGTCTGTACAAGCACTGAATCAGATTTGTGCTTACCTTGGATTTTTTAAAAAACAAAGTTTGTCCAAATTAATCACAATCTCTTACTGTAATTGTTTGGTATGTCCAGACTCTGAAGAAGTCAGTTTTATCATTTATAGCTGATTGCTAGGTCTTGTGTTCAAGCCACTGTCTGTTTCTTATTATAGGGTAAACTGGGTCATATCTGTTGAATGCAGTGCTAGGAAGGTCACAGAACCATTAAGGTTGGAGGAGACCTTTAAGATCAAGTCCAACCATCAACCCAACACCACCAAGCCCACTAAACCCTGTCCCAAAGTGCCACATCCACATGTTTTTTGAACACCTCTGGTGATGGTGACTCCACCACCTCCCTGGGCAGCCTGTTCCAATGTTTGACCACTCTCTCAGTAAAGACATTTTTCCGAATATCTAGTCTAAGCTTCCCCTGGTGACAATGTTACACTTTCCTAACCAGAAGAGACTGTTCTCAAGGCTTTTTCTTCCATGCCCATGAAATCATATAGTTTAGTTCCCTCAGGGGGATTCTTTCTGGTGATACACCAGAAACCGCTATGGCTTCCTTTATCTGAATGATCAGCATTTTCAAAGCAGTAATACTAGTCTGCCTGCAGTTCCTATGGAAGAAATGGATAGTTTATGAACTATTGGGAGCAGAGAGTTCTGTGTTCAGGGAACCACAAGACTTCAAGGCTCTGAACACATGAATTAATAGATTAGTCCATACAAAGTGAAACTGTCCTCATTTTTAAAAGCCGCAGGTGCATAATGAAATCTCTCTATGTGTTATCAAAACTCATCAATACATGTAAGAGCTGAGGGCAGTTTTTCTGTTTCCTATGTTCACTTTTTAATACCTGCTGCTGCTTTCTCATGCTCTCAGACGGGCGGAAGTTGCTTGCTCCTATGCTTTTTCCACTGTAGGCTGTGTTGAACATTTATGTCCAAAGCAGGGCTTCTCTGTTCACAACTGCACTGATTTAGTTTGCCTTCTAAATTTCTGTGAAACTGTAGGGAGAGATGGGCTTTTAAGATACTGTAAAAAGAGAAAGGGTCTTGATTTCTTATGTCATGCCTTGTTAGAAGCCCACACTTGGTTTTGGACAAAGGATTCCCGACAGCTGGCCTCTCTCCAAAGTGACTTACGGTTTTAGTCTTAAGGGGAGAAATCCCAGGTGCAGGAGACTTAAATAGCAGGGGATTTAATGTTAAGACCGTAATTTTTCTAAATCATGTTACTTCCCCCCCACCCCCCCCCCAATGTAAGATGTGTATCGTTCCAATCTAATAAACAATTGCAGTTGTAAATGCTCTTTCCTTGTGACTCTTCAGGTGACAAATACTGCTCTGCTGAACTCCACTGTTCATGCATCTTGCAGAACATAAGATCATTTATTCTTCTGCCTTCCCACAAAAAGACAAAACCCCTCTTTCTGCTTCAAGAGATATTTTTCACCATATATGTTGTTCTAAAACTGAGTTGCAAGCTAATAAACTGAAACAATAGGATCAAGACTTCCTTTTTCAGTATGGTGTAGTTTTTCCAGTGCAGTGTTTATCTACCTCATATTCAAAATGGTGGCTGGAAAGAATAAAACTGTCTGAAAAGATTTCAAAGGTACAAAGAAGAGGAATTGTTTAAGTGTTTCATCCCAGTATGTATAACAAAGGATGTTGAGCGAGTATTACAGAAGCACTCAAACTGCACTGATCAGCATACAGAAATTAATATATGGCGTGTGACAACTTTTGGAAGAGATCTGTATCCAATTAGAAATTCCTCTTTGGTTTATGAGTAACATTTATGTGGAATAGTCTTCCAAGGGAAGTGGTGAAGCACTGCGTACTAAACCGTTGGCAAATGAACTGTACAAAGTGCTTGAAGGCTCTTCAGAAAGCAGATCTGAGAAGGGCGGCGGTGTGGACGTGATGACATAGTGGAGTTCCCATGTCGCAGTTCTGACTTGCATTTTAACAGTCGTGCAAGCCAGAAAGTGCTGTCTCGGAAGCATCAGGATGTGCCAAATTTACAGCGTTCAGAGCTTAAGAACTCCTTCCTCCATCCCTGTTATTAGCGAATTTTCTGATTGAGCAGTTTTTCATCTGGAAATACGTATGCACTGGAGATTAGAGAAGTGTGTACCAGTTTAAATAAGGATGGAGTCTCTGTACAAAGCACAAGAAGTAACAAACTCTGAAATAGCCAATGTTCTACCAGTTAGATCACCAGTCTGGATTATGAGAGAGAGAGAGAGAGAGAGAGAGAGAGAGAGAGAGGTCTATCACCTTTTTTCTCTATTTCTTGGGGTGACATTAGAAGCCACTGTTGGCTTCACAGCTTACGTATAAAGACCATCTCAGAAGTCCAGATAGCCATGTTTCACATTTGCTGAAGCTCCTGTAAGATGTGCAGCATAGGTCTGCATGTGGTACAGACAAATCTTGGATAATACCTGTGAGTATGACATGCAATGTTGTATTCCGAAAGTAGCTTGATTCTACTTAAGTAGCAAAGGAAAATGAGTTATTTAGATATTTCTGATTCATGTTATTTTATTTATTAATTTTTTCATTAATTGTTTTTCATGGAAAGCGTGAGTTGATCAAAACACACTTTTTTGCAGGACTTATTAATTTTGACTACACTTCTACTATAAAAAGGCTTTTCAGTCTTAACAGTAGCCAGCAAAACGGGGGATGCAGAGGAGAAATGTAGAAGCGAGCTTCAAAACTGCAGATGGGTTTCTTTTCAGTTCTCTGATACAGGCTCTTACAAAGTCACATCAAGTTATGGACAGAATGGGATCTTAACCCTGAATCTGTCATGTCTTGGGTGAGTGACCCAGATCCTGGCTGCTTTGGGTTGCTGCCAATAGCTCCCAGTGTTCTATTTTGTATAATAACAATTTTACTTCTATGTTCAGAAAGGCTCAGAGCACACATCTCAGGTGAGTGTCATAAGCATTTTATGAAAGACTGAAATGAATGACTCTTCCTTTCTGTTTTCTTTTCTGCTTCAGACCACTATGAATTTACTTAGGTGTATAATGAGGCATTTCTGAAAGGAAAACTGTTTTTTGCCTAGTTCTAACTTTGCCCATATAAATTAATTTATCTCTACAGTATTTATTCCTGTGCCTCCTTTCTTCCCAGTAACTTTTAAAAAAACCCAGTCTGCCTGAATTATTGCATGATGAAGGCGGCAAACATGGTCCTATAAGGAAAATGGTTCTGCTTCTGCAATGATTACTCTATAAGGGAAGTTGAAGGGACCTTGTTTTATGTCAGAGTGGTGCAACTGGCAGCTTCTTATACAATGCTGTATGTTCCTGGAACAAGTTCAAACGGCTTTTAGTGTGGGGGCACTCAACCATGTGAACTACCAGCTTCATTCTCATGATGCACCACCCAAACGTGAAAGGGTTAATAACAGGGCACCAGTGCTTCTCGTGAGGTCTCTCTTTTGACGAGAATGGCTATCCTGATTCATCCACAGCTTCGTCAGCCTGTCTCCTTGTCCAGGGCCCTGAGCATTTGTCCTCGCTGTTGCAGGTCTGCTTCTTGCTCAGGCTTTGACTCCTCATTCCCAGAAACTTGATCACTGTCTTCTGACAGCCCGTTCGTTTGGTGAGCTTGAGCTCTGGCTAACCAAGGTTTGTTAAGAACAAGGATCCTTGAATCGATGGGCTTTACCTGTTGTTTTTCAGTTGTGTACATGTATGGTCACACTGAGAAAACTAGTATGTCACTCCCACTGTAATGGGGTGCTGTAGCCTACAGTAAGTGTGGTTGTACCAGCTACATAAGCTATCTGTGATGAATCCATCTTACTGGCCAGTTCTATAGCATCAAAGGACTTACTCTGTCTCAGAATTAAGTGGTGCAAAGAAATTACGCATCTCACACACAAAGTTCAATATTTAAACAATTAAAAAGGATTAATGAAAGTGTAGCTGATTTGCATATAGTTTGAAAAAGCACTGAAGCATCATTCCCATGGGAAACAGGGGAAATGGAAGTAGAAGGAATTGAATTTATTGAAGATATTATTTGCTCTGTTAGGTCATGTGGACCAGAACAGGGTTCTAAGGCCCTGAACCTGCAAACACTTAACATGCTTGCTTAACTTTACTACATAGTGTAGTCCCATGTAAGTTAGTAGGTCTGCTCATGGCAGTAAAACTAAACATGCAAGAAAGTATTCTTAGGACTGAAGCCTCATATTTGATTCTCAATACATCAGAAAACCAGTGAAGGGTTTTGTAGAATGGCTTAACGGACCATACTTGTAGCTAGGTGATTTTTTTATCTGAATTTTGAGCAGATGGCAAGGAGCCTATACCTTTTAAACTGAAAACATCAGTAATACCTCCCTGTAAGTGTAGCAGTGAGTGAAGTGTCACTGCAAGGATGCAGAAGGAGTGAGTATGAACTATTTTACACATGATACCTTTTCCTTTTGCTCTTCCCACAGTTCTGAGATTGCCCCCAAAATGTTTTGACGGTGTTAAAAGCTATTCCCCTCCTTTTACCTATCACAGTTTGCTAACCAGCATTTTCATGGAAGATTTGAGGTGGAATGTTGTAAAGTTATATGCTTTTAGTCTGTAAAACTCTGGACTCTGTCCAGCAGACCATTTTTACATGGCCTGGATCCTTTTCAGACAAACAGGATCTGTACCAGGGTGCAAAATTTTAGACAACTGATGCATTCTTTAAAATAACTACACGTTGGCTCGCTGCCTCTTATAGGAGTCTGCTAAGACTCCCCCACTGCTGCCTAGGAATATATTTGTGGAGACAGGAATTGTGAGTGCCAACAAAGTAACAAATTTAAAGGTAAACTTTCTTTCCTCTAGCACTCTGAGAACTTCTTTGCCATCTAAGCAAGATGGGTAAGGGCACTTAATGCTTCTGGATCAACATATCTGTAATCTTAGGAAATAAACGTTTTATGAATTATAAAAGGCAAATGTATCACAGATTTTTTTTTTTTTCTCCTTAGTGATAGACTAACTTCCCAAATCCATGATGTAATTCCCAGCAGAAATTTGTTCCTTGGTATGCTGCAAAGTACTTCAATTCAAGCCTCCCCCAGAAATATTCTGCTGCTGGTAACAATTCCTGTGAGCCCATCTGAGGAAAGCTCTACTCCATCCCTTTGCAGAGATTTATTAGTTGTAGTATTTCCCTGCTCCTTCACATTTCTGCCCTGTGTTTTTAAGCCCAGAACTTCTGGATCTTCATTATTCTCTGTCCCTTTTACCTGATGGGATCACCTCTAATTCCTCTTATTAAGTATACGTTCCTCAGTTTGGTTTACTCTCCTTAATTGTCCTTGCTAGACAGCAATCCTAGAGATGCTAGCAGAGACTGAATGTCCTCTATGTGTCAACAATGTTGAATACAAGTAACTATGGCTACAAAGCCTGTCACATTTAAACTCAAGCCAATTTTTGATTCTATACTTGCCCCACAAGTGAATTGTGTGAACACGTGTAGATTTTTTGTCCTGAGGTTGGCAGGGAAAAGATTGGAGTCTTTGGTACTGTTAGTGCTACAGGTGTGCTACCTACTAATGCTGTGAATGGATCATGGCAGTTACAAAGTCACAAAATTACATTCCAAATGTGCAGGCATATGTTTTATAAAGTTTTCTCATAACTAAGAAAGGTTGTCTCAGAGGGCTTACCCTCTTTGAGCTCCTTGTGATGTGTACCATGGCTCTAGAAAGGTACATGAGCTCAGGTTGCCTTTCAAACCTTGGGGGAATGGTGTCACCAAGCTGAACTTTCGCAGAGGTGGTTAGGTGATTTGGGCCCCCTGAATTCCCAGAGAAACCTACAGTCTGCTGCTAAAAAACTAGAATCATAACGGCCCAGTTGCCTGCCAACATTTGTTATGCCTTAGGAGACATTCTTCTTTGTTCCTTTCCTTCTGAATATAACCTGAGTTTGATCACAATAATTATACCTTTGTACTGGGTCTGGCTAGGATAGAGCAAATTATTTTCATAGCAGCTCATATGGTGCTGTGTTTTAGACTTTTGACTAAAATAGAACTGATAATATTCTAGCTTTTGCTGAACAGTGTTTGTACAGCATCAAGGTCTTTGTTTCTCACTCTTCCACCCCAGTGAATAGATTGGGAGTGTGGGGACACAACCAGACAGATGACTTGAACTAACCAAAGAAATATTCCATACCACATAACATCATGCTCAGCAATAAAAGGGAAAATAGGGAGCTTTAGGGGATTAGCCATCTTTTGCTCGGGAACTGGCTGGGCATTGGTCTACCCAGGGGAGATGGTGAGTGATTGCTTTTGCACTACTTATTTTGTTTTCTTTCCTCTTTTCCCACCTATCATTCACTTATTAAACAATTTTTTATTTTTGTTTGTTTTGTCTTGACCCTCAAGTTTTCTCATTTTTGTTCTTCCAGACCATCCCACTGAGGATGGTGAGGGGGGCAAGCGAGCAAGTGACTGTGTGGTGCTTATATGCCCACTGGGGTTAATCCACAACAACCATGTTTTCCAGAATTGAGCTACACATCCTCAGAAGATTCTGGCAGAATCATTGTTTTGATGCATCCAAATCTTCCCTGATCTGCACTCTTTAAAAAAATGTGTGCAAATGTGTATTTGCAGCTTTGTTGTGTGCATCAGTGAAAAAGAAGGAAACCAATTGCTAAAGTAGAGCCCAACTGAAAAATCTTTTAGTATTAGCAGCTAATAGAAGCATGGAATGGGTTGGGTTGGAAGGGACCTTAAAGATCATCTAGTTCCAACCCCACCTGCCATGGGCAGGGCCACCTCCCACTAGATCAGGTTGCTCAAAGCCCCATCCAACCTGGCCTTGAACACTCCAGGGGTGGGCATCCACAACTTCTCTGGGTGACCTGTTCCAGTGACTCACCACCCCCAGAATGAAGAAGTTCTTTCCTATATCTAATCTAAATCTCCCCTCCTTCTGTTTAAGGCAATTATACCTCGTCCTTTTAAACCCTCTGGTTTGCTTGTATGCCTGCTTCGGGTGCTGGAAGGTGCTCATTTCCATTCATAAGCATTTTGATGATTATCTCCAACAAGGGGAAAAACATCTGTAGAGGTTTATTTTAAAGTGAAAATGAAACTCATATATTATTTATTGAACTAACTTTGGACTCCTTGAAGACCAAAGCTGACTCAGACCCTACTGGCTCACAGGTGGGCCATTTTAAATATATTTATTTCCATATTTTTCCTTCTTCCCTTTCTAATTGTTATCTCTTATTTTTGAAAAGTTATGTCTATATTCTTTAAGTGAGATCAACCAATTTAAGAGGTCTAAATGTAACAGATTTTATGGATGAGAATGAGATAAGCAGATTCAGGGGGAATATAGTGTGCTGAGTAGGCTTATTTGGTCTTAACCTTTTTGCAGTGGGACCATAAGAAAGACAACAAGGAGATTCTGAAAGCATTTTCTTTGGAGTTGCAATATTAGTTGTCTTGTGAGCACTCTTTCCGAGCACTGTCAAGTCAATGGTATCATTTAAAGCCTGAAAACCAAACTTGACAATTCTTTTTATGGTTTATAGAATTGTAGAGGAAAAATATGCTTCGAATTATGCTTGAATAAGATCTTAGAATAATTAAATAGGGGTGTGACTTGGCCCACAGTTCCACTGAGTATAAAAAGAAGCCGTGCATGTGCAATGAAATACAGAATTTGACTTTTTACAGATTCTACTTAATGAAGGAAACAAATTAAATTTCTGCTTTTTTTTTTCTTGTCTTTTCCAACCTCTGTGTAATAATCATTACAGGAGGTGCTTTAAGTTCCCACAGGCTGTGAAGATGACTACCAAAAAATAAAATGTGACACTATCAATATGAAAATCCATTATTAATCAACTTGACAAATTTGATTGCAAACTTTGTTACTAAAGTAACTCCCCCAAATTATAGAAAATGCTGGTTTTAATTTAAATACTAAAAAGAGAAACATAATAAGTGATAAAAGGAATTTCAGGCAAAAAGTAAAAATAGTATCTCTATTTTTTAAAAATGTTTTCTTCTTGAGAGTTATCCACCATATTAAGCAAGCAAAACGTAGGAATGTTTCTTGCAGTGTTTCAGCAGGAAAACCCATAGCTTTGGTTATATAAAATGACAGTGCTCTGGAAGGTAAATGTATTGAATTACTCCATTAATAGAAAGGAGATGGTGGTACAGTAGTTTTCCCCCAGGCACTGAGTTTCACAGGTGCTGTAGTCATGGTGGGCTACAATGATAGTACTGTAAATGCAAAAATAACAATTTGCAATTAGATGCATTTTTGTGTGAAATGTGATAAATCCAGGGGTGGAATTTGTCAGGTATCAATTCCTTAACAGCAAGAATGTTTATCTGAAATACAGAAACCTTACAGCTGAAATCACTACTTCCTCATGTTTTCACTCAGTTTGCAAGAGAAATATTAAAACACAGTTCCAAGAAGGAATCTTTTTGTTTTCTTTTCGCATTCATTAGGAAGTGCTTGTTATGTAAGCATATTTTTTACAATATCCATACCTTCATCTGCTTGCTTTCTAACTGTCAGTTTGTCATGGGGGATGGCACTATATTGGTACCACCTGTAATTTACCTGATTACCCCGCCCTGATTGGAGAAGGGTAGAGTTGATAGATAATTAAGGGAGCTCTTGTGAATAATCCTGCACACCCATCACTCTTGGTCAGCGAGAAGTGTTTCTTCCTCTAAGAGAAGATGCTGGCGTTAACTGCAGCGTACTAACTAGGTATTGCTGAATTTCCGTCGGTAACGCTAGGAAGTGCGTTGTTGAAGAACATGTAACTGAGAAAATGTAACTCCGCAGTGATACAAAAGCTACCTTACCCATGACCTAATATTGGACATCACGGCTTTCCTGGGAATCGCATTTTCTTTGCAAATTTAAATATTGCAGTTCTTGGGTGGTTTGCTGAAGGGAGAAGTGTTGTCTGTTTTCAGATATGGAAGTAAAATTACTGAATGATACACATACAGAATGTGGCCTGAAAGACTTGACCCAGCTCCCCTGGAGAAGTGAGGTCTGGCCTTGAGGTGCCCTAGAAGCTCCAGAGAAGCGGAAGAGGAGACCTCCAGCCGTGCTGGCACGAGGCGGCTTTGCCTGTCACCCGGCTCCGAGAGACCATTCCTGCGCCCGTGCTGACTCCTCAGCTCTTTGGGTGGATGTAGGGTCAAAGGCTGAACGGTGCAAGCACTGGGCCTGTTGGAGCCTATCTGCTTGGTGCCTTTTCTGGGCTGATTGAAATTTTTCAAGGTGCGACTCCTCCCCAGATTTCTATGCAGCATTTATCCAGTGGGATGTCAGCTGAACGTGACCGCTGGGGTAACAAGAGTCCCTAAATACAGACGATGCACACTGATTAGTAATGGTAATATTTCGTGTTTTGCAGTGTTAACACTCGTTAGAGATTGCCATGTTTTTGTCATATATGTGTTAAAAAGAACACCTTTTTTTTTTTCTTTGTTTGTTTCTCCTTGTTTTAACATGGTTCCCACTGAAAAGTGAACATTCAGACTCCTATGGAAATTCTCCCTACCAAAACACCGCACAGGGCCTCTCTCGCTTCTTTTTCTCTTTGGGGAAGTGAGTCATCCACCTACACGGCATTAATTTTTCTTATCCTGGTGAGTGCTCTGTGGATTCAGGGTCGAAGTGTAGGGTACATGGAAAGCTTGGGGTTATGTTTTCTGTTCCTTGTGGCCCACCCAGGGAGCCTGGGCCATGGAGAACAAGATGATGCAGCTCCCCAGAGGCTGCATGATGCCAGGAGTGGGGAAGCAGAGTTTGGGTCCAGGTCTCACTACATACAGTGCTCCTGGGTTATTTGCCCCCGGGATCTGTGAGGTGTGGGACCAACCTCATGGTCCATCTTGTAGGGGAGTTCAGAGGAGTGAGACCCCAGGGACAAGCAGTCCCAGAGACCTGGCTGTAGGAGTGGTTGACCTCCGGCCAAGGTTTACTACCCTGTATGTTCCTGTCTCATGAAAGCGGTTTGGTTTACTGGAATGCAATAAAAATACTAGTGCTTGAACATAACATGTAGGTGAAGAATTATGGTTAATGTGTGAGACGTGAACCGGAGTCAGGCAACAAACGGCTGTGGTGGGTGCAGGAGTGTCCTGCCGATCCCTGCAATGGAAATCAGTTTCCACTCAGTGTGGCTCTGAGTGACAGCCAGGACACAGAAAGAAAACAAACAGGAACTATTATCGTCCTGCTGAAGCAGCTCCAAAGTGAATATAAACACTGATTGTTTGGAGACCATCAATTAAGCTAAGAAGTATTTAGAGCAGGTGCGGAAGAGATAATGAATGAAAAGAGAGCTTTATAGTCTTGTGTGTTTAAAAACGGTTTGGCTTTTTGATGTTGTGTTTACTGGGAAAAGTATTGAATTGATAGTTGGAGCCTGTGATTCATTTATGAACAGTTTTTAGTTTAACAAACACACTGCAAACATCAAGAGAGAAGGTTTAAATGATGGGAACTTTAATGCCAGAGGGTGTTTTATTTATGAGTGCAGTAATATTGAAAGAACATTTGAGCTTATGGATAGAAATTTATGGACTTTCTTGTTAACCTCTGATTTATTAAAGTATAGTTATGAAACCTTTTGTACACTTAACTCCCTAGTGGTGTTTATAGGCATTGCTGAGAACAGGGCTTTCTCATGTATGGATGAGGTTCCTGGGAACTTGAAACGCCATTTCAGAGAAAGGGTAAGAGGAAAGGAAACATTTATTATCTTCACTTTATGGAGGAGGATCTGAGAAATAGAGGAGCAAGGGACAGAGATTTTACAAAGACACAGACTGCTTCTACCAAAAGAAAATTTAATTGGCTTTTCATAAAAGAATTCTGCAGATGAAACAGGAAGCCGAACCCTCATCTCCCAGTAGTCATTAAGGATAAATGTGGATCAATGTAGCTTTTTCAACTCTAATCTTGGCAAAGTCTTAGATGTCCCTCCCTAAAATAGGTAACATGTATGAATTTATCTTTTTGCTTGTTTTTAACAACTCTCACCCTTTGTTCTTCCAAGATTTAACTGTTAATATTCTGCGCTTTTATGGTCTCCATACTTTGTTCTCTCACTGAAATGTGAAGCAGCTTGTAACTGGTTTCTTAGCTTCTTTGGTTTTCTGTTCTGGAAAGGCAGCTTTGCTATTCAGGGCTAAAGGTGGTAGAAGGAAACACTTCGGGTGTTAATCAGAAGTGCAGCCCCGGATTACTGAACAGCCTAGGGAAAACTGCTTGATCCTTTTGGCCAGCTTAGTTATTAAACTGGTAAATAGAAACACGTCTTCACCAACCGCTAGATCCTCCATCCAAGCCAACCACCCCCTTGGTAAATGTATTACCATGTTAAAACTAACTGCTACTAACAGAGGTGAAGCGAGACCATAAGCAAGGAGCCTGTGAGCTGCCATGGCACGCCGAGCATGCTCGCATTACGTGAGGAAGGCACCGGTACCGGTGGGTGCTCCGCACCCCTGTGGCAGGGCCCGGCGGCGGAGCGGCCGTGCCTTGGAGGCAGCACGTGGCACGGCGGTGCCCGGGGAGCGCCACGGTGCGAGGCAGTGCCGATAACCGCGCCTCCTCCCCGCCCCGTACAGCTCTGCGCGATGGCTGGGCCGCACAAGGGAGAGATCTGGCGGTGACCTTGTACGGTACAGCCTATGTTGTGTATCGCTCACCTTGTGCGAGCTCCCGCTGATAAGTCCAGCCAACCTGCTCAGAGGGACTAGGAGATGGCAGTGTTCCTGGAAAGGGAGAGGAGGTGGAGGTGAAGGTGAGACAAGGAGGCTAGTGCTGAGAAGCTTGAGGTCACCCTTTTGGTTTTTGGAGTTTTTTTCAATTATTTTTTACGATCTCCCTGCAAAATCCCAACAAGATACTGTCTAGTCTGAACTACTGAGAAGGGAGACTTTTCAACACTGGGAAGGATGTAAAAGAAAGAAATCGACTGCTGATGCCAACAATGAAGCAAATGTTCCCAGTGATTTCACCCCATTTCTCAGTGGGAAGAAAAGAAATCCTTCACAGAAGCAGCGAGGTTACCTGAGACCTCCCCTGGGTTGACCAAGTAGGGAGGATGATGTGAGGATGAGTCTTAGGGTAAATGGAAGTTGAAGGCTCCTGGACTGGTTACACCACCTAAACATCACCTTATCTGCAACACAAAAAGGCATGCACAAAGACACATGAGAACATAGAGTTCTTGACCATGGCTGAACATATGCCTTTATTGATGTAAAAAACACGGAGTTCTATTGCAGTCAAGCATAATATAGTTTGCTGTTAAATTCACAGTTTTACTGAACATGTATTTGTACATTTGGTTTTAGTTTATCTCAAACAGCCTTGCCATTTGTTTTCAGTTGATGTCAAACTGCCTTGCCATTTTTAGGCCTTAAATATTTATAAAATCTATAGAACTCTTCTTTCCCCCCCTTTTTTTTAACCAATCAAATGATTCAGTGATGCCTATCTAGTACATTTTTATAAAACACATAAATTTTTTACATAAAAATAACTCTGAGCTCCCCGTCTGCTAAATCCTGCTGATGAAGAACCCTGTAACAACAAATTAGTTTTCCCATATATAAAAAGGGAAGAGAGAAACAAGAGTGAAACATATTTAGGTTTGTACTTTCAGTGTGTTATAAACAAGAGATGTTTTATGTATACTAGTAGTTGATTCAAGTTTGCCTATGAATGTAAATATGTATTTAATTGGTCATTGAATAAAATGTAGCGCATACATATACTTTCATTGCAGACCAAGGCTCCGTTTGAAATAAAAAGGGGTTTTGTCTTAACATTTCTAGAAGTATGTGCCAGCCTAACTGTGGATGACAAATTAGCCATATATGCTAATATAACTATATATATCTTGCCGTATGAATTTACAAAATACTCTGCTAATGGCCATGAGGATATTATTTACTTTAAAAACTTAAGCATTAATTATTTTGCTTTCCAAAGTGCCAAATTATTTTTCCCCATGCAGATGTACTTTAAGTCCTCAAACGCTAAAACAATTAGGGAATTAAAGCTAAAATTAAAATTGTCTCAAAATTAGTTTCTTGGCATGATTTTAATTAAATTGTAGAGGAATTTTTAATGAATCTTCCATTGAGAAAAGTTTATTGCTCATGTTTTTTTGTGTGTCTGTCATATAACAATTCAGCATTCTTTTAATTTGCATAATTAACTTAGATTTGTATTGCCTTCTCAAGATATTTTTCTCAGCCTCGAGGATTTTAGAATACAAATACCATTTTAATTTGTTTAATCTATTAAAAATTATTTCCCCCCCTTCTCTCTTTCTCTTTATTTTTTAACCAACCACAGTTAAAAATAACTGCTTAACTATGATGCCTCCTGCAACCCTCCCCCTGAAATACCTGGTTTGGATTTGAAAAGTTACGTAAGAACTTTTCATTACCGTTTCATCCTGGGAACTTGTCTTTAGAGAAGAAAACACCACGGTGCATGATGGAGCCTGCAAGAGCCCTAGATGGAGGTGGTCCAAGATGAGGTGCCATATATTACTGCTGCCTCGCAGGACGGCTGATTTTGGGGTGAGGGGGAGCAACCCTGAAGCTCTAATTTTCGTTCTCCACCTTCCTGTAGGTCATGGAACATGACCCTTTTGGGATTGAATCACCAACAGTTGGTGGTGTGTTTTCGTTCAGTACCAAGCCATCATGCACCCTGGAAGATGAGAACGCAGCATCTGCCACCTGGTTTTGCTGCAATCAAATATGCAGCTTGATTACTTCCAAAATGTCTGAACTTAGAGGATAGGCTCTTCTTGGCAGGAACCATCTTGTAATTGTTGAAAAATTCCTGGTGTGCTTGCGGCTTGACATAAATGCAACATGGACTTTTCGTTTTCTCACTGTTTGGATGCTCAAATTACACAAGGTGGTTCCTCCGTTAGATGGCACTGCTTGTTTCAGCGGCGCCTTCGGTTGTTCCCGCTGTGTTAAACTGAAAGTAATTAACTTTTAGGAGGTGTGTTTGTTATAAAAAGCAGTCTCTCCATATGGGCGTTAGTTCTTTGTTCTTAACAGACTGAGGAAAACTTTCTTGTTCTTGCACTCTCTTCCGCCCCCCGTTTGAATAGCAGTACTGGAAAGGCAGAGCAGTAGAAAGTCCATGGAGGTGAGAACAAAAGCTGTATACACCTCTCTCCTTTCACTCTGAAATCAAAAGGAGTTCTACCTTCATATAAGTGATTTCATTTGTGTCCCTGCGATTTGAGAAACCAAACATCTGGACAAAGTTTATTCATTATTAATGGCCATGTTACAGAAAAAAACCCACTCTTCTTCCCTTAAACTTGGAAGCACACAAAATTATAGAGCTGGACGTGGCTCCCAGACCTATGAAAGAGGTGTGGATAAATACCTGGTTTCTTTGTGACTGAGTGGGAACCAAGCTATTACATCAACGCAGCTGCTATTCGATCCGTCTGCGTCGTTAAAAGAGGGGGATCAAGGGGAACGGTCTTTCTTTAGCTTGGACTGAAATTCACCTCTGAACAAGGGGCCAGCAGGAGGCCAGGGCAGGTCTCTGCTAAAGGGGAGGGTCCCTGGGTGCTGGGGCATCAGTGGGAAGTCCCCAGGCATGATTTTGGCCTGGAAAACCAGCACTGGTTCCCAGGCATGGTTTGGGTGCTAGGATGAGCCAGGGTTAACCCCTGTAAGGGGTTATGCCTGTGGCCACCCTGTTTCAGAGAGCAGGAGAATTTAACAGTGTGAATATGAGTTATTCCATGCCTGTTGGCCTCGGTGCCGGAGAACAGTCCCAGGCTCGTTTAATTGACTCGTATAACCGTAGGCACCGTGTCCCAACAAAGTGTTAAGCAAACAGGGGAATTTACCCTTTCTGGATTTTTCAGCCCTAGCAAGGCGATGAACAGCAGCGATGTACCTGGTGAATATTTCACTATACAGGTTTTTGAAAGTACCACTGCTCTTGGCTCCACCTGTGGTGCTTGTGTTATATGAGGCTGCAAAAACTAGTTCAGTCAGGAAAAATAACAGCAAGTGGGATTGGAGCTCCATGTTGTAATTTAACTGAGGAGATAGTATGACCCTGTAGGCTGGACAGGGGTGAGGGAAGCATGGATCACTACCTGGCTGCGTTATTGACTCTCAGCATGACTTTGAGCCAACTACTTCATCTTCGGCTTTCAAAAGTGAGTAATGAGCTTTCCTGCTAGCTGGACACACTTCTTCATGGGTCATAATTCAATCCCTAAAATGGTGGCCTACCATGCACCTGAGGCTGTAATTTTTTCAGGTTTGAATCTATAACAAGGGACAGGTAATAATGGCACTTCTCCCCATCCTTTTTCTGTCTGTTCTAATGTACTGTAAGTTTCTTGTAGCCAGAATTGCTTCTTACTCTGTGTACCAGGTAGACTGTAATGATCCAAAGCATCATTTCACACTTGCATCACGTTTTGGCTGACAGAGAATACTTCTTATTCTTAAAATAAAATTCATGTTATTTATATTAATGATATAATATATTTTTATAACCTATGCATATAAAATAACATACAGATAACAAAAAAAGGTTGAATCTGTAAAACAGACTTCATAAACATGAAAAAAACAACTATTTACTTTAATAATACACTTCACACAACAATAACCTGTGAACAGCTCAGCCTTCATAAAGGATTAGAAAGGAATTCAAGCAGGTGTGGTAAATTATAGGTTGAAAGAAATAAAACCCTATAAAAATACAGACTCCTTATTGTTAAATTTCTCCTGAATTTCCAAAACTTTTGTTAAAGGCTCAATTTACATTTTTGTTACAAGCCATTTTTCAAGATCTTAAATAACTTCAGGCTATAAGTTAGCAAGTAAGCTATATGCAGATACGATTTTAATTTTGTAATCCATTTTAAACGAGAAACTTCTTGCCAGTAAAATTCTCTGTAAAACAGTGACTGCGATAACCTTTAAACAGCTTGAGGATTAAAATTTTTGTTGGTTTTTTCCATTAGGAAAGGGGATTTTTCTATGATTTTGACTAGAATTCAAGTGTGGGTATGCCTTTTGCTACCCATAGTGACTGCCAGACATTGCACAGTACCCAGAGTGTAAGAGGCGGATGGGTTGCAGTAAGATTCTCAATAGCTTGGAAATGCTAGCTGGTTACTTGCAAAAAAAGCCTATTTTTGTGAAACTTCAAAGTAACATGTCTATTTTTGGTATGATGCTTATTATTTGCTAGGTACTTCAAATTATAAAGACTTGTTGCATTGGATTACTTCTGTGGAAAGGCAGGTCAGCCAGAGAGTTGGTCTAGTCTTCTGGAGCTCTTGGTGATAAAACTGTATTGCCTATTATGGGCCTGGATGAAATGCCAGTTGATCTAATTAAAATGATCTTTACAAGTATAGTTTCTCACACTTCCATGTTTGGAGCCTGATCCTACATTCCTTGTCTACCCTGTCTAAATTAAGTTCATTGAAAATCCTAACTAACTATGCAAAGAATAGGAAACGGAACCTTTTGAGAGCAGTGGTTTCCTAACAGCAACAAAACACATTCGGTATTCTTTTTTTCGTATGATATTTCTCCATTCACAGAAAAATGAAATCTGAGAGATTCTGATGCTAGACTTCAACTACAAGGTGGCAGCTATGTACTTAATTACCTTTAATTGGAAAACATAGTATTTGTAGAACAACATTGCAGTTTTTTCAAGTTAATTTGCTGGCCTCATTATCACTCTAAGTGTTCTTCCTAAATTCTCATGTGGAATAGGAACACCTGTTCTCAGCAGAAAACCAAAATTAGGAAATAAAACAAGGCAGTGAAAGAAAAGGAAGTTATGTCCATACAAGATAAGACAGAGACTAGGAAGTAGTCTGGTACAATTTAATGAGCTTTTGTCAGGATTTGCCTCCCTTTTCTTGATCTGTGATGGGGAAGAAGCTCAGCACAGTGTAAAACCAACACAAGTGTTCCCTGCATGCTTTAATTTCTATAGCTTTTCTCATCCAAACTCAGTCTGAAATGCACTATACAATTAAAATATATAGACAGATGCCACTGTTTGGTGAAATCTGTAGAAAATAGTACTGTAGAAATATCTGGTTAAAAGAACTGGAGAAATGAGTCACAGAAGCAAAGGCAAATTTAAAGATTTTCATAAGAAAGAAAAAAGGAAGGAAAAACATGATTGAAAGTTAAGCCCTTAAGTTTGTGACCAAACCTTCATGTCCAGAGTCCTTGAAGATTACCAGTGAGTTCAGAAGGAATCTGACTTTGCCCATGAATCGACCAAAGAGTGGGGTCTGAACTAAAACAGCAGAAATTGAGTGAAATGGAGGACCATGAAGAACACATAAGGTGACAGAGTGGTGAAGAAAGGAGCGACAGGCACAAGAATGTGTAGAAGTTATACCTGCAAGAAGGATAAGAAGGGAGAAGTTCTGCAAGGTCATCCAGAGTAGGTCCATGGAGAACCATTTAGAAACAGATGGGGAGTCAATGGAGGCCCAGGACAAGAGACAAATACATAGGATGAGAAGGCTCTTCTTGCAAGCAATAGGTCCAAGATGCTGTGCTTGCCTGCTAGCCAGTTTTAACAGCTCTCCTGAAGAAACAACAAAGGCAGCCAAAGATGTAATATTTGCAGAACATCATCTCCTTTAAATGGATACATGTGTAACCCTGACTGTTAACTGAAATTAGGAATGACATAGCTGTACATCTCTCTACAGGTAAAAAGAAGTGGGTTAGATTTTGTGGTCTTATGGCATATAAACAGAAAATACCAAAAGTTTTTCCTGAAATAGTTTAAATCATGCTGTTTATGGCTCAGCTGCTTAGGGAAGAGGGATTTTTCTTTCTTCAAAAAGCATAATGTCATGACGTTATTATTACCCAAGAACACAGGGCAGACACTAAATTTGTGCTCCTGAGTACTGTCTGCAGGACATCTTTTGCTGGTAGATTCCCATGGGAAAGTCCCATATCCACATCTGATACTTTCTGCAAACACAAATAAGATCTACACAAGCTGCTAGAAAAGAGCAAGTTTTTTCCCCCTTCTCTGCTTCCAGGAGAGGACTTTTTCTCTAAGACTAAGGGCATAACTAGACGGGAGAGCTATGGAGCTCTCAAATCCATGTTTTCCATCACAGTGCTATGACCGCTGTTTGGGGGTCTTTTGCTGGAGTGCCATATAAGCCTAACTGGAAGTAGCTTATTGCCCTGGAAAGGGACAGTGGGCTGGCTCTGCATGTTTAAGCTAGTGAGACTGCCCCAGGATTTGCACAGCCTACCCTCGGCTTAAGTACATTAGAGATAGTACATTACAAATCACAGTCAGGTAAACGCTAACAGGATGATTTGAAGGAAACCAGGAAAGTATATTCAAGAGCGTTCTGACTTTTTTTAAAACCCTCTCAATATAACATCTATTTATCATAAAACACTTACTTTGACAGGTCTGAAAATATTATTATTTTAAAAGGGCGACTAGACTTACTGTTGGCTTGGGCTGTCATTTCCTTTTCATTATTGCAAAGATATTTCTCTACTTTTCTTTATTAAACCAGCTTAATTGAGAACCCAAATAGCACCCTTGAGACAAGCATAGAGGCTGATGGCAGCTGCATATTAGAGTCAAAATCATCCTGTTATCAAAAATAAATCATGGTCTTTCTCATTCACAGGGTTTTTTTCCAGTGTTTTCTTTTTTTTATTATTATGACTTTTCTTCTATATGAAGACTTGACAACTGATAATGAAAATCATTTATATTTCAGATTGCCTGGAGAATGAGAGGGAGTCAAAGCCAACTGCATTTTAGGAATTCAGTGTTTGGGAGGGTATCATGATCAAATGCCTGTATTAAATGCACACTGCACAGAAAGGTGGTTTTTAGAAGAAAGAAACAGGAAACTTTCAAGAACCTTTTATTGAAGGTTATGTGTAACATGGAAAAGGCAATTCCAGCTCAGTACAGCTTTTGTATAAAATAACTGATCACTACTCACGTGATCAGTAGAAATACTGAAGCATTCACAAAAAGTCAAATGTCATTGGGAAGCTTAGACTTCTGTTTTTCAAAGCAGGAGGAACTGATCTTACAAAAATATTCTCTTTCAATGATTTCTCTTAAATGGCAGTGTTGTGAGGTGAGAAAATGACTCTTGCAGGTAATTTATTTCCAAAGTGAAGTGGGAGGTTTTTTCCTGCTCAAACTGTTTATTACAAGTAGTATTATGAGTCTCATTTCTATTACGCCAGACAATGCTTAGTTTTGTAAATGAAAATAAAAATGGGCCGGCATCAAGACCAGCATGATAAATGTGGAAAATATATGTTCTGCCTTTGCAAGGACTGTGAATAATAGTTACGGGTTATTAGGCCAATATTGCTATTCCCTGCACAGTACAAAAGAGGAAAGCCACTCAAGAGGACAAAACAGTAGGTGAGAGGAGAGGCCCATGTGGTCAGTGTGTCTCTGTGGTTGATATTACCCAACAGTCGTCTTACCTTCAACAGCTTCTTTCTCTGTGGAAATGTACTCTGTCCCCACCGTATGGAGTTACCCTCCTGAAGACTCCATACCCTTTCGGGACGTATGTGGGTATACGCACCGTACACCCACCAGCATCATATGTCGAGCAGCCTCGAGATGCGGCAGAGAAGAGGGGAGGCTTGGCTGTGCTACGTGGAAGGATATTTGCACTCTGGATGATGTGGGATTTGGGGAGCTGGAATCAGTTCCCTCACACAGACTTTTGGTGTCTGCGCTCCCTCTTGCCCCTTCATGTGGCTGCTGTCTTCCTCCTCTCTTCTCACTGGATCAGGATGAAACGTAACGAGATCCTGTTTTATTTCTCCTCCATCCACCCTGCCACACCCCCACGTTAGATGTGGGACTTCCCATTAGCGTTGCTTTATCCCACCCTGAAGTTGTTTTCAAAGGGTGGAGAAAATGTCAGTCACTGAGATACTGTTTGCAGAGAAATGGGGAGCCTTCTGTGTCCCCCCCAGCGAGACAGACACTTTCTGGAATACGTGTCTTCTGACATGAGGGTCCTTGAAAGGGTTTGATTATTCCCACTTCAAGCAGGAGGTTGACCCAGATGACCTTCCTGCCTAAATCCATCTATGGTCTGTAATTCCATGGTGGCTGCTGGGAGGAAAAAAAACCCACAAAACCCATGAAACAACAAGATAAAGATACATGAAAGATAAGGACATATAATTTGCAGCTGTTAAATATTAGTATGATGAGGCAGGATTATTGTTGCAGTACTTTCCTGGGGAATGAAAATATAGCACTCCTGGGCGAAGCCTGTGGTGGGAAGCATTCCCAGCATGTCACACAATACTCCTGAGATATTGATGATTTGATTATTCTCACAACTTCAGCCACACCACGTTGCTTAATTAGTGTAAACATATACAGGCCGTATCTGCGCTCACCATTTGGGGAGGCTTTTTCAAAGTGGATGGTGCTTGAAGTGGGAATTTTGTCAGTGTGAACTCTAAACATGAACTGGGAAAAAGGTTACATTTTTGGAACATCTGCAATCATTTGTGTGTGGTATAAGTTAATTAGCTGTGTATGGATTTTAAGCAGTTGATTCCTTCTCTGTTACTTTTAGACATATTGCGTCTTTTCCACTCTTGAAACCTTTATAGTTTTTTTAAAGTTTGTAGAAACAAAACCTGAAATCCATCTAAATTATGTGCAAGATGTAATATGATCGCAATTAGCATAGCTAATATCTGCCTGCTACTTTTAACTATTATTTTTAAACATGTCTCTGAAAAGAGAAAAAGAGTATCAAGATATGTTAAGACCTAACTGCATGGCTTTTAGGTAATGTTAGAGAAATGCAGAAGATAATGAGTGGAAAAGCGTGCTTCATTTCCCTTGCATGGGAAAAAAACCTGTGCACAGAAAGTGATGAAGTTTGTAGTCTAGCCAGAAAGGTAGAGCATCTCTTCTTACTACAAAATATAAATTGCCTCCAGAGCTTGATGTCAAATTAAGCAAAATAAAGATCTTGTGGCTCTAAATAAAGAGTGTGTACATAAGGGGTTTTCCATGCCTAAACTCATATTAGTTTAGAAATAATTTGCATCAAAATTACAGATTGTGATAAATGGGACCAGTGTCTGTACAGACAAGCAAAGTTTCGTTTTTTTTTTTTTTTTTTAATATTTTTCTCTTGATTTGTGGTCACTAGTAATAAATCATTACACTTTTTGTTTTGCAGGGGTTAAAAAGCTTTCTTATTCCTCATTCCAGTCCCTTTCTCCTACTGGTTTTCTTTTTTCTCTGCCTATTATCCTGTGCTGGCTTCAGTGAAAGATGATGTCTTCAGCTGTGCCACTTCAATTGTCATAAATCCTTCTTTCCCTTAAGCAGCAAGATGATTGATTCTTTCTCTTTAAATCTAAACTTCACAGCAATCCTTGTCTCAATGTAAGTATATCTACAGTAATAGAATAATTTTAAATAGAATAAAATGTGTCCTACCTTGGCACAGCGTGGTCTCCTTTCTGGACCTCTTCTTCTATTGGTGTTTTAATTGGCAGTAATCTGAAACTAAACAGTCACTTATGCATAGTGGGGGTATGGGATCATGTGCGCATGGGCTGATGGAATCTGGGAACTTGATTGTATTCAACACCGAACTGTAAGATACTGGGAGAAAAAATAACCTGACAACTAGGTGCCTCATATGAAGTCAAGAAACAAAGCCTTTCATTGTAGGTTTCCAGTTCCTATCAAAGTAGATTGACAACATTAATAAACTGATTCCTGTTTGGTGGCTCATGTGCAGTATGTAGTTATGAACATTTTGCACCGTTGTTGTTGCCTCTGGCAAGCTCTCAAGAAGACCAAGGGAGGCATGGAAATGAAAAGGCAATGAGCCGAGGCGCTCGTCCTCAGCTGGGTCTCCGGCATGGGAGCTGCAAGGTGTTAGGGGGCCTGTGCTGCTGCTGCTCCTTGAAGTAGGTGGCTTGAAAGGAAAATTCATTTCACCATGCTGGTTCTCTAGCCTCTTTCCTGGGTGCTTCCAGGTAGGCTCCTTAACTCATTTTTAGAATAAGTTAGAATAAAACACCTTATTTTTTTGAAGGGTTGGACATCAGTTAATTTCACAGGCATCTAAGGGAATGGCAAACCGATTCAATAGCTCTTCACTGCATGGATCTGAACTGACTTTCGCTTAGACCCATGCTTGGTCTCTCCGTCAGATTCTGTTCTGTATGAAATCAGATTGTAGCTGACACTCAGAATAGGAGTGTATTTGACAAATTTTTTTTGTTGTGAACTTTCTTGAACATTTTTAGTTATTCTATTGGGTTTCTTAAATGAACTTTTCAATGCATTGTAGGTAAGGATGATGATTAGCTGAAATCCTAATATGCTCTAAGTCCCATCTGCTGGTGAATAGCTGAAATTATGAGCAGCTGGGCTAGGTCCTCTTGCTGCCTGGTAACTGATCTGGAATATCATATCTGCCACCAAGTGTTTGTATTCTCTGTAGTGGCTGATGACTTTGTGTCTCGTAATAGGACAAAATCAACCATCCAAAACATTTCAAACTATCAGCTAGAATTAGTGATCAGCCTCTGCAAGTGCCTAACAATAAATCAGCTGTATTTGGTCTTTGGTCTTTGTGACAGCTAGCGGCAGAGAGACCCTAAATATAATTGTTATGACTAGTGTCTGCCCGTGCCTTTTCTCTCTCCTATTTGTTCATTAAAATTAGTGTTTTCTTTCACTGAGATGGGTTAAATGCCTCTACTTTCAGTATCTTCGTTTGTCCTTCTCATGTTAGTACTTAATACTTTTATGTTCTGTTCCAGTAATTAGCTCCCCTTAAGAGTGTATTCTCAGGTAATCTTTGGAACGCCTCCCTGAATTAATATTACTTTCAGTTTTAATATTGAAATTTGACATTAGGAAACCAAAATATAAAAGTAAGCAGCATCTGAGCTTGCTCTCGACCCCCAGATAAATGGGCATCAGCAAGAGCTGGAAATAATTTCTTGGTTCTCTGTCCTGTCTGATACACTCTCAGGTGTTCTAGTTCATAGAGCTCTGCAAGAACGTAAGTTTCAAAGCATTAACATTTGCTCGCTAGCTTTTCAGGGCTGGTCATATTTTTAACTTTATTTCACTCACACGATGAATCCCAAGTAAAATCAGCGGCCTGCGCCTCCCCTCCGCGCTGCAGGCCGAGATGCTGCCCACGTGCTGCTCCTCGCTCCTGCTGGAAGCGTCGTTTTTACCTCTTCTGCTCTGTGCAGAACAGGCCTACCTGGGGCTCTGGGGTGCCTGACCCGAGAGAGGTCAGCTCCTGGTGTCTTTATGTCCGCAGCTGCAAAATGTGAAGGCCAATGGGAATGCCTTCCTTTGGGAAGTACCCCGAGAGCCGTGGAGGAAACGTTGGGAAGTCCACGGTGAGGTGTTCACAGGCCTCGCTGAGCACTGCTTCAGGGCCTCCTGGTGCTTCTCTTTCCACCAGTGGGATTTACTGGGGTTTTATATCCTCTGTTCTTGGGAGCAAGGAGAACGATAAAGCTTTGGGTCTGCTTGTGCTTTAAATTATATGATTTCTATTATTAACTTAAGTAGGATGGCTGGAACACGCGTTTGTATATTGTTAACATTTTTCTAAAGTATAAGGCCCTACCAAATATGTGTATCTATGAACACTTCTTGCTGAAAGCAACGTTTTTTGAAAAGAAAAAGAAAATACTTATCAAACATTTTATAAATTATGAGTGAAACTAATTAATTGCCTATTTTTATAACTAGTCTTTCAAAAAAAAAGACCTGACACTGAGGTAAGCGAGAGAAATTTGTTTGGAGTTTAGACTGATTACAGAGATTAGATGCATTGGTAGCAGACAGCTCTGCTCTCGGAGAATTAATCATGTATGGTGTTCTGTACTATATATCCTAGGCAAAAGGAAACACTAAATGATAATAGATTTTACTTATTTCAGCTTTTAAGCTGTTTAGCGACTGATGTAAGAATTCTAGGACATGAATTTCCATTAGTGATACAGTGTAAATACATCTTTTCCATTTCTTATGAAAGATACTATATAAACCAATGGAAAAACAGAAAAATGTTTTCATTCTATGGCATGGGAATAAAAGTCAAATCTTTTGGTAGGAAGTCTGTAGCTCAATAGCATCCTGTGCAGTTTCTGTTAGTTTTTTTCAGGTGTCTGGATTATCGCATTAGAAGTCTTCTTTGGTGTCAAATTACGCAAAATAAAAATTCAAGGCCACAAGTCAAAGAACCTCTATGAAATTGAGTTTCGAGAGCCAGAAAATTTGAGCAACTTCGAGCAACTTCAGCTTTTTCATTGGAACAGGTGTTGGCCCCCAGCTTCCTTGCAAAGCCTTCTATGCGCAATCTGAAAGTTCTATGTGAAAGTGGAAGTTCAAAGTGTCTTCAGTTTGTGCAACATTTTTAAGGATTTGTAACATGCTCAGGAAAGGTTTTAACTGCTTATTTGGAATATAGATCTTTATTACAAAGAATGCGTGTTATGTATGTAATGTGGTTGTGTGTAATGTGCTGAATTCTCAAAGGTGTGTTTTGCATGGTCTACATTTCTTAAGCAGTCTCTTTCCCTTATAATCTCAACCTCTACAGTAAGGCTAAGAAAATCCTTCTCCTCTCCTCCACTCAAAAAACCCAAACAAATCCCAAGCCTTAGGTCAGGCATTTGCTTCTGTTGGAACAAAGATGCAGCTTTCTCGTAATTGAAATGATTTCAGAAATGCAAAATAACAGATGCTTTCTATAGCATATCTTTTTAGCACTATGAAAAACACTATCTGAAGACAGGTAACTTGGGGGTAGTTCCTCACAATAGTGTAATGTAACTTTACAGAGTTTATTTGGTGCATGCAATGATCTGCCCTTTTATGAAGTGTAACTCTTTCATGACAGAAATGGAAGCTCTAGTTATAGGGTCCTATTTCAGTACTTTTTACTTACACTGGGGCTATTCTTTTGTTTATCTAAGTATATAATTTTACATATACATTTCTATTTGGTACCTTTGGAAGAGAGATGGACCTTTTAAAAGCAAATGGAAATTTTGGAACCACAATTTGGAAGTACGATTATTGTTCTTGCAGAGATCTTTTTTGGAGGACTGTCATTCATAATGAATTCACAGATAAAACCAGTTCTGTTTAAAATGCACATCTATAAACGCACATGCATGGGCTGATTTTGTTGATTTGTAAGTATTTGTAGCTTCAATGTAGAAATCCTATTGACTTATTAAATCACTTAAAGGCTTTATGGATGTAAGGCAGTTGTGGATTTTTAGCAGCAGCTTATAATCATAATGTAGTTTAACATTCTGATTGAATATTCTTGAAAATGAAATGCATGGTTCATTGCCTTTTTCATTATGGGTTTGGTGTTAGACTGGAGAAGGTATCTGGCTTTCTGTACCCCTTTTCTATCTTGATTGTGGACGCTGGTCTGAATTACAAGCATACATTTTATAATGAAAGTTATTTGTTTTCTGAAGATTTAGTTAGCCTTTTCGGGTGAGCAAAGAAGATATTAACATTGAACAGGTTGCTTTTTCTATTTCTGAACATTCAAAGGAAATTTTGCAATTAAATTAATGCCTTCAAGAATTCATGGCGGGGAAAAAATTCTCAACTAATTTGGGTGAATACATGGAATTTTTCTTTAATTCATATCTGTAACTCCCATTCTTTTTATCAGTAATTAAACACACACATTAAGAGAAGAATGACACAATGTTTTGTTTCTTTGAAAATTTCATTGAGAATTTTGGCATGAGAATAGAGTGCACATTCATGGCAGCTGGATATGTGACTGACCACACTAGCTGCGAAGGAACAATTGAACTTTATTAGTACAATAATTTTGCTAAGAAGCAAATATCTATTGTAGTTCTCTGGACGAGTAACGTACACCAGATTCACAGCTTCAGGGGAGCATCATTATTCACAGCAGCTAATGTCCAGGAACAAGAACTTCACTCTCCTTCTGGCCACTCTATTCTGGAAGACACTGGCATGGGGTAGAGCAGTGTTGGGAAAAGACTGGCTGCGAAGGCCATGTGGAAGACAGCTTTAAAGTTACCTTTTTAGTGTGATGTTACAAGGGAAAACAGTGGAAGTAGCATAATTTAGTTTTTATTTTGTAGGTAACCTACCTTTTTGTGCTAGAGTAAGTTGCATAAAATTCATAAATATATAAATTTAAGTAACAGGGTGCACATCTTTGTGGTGGATCTGGGTAACCCCATCTGTTACCTAATCCAAATCCAGATTACGACAGTACAAGTGCAATTAATTTTACCAAATTGTAGCCATGTACAACTTTGTTGTCTGGTTTCAGCTAGTCATGTAGAGGCCTTTTATTGCCAGAGGATAAATACCTTCAGAGGATGCTGAATCTAATTACAGACGCTGATCGTTGAGTAGGAATGGCTTAGTTTAGGGTGGCTGGTAGGGTTATTGCTCACAGTTGCTGGACTGCCTACACATGTTCAGACAGATTAAAATTTTGGGGAGCTGGGAGAGGAAGGAGAGGAAGGAAGGAAGGAAGGAAGGAAGGAAACTAACTTTACTCAAGGAAAAATCTACATGAAACTTTTCAGAGCAAAGGAGCTTCAGGAGCAGCGCCATCCATATAATATTCCTGAGATGCCTGCAGCAGTTTGGTGAAACTTTTAAGTGCAGTGAGTAGAATAAATGTGGAAAATAGAGTTGTAAATATGGAAAATAGAGCTGTAAATGAAATCCCTTTATTTTTTACAGTTTCTTGGGTTTTGTAATCTGAACCTGGTAAATGTTGAAATAGTTTGCTTTTTTGATGGGTCCAACATTAAGTGTTGCCTTGTGTTCAAGGTGAAGACCGAATTTGGCTTTTTCTAACAAGGACCCTGCCAGTTAAAGGCTGTTGTATAGAAGAGTGGGACTGTATCATCCAAACAGTGTTTTGTTCTAGAATTAACAAGTTGATACTGACTGCTTTCTTCTGCATGCTTTACTATTGTGGAAGTTTATAACACTGATCATAAGATAAGGATTAATATCAGCAAATTAGTAACAGAGATGTGACGTATCAAATGATGAACTTGCTTACCTAACTTAAAAGCATATGGTTCAATTAATAAATTCAAGCTATTTCAGTCCTCAGGACTCTGATTTTTCTGTTTAGGCATTTGTATGCTTTAAATTACAATGAGGGGCCTCCTCTACCATTATTATTGTATTTTGCCCTCAGTAAATGGCAAGTGTTATTGGTATGTAGAGATACATTACGCATTCTCTCACTGGTAAGCCTTCATTGCATGCCATTAGATAACAGCATGTGCTCAATAGCTGTGGTCTCTTAGCAACTAACTCTGTCTCTTTTCTTTGAATTCTCCTTTTGTGACCCAGAGGCAGGTCTTAGACATAAACCTCAGCCCGCTCTTCTATTTCCAAGACAATGAAAACTGAAATGTTTTGGGGTGCTTATACAAAGTCCATACAGTTCAGGAATATGTCCTAAATTTATTGCATGTACTGAAAATGGACATAAATTTGTATTTCTTAATAATAAAGGTATTATTAGAATCCTGTCAACTTATAGTGGTTTAGTGGTAATGACAAGCCAATATATTTCAATATGAAATTTGGCTTTAAGAAAATACATAATTAAAATTTGCAGATTTGGCAGTATTACATTTATGTGGAAAATGTGTAACCTCTTTCATTGATGTAAATTTTAATGTATATATTTTTTTGCGGGTTTGGTTTGCTGGTTTGGGTTTTTTTTACATATCTGTATTCGAAACAAGAGTGGACAAAGAGGCGCATTGCTTCTAGGCAGGAGATTAGGGGCTATGCTTTCAAAACAATTAGCAGTTTAAATTCAGATCTTTGTGTGTATTCTCTGAAAGCTGACATTGGATGTTTTGCTTATTGGAGATTTTATTTGGCTTTCAGTGGCAACGCGTACTGGAAAACCCTTTCATTTTTAAAGAAAACGCTGGGATCAAGAAATATTTTATTATTTAAAATCTTCTATTAATTCAATTAAGGAACATAAATGAGTTACTATGATGTGATGAATCATAGTCCGTCTAAACTCCAGATATATTTTAATGTCTAGACAGGTCTGCAGTGTGGAACATATGATTATAGCAGAATATGTCAGAACATACCAAAGAGATTTTTCATAATAAACTCTTAATACAGGCCCCGCTTTTTTTTTTTTACTTACTTTTTTTTTTTTAGAAACCAAGACATCTGTATTGTTTAGAAATCTTTCTGAAGTGACGGTTCTGGTCGGCTCTTCTATGTTAAGCTGATTAACTGTTTCTGACCTTTCAAAGTATGTCGTATGCAATCATAGAAGACCACCAGAGTTGAAACTACTCTGTTAGTTTTGACATCCCCATCAGCAATCCTAATTCACTTGGTTTTAGTTAATTTGACAGGTCATTGTTAATATCATTACTAATAGCAAGCTGCTACAAGTTACACATGTTTTGACAAGAGGAGTCTTCAAGATGTGGCAATACCAATTAATTAGAATAGAAGGAAAGTGCTTATTTCTTTTGCCCATGAACTGCATATCATCTTAGTATTTTGGGAGTAGAGGGGAAGGGAGTATGTTTACTTCATGAGCTAGCTTATTTCTGGCTAGCTGAAACCAAGCAAGAACTGAGATTAAAACTATCCTGGCACTGTCATGCACATCATCACATTTAGAAAGTTTCTCTTTCTGGTAGCTATTTGTCAAGTACATTTTGAGTGAATCATCACTCCTCTAATTAGAGCTGCTGTTACTTTATCTAGCATGTTATGATCGATGTTTTTTTCTGTATGTGTAACCAATTTTATTATTGAATATGCAATAAGAGCTCGTCTGCTGAGCTCTTTCTGTTCCTCAGAGGCAAAAAGCTGAGAAGATATAGATCCTTAGCGAGTGAATGCAATATAACCCAAATGTGAACCTTCTAAGAGAGAGATTCAAAGACCATCCCTGAAAATTCTGTCAGATGAAGCACAATTTAAGGAGTCATTTGAGTGAATAAATGTTTCATGGCTGAAGGGATACTGACATTCATAAACAGTAAAGAAAGATAAGAGAGTGGGACTGTATGTGGTTTAAGTGGGAGAAAGTTTCAATGTGGAAGAGGAAATATAGCACAGGAGTTTTGGAGAGAAGCTTGTGTAAACATTTGTTTCTATTTCTGTTCACCAACCAAGGAAGCATGCAAATGCTAGCCTGGTCTGAAGCCTTAAAATACAATATCTGATCAGTAAAAATGGTCTTCTCCTGCTCTGACTTTCCCGTTTTTGCATAGAACACAAACTATACATGAAGAATAATTTGGCTTTAAAACAAGAACCCGCTCTTCAAGAGGAACAAACTCACAGTTTGGTACTATACTCGGAATGAATATCTATACGAGTCAGTCTTAAAGTGTCTTCATGTATGGCACTGAATCAAAGGCACATCCCATAAAATGCTGATCCACTCCTGATTAGACAGAAGCATTTGAAGAAGTTCTGCATGACTGTAGCCCCCCTCTGTCACTGCAATGATCAGACCCCAAGGCTGACTTGTGGCTCTCAGCCCCCGGTCATGCAGGCCAAGGGAGCGCACAGCACCCCCCTCCATGCCCATGTGCCTGGCTTGCTTTCCACTAGGGATCTGTAAGTCTGTGGGGAAGAGAAGAGACAAAGAGAAGAGCTAGAGACAAAACCAAATGCCGTTCTTCTGCTTATCAGAAGTAATCTGCACCAAGGCTAAGTGATGGGTCCTCTGCCTGACCCACTGTGCCTGTAGCAGCTTGATAGAAATGGGGGTCCTGCCACAAACATGGTGATGGGACTGGTGTGGAAAGCATCTGGGAGGGGAATTGGAGGCTGTGGGTCCCGGCATACCTATCTACAGATTTGAAACAGATTGCACTGGCCTTGGTTGTCTCTGTCCTGGGAAGAGAAAGAGCAAGCCTCTCAGGTTGCAGCTGTTTTGTTTGAAAGGTTTGGTAACAAAATTTTTGTGGAAAATGCTTTCAGACAGTAGGGAAAAAAAGCAAACTGGTGGTTTCAAAACTATGTGCTTCCATTCTTTGAACTGCAAGAAAATAATCCTTCTGAATCACTCATGGGATGCATAATAATAATGGTTTACTTTGTTATGTGCTAGGCCATGTCTTTTCCTTGACATGAGCTAGAGAGAGCTCTAGCTTACTCTGTTCTCCTTCCCCTTCCCAAGCCTGCTTTTGTTGCAATATGATTGCTGCCTAGCCTCTTATGTCTTAATGTCTTCATTTTTCTTATGCTTAATTTTATTATTTTCAAGAAAAGTTGTGTTAAATTGTACATCTTGATAATGTTATATGCCTATTATACCTATATATGTATACACCTACTAAAAAGTTACATTATAATATTTCTCTTTTAAAAAGGAGAAGATGAGGAAATTGGGGTAATGAAGAGCGAATAAAAAGGGGGACGAACTTGATCAGTAGCCTAAGCCCAGAGAGTGCTGCAGTTTGGCATTTGAAGAAAAGAATGACTCTGAAGTTGCTTTCTTTAGGTACTAAAGAAAATGCCAGTGCAGCAATTTCTCTAATCACAAGGATCGACACTTGCTTTGAGATTGAGCCGGCCCGTTTGTTAATTAGCGTGGTGGAGTCACATTGCACTCAGCCCTGCATCTCAGCAGGCCCCTGCTGCAAGATTTACATTTCACAGGGAGAAACAGTCTTGATAATGAAATGATGCTTTGCAGAGATATGTGCAGAGAAGCACAGCTGGATTATGTAAATGTGATTTATCCAAAGCTGTGGCGCATGGGTTCTGCTACTCAGATGTTGAGCTATAACTCACTGATGGCTCTTGTGATTTCACATATATGTGCTCAGTGATTTGTATTAACTTTTAAGATCATTTATTTTTATGTATGCCATAAAAGGCTTACATCAAAGTTAGTACGTATCCCCTACATCTCCCCCGACAGCGTTTTGTGATGTTTATCTTCTCCAGCTTTGTCATCAGTCACGGTGATGTTTTCAAAGGAGGAAGATTCCTATCGAATGCCTCCCATTTAGCACCAAAATTAAGTGAGAGATGCTCAGGAACCCAAACGTAACGTGCAGTACCTATTTGTTCCACTACGGTGTCAGTGTTCTCCTTTCTGCTGGAGAGCTTGTTACGTTTTTCTCATTATCTGGAAAAAAGCAGAAGGATGGGAAGAGGGGGGTTTTGCAGAAAGCTTTATTGGTACTGCTGCAGTAGCTGAAGTTTCTGAGCGGGCTGCGAAGTACCAGAGAGCATCGCCTTTGTTGGGATTTGCTCCTAACTCATTTAAACAGTGTTGCATTCCTCGTGCCTCACCAGTTACACATGAAAATGAGGACTTGGGGCTTTGTGCTTGCCAAAGCCAGGGCAAGGGCTTGGCCTTCCATCATTTTTCTGTTCCTCTCCTTTCATTCTTGGGAGGATCAGAAGATGTTTTTAGCCTAGTTTCCTCATTAAATGCTGTATGTATGCCTGGTCGTGCTCTGCCATTTTCCCTGCCAGAGCTTCAGGTCCTGACAGCCTGCTTCAACCAGGCTTGGCAGAAAGGTGCAGCCCTCCGAGGGGATTCATTTCTACGGGGTCTGCGAGGAGTGTGCGCTGGGCAGAGGAGAGGGACCTGCGCGCCTGCCCCAGCAAAGGGCTGAGACGCTCCTGCCCACTCCTGCCTGCTCCTGCCTGCTCCTGCCCGTGCAACTCTTAGCAGGCTCCGGCACGGGGACCCCTTCCCTGCCTGGGGCAGCAGCAGCAGGGGATACAGCAGGACTGGGGTTGACGTGACGCCTGCCTGTGTGGAAGGGCATGGAGACGACGAGATGAAATCCCTGAGAAATCACCTTCAGCAACCCGCTTTTTAATTGCTGACAAAACACAACGCTCTTCCGAGAAAACCCTGCTTGCTCTTAACCTGAAAATTGATCTATTAGTACAAATAATGTTTCTGCTCCATTGAAGTGATCTGTAAGCGAGAAGCAAGACAAGCAAACCCCCATTTCTAAGCGCATCACTTTGGGGAATTTCCTGATCGAATCGCTAAGTTCAAACAGTGAGAAAAAGGTGCTGACAGCACGTTGCTTTTTTTATTCTTCTTTGTGCAAGTAAGAAGATTTCAGTATCTAAAATCCCCATTGTATTTTAGGAATGCAAGATAGGGCCGGCAGTTGTAGAAAACAGAAGTTACCATTGTTAGTTGTTGATCTAGGAGCCTGTTCTGCTGATTTTTGAACAAGTGGGCAGGCACTGACAAGTCATTGAAAGGAGGAATTTGCAGATGGTTTGAAACCTGTGGCCAGAGGTAGGGAAAGCAGAGTGCTAATGAGGATTGTAAATATGTTAAAAAACTCCAGAACTAAAATACATATTTAACTGATACTTGTATGTGTATTTCTAGTTGAAAAACTATAGTCTGCATGGAGTCATTTTAACTAAAATTGTTTGTAAATATTATAAGCTCTGGTCTCTACCTTGTTTAAAAAGTATAATAAAGCAGGATAGGATTTCAGCTTCTTCCACACATCCAAAAAGTAAAAATCTTCAGGTTTTAATATTCACCTCCCATAGGAAAAAATGCAGTTGAGGGTGACAATTTTAGCTAGGATAGCACAACAGGGCTATAAAAATATATTAAAAAAGACCCAGACCCATTCCAAATCTCATAAATCTGACTTCACAAATGGTAACAGGAAGGACAGGCATAGGTTTGGTATTATCTGTGCTGTTCTTAGAGGGGCAGAGGCCCCGGACGTCCTCGGGACATCTAAGTAGTTACAGGCTGGTTCTCTGGGTAATCCCAGTTTGTGTAGTTCCAAAAGTACTTCTAAGTAGAAAAATTAAGTGCTTCTCATTTTTCTTTGAACTTGAAACATTTTTCAGTTTGAAATTCTTTCCTTTGAGAAAAAGCTCAGCTCGGTAAGTATTTCAGTGCTTGGGTCCTCAACTTAAAATACCAATAGGACTAAACTGCAGTGATGTTTTAGTGGATTGAAGGGCTGGACTCACAAGGAAAGGCTTATGCTACTGTAAATTCCCCTTAAGTCTCAAAGAAAATTGCTTATACTGCTTATTGACTACAGGATAACAGAAAGACGTTCTGCTCTGCCTTCTTTCTCCCTACATCTGAGTATTAAACAGCTTTTGTAGTTCAGCTTTTTTGCTTACTGGGAGATGGTGAAAGTGCTGCTGGGCCAAGGACTTCTTGCTACATTTTTCACATACTTTTATGGAGGATCAGCTGCATTTATGCATAACTATTCATAGGTTTTCTCATTCCTCCCTTCTTGCTTTTCCTCCTGAAAGAGTAAGGTAACTGAAAAACTAGGAATGCAGTACTCAACCAAACTGATTTTCATTTGCTCCTCCTGATGCTCTTATTCTTTCCAAACCAGCAGAAGGCTGGTGTGTCAGAGATGGTGCCAATGGCAGTAACCGTTGTACCACATCTCTTTCTCCTTCAGTACATCTGTCTGCTGTTTTCCCTTTATTTTAATTTCTGGTTGTACTTCTTGCTAGCAACTTATATAGCTGACAGTAGTAGATTCCAACTATTAAGTATACATTAATATGTAAAGATTAATGAAATTTAAAGTTATTCCTGAATTATTCATATTGGTAATTTCCATCATTCCAGTGGATGCTTGGAGGTTACTACACCACAGTGTGTTTCTGGCAATTAAGTTCTGTATTCTTCTTTTCCACAGATATGTTTACCTTGAGGCTTTTGCTTTTTTAATGCTCAAAAGAACACGTGAATACTGCAATTGTATCTGCAGGGTATCAGTTGGGTGGATCCTCAGTTGTTTTCATTGCCGTATCTCCACTGAAATGATGTATTTGCACAAGGTATAGGCTGTGACACTGGACTAAAACAAGTTGCCTAATGCCACACTGACAGTCTGTGGTAGAGGGAGGAACTGATCCCATCGACATGCCTTTACTATTGAACTGTAATTTCTCTGGTTTCTTACTACATTTTATTGTGTGTATGCTTTCAAAATAATGCAATGTTAGAAATAATCTAAAAATAATCAGATCTGAAGCATATGATTAATTGTCCTTGGCACTACTTGAAGAAAGCCATTAGTGTGCATGTCACAGGCTCCATCCAGCTGTCACTGAAGTTTCTGTTAAGATTTCCATTTACTTAATTACAACCTGGAGCAGGCTTCAGGACTAAAAGTGTATCCTGTCCATTTGGAGTAGCATTCCCTTTTAATTAAAGCAGCTAGACGTACAGTTTTTAAACACTGGAAGAAAAAAAAGGCAAAATAATTACAAGAGACAATTCTTTGACTAAAGATACACTGGTTTCAAATTTGCAATAAGGAAACAAAACTATTGGCTCAGGAAATCATCAGATAGCATGTAAAGCCTCAGGAGAGGCACAGGTGTTTAAAAAAAGGCTTCTTTCCATTTTATACTCTTTCCTACAGAGCAATACAAAAATTATTAAATAATGTGTCTAAGATCTTCCACAAGAAAGAATTCAGGTGAGCACAAAATGCATGAAATTGTAGAAATTTTCAACATCTGTGACAGTTTGTGTGCTTTGGAATAGAAAGCAATACTAAACAAGAAACACTTAGTTGACACATATGTCCCTCAAGGCACTTGGATTTCAGCTAGGCTGAAGCCTGGAATCCAGACATTAAAACTGGACAGATAAGATGTCTTACAACGCTGTCTGATTTTGCCCAGTTCCTGGTCTTATTTTTGATTCCAGGAAAATAAATGATAAAACTCTTGTTCATGTCACTGAGAGATAGCTGGGCCCTGCTATGAAGTTGCCATCTGAAATTCTACCAGGAATATATGGACAACAATTCTTGTCATAAAACAATTTAGGATAAAATCAAACATAATTATTTTTCTTTGCATGTGCATGATGAAGCACCAAAAAAGTCCATCCAACTGATTTGTAGCAGTGGTTGAAAACCGTGATGCTTCTGTTTGGCACAGTTGATGTACTGAAACATTGAGTGTTGCATCGCTCTGTGATTATGGCTGGCATGGCATCAGGCACCTCAAACCATGAAAAATATTTTGACATCATTTTTTTTAGGAGATAGTAAAAAGTGCATAGAAAAGAAAAAAAAAAACCCACCCAAAACAACTTTTAGGCAGTGATGCTACTTGCTTTTACATTGCTGTAGTGACCAGCTGGTTAAAATACAAGACCACCCTGCACGACTGGTCAAACTGCTTCTGCATGTTGTCTGTTTTAAACTGCTCTGCCCTGCATGCTTTCTGTAGATTTGCAAGAGCTGAAATCCAGCTTTCTGCAGTCAACCTTAATGATCTCAGAAATGTTGCTAAAATGAAACTGCTTCTATTCTTTATGCATGCTTTGTTGTGAATATTTTCTCCAAATATTCTTAAGAACCATTTATTAACTGACAATATAAAGAAAACATTTCTGGAGAATGACCTAGGGAGTAGAGAGGAAAAGCTCTTTAAACTGTGTTTAAACCTTTGAAATTGTGAGCATTAAGTGGCCATAGATCTTTTACTAGCTCTGGGAGCTGCAGTTGGTTTCATTCTGAAGAGGAAGTATTCAGGATGGAAGAGGTTTTCAGAACTGTAGTCATCCAACATATTGCCTGAACAATAGCCAAGAGCAAAGTTGCCGGTCACAACACCACAAGACTACCATTTGAATTCATTAGTATCAATTATCAGCTTACTGTTAAAAATCAGAAGAGATCAGCAGAAATTATTTAATTAATACATTTGGGAATTGCATGCAGTTGCACCGTTTCATTGTTTTTCCTCAGCATTTTTGAACAAAAAGCAAAATTTGGGGAATCCCTTGTTCAGTGCAAGGTGTTCACACAGCTTGCAGTTTTCAGATAAAATGTGCACAGATACCACAGTGCATATAGATCAGGATCATTTGTGCCAGGCATATATTCCCCCTCACTGGATTTAAAGTGAAATGATGATCTGATGGTGAACTCACCTTCTTCACGTTTCAGTAGGCTTGCCTCTTTGAAGCATAAGAAACACAGGCTTTGACCAGCATGATACTCTGGTCAGTCATGGCTGTTTCAGTGGCACATATCTTTAAGTTGTAGTTATTCAAGACTTTTACAGAGAACAAAATATTTTCCTTTCTTTTCTCCTAACCCTTTCCTTGAGAGTTTGATGGGATTGTTATCATTTTTTCTTTAATTAGATCATTTCAGAGCAGTGCACACTCTGAATAAGAACAGGCCATATGACAGAAGACAACACTGGAAATTTTGGCATTACAGCGACTCTTTTTGTTTCATTAAGCGTGGTGTTATATCTGCAGATATTTATGCTTTTTTTTGAGGAAAATTGACCGATTTTCATAATTTTTACTTTTGATTGTTTTTTGTTAGCCAAAGGAATCTTGCCCAGCTGGCATCTCTTTAGCCCACCACAAAAGAAGTTTATTCTACTTAATTTTCAAAGTTTAATAAACTATAACATCACAGACCCTTCCTGTTTATCTTCAGACAAGTGGTGTTTTGCTCGTATCTATGTGCTGGCCTTACAATGAAGCTGAACAGCTCATTGAAACACAGTCCTGAAAACCAAGGATTACTTGTGCATATTTCATTTTAGTACAGCCAGGACTGACATTTTCACTGCCATTGTTTGATCTCTAAAAAGGAGAATATTTATTAATTAATTTCCCTGAAACCCAAGCTCATAAATGCTGTTGAATGCATTCCTTTGCAGAATTTTTTTCTGAAGTGGTTACAAAAGCTACTTTGGTTCTTGAATAAGATACAGTACTTACCCCTGTAATCCTAAACTTATTGTCATGACAGCTGGGGAGCTGGAGAGGAGCAGCATTCTCTTTCTTTGTGTTTCTCTCTTTGGCAACTACTATTGGTGCATGGTGGAAACATCTTCCAAACGACACTCGCAGCTCAGCCAAAAAAAAGAGAGAGAGGAAATTCAGCGGATGAAAAAAAGAGTCTATTTATCATAACTGCAAATGATTCCATTAGAATTTTAGCACAGTTAACTTTTTAAAAGCTCAAGAAATGAAAGTTAATAACTTCCAGCACTGCTCTGAAAATTAGAAAGATTTCAAAGATTAAGTGAATAAGAGGTCATCTAGAAGATGAGTGAAAGCTTTAGAAGATTTAGTTCCACACTGGGCGTTTGACATCACATTTGGCACTAAACATTTCATATTTTCTCCACAAGATGCAGATTCATACAAGCACGTGCTAACCCATTTAGTACTTAAAAATTCAGAACAAATTCCATTTCTAGGTAACCTTGACTCTCCAGGCATTCAGTGCTCTCCTCATGCCTGTTGGCAGCTGGAGTTTTTTTCAAAGAGAAGTATTTTCAGTGGTAAATACCTACTGGTGAAACTATAACTTGCTAAAATGTATTAGTTTAACAGAAGTTTTAATTTGGAAAAAAACAAGGCTGAAACAGGATTCCTGGTCAAAATTGGAGAGCAGCCTTTCCCACAGTAGCTAGTCTCACACCTGGGTCGTGGCAGATAGTCTGGAGTCATTGCTATGTCTGATTTGCTGCACAGATGTGTAAAATCAGATTACATCCAAGCTTTAGTGATGAGGAGAAATGAAAAAATGTTACTTACAATTTCATGTACCTACTACCATTGCTAGCTTTTTCTCCATGTATCTGCATATTTTCTCACTCCTTATGTCTGTGTTTTTGGGGTACCTGCTAGACATATAGGGGCTCATGGCATGAAGCCAGGAAGTTCAGATGCCATGCATTAGGCGACAGTAACACAGAAAGCCAGAAGTGCCAGGGAACTAACTACTTTAACCAAGTATCCACAGTGGTATTTGGAATACCAAATAATTCAGATTAACATAACCCTGGGTTTTGTTTTGTTTTTTTCCTTCATCATCTTTTTTTTTTTTTTTTTCCTAATTTGTTTCTGTATTTACAGCTTTGGAAAAGCATTTTTGAGAGAGGCAAGGAGTCTGTGGCAGTTCTGGGAATAAAAGTCAGATTTCCCGGCTGCAAATCATGTGCCTTGACCACAAACTTTTTCCTTCTCAGAAAATCCAATTTTTTCCTGGCTTGTATTCTTGATTATTGCTTTTTTCTTTTTTTTTTTTTTTTTTTAAGAATCTGCAGGTTTTGGTTTGGTTTGCCTAGTGTCATATGATACTTCAGAATAATGTCTCAGAATAACAATCTTTGAATATTAAGACACAGAATTTTAATTTTCTTAGGGTTTTTTTTTAGCAATGACTACAGTTATATTTCACCATTGTCTGTCCAGGATGTGTCTGATCCCATGATTGCTGTTTCTTTTTAACAGTCATAAGTATGTGTATTTTTAAAAGGTGTGGAGGTATTTGAGTATGACAAGGTCCTTTAGGTGCCAGCCTCCGTTTAGATTTTAATGAGTCGTTGCTTGTATAAGCAATGAAAGCTGTGAAAGAGAGCTCAATAGTCCAAATAAGCTTTCATTTTTAGTTGAATTTTTTTGTTCTTTTATTTTTTGTTTTAGAGGAACTACTTCTGGGCTATCATAATTACCTTATTAAATGATGTCTTTTATGATGTCATTTAATAGTTACCTATTAAATGATGTCTTTAAACAATGTCTAAGGTATGTCTTCCACCTCTCTTGGTAAAATACTATGAGGACAGTGCTTCAATACTATCATCTTTCTAGATACTAACAGGTTGTTTTCTGCTGAAGTTCTTAAAGTCCTAAACTACCTGGAATATTTTTAATACATAAATACTGTCAAATTCTTCATATGCATTTTTAGAATATGCTCTCGGTGTGTAAGTCATCTGTGGAAGGATAATTAGGAACTTAGAGGAATTGATAGTCTTCCTTTGCAGTTAAGCATTTAAGTACTCAGGAGGGGTTTAAGAAATATGCAAGATGTCCCTTAGTTTTGCGTTTCAGCAAACCTGTTTTCGGGTGTTGCATGTTCTCTTTTGGAATGCCATGCTCCATAAATACCTGGAATTTGCTGTAAAACTGGAGCAATAATAGTGGTGCTTTGCTATTCTGCAATGTTCTCTCTCCTCCAGTGCCTACAGAATGCTATTCTGACAAGTACAGAACATATAGTGTCAGCAAACTAGGGAATATTATAGGTGGGATCCCAAGTCAAGACTGCCACATATCTACTTTGAAGTTCATGATCAGAGATATGATCCTGCTTTTCTTAGCTGCTATGCAATCCCAGAGTCCTGAGGGAATTGGCTGATGTAGTTGCCAAGCCACTCTCCATGATATTTGGAAAGTCACGGCAGTCGGGTGAAGTCCCTGGTGACTGGAAAAAGGGAAACATTGCACCCATTTTTAAAAAGGGTCGAGAGTAGGACCCTGGGAACTACCAACCTGTCAGCCTCAACTCTGTGCCTGGGAAGATCATGGAGCAGATCCTCCTAGAAGCTATGCTAAGGCACATGGAGGACAGGGAGGTGATTTGAGACAGCCAGCATGGCTCCACCAAGGGCAAGTCCTGCCTGACCAACCTAGTGGCCTTCTACGATGGAGTCACCACATCAGTGAACAAAGGAAGAGCTACGGATGTCATCTATCTGGACTTCTGTAAGGCCTTTGACATGGTCCCCCACAACATCCTTCTCTCTAAACTGAAGGAATATGGATTCGATGGGTGGATGAGGAATTGGTTGGATGGTTGCATCCGGAGGGTAGTGGTCAACGGCTCAATGTCCAGACGGATATCAGTGACGAGTGATGTCCTTTAGGGGTCTGTACTGGGACGAGTACTCTTTCATATCTTCATCAATGACGTAGACAGTGGGATGGAGTGCACCCTCACCCTCTCTGCAGATAAGACCAAGCTGAATGGTAGGGTTGACACACCTGAGGGATGGGATGCCATCCAGAGGGACCTGGACAAGCTCGAGGAATGGGCCCACGTGAACCTCATGAGGTTCAACAAGGCCAAGTGCAGGGCCCTGCACCTGGGTCAGGGCAACCCCCAGTATCAGTACAGGCTGGGGGATGAAGGGATTGAGAGCAGCCCTGCCGAGACGGACTTGGGATACTGGTGGACAAAAAATTGGACATGAGCTGGCAATGTGTGCTTGCAGCCTGGAGATCGAATCATATCCTGGGCTGCATCCAAAGCAGCATGGTCAGCAGGCTAAGAGAGGGGATTCTGGGATTCTGCCCCTCTGGTCCTCTCTGGTAAGACCCCACCTGGAGTCCTGCATCCATCTCTGGAGCCCTCAGCACAGGAAAGACATGGACCTGTTGGAGCAGGTCCAGAAGAGGGCCACCAAAATGATCAGAGGGCTGGAACACCTCTCCTGTGAGGACAGGTTGAGAGAGTTGGGGTTGTTCAGCCTGGAGAAGAGAAGGCTCCAGGGAGACCTTATTGCAGCCTGCCAGTACTTAAAGGGGCTTGTAAGAAAGATGGGGACAGACTTTTTAGCAGGGCCTGATGTGATAGGACAAGGGGTAACAGTTTTAAACTAAAAGAGGACAGATTTAGACTAGATCTAAAGAAGAAACGTTTTACAATGAGAGCGGTGAAACACTGCCACAGGTTGCCCAGAGAGGTGGTAGATGCCCCATCCGTAGTAACATTCCAGGTCAGGTTGGATGGGGCTCTGAGCAACCTGATCTAGTTGAAGATGTCCCTGCTCACTGCAGGAGGGTTGGACTAGATGCCCTTTAAAGGTCCCTTCCATATGATTCTATGATTATGTAAAACATATTTTTCCTTTAATTGCTAGGGGGTCATTTACATTCGTATGCCAAAAGCTTGCCTTGAAATGTGAAATTTGAAGGACTGCAGTCTTTCATACATGAGCACATTTGAGTACCTGGTTGCATTTGTGAATGGGGTGGAGATACAGATGCTTAACATTTGTAATGCAGCCACTAGATAGCATATTTGAAATGATGTGTTATAAGAATTAAGTACTGAATCACTGTTCTCTCAACTCCCAGGAAATAAATGAAAGATCACTGGTGTGTTGGGGTAGAGGGAGGTAACTGACACTTTCTACTAATAAAGACATCTTAATCCCTTAATCTGCTTAGAAAAATTACATTTCATTTTTCCTATCTTGTTTATCATATTTTGAACTGTAATATTAGAGTGTGGGGCAGGGACTCTGCAAAAGATTCAGCAAAGTGCTGCTTCTGTTCTGACTGGAACTGTTAGACATGAACTCAGCGTATTTTTAAGTCACTAGTATTGGGTATATAATCAGAGCTCTTTCTATGGTTTGCTTACTGCTTTAGGCAGGTACTCTCTAGTAATTAAGAGAGTGGGAGGACCTGCAGACTTCATACCCAGGGCAGTGTAGCATGCACGTACTTTTAGCGTCTCATTCTCTGGAGAGCAAGGAATTGGTTAATTGTTTTCTGTGATGTATGTGCCCTCTGTAAATTCACATTAAAATGCTGTTTAAAGTAAGGAGTTGAATGCAAAACATCAGCTGTAATTTGTTACCATGCACAAATAAACGTGATAGAAATAGTTCCCCTTAGATAATGCATGGTAGATTCATGTGGGATGTGGAAAATACACTAAACGTGCTTGTGAGGAAACGACCTCCATAATTCATTTGAACTACAACTTTCATCCAAATTTGTCAGACATAACAAATGTAACCCCAAATCTCCAGCATACCCCTGACATATCCTCCTAACTCTCACTTTTTTGCTTGTTTTTCTCAGTCTCTTTATCTAGCAAAAGGAGAGACAAAGAGGCAGAAAAGCAAAATATGTTTCGGATAAGGTATAGATGCAAAATATAGGACCTGTGATGAGGATTAGAGAAGAATGTAAATTGTGCAGGACAGCGGTTCAGTAGTCTCTGTGCCTGCTTGTCCTCTTTACGTTTTATTCAACTTTTGTTTAGCTTAACAAAACCTGCTGTAATTATAGCATCACACTGTTTTATTACACACACACAAGGATCAAACAAGAGCTGATATGATTCTCTTAATTTTTAATTCTTTGTTTTTTCTCGTACCTTACATTTTAACTGAGTGTAGGAGAGAAACTCTGAGAAGATAAGCTCACATAAAGAAGGTGGAAGAAGCCTCCCTGATTGAAACATCACTTTCCTGCTTTTCCAGTGCCATGTACAGGAAAGCCTCTTCAGAAAGCGTTCTGGTGTAACACTTGCAGACAAAAAGCTACTCCTTTATACAGACTTAGATTATTCCAACAGGAAACTCTATTATTTCCTAATTATAAAGTCTTTTCTCATTCAATGGAAAGGGTTTGTGGTTATTGTTAAATTAGTTTATTAATTCCTATTCTTAGGCATTGATTCTCCACCTTTAAGTGAAAGTAGACCTGTCTAGCTCAATCATAGAGAATCCTGCCCACATTGACACCTGTTCTGCAAGCCACCTTGCGTCCTCCAGACCTGCAGTAACCTGTCCTGCTCACACATTCCCCAGCTTACAAACGCGTTTCTACCCCTGCTCAGATCATATATTGTTGTTTTAAAAAAAAATTGGGCTTGCTGTGTGGTCTTTTCCCCGTGGCAGAAGGAACGGCCGTGTAACAGTCCCCGAGAGCTCGCCATCAGCGCGCCAAGCTCCCGCGGCCCGGGTGGTGTGCCCGGCTGTCGGGGAGCTGCAGGCTGCTGTAGGGCCGATTCCTTTGTGGTGCTGCTGAAACTACCTTGCCTTTTTCTTTTTTTCTTTTTTTTTTAATTACATATAGCCCTAGTAGTCAAAGTACTAGTTCACTCTTTTCAGAAGCTTCAAACTCAGTCAGTTCATAGGACAGTTCAGGTTGCAAGGCAATTTTGAAGGTAATCTAGACCAACCTCTTGCATAGTTACAAGCTACAAACCTACATAAAAAAGGAGTTCTTTAAGGTTTTTTTTATTTTAAAGTACATATTTTTGTTGAATCCTAACTGATGATATAAAGCACCTTATTTAAGTAAGCTTACAAAAACCCTTCAGCTAACATAACTTTTCCCGTGTCTGTAAGAATTCAATTTTTGTGTGTGTGTGCCTTAGCAAATCTGACAGTTGCAAAGATTTGTTATATGTTTATTTTTTAAGTTCCATCCACTTCTTGTTCTTTCATTCAAACTGGAATCTTCTGTGCCTGATAACACCATCAGGGAAAAAAATAATAAAATATTACTTTGAAAATATTGTTCTATTACACAATGATGTGAAAACACTTATTCTAACCATTAACTTCAGTAATGTGATGGGACGTATATAAATTATACTCACAGTAATGGGTTTTAGAACCCTTTTTTTTTTTTTTTCTACTGGAGGGTAAAAATACATTTATTTTGAGGTTGAATCTGTACATCTTTCTTTAGAAGATGTGTCCTCTTTCATGTGTAATGATTTTCCACTGAATTGTGTGGCTAGTGAAAAGCGTTAGGTAATGCTCCTGCTAAAAAGAGCTTTACTGTAGAAACACATATTTGTATTTTCAGAAAGGTGTGACAGTGCCTTTGGTTTTATTTTTTGTCAAGTACCGGTATCTTAGTAGGACAGTTCAGGGATCTTCTGTGTCTTCTTGTATCTGAATATTTATCTCTAAAGCCAGAGAAGAACAGATCATTACATATCTATGTTAATTATCTTGTGATTAATTCGTCTGTCTGTTAATTGGGTGTGTGATGTGCCATGTTCCCGGATAGTCTCAGAGCTCCGTTAGTGCCAGATGTCTGTCCTGGAGTCTGGAAGAACTCTCTTTACTGGTGCTTAAAGTATCATCTGGTGCATTCACAACCACATTTCATGGATCTACTAAGTGCAGCGATTGAATCCAGCTGTTTGCATTCTGTGTCTTGCTATCATTTGCCAGCCACTCACCATGAGAGCTGGACAGGAAACAATTTTCCCATGCCATTAAAATTTTAAGGGATAAAAAAAAAGAAAAAGAAGAGTATTTTAAGGCTGTTCCCCAGTAGGGGAAAAACACACAAGATTCATCCCCAAAATAACTTGTCTTTATGACAGTCACTTCAGATGAGGAGATTCAGAACTCCAAGTTGGATATCTTCATGAAATGTTTAAATTTTGGATAATTTCCTGATGAAAAGCATTTAATGTCCCAAATTCCTGACTATTTCTATGCAGCAGGGACACTATTTGCACATATATGATCTGTCCTAGTTGGAAAGGGTAAATTTTTTTTCCATTTGAGTAACTACCAAGGCATTGGGAAAAGTGGACATTGCATACTGATTTCCCTCTCACCACTACATCAGTGTATGCTTCATATAATATCATTTGATATATGTGCTGCGAGTATGGAATGAATTTACTGCCTCTTTTTTCTTTGTAGTCAATGTCAGTGACACAAATCTAATAGGAGTGGTAGGTACATGTCTATTTGCATAGTGCTTTTTTGCAAAAGGGAAGGGGGTACACCCATATCTACCTCTTCCTATTACCCACCTAAACGTCAATTTTGGCTCTAATTTTAGTGCTTCGTTTTGTTATTCATAGTATCGTACTGCATTATACACTATTATTTTTATATTATGTTGTACTTGAAAAGTACATTGTTCTAGCCACTGTACCAGCATAAGTACATGACTGTCTTTCACAGCCTAAAACTGAGGATCTAAGGATTTACAGTCCTACTGTATTTAACCCAAATCCCTGCTGCAGTGTGTACCTTGAAAGGGCTACTCACTGGAAATTTTGACCTAACACATAATCTATGGCCATGTAACTGTTGGCTTTTAAGGGAGAATGGGAAAGAAGAAAGGGAAAGAAGAGTCTAGTCTAGTATTTTTTTTCTCACTAAAGTTGGGTATATGTTGGGGGTTGAAGACTAAGAAGGCCTAGAGCTACTTGGCATAGGAATGAGAAATAACAACGTGCTGGTTTAGCCCCAGCCGGCAGCTCAGCCCCACGCAGCCGCTCGCTCCCTCCCCCGCGGTGGGACGGGGGAGAGAATCAGAAGAAAAAAGGGAGAAAACTCGTGGTTTGAGATAAAGACAGTTTAACAGGTAAAGCAAAAGCCACACACACAGCAAAGCAAAACAAGAAATCCATTCACCACTCCCCACGGGCAGGCAGGGGTTCAGCCATCTCCAGGACAGCAGGGCTCCGTCACGCGTGATGGCTACTTGGGAAGACAGACGCCATCACTCTGACATGCCTCCACCCCTTCCTTCTTCTTTGTCCCAGCTTTATATTCTGAGCATGACGTTGTATGGTATGGGATATCTCTTTGGCCAGCCTGGGCCAGCTGTCCCGGCTGTGTCCCCTCCCAGCTTCCCGTGCACCCCCAGCCTGCTCGCTGGCAGCCCAGCATGAGAAGCTGGACTGTCCTTGACTGCTCAGCAACAGCTCAAAACATCAGCACGTTATCAGCATTTTCTCATCCCAAATCCAAAACACAGTCTCACACTGGCTTCTGTGAAGAAAAATAACTCTGTCCTGGCTGAAACCAGGACACTCATACACCAGGTAACTGTGAGCCCTGCAGATTTTCATAGTGTGGATCAGCGACTGCTTGAACACTAAGACTGCTGCAACCAGCTATCTAATGCTGCTTCAGGATGTCCATGAGTGCAGGAGCAGCTTTGGTGAATGCAGCGTATACTTACTTTGGCACAGAATATGATGCTGTCCCCTTATTATGCAATAATAAGGCTTCCAGCTGTTTTTCCCATGTCTGAGATTTTATCTGTCGGCTCTCGGGCATGTGCTTAGAGTGTGTGTCTGTTCACTCTTCCTAGACTTTTCTTTGTAGTACTACAGGGTGTGTCACCTTTGCCAAGAGACTGCCAGTACTGGGCCAGTCTATATGGAGAAAACGTGCTGGCACATCTGGCTCTCGGGCATCTGGCATATTGCAAAGGATTGGGCAATATTGGTTTACTCTATCAGTGCAGCGCTCGGGTGTCCAACACATCACCTTTCTCTCTTAGTGGTGACAGTATGATTTATTGCATGTGATGTGAATGTCTTATTAAATTGTAAGTGAATCCTTTAAAAATGAAATTCTGTATAGGCAAAATGACTAGATAATTTCTACAGACTATAAATCTCTCTTCTGATTTATGGTTATTTCTGTTCATTCTGTGAAAAGATCAGCAGTAAAAGGAACACAGCAATGAACAGTTTTTTTCTGAAACTTCCATTGACTAGTGGTGTGTAAATAATTTCTGAAAGATACTATTAACTTCCCTGGTGGGACAATAAATACGCTAAATAATTCTAAAAACTGCAAACAGCTCTACCCACCAATTTGTTTCCTATAATACCAATAATAGGACCTGGTAGCATCCTGATTATTTTCTTTAAATAATTCAAAAACAACAACAACAACAAAAATATCCAGGTATAAGTGTGAGCTATAGACCTTGTAGGGTAATCTTCTTTCATATATATCTTTTATTTATAGACTCAAAGACTTTTTTACGATACTCCTCCACAGCATAGCTGGGTATCTCATAAAGTTTAATGGCTTTTTCCTAATAATGCTTATCTTTTGAGGGAACAATATCTCCATTATCGGGACAGGTAAGGAAAGAACAGGGAGCTCTGTATTACCCAAGGTCACAGTGGAAGAACACAATAGCAATAGAGGTGGAGTGTGAACTTCAGAATGGTGCATTAATACCTAGTTTCTCTCCCCACAATATCTTTTCCACTGCCACATACTGCTTATTTATAAGGAGCATCATCACATATTGTGAGATTTAGTTTTGTGTTAAAGGCGAGGTGCCCACAATTATTTCCCTTCTTGCAATGCTCTTTGAAAATGCGTTCATCGGTACCCCGAAACGTCGCCTGCGAGCCGTTCTTGTCACAGGGGCTATTCAAACGATAGAAACACGCAGGAAAAAAAGGTTCGGCTGTATGAAAGGATCCCCACAGTGCAAAGTGACCCCCGGCTGCCAGAGGCGTTGGGCTGGCTCGCTGCGTGACCCAGCGTAAGCAGGGCTGACTTCCAGCCTCCGAGCACAATGCGTGGTGCGTGGGGTCACCCTCCGGCTCCCCCGGCCCCTGCTCCCAGGCCACGGGGCTGACCTCCTCCCTTGGGGAGCGTGACCCCTGCCACCCCAGCTGAAATGGGCTCAGGGGACTCCCAGCCGGAGTGCAAGGCTCAGAGCACAGATTGCGGCAGCAGAAATGGTAATAGGAGAAAACATTTGTCTTTGGAGGCACCGCTACCGCCAAAGAGTATATTCAGCTCCATTCTTATTTAAATAGGGTGCATATTCAAGACCACTTGTTTTAAAAGTTCTGTGAGATCTCCGAGGAGAGAAAAATGGAAGCACGCTGTCAAACTTCTCTGGCAATTAAAAGAAAAATAAAGGGACACTTATTCTGCTGTGATTTAGAGTATGTCATTTCACTGATACGTATGCACATATATAAGTATGCATATATACATATGTGGGCATAATAAGTGCCCGTGTGCAGAGAAAAAAATACTTGTTGCTGTAGTTTATCATCAGCAAAAAAATTGAATATCTGAATTATTTGCTAAAGGTAATCTGTGGAATTAGAAACTTTCTTGTGTCATTGATCCAGATTCACTGAAGTAACCTTGTTGAATTCAGTGGAACTATTTGTATAAATGAGAGATACTGCATCTTGTCCTTGAATTAGTCCCACCAAGTTGTTATTGTGTGGGATATAATAACACATAACTGAAAAACTACATATTTTTCATATTATTATATATATAACTTGCTTCGAGCACTTCCAATGTTGTTTCCATTACCTCATCATGTGGAAAACAAGTCAGTTAGCTGCATTATAGAAAATTGGACATTTCCAGGGTACAATACTTTAAATGCTGTTACTTCCTACTGTTATGGTATGCATAGTACTTATGGGTCAAACTGAATTTCACTCAGAGGAGATTTACAGTCTGAGGATTAGATTAGTTTGTCCTCCACATCCTTGAGTAAGAGAGGGCATGGAAGAAAGACTGAAAGGCCTTGAAATCTGGTGCAGTGTACCAGATCTGCACAAATCTGTGTACGGATCTGGTACGCAAACCTATGTATAGATCCGGTACAGATCTGGTACAGATCCGGTACAGATCCAGCGTACAAATCTGGTGCAGTGTACAGTGAAGCCTTCAGGACATGAAGGCTTCTATCCAGCAGGTTACTTCTTGGAGTTATTGCAACCCTGGCCTGCATTAGCAGCTCTGTGTAACTTTTCCATCTTCTCTTCAGCCTCCATTCACATGCAGAGACCTGGGAGAAGCTCTTTGTTCATCAAGATGAAAAAAAGAGATGTAGCACCTTAGAAGAGAGGTAGGGAAATGGTCAAGGAGATGAGGAAGAGGTTGATCAGTGAATATTTTCATATCAGGGTCTAGTGCAATTGGCCAGATGTATGCATTTATCTTGTTCTTTATTTTAGTAAAACTGTAGCTTAAGTCCAGCCTTGAAGAAGAATGCTTTTCTAAATAATTAACAGAGCAATGGCAGAGTGAATGGAGATGGTATGCAATTTTTTTTTACATGCTACACATGAAATATGAGGTGCCCTGGCTTGCTGTTGACAATTACTTTTTAAAGCCCATTCCTCTTGAGGATTTTATGATTTTTTTTTTATGTTCTTTAAGGCTATATTCTTGTTGTGATGATTCTCCTAACGTATTTGTTCATGTGCAAACAAATGTACATAAAACTCTGAAATCATGAGGGTTTCTTGTGTGTTTCAGTTTCTCTTACTTTTTTGTTTCTTACTCATAGAATCACAGGATGGTTGGGGTTGGAAGGCACCTCTGGAGGACATCTGGTCCAAACCCCCTAGTCAAGCAAGGTGACCTAAAGCCAGTTGCCCAGGGCTGTGTCCAGACAGCTTTTGAATATCTCCAAAGATGGAGACTCCACTACCTCTCTGGGCAACCTGCACGAGTCACACTCACAGTGAGAAAGTGTTTCCTTATGTTCAAAGGGAACCTCCTGCCTTTCAGCTTGTGCCCATTGCCTCTGGTCCTGTCACTGGGCACCACTGAGAAGACTCTGGCTTCATCCTCTCTGCACCCTCCCTTCAGGTATTTATATAGATATTAATAAAATCCCCCTGAACCTCTCTTCTCCAAGCTGAACAGTCCCAGCTCTCTCAGCCTTTCCTCATGGGAGAGATGCTTCAGTCTCGTATCATCTTCGTGGCCCTTCACTGGTCTCTCTCCAGTAAGGCCCCGTCTTGTACGTGCCCAGAACTGGACCCAGTGCTCCAGCTGTCGCCGCACCAGTGGTGACTAGAGGGGAACACTCCTTCTGTTATAATCAGGGTTTGTTCAAGTTTGCCTGAAAACTTGCAGTGGCCCTGACTGGAGGGTCTGCCCAGATGTCCCGGCTGGATTTACAGCGCTCTGCTACAGTTCTCAAACAGGCCAACTTTTGAGGCAGTGACAGGCTGAGGTAACGAAAACTGATGAAAAGCCAGTTGATACCACATGCACAGTAGGTGCTTTCACTAAGCTTCCTCTTCACATGCCAGCCCAGTACGAGCTGACCGCTTGAGAAAACGTGCTGGTGACCCAGGGAAGACACAGGACCATCCCTTTAAGCCACTCCATCACGGTTCAGTGTAGTTGATGTGGAAGTCAGTACGCATCGTCCTTCTGGCTTCAGGGGGAGTTAGAACAGACCCTTAATGTCCTCAGAAAACCCAACAAGTGTTGGTGTTGGTGTGTCAAAACTCAAATCAGATACGAAGATTAGTTGCAGATTAATTGAATGTTTATATGAAAATCATAGCTGTCCTTTTTGTTTTTCATAAAAGCTGTAATTGTTTAAACTCTTTTTGAAAAGCTGGTATGTAGGACAAATGGGGTTTCTTACCACATGACCAGGGTTGATTTTATACCCCGCTTTTCACTGATCTAAGATGCCTCAGAGAACCGTGTATATGTCGGGCTACGTTTTATTGTAGAGCCTAATTGCTGCAAAGGATGATCTATCTGCTAGAATTTTTGTTCCCATTAATAAACTCTCTTGGTAGTTATATAAATGTTTACTGTAGTCCATTAATGAAAAGTATTCTGATGCAGGTGTTGAGTGTACCACAATAAAATTTTAGCAGTCAAGAGGTTGTTTATTGTACTCAGTCACATATTCTGTTGTACTCCCAGGTATTGAGACTGAAATGGACCAACTGAAAAACCAAGATTAGAGCCTCTTAAAATGGGAAATAAGTTAAAGGAAAACATTTTTAGCCACTGTGCCTTTTTTTCAGTTGCAAAACAATGTATGATTAATTTAGAGGAAACAATATTATTTCTGCAAGCAGACTTTCCATGATTTTTAATTTTTTTTTTTACATAATAAATACTGTTGCCATAAAAACAATGGAAACCAAGAACTCTTGACAACTCATTTAAGGTCTGGTAGGCTTGAATGTAAACTGAGATGCCCAGAGAGAGTTGGTGAAAGAGTTTACTTGCTGTAGTTGTAATAAAGGAAATTTAAAAACCACAATCTGTTTCAAGTCAAAAACGAACAACTGAATATTGTCTTAAACTTTTTTTCTCCCAGTTCTTGGCATGCCTACGATCTTTAGGCAAGTGGCATTATGGGACTCAGGATACAGATGCTATTCCTTTTAGATAAGTAAAACTGTGTTGTTTCTGAACCCTTTAGTCCATTAATTCAAAGTTTGTACTTTCAGAGTCTTTGCTTTACAGTGTAAGAAAATAAAATACAAAAGCCAGGAATAAGTCATAAGTAGGGATCAAATCATATAATCTATTTGTTTCTGGTGTTACACTTCGTTTGGTAAACTTTACACGCCTAATGTGTTTGATACAATATTAAATGCATCTGGTTATTTTCTGCAATGTATCTTCATTATTTTCATCTAATATTTATTCCAGTTCTCCAACTGGCATGCCATTTTAGCTACTACAGTATCACAAAAGATTAACACAACATTTTAAAAATAATGTCTGGAGGAATGTATTAACATCTGTGGCTGGCATTAAGCTTTCGTTTGAAAACTAAGATTAATGCCATTATTATTATATGATATTATCATTATAATATCGTTTTTGGTGTAAGAAAAATATGGATTTTTGGCCTAGGTTCTTGTGGTCTTGCATATGTAACAGGGGTTTTTCTTTCAGTTTTCTTTCTCAAGACGGTATGCTGCGTAGCACATCTACCGGGTGACTATGTCTGAAGGACCCATGCTCATGATGGTGCTCACAGTTTTACACGCTTTAACCATAGGAGGGAGCCTCTCCTCTTTCGAAGTTACACGAGGAGATGCAATCATGGCCTTCGGAAGTATCACCCTACCACTTTGTGTTTGGAAGTGTAAATCCGCCTTTTTTCCCATAAGGCTGATCCACTGTTTACTCGGGAGTAAATTTTGAGTACATTTACTCAAGCCTGCTAGTTCCAGAAGCAAAGAGCTGTGCAGGAACTGTCAACCCCTGCTCCCAATGGATTGAACGAGTGTGATCGTACTTGAACGCGAATGGGATTCAGTCTTTGTTAGCAAATAGCTGGGTTGGATAAATACCTGCCAGCATCACCGCAGCTGCCGCGGGAAAGAGCGCTTGCTTAGCTGGTGCTGCATAGGTTGTACTCTAGCCTTTTCCACGGCACCGCTGTCTCCGTTACAGACAATCGTTATTGGACAGGTGAATGTTTTGGGGGTTACCCATTTGTTAACAGTCAGGTTAGGTTTGGCCTTAACACAAAGTTTACATGGTTCAAAGTAAAATTTGTGCTTTAATGGAGTTGATTAAGTGGAAGGAAACTTGTGTGTGAGTATATTTATATACATTTGTGACTACGTTGATTACACTGAATTGGATCAATAAGCTGATATGAGAGAGAAATAAATTAATCTGTTGAAGTAAAAACCACAAAATAAATGCAAAAGGAGATATATCATTAGAGAGGAAAAAAATGGAGAGATGTTAGAGAAGCTTGAGCAAAAGAATGACTTAAAATGACTGATTATTAAAGCTTAATATCCAAATTAAATTACATTTTAGGTAATTTCAATTTTTTAATCTCTATAAATGAGATCTAAAGGAAGATACCCTTAAAGATTTTATGTGGTCAGAAATTATTTCCCAGGTTACTTGTGCTTGGTGATTCAGCTTGGGTCTCCCCTTCATGGTGAGCAGAGGTTTCTGTGATGCTTTGGCCATCAGGCCCACCCTCCTCTTCCTTGTCTTACAAGTCTGAGCTGGGGCACTGGAGCTGGAGTGGCCTCTGAAGGAGAGGTGGTGATTGCTGCTGAGATGCCATAGAGATGCAAAGTGCTTGCGGTGCCTGGAGTGAGAGCTCGCGGTAGACTCAAACAGGAAAGCGGAGTCCCACTTAGACTGACCTGTTTCTCCAGCCTTGCAATGTTGTTTTTTCCAAGTTTCTCCCCCCGTTACTCCAGTTCGGGGCCGTATTATTGCTTTCTGAATCCTCTGCCCACTCAATGTGTACTCTGAAATCTGTCCTGGATAGCAACAGGTTTCTCTTACATTCTTCTGAACAAATAAAAAAAATCCCACATTTTCTCACAGCAAGAGCAGTGCATGGTACTAACTGAGGCGTTTCTCACACCTAATATTCTACTACTTTCCTTGCATACATTATTGGATGATTTCCAGATAAAGTCATATGTTATTTTTAGTTGTCATGTGAATGTGATGATAACTCCTAGGAGGAATCTTTAATGAGGGGGTAAATCTGCAACAGTGCTTATGTTACAGCTCAGTATTACAAATTCTTGTTCATATAAGTAGATTTCTTGCATGGGCTCTGATTAACTGCAAGACATTGGTGATGCCTGTGTTTGCAGTATTTTGCAGGGCAGTTTCCCATAAGCTATTTATACTATATGTCAGTATGCCACTTTATTCCTTACTTCTCCCTTTTCCCAACTACATCAAAGTTAACTATATTAATTTTTCTTTGTTTTGGAAAAATTGGAAATAATACCACTATGTAAAACATTGTGTATATGTTTTCACCGTAGTAATATCCAAAAGCTGTAATTCCAACTGTGCTGCAAACCTCTGAACTACAGGGAAAATATATGTGTCTCCTCCAAAGAACTTAACAGCGTAAGGCTTCAAGCCTAGGAATTTTTTATGCAGATGTTTGTCTTTAAATACTGAAGGAGTTACAAAACTCTTGATGGTTGGGCTTTCAAAGGCCTTTCAGTCTTCTCAGTGCCTAAGCCTGTGTGCCTGCTCCTAACAGTCTGTCTGTAGAACAATTGCAGTGATGAGATCACATGAAACGAAATGAAAAAATTCAGGGAACATCTGTAGCATGGGCATCTCCTGATCCCGGGCCGCCTGCTCGTCTCCAGGCTGGTGCAGAGGGCTGCAGAGGTTGGGATTATGGGCATTTTTCCTGGCTGCCCAGGAGCAGTACCCCACTGTCCAAAATGACAGTGTGGGCTCATTTCTGACCAGTCCTTCTCTGACAGCATGCCATGCATGCCAAAGCCTCTGAAAAGCTACTCGGAATGTTTCTGCCCAATTTAGAGAAAGCAACATCCTTCTTGGTCTATACAGCTTATGGATGGAGGAGGGGTGAAGATCTAACTTTTTACAAGCCACAGGCTGTTCTTTCCATTTGTTGTTTTAATTTTATTCTTCTATCAAACTTTAGGAAGACTGATATATTTACTGAAGTTTGCAGGCTAGATGCACCAGCGCTGGCTGACATGCTTTGTAGTTCCAAGCCAGATATCCTCAGATTCACACATACACTCCTAATGTAAACCCAGCTGCACTGCTGAATCCCTGCTCTCATCCAACTCGGAAACAAAAGCAAGAGTTTAGACACAAAAGAGAGAGTTTAGACTGAGCCCATGGAGACCAAGCCTAAGGGAAATGCTATTAGAAATCCCTTGTCAAAGTGAAACACTGACTTCAGTAACGTTCTTGCTGTAGTGACTCTCTCTAATAATCTGAATTTCTTATTTCTCTTCCTTTTACCTGACTACCCTTTTCTATTGTGTTCTTCCCTCATTACTACTAGCCATCCTTCCTTCTTGTGCCAGGTCTCTCCTCTTCCAGTTTGCAGAATTGCCACTATGTTGCTTTCTCAGAAGACAGACCCTGCGACATAGCTAAAGAATATCCCCGAAATTCAACCTACATATGTTGTAGGCTGGCTGAGCATAGATCATTAAACAGCCCTACCTGCGAATGGTAAAGTTTTACCATTAACTGACTGTGTTAAAGAGCTGGCTGAAAGGTGTGCTCTCTAGGGCACCTACTGCCTATGGAGCTTACGCTTCTTGATCAAATGCTTAAAAGACAGATGACGTGTGTGTCCCTAAGGCGTGTGCTTCCTTCCGTTTATAAAGACATGTTGCCTCCATTAGCTACACTGCCTTTAAGGATTACTGGGAGTTTCTTTTCAGGAGAATGTAAGCAAACAAAATCCAAGAACTGCAGTGGATTGCACTGATCAGTCACACTAGCAACTCTCAAAGAGCTGAGCAACCTTTAAAGTTTAGTTTTGCTGGAGTCTTTTCCCATACTATTGCCTGCCCCACTCTGCAGAAAAGATTATTTGAAATGCACTTAGGATTGCTATTAAAAATGCAAGGCTGTTATCCAAATGACCTTGCCGTATGCTTTCTGTTAATCCAAGAAACAGAGAAAGGAGCAAATGCTATGCAAAAAAACGGTGGTTTTGACAGATGATACAGATAAAAAGAGGACACAATTGAAGCAAGTAGAGGAAAAACTATGTAGCAGAGCTGCTGATATTGTACTGCTGATATTTCCTAAAGCTCAGACTTCCTTCAGGCATTTGTGGTGAGTTAGTCTGAACGTTACATTCTGCTACAAGAATGAGAAAAATTAACTCTTCCAATTTTTTAGGGCCTGTTTCTTTCAGTAATAAGCAACTACTTACTACTACTGTGAGATTTCCCCCCCCCCCCATGCAAACTCATTTTAACTGGCTTCCAAGTACAAGGGTGGCTACACTTTTCAAGCTTCATTCTTTCTTTTGACAGGTGAGTTCTTCTTGTTTGTGTGTATCATAGTTAACTGCATGCTGGATGGTATGAACTTTGGTTATCTAGGTGTTATTTATTTATATAAAGTGGCCTGTGAAGAGGTCTTATCCTTTCTAAAACATTTAATGTACCTCCTTCCTTACAATAGGAATGCTCTCGGACTGTTAGAGAGAGACAAAGAAACAATGACAGCAGTTTAGAAGTGGTAATCGGGATATGGATGGTTCACAAGTACATCTCTTAAAACTCCTTTTTAAGGGATGAAATTCACACCACATGATTTTCACCATGCTAGAGTCCCACCTAAATCCCTGAGTGGGGTCACCTCAAGCAAGTGGTGGTTCTCATTCTAAGAGCCACATGGTTCTCAGAAAGAAAAATAATTTAAAAATTGGAGTTGAATTGATGAAACAAGATAACTGCAGGTATTCCTTGGTATAAATCTGTCAGATTTTGCTTTTTTTGGGTATCGATCAATCTCTTGCTTCCATTTGATTATCTTTCACTATTATCATGAGTTGGGTACTACCTCACAGAAATTCTACAGGAAGAAAAATACTCATAAATATGAAAGCACAAAAATAGCATCATCTAAAACACAGGGAATCGTTCTGGAAAGAAAATAGTATTTTTTGAAAGAATGAATAGAATTCACATATATTTATGATAAATTTTTCCTACTGGACATACTTCATATGTATTTTTAGACAGCATTATGAATATAAAATCCAAAATTAGAAATAGTAACAACATATTTTGTGTGATAACAAATACAAAATATATAAAAACTTGATCTCAAACATAGGGTAGACTACTCCTTGTTTTCATAAATGACCTTTCAGAGCATGAGGATCACTGGAGTTGGGGTGCAGTAGTGTGGAGCAGCAGAGACTTGGCTTCCTTCCTGAGACTTCCTTGGGCCAGGTCATTTGGCCTCTTGTATCCACCCATAAAACCAGAGATTTGACACCCTCCAGTATTCATCTGATTAGATGAACAAACAGAAACAAAGGCATAAAGATATGAGCAACCTATGTTCTTCTCTAAGGAAATAAGAAGCTGACTTCACATGTTAGGGTGTCTGTTAATGAGCTCAAGCCTATGGAGGCAGAGCCTTACGTTCCAGAGCGTTTATTCACCATCTTCCTTTTTCAGTTTTTTCATGGAAAGGCAATTTCTTCACAGAGTTCTGTGAAATCTGGTAGTTTTTACGTTAAATATGTTAATCTTGTGAAAAGATTTCTGAGCTCATTTTAACAGAGAATCTGCATTTAAGTGTTGAATTTGCAGGTGCCAATTTTAATATATATGAATCCTCTGATATTTTATTATAATTTTTAGGTAATAAATAAAAGACTTTGCACTGCAGTTGTTTGCCTCAGGTTACTGCAGTGAGGCCTTTGGCCAGTAAAGTATTGTCCAGGATTCCCGTCTAAGTAATTAAATTAGCATAGTTAAGAGACAGTTCACAAAATTCACAGTCCAAGTGTTCTTTGGTCATAAATGAAACAAACAGAATTCTTTCTTTCTTTCTTTCTTTCCTTACTTCCTTTGTTCTCCACTGATATTGTCATTTTCTTAAACTAAAATACGATTTTGAGTAAACCATTGGGATTGATTCCTCTCCTTGGAGCCTCTTCCTTATCCCCTTTACACCCTAACCCCAATAAAAGTGGAAAGGGATTCCCCCAACTTCCCAATTTTGAGGTAGGAAAAAGGTGTCCCAGGCATTTATTGCACACGTTTGGCTCATTTTCACCGTTCAAATGGCTCTGTATGGCAGGAGATTCCTCCTCTGCTCCTGTCTCCTCCTTCAGCTAAGCAATAATGGGGAGACAGAGCTGTGAAGTCACAACCCATATTGTGAAAAAAAGATCTCATCCATCAAACTGTCACCTCAGTTTTCTGTCCAGGGTCACAGAGGAACAAAGTCAGCTTGTGTCAGGTTGAAATAGCATTGATAAGTGTTAGTGTCTGTGAAGCTGGTGGTTTGAAGTCTATTTATTTTGTTTGAAAGGCTCAAACAGCATGCTGCCAAGCAGAGGAACAAGCAGGAGGAAGTCTCCTTATAAATTATTACTGGAAGGCTTATAGCCATCATTTAGGATGTGAAATTATGCCATCTGCTTTTCTAGTTTTTTGATTTACTTTGTGGCAGCTGCCTGTTTCTGAGTTTCCGCATCTCACGGAGAGGTAAAACTTGCATTAAAAACTAATATGATGACAGCATTTCTTTAACAACGATTTAATGCTTTCTTGAAAACCAGAGAATATGCAGGGGATGTTATCTCAGTATCCATGGCGTGCTTTCAAAACAAATTATACGAAAAAATTGCTGTCTCTTTTTACATAAACTGGGAATGTAGCTAGAAATGTTTTTTCGGTGTGAAAAATGCAATTGTTTGTTCTGATTTTAGCTATCAAAAGCATTTCAGGGAGGCACCATGGGTTTTTTATATTGCTTTTAATTTGATGATTCCTAACATTATTGATTTCTTGTCTGCTGGGGTCTTTTTTCTTATACTTTTTCTTATTGATTTTCTGGGGGAACATCGTTGTTGTTATTTTGCTGCTTGAAACAGTTAAGGTTTATTTACACGTTCTTTGTTAAAAAGGAAAATCTTAGGCCCGGCAAGAGCTTTAGGAAGTCACGTAACTCGTTTAAAAAGAACAAAAACCGGGCTAACCGCTTCAGCGCGGGCTAACCGAGGGGCGCGCGGGGAAGCACCCAGGGGTGCGCTCCTTGCAGAAACCAGCGGCCGAGGGGGCGACGGCCGGAGATGGGCACTTGTCCGTGCCTCGTCCCGACGCGCTGCCTGCGTGCGGGGTGCTCGCGTGGAGACCCTCCCTGCGGACGGCCGTGCGGCGGGGGCGGCTGAGCGGCAGCGGCGGCTCTTCCCCCCCCCCCGCCCGCCCCGGGAGAACCGCTTCTGCTGAAGGCGTTTGGTGTGCGCTGCTTTTTCCTCCGCGAGGATTAGGGAGCAGGAGAATGGCTTTGTGAGCAGGCTCGGAGAGAGGGAGCTGAAGAGAGGCTGAACAGAGGGGCCGAAAGACTTTAGCCTTTCATAGTTCTTTCAGTCAATTCATTCTGGGAGACCAATTGCATGCGATAACGGCAGCTGGGGGTTTTGTTTTCCTTTCAGCTATATACTGTAGGAGAAGCTGGTAAGGTTATTTTTTTTTTTCCTTGTTCTACTGTTCCACGATGCTATTGTAATTGCTTTATCGAAGCGACTGTTTGGTGAGGAAGGGAAGTTGGTTAATGATGCTGAGGGTCCCCTGCATTGTCTCTGCTTTGTGCAGCTGCACAGTTTGGGGAGAGGCACTGTTTACAGTAGAGGGGCTGGTTTCCGTTGAACAACTTTGCTGTTATTTTTCCAAAGTTGTTTCAGCCTTTCCTTCGGTGAAGCTAGGAAAATAAGCAAATAAACGGACTCGGTTGTTTAGAAATGGGTAAATTTATAGAGGGTGCGATTTGTTGAAAAAGCTGTTCTGCCGAAATCCCAGTTTCTGATGTTCTGCCTTTGATGTTATCGGATTTGTCACTCTGTTGGATCAACTCCAAAACTGGGTTTTATATGAGAACCTTCTCTCACAAATCTTTTATTCGCATTTTCAGCAGGGACAAGATAGGTCACTCGAACTGATAGCCAAAGAAAAGAAAACAAAAATGTATCTGTGCAAGGCGGAAATATTTTAGGAGAGGAAAAAGCCTAGGGGAATTCTGGAATTAAAAAAATAAATGAAGGAGCATTAATTCTTGGCACTCATTTTTAGCAGAATGCTCCTGATCAACATAATAAGAAGCAGGTGGTTAGGCAGAGAATATAAATTCTCTTTCAGAAAACTCAAGATGCACAGGTGCATATTCTGTCTAACTGCACCCTTCCAAAGAGAGTTATCAGATTTATCCTGGGGGGGCGGTGGCCGGAGAGGAGGGGAAGGAAAAGAAAACCAGAAGACCCTGGCTATCCTGTCCCTTTCCCCTCTTCCTGTTATTTTTAGAATAGTGACTTGTGTTTGTCAGAGTCTTTTATTTCCTTTCTTATTATCGTGGGAAACTTTAGCTTGAATTGGTTGGACATACGTGAGCACAGCTTGGGGCATACCAGGTCTATTCCACAGGCAGGCTATGAAAATCCTGCCTGTGACTCAGAAGAATTGTAAAGGCCATAATTACCAACAAAAGTTTCTTTTGTGGCCATTCAAAAATCGCAAACAAGGTAAGGGGGAATGATTGACAACAGTTAGACTACTGATTGACAGAGAACCAAAAACTTGGTCTGTGACTTAGTATGTTAGTTTTTGAAGAAGCATTGAGCTTTTTCACCATTATTCCATTCTTTCCAATGGACTATTCCAAACTCCCCTAGTGAGGCTAGAATGTCTATCTAAAATGTGTCTTTGCAATTACTGCCTATAGTCTGTATGTCTCTTTACAATTATATGCTTAATTGTTGATGCTGAAACAAAATTGAGAGATGCATTGCAATCAGACCTCCATGAAAGAATGGGTATCTTGTACATGCCTCACATGCTTAACTACTGATTTCAGCTACAGATTTCACTCTTATGAAGTAATGAAGTGCCACATCCAAATCCTGTGACTCTATACTCATGGTTCTAGCTCTTAATAATGGAAGGCCCAAGGATATCAATGAGGTTACTCATGTGAGTAGATTCAGAGACTCATTTCCCATTCATGAATGAAATGGTTTAGGAGGTGCACAGTTACTATGGTTCTCTTTTGGCTTAAAAACAAAAATCTCCATTAAAACAACCACTAATAAGATTTGTTAGAGGGGCCCAAGGATAGACAAATTCACGGATTTAATGTAAGAATGTGGTAGACTCTTGACAGCAGTATTTCAAGAAGAATGATAAAAATGTTCTCTCTCTTCAGCTTGCTAACAGTTTTAGAAACATGGGAAACATAACTCATCTCTTTGTGCTGCACCACTAGACACATCCATGACCCTTGAAATACCACCACAACTATGAGTTACTCCTCCCTTTAAGAATAAATGACAATTTACTGTGGTCTTTATCACATACTCCCCCCTACTCCTAGTAATAACTGTCAGTTCTGGCAAATGACAACAAACTGATATTTCAGGTTAGGCTTCTCCTGGTTTTCTGTAGGCAAAGGTACAGCATCTCCAGCATGCAGTGTTCATTACTTTCACATCCTTGGTTTCATTGCAAGCAAAAAAGGCAGGATGTGTTCCCTTGGCTATTGATACATCAGTTAAGGCTCCTTCGTTCTCTAGTGGAGAAATTACTTTGGTTCAGTGTTTCTAAACATCCTTTAGTTTACAGAGATAGAGGGATATTGCTCTCAGTATTCGCTGCTACTTCTTTCCTAGTTTTCATGAATTCTAAATTTCCACATGTGATTTTGAAGAAAAGATGGCCATCTTAACTTAAAAGAATTCAGAACTGCTATTATATCTATACATGTGGATGGTAAAGGAACTACACTAAAGTTGTTGTGCAGGAGAGCCCTAAAATTAACTGCCTGAAACAAAAAAAATGGCTAACCTATCATTTTTATAAAGCAGATATACATATACTTCTATATGGCCATTCTTGTTGGGAAAAGGGCCTCTAATTGTAAGTGAAAGATCACCACCAATACCATATTTACACATAAAGAAGTAAATCTTGGCTAAAAATGGATTTTATTAAGTTAGAGCAGAACAAAATTAATTCCAAAGGTGGAGGAAAACACATATAAAAAACCTTAACGTCCATCTACTCATGAAATTAGAGTAATCTAAACATATTCCAGTAGTCATTAGCTACGAGCTATTTGTCACAACTGGAAGGTTGAGGCAGATTAAAACTGTAATATTGCTTCTCAAAACACAGACACAATTTTGTAAAAGAAATGGTAAGGTTGGAGCTGCCATAGTGGTGCTGTGCTGCAATTTGGTGAATTTTTTGAGAGCTTTATCATATTTCTTAGTCCAGATGTCACATAAAGACCATATAATTAAAAAAAACCTGTGTTTTCTATGCTATATATATGCTATATATATATATATGCTATATATATACGTATACTTATATATGCATGTATAAACATTAGTGACAATTTCTTAAAATGCAGTTGGCACACTGCAGATTATTTTCAAGCTGGTTTTGTTAGTATTCTTTCATTTGTACTCTTGCTTGCATCACTGTAAGAGGTGGTGTTTGAACAGACCTGTAGAGATACATGCTAACATCGTGTATCTTCTATGTTAACTAAACACTTTCTATGATCATTAGTACACACAGGACTCACAAAGCCTACGCTTAGAGCTCATGGCTACCCATCTTCCTAGAAATAACTACCTGAAGTGAATGTCACCGTAAGTCACGCTAAACACAGTGTAAAAAGAGTTCTACTTTTCTTATCCTTAACTGGAAGAAAACACATCTCCTGGGAAGCTGCCATTTTACAAACAGTAAGCAGCAGGAGGTCCAGTCTGGTGGAACAGGACAGGAATTAGAGAATACAGTTCCCACTTGACACAAATCAAGAGATTTTGAATGTTGCTTCAAAATGATTTTCATTTATTTTTTAAAAATTGCTGTGAAAGCAGTTAGATACTAATTCAGTAATTTTTGTTCATGAAGTAACAGAATGTAGAACAGGCCGAGTATTTTTGTCATATATACTTAACTGATACTTACAGATTCTAAATACCTCTATGCAATTTTCAAAAGCTTTTGATGAAATTCTGCATGGTTGCTGATGCATCTTTCTGCTGCGCACATCCTCCAGCACCTTAGAAGCGCAGTGTGTTCCGTAGCTTGGGATTTGCTTGGATTTTAAATCCAATGTAAAGGGAGAGAGATTGAACCGCTGAGTAGGAGATCATTTGCAGGACGATTTGAGCAATATCATTGTAGGTGGGACATTGTAGCAATACATGGCTGAGGTTTGCTGAGATCACAAGCATCCCACTACCTTCCCAGAATGTGCTTCAGTCATGTATGCCCATATCCCCTCATCTTTGAAAAGCTCTTACATTCACAAGCATGGTGTCCCCTCTGGTTGGATGTAGTCGGTATCTTTGTCTCTCTCATCTTAGAAATCTCAGAGTTTTAGAAAAGTAGTATCCACTTCCATGATAAACTTCCAGGTTTAAGAGACTTACTTGTGGTCCATAATAAGTTAAAATTCAGCCCACATGGTGAGGCAGACTGGGCAGGATGCTGTCTGTCAAGGTCTCACAGTTGATGCATAATAAAATTATTGAGACATGTGGTCTTTTCCAATTAAAACTTTGACTGAAATGTTAATGGTCTTTCAGCTGACACTTTGGGAAAGACCACCAGTGGTTTCCTAAGGGGAAAGAGCTATTAGCTTCCAACCGGACCTGATTCTGTCCAAGCCCGGTACATTATTAGCTGACATCTATGTAGATTTGTAAGAGCTTTTGAAGTTTTCTGGATTATGTGCAGACAGAAAAGAGATGGATTATTTTTACTTCCATGAACTGCAGTATCATACTTCAGTGCTAAATAACAGAAGCTAAGGGTCAACCTGTCAGTCAAAACGCATCTACATTAGAAAAATGTGTGAAGCTTTTTTCTGCACTGGTCCTTCTTATCCAGTACAATCAGCTGTAGAAGTGGTGTAAACTGAGACTTCAGAATCCAAGGGCTTTCAGGTGGTAAATGAAGGAACAACAAATTTTGACTGCCTCTGCACCTCTCTAGACTAGTCCCAGGAGAGGCATTGGTGGGGATGGAGTTTATGTTAGGACTTGGATCACGGTTTTAAGTTCTGGTTTTGTTTTTTTTTTCTATTGCGTTTAACTTGGCCAGATTTAGGCAATTACCGATTGCCCTGTTTTCTTCCAGGTTGTGGAAGAGATGAATGCACCCTGTTGATACTAATGTAGTGTCCTACAAAGAGACATAGTTCGTCTTTTGGAAGTTCTGTCAAGTACTTTTTTGCTTCTTGCAATTTCAAGACCATACATTAGACTTCGTGCTGGGTGCTATTCCCTTTTACAAGACTATTTTGGCACTCCACTAGATTTTGTAGTCTAAGTTAATAAATTGCCTAGAAAGATGGTTTTGAAATGTCAGTAGATGCTGAGAGAATGATACAGTGAAAGCTGGGAGCATGTATAGTACAACTTGGGCGGGATTTAGTTCCAGATAGATTCCAAAACTTGGGCATCTATGTGCAAATCCACACATGGATCAGCTCAAATGACACTTCTGGTTCAATTCAGTTGCCCACACACAGGCATTTAATGCCATTACAGATGCATTAAGGTACCTTAAACATCCACATGGGACTGAGAGGTGACACAGGACACGTGGACATACTGTCTTTCTGGAGAAGTGGCTCTGCCAGGGCATCTGAAATTATGCTAGGCACCTATGTATAGGCCCCTGAAGAGGGAGGCCATCTTAGCTGGCCAGCTCAAAAAATCTTCAGGTCCCACTGCTCATGACTAGATCATCACTGGCTACAGTGCCAACTTGCACAGTTACCTTGTCTACAGACAGCTACCCGCAATTTGAATAATTGCTGATTTTTTACATCTTTTTATTATGTACTGCTCTTGAAGAAAAAGAGCCGAGTTATTTATGGACCAAAATTGAAGTGTTCCTGTTCATTATGGTAATAGGGGGAAAAAGGAAAGCAGGAAGGAAGGGGAAGAGTGTATTTATCCTATCTTCTGAAGGCATCTACTTTGAATGCTGACGTTAGGACACAGGGCTGCTTTGTAATCAAGTAAGAGAATGATAGACCTTATCTGAATTATTCAAATTCTGGAAAAATCCCTAGCCACGGGGACACCAAGTCTCCTTGGAATGATTCAGCTGGCCTTGGTAAGATACTGAGCTGGTAACATCTAGGACTAGTCAATAGGAAACATCAGGCATGCTCATTATAGTTTAGGTCATCTGAACATGAGATACTAAGGTTATTCTAAATGCTGTTAATATGTGTTCAGACTAAAGGAGACTGTACCCGACAATTCTTTTCAAGATATCTATTTTCCCCTTTCCTTTCCTTTCCTTTCCTTTCCTTTCCTTTCCTTTCCTTTCCTTTCCTTTCCTTTCCTTTCCTTTCCTTTCCTTTCCTTTCCTTTCCTTTCCTTTCCTTTCCTTTCCTTTCCTTTCCTTTCCTTTCCTTTCCTTTCCTTTCCTTTCCTTTCCTTTCCTTTCCTTCCCTTTCCTTCCCTTTCCTTCCCTTTCCTTCCCTTTCCTTCCCTTTCCTTCCCTTTCCTTCCCTTTCCTTCCCTTTCCTTCCCTTTCCTTCCCTTTCCTCCCCTTTCCTCCCCTTTCCTCCCCTTTCCTTTCCCCTTTCCTTTCCCCTTTCCTTTCCCCTTTCCTTTCCCCTTTCCTTTCCCCTTTCCTTTCCCCTTTCCTTTCCCCTTTCTTTCCTTTCCCCTTTCCTTTCCCCTTTCCTTTTCATCTATTTGGCATAACTGCTATCTTATATGATTTGAACGGACTTGTAAATGTACCCACCTCTCTTCATAAGCTGCATAGGACTGTTGCCTCTGAGAAAACAATCTGAGGGAAGAAATGCTTTCCTTTTGTTATGCACCACTTAAGTTCTTTTGCTGAGGTATCTTTAAACTTCCACATTGTTCATGCATATCTATAATGTTTGTCTAATGTATTCATGTGTGTTTTGAAACAAGATACATATGCATTCTACCTCACAATTCTTTTGTGCGTGCCAGAAAATAATTTCCCCAACTGAACACTGTAAATTACAAATCCAGCTATTGTCTGTTTTGAGGCCCGTAATTAGAGCTCAGATGGTAGGGCAATTGCAGAAGAGAGTTTACCAATTTACATGTTAATCAAACATAGTCTGATGGACCATGATTTACGTAGGCTCAGTCAACATCTTAATTAGCCAGAAGCACATCATGAGGCATTGGTGCCTGTCTTCCCACCCCTGAGATTTTTTCCAAGCAAGTACAGGTTCCTCAATAGCTGTTTTCCATAGCATTGTTAAAGCTAAGGCCTTAATAATTGCTCTAATGAGGGAAGTTAGTTAAAAACTGTTTAGCCTTGTGTAGAACACCTGAGGTAGCATAGCATCTTCATTAGAGGGCAGAGCCCAGCCAATTTGTAACCTGGGTCAGGTATGATATTAAATAACAGATTTGTGCCAAAATCGCACTGAGCACAGAGTATGTTTTTTAAGAACTGCGGAGGGTTTTATCTGATTGATTAGTTCCACATGTCCACAGCCCCAGGAATCTCTCCACAGGAGCCCACATGGAATCAGGATAAGCACAATTTAAGTATGCCTTTGTAGTTGAGTAACCTGCTGAGCAGGACTTCATCTCTCCTAACAATGTCTCTCCTGATATTTTGTTTAAAGGCTTGCTGGTCTGCAGCTAATTTATTTTACAAGTAAAAATCAACCTTCTCCATACAGATATGTTTTAAAATTCCTTGAATACTATCAAATATTGTTTTCAAAAGCTAGCCTGTCTGAGGACTAACTCCCAGTGAGACCAGGAGATGTTTAGAATTTTCCCCCATTTGATTCCTTGCTGTACATCTTTCACTGCTGCAAAATATACACAGTGATATGTAGATCAAAATGTTCAGTGCATATTTATTTTTATTTTTAAAAGGAAAATCTTGCTACAAAATGTTTGATTTTCTTGGAAAGAAGTTCTTTTATTGATGAAAACAGAAACTCTACTTCTCTGGCATTATACGTTCCCATTATCACAAGAATGCAGAACAGAAGTGCAAATAACATGTACACTGAGTGCAATTTTTTTCCTTGCTGTCATGATAGCTGGTGTAAGAGCTGCTGGTGGTGACAAGGAGAAAAACATCTGTGGTGTTTTTTTGGAATTGACCACTGAGCAGAACAGGGAGCGATTTATGACCTTATATTTTCTATTATCTTCAGGCACAACATAGTGATTTTCTGCTTGGTTTCTGAGGAGAGGTACGAATTGTGTTTGGAATCAGCACCAGTCACTGCATGAGTGTCGGATGCTACCCTGGCCTTCCACCCAGGGGACTGATACCACAGCCTCCCATATAGGAAGTCTTCCCTCATTACAGAAATAAAGGAAAAATTCCCTGAGATCAAAACCACTTACAAATTACAGATACCTCCTGCCAAAACAGGGAAAATTTATTAGTGGAAAAGACCCAGGAAGCTTGCTTGGTGTCTGCCTGCCAATGCCTTGTTATTTCTTACATCCTCTCAAAGGCTTCGCTATGTTCAGTCCATCCTTGTAGGCTTTAGCAGCAGTCTGGCCTCTTACTTAGAGGATTATATTTTTTGGTATTATATGTTCACTTATCTTTATGCTTCTATTTGTATTACAAATCATCCTGCTCCCTTGAATTCAGGTCAGTAAACAAAATAAGTACTCTGTATGTAATTATAAAAACATTTTTATTAATATTTCTGAATGTACCGTAAGTATCAGATGAATGGTAAGAATTTGTGTGGAATCCTTTTGTGAAAAGGTAAACTTTAAGGTTGTTTAAGCTCTAATGTTTACCATCACAAAATATGAATTTCATGCTTTGAGATGCTGTGTGTTGGGAATTGCCGTGACATTATAATGCTTAAAATATCTTAGGCTAAGAAAGAGCAATTTTAATCTTCATGGAGCCAAACATTAAAAAAAAAAATCAGCATTATGTGCAGTTGCCATATTGTATTATTGCAGATGCTACCCATATTTGTTAACCTCAGTACAAAGCAATTGACGGGTACAATCTTTTTTAGCCTAAACACATACTGACAGAGATGCCACTGAAGTTACTGCAGTCTACAGATGTCACGTGGTAACTGAAAATGGCTATTTGGATAAGTAACATGACTATATCTAGGAAAAAGCAGGTTTTAATGGCTGAAAAACATAACAGAATGCAGCTTATGAATGACACATTTAAACCTTAATTCTTGATGTGGTTTCAGTATTTGAAGTTTGGGTATTTTACTTATATTTCAGCCATGGACAATAGCTCTGGAAACTCTGTTCCCTCTAAAACCAGAAGGCACTTCTGCCAACAGCAGGTTATAACTTCAGCCTGTTCATGCATATCTATAATGTTTGTCTAATGTATTCATGTGTGTTTTGAAACAAGATACATGAGACATCAGCGGAGGTAACTCTGCTTGGTCTCTGTTCCATCTTTTGGTAGATCCATACTATTAGTATGCCTTATATTGTTCCTCATTACCTTTCCTTCTGATACCCATCCTGGATAACTAGTTAAAAATGGGGGTTTATCTCTGCTAACCTCAATGAATCAAAATGCTAGACAGTTTCATAGTTTATTCTAAAGGATAAGCCTTTTCATCTGTGCCTTCTGGAGGTTCATGTCTTTTTCCATTACAGCGGAAGCTCACATGCTAGATTTAACTCTTAACTGCATTTACAGCCTAAGTGAGATAAATCTCTCCTTTAATGACTTAAATTTGGTGTCATTCTAATGCTAGTCTGAGGAACTATCTTGACAGTTAAAGAAAGCAAAATACCATCCCTACACAAATACAGTGCAAAAGTTTTTAAACAAAAGTTTTTGAGAAACAACCAAAAGATTTAATCACTCTTTGAAATTAACAGCTAACAGCAAAAAGTGTTTACTAATGTATAACCTGGTTTTCTCTGGAAAGACCTAATTGCAGTGCCTATTTTCAACAGTTCTAGGACATTATTTTTCTAAGGTTTTTTTAGATGAAATACTGAATTCAAGTGAATGTAACCAAGAAGTAAAACAAAATATTAAAATACGGTGAAGTAGTATGAGCAGTCTTTTCTTAAGATGCTTAGTTTGCAAGTCTTAAGCATGAACAACTGTTTTCTACAGTACTGTGATTTTCCATTTAAGTGCTTACAATGTATTTTCAAAGAGCAAAAGATCTAAAAATATGTTGTATCATATACAAAACTTATTGTGTTGATGTATCCCTGTAACCAGTCCTCCTCCCAGAAGTATTCAAGTAACAACACTACAATTGACTTGCATTTACACAGTGCTTTTCAGTAGAAGGAAATCTGTACAAAGTGCTCCCATTTTACAGAAAGGAAAACAGCGATTCAGTGTTTTGATTATGATTCTGGTATTTCTGAGCCAAGAAAATATCTAGTGTTCATGATCGGAGCACTGGACATCTTTCACAGATGATCCTCTCTCATCTATGAGAAGATGTTCTCCTGGAATCAGTCCCAGGGAGACATATTGGGGGAGCAGGTGGGGATTTATTGAAAAGACAATACGGCTATTTGAACACGGTGGTAGTCATTAACAATACAGCCATTAAGCTGAACACACATGGGAAGTAAATATTTATGTGGCTGGCCATCTAGCTGAAAAAGTGGAAAATGGGACAAAAATGCCTATGTTTTAATTTTGTTTCAGTTAGGTGTTTGACTCTTCCTTTTATGCCATTTCTATGCTGTCATCTTTCTATAGAGCTGTAGCCTTGGGAAATACTAGATCAAATTGAGAAAGGTAGAAGAAAAAAAAAATAAAATCAGTTAGTTCAGAAAAAACAGGCCAAGAAAAAACAACCAGCTGTAGTCAATACTGTTCAGTGTGAAAAATGTAATGTTAATTCTCTCTACTTTTTTTTTCTGTAGGAGATCATTAGAGGGCTTTATGGTCTTTCCAGATCAGTACAAAAGACATTCTATATATTGATGTGTCTCTATGAATTTGAAAGATGTGACCTCCGTAGGGGATGCTACTGTTGGTTTTACATCATTAATGTTTCCCTTAATTTATTTCTGCAGAATACCTGCACTGTCTTTTAAAGTGGAAATTGCCTGGGGTGACAAATTGAATCTCGAATCTTTGCACCTGACACCATGAGAGCCTATAAATTAGTTATGGGCTAGGAAGATAGAATCCTAAATGTTTCTATTTCTCATAGAAAAAATGACCTTTGGGGTCACGAACCAAAGAATGAAAAACCTGGACTTGTTAACAAGAAAACAATTAATTATTTACACACATGTGGGTATATCTCATTAGCATCATTAGAATTAGAAGTCCTTGTTCTGCTACATTTACTTCTGCCCTTGAGACTCTAGTTGTTAAAACTGGGCTTCCGTCTAGCCCGTTTAGTACCGGCAAATATGTAGAACAGAAGCTATGAGTTAAAGCAGGGTTATGCGTGTCCATTGCTTTTCGTCTTTCAAAGGAACCAAAGATTAAGCTATCTTATTTCAAAGCTACAATAGTGCAGAATCACCAGTAGTAACTGTACCATCACCCATATGGTGGTTTATTATTCTAGCACATTCATGGCCAAGATGAAGCAAATAAATTATTGAGTGCTGTGGGTGATTTCATTTATTTATGTAGGTAAGTATGTCATTGTTAGAGCAAACAGTAGAGAAAAATCCTGCATCCTAATATGACTCCTGTGGGGAAATCTTAATGCTATTCAGCCAGGTGGAGCTTCTATGTGGTTTTTTTCCATTCACTGCCATACGCCTATCCATCATTATGCCCTAAGCACTTTTCACCCATGAAAACTCCTTGCTATAGCAATATACAGGCTTTGTAAATAAAGTCTGGCACCCCTAAGGGGAATAATACAGACTTCTAGGAATTCTCATATATTTAATCTGTTTTAAGGCCTGAAAAGTATATTTCTGTAATAAAATATTTTAAGACCTTTTTGTCCTGGGAAATTTCTTTTCCATGGCAGGTGACCTTTACAGGTCCTCTCTGGCTACATAACTGCTACGGATATGAACATTTAGAGGTTCCAAATGGATACAGTATGATGCAGGCATTTTTTAAAGATTACTCCAAGGGTAAAGCGCTTCCCCTCCCCAATATTTGAGCAGTTTGAAAGCATCAAAGCCCATGTTATCCCCGTAGATATGTGCAGAAAACTCCCAACAGCTACAGTCAAAGCTGCACGTGTGCATGCAAGGGCAGTACTTTGGTTCTGAAAGTTAACTAGGATATGAGATAATAGAACTGGGGTTTGTATAGCCCCTCTCATACTTGTTATGGCTCAAAGCATATTACAAGGAAATAAATGAGATACTAGTAGCATAGGGAGCCTGTAGGAAGGCTGAGAAGACATTAGGTGCTTAGTAGAAGATCACACAATGTTTTGAAAAGCAGAGCTTTATTTATTAAGGAAAGTAAGTGGCCAGAAATACTGATGTTATTGGTTTTTTCCTTCCTTCTCCTCCCTCTGTCTCTTATACACACAAAAGATACCACTGAATTCTTAACTTTAGAGTTTTTAACCCACTATCTTAAAACTACTGACTTTTTCTTTTTCCTTGGCTTTTTCTTCTGAGCATCCAGCAAGACCTGGGTGTTAGGTCTGAAAAACAACATGCCTTCTCAACCTCAGCCCTACAGTGTCAAATGCTTTAGTCCAGTCATGTTGACATCCCATGCATGGCTAGCTAGTAGGATATGTGCAGCTGTGTGGAGAAGACACTCCCAAGCAGCTAAGCAAGGCAGCCAGAGTTTTCCGGTAGCTTCTTTAGGGCGACCTGTGCTGCTAGAGCAGGGACATCTGAGATGGCTCTGTTCCTGCTCGCTCAGGACTTGGGGGTATGTGGTGCGGCACAGCACCTGAGCCGACAAATCACGTGGGAGTTTAAATTCAGAAGCAATATTGTCCCGTTTAGCTTGAGCAAAGCATGGGCTAGTGAGTGCTTCCGAGATACTGGACTGCTCCCATCTTCTTGCCGTGACCTGGGTAAATCTTCACTGTGCTACCCTGCTTCAAGTCTCCGGGAGCTTAGAGACCAAGCTACATTTATTAAGCTCCATGGCACAATAAAGACCTGCCATACAGACCCCAATCATATGGGAAATGCTGAGCCAGCAGATTCCTCTACAAAGCTCATTGCAAGATCTGGGGTAGCTGGGATGATGCAAGAGTTGATAAGCCACCCGAGCCCAAATACCATTAAGTTTCGAAGGGGAAAGAGTCAGTTAGTCCCAGATACCATGTATTTAGCCTGGTGTTCCCAGCACCACCAACTGAACAATTTTTAGAATTTGCGGCTTCTCGTTATCCATTTCTGATGCAACGTGAGAGTCGCATGTGCCTGTAATTTCCCCTCTAAACTCCTCTGTGAGTAAGCGCTCTTGCATGACTGCTTGGAGCAGTCTGACTTCATATTACTGACATCAGGGTTGAATTTATCTGATGATATTTCCTTAATTTTTTAATTTGTTAAAACATTTAATAGAACATTTCTGAAATGATGTACTCAATATTTTCACCATAAAAATGAGCAGCAACATGTGTATCTGTCTGCTACTGTGTTTGAAGTGGTAGGATCTGATCCTGGGCAGTGCCAGGAACTTGCTGCTTTTGTAGTTTGCGTGGAATAATTTGGATGCAATCACAGATTTTCTGGATGACTATTCTCTGCCTTACAGTAAGCAGGATTATAGGAGGTGCCCTTAAGTAATGATCGTAACAATAGGATGTTATATAGCTACAAGCATCCACACACACACGCATGTGCTACATTTACACTTTTTGGATCTGATTTTTTAGCAGCTCTACAGTATTTTCTCAGTTGAACTGCCTCCCCTTTGTTTTATATCTATGTCATAGAATCATAGACTCGTTTAGGTTGGAAAAGACCTTTAAGATCATCAAGTTGCACCGTTATATATACATATATCTATCCGTTAAGACATCTTTCCTGCTATTCCCTTTTTTATGTGGAGGTGAGGGCTATCACTGCTGGTGCAGGAACCAGGGTTTTTAACCATGTAGTGACTGGGGCCCATTTTGCCTCCTAACAAGGCTCCCTGTTAATCTGTAACCTCGCGTTTTGGTGTTGCAGTGGGCACTGAAGAAGAAATAATATGAAGAAGGATGATAAGAAGCCTGAAAGCTTCTAAACTATGCTGTTTTAGCGAGAGTTAAAGGAACATTTGCCTTCCTTTCCAGATCATGCCAGCAGAGTCCCTGGCACAAGTCGTCTCACGAAGGACAAAGCGGAGCAGGGTCAGGGCGCGCATCCGCGGGGAAGCACTGGGAGAAAGGAAAAAGCTGGAAAGGAGAGCCAAGGCAAGACCTCTGGGAAAAGGGACTTGCGGCTGCTCCAGCTGCTGAGAGAAGGAAGGGACATGAAGGGCTGGGATGCGGGAGCCCGATGGCATGGAGCAGCCTCCCCCGGGCGCAGCCGCCCCTCCCTGCCCCCGTGGGGCGCCCGCCGGCCCCCGCCGCCTCTTGGCAAGCGGGCGGCGAGGCTGCTGCCGCTTTCCCGGCCCCAGCATTCGGCTGCTTCCCTTACCTGCGCCTGGAGCTGGCTGGCGTGGCTCGCGGGGCCTGTGCCATGCCGGCCAAAAAGGGAAAAAACAGAAAGCCCAGAACCGTACCCACACGGACACTCACACAGCAGCTTTGCCAGTGTTTGGCTGCAGGGGAAGTCAAGAGGGAAGATAATGAATGTCTTAATTAAAATGCTGGTAATGTTGACTATACAATTAAAATTGTTTTTAAAAAGGTAATGTATAGATGAGCAATGTGGTTAGTGCCTTATTGATACCTGCCCTGGGTGTGTGAAACGGGATAGTTTGTGGGTTCTCTTCAGAAACAAAGATTTCTGTAGTGCCTTGCAGTTAAAGAGATTGCAAAGCCTGAGCTAAAGCTCGGGAATGACACGGGGCAGGAGGCTGTTTAAAGCAACAGGTATTTAACCTGTGTTTTACACAACCTCCTCTGCGTCTGCTCTTCCTCTGCGCAGGGAGGGAGCTTGCAGCAGCCTTTCCAGCTGTAGCGGGACACCTTTGCCCCTCCGGCAGCTTGCTGCCTAGGCTGGCGTGAGCACGAGGAGGGGTCTTTTCTTACCTGCAGAGGATGGCCAGCTTTCAAAAGGCATCAACCTCCTACCAGGCTCCACCTCTTTCACAATCATAATATTTTAGCTTAAAAATAATAACGTGTTAAAGACAATTCTGCATTCCTTTTCTCTAGCCTCTGGCTTTCAAATTGTGGGGTTATATTCAGGTCAGACTGTCAGCTCTCCCTCTGCAACAGTCTAAAGGTTAAATCCCTTTTAAAAAAGAAAATAAATCTTCAGTTCTCACATAATGACTTGGTATCTGGAACTGAGCCTTCACAGAAAAGATCAAATAGCCTGAGCCTTGTGACAGAACTGTAAGAAACGGCAACTCCTCATTATCCCATAGAGTAACATCTCAGTTATGGTATTAAAATGTACCAAAAGGACCCTTCCAGTCTTTGAAAGTTCCCTGAGAAAGATGGCCAAGGATATAGTCCCTGTGACAGCAGCTGGTACTGCTTCTACGCTGTGTGTCAGTCACTTGTGCTCCAGACTCTTACAGTTATTGCTGCTCACTCAAGCGTCACATTGGGTTAAATTGGGTGGTTGTGGCATGCAAAGTGGTAACGAGATGTGGGATACTGAGCAAAAGTTAATGACTCATGGGCACTCAAAAGTGGTTATGAGTGACTGCTCGACATTAAACCCCTAGAAAGTTTGAGAAGAGCAGAGATGGAGGGACTACGCAGAGAACAGCTTGTTCTCCCTTGAGACGCTTTCCTTAAAAAGAGATCAGGTTCCTTGTCCCATTTGGACCCAACCATGAGCTCATCTCAGCCTGCGCATGCTTCTCCAGCAGCTGCAGCTGTATTACAGCAGCCTCTGTGCCTGTGCTAATGGGATAAAAGCATTTCCATGTGCTCTTTTCATTCAGAGAGCATACGCCCCTTCCCACAGCCTCCAGTGTATCCTCATTCCCTTGAAATGGATCCAAATATTAAAGCCTATTAAATTTAATTATTGCTAAAAATTTGGAAGGAAACAAAATCTTATGGCCACTTTAAGCTGTTTCAAGATAGGTATGTATAAATCACAAATGTGCAATCGCTTATGGGAAATTCAGAAGCCAGCAGAAAGCAGTGCGGTGTACCTAAGAGAGCGATCATAAAAATTACACGGTCTTCTCAACCACATGTGTAGGGTTTTGCAGTTCCTGGCCTGGTGAATATGGTTCCTTAGTGAGGGTCTCTGATGGTCAGGACCTGCACGGGAGCCGTGAGGCATGGTGTGGTGACATGCCGGAGGTCTCACCTGCCTTTCCAAGCTTTCATAAACAAGCTCATGAAAAGGTAGATTACTACTGGGACAACCTTGTGCTTTATCCCCAAAATTGTTAAATCCCCCTAATTTCAAATGAAGTCCAGGGGAAGAGCTTGCCTTCAGCCTTTTTACCAACCATGAACAAAACAAAATTTTATTCTAAGAGGTTTTTTTACTTGTGAGAGCGTAGAATGAGGCACACGTGGGAAAGTTTTCTCCCTGTTATATACATCCCTGCTATCCTTCTATGCTATTTCTGATTTTGGAGAACTACTGCTCTGCATTATGCATGGACAGTGGATCAGCCGGTGGACATCTAATCTTTCATTTGAATGGAGCTTTGTGTGTGTGTATATACACATTTAGCATACATTGAGTATATACGCACACACATATTTAACTAGGCTGTGTCTACTCTTCCCTCCTCCCCCTCTTTTTTATAATACAAAAGCTGTTGCTTTCATTAAGTTATGCTGTGGCAAAATAGCACTATAACAAAAAGTAATTGATTTGGGCTATGGTGAGGGGCAGAGTGAAAATAACAATATAGGTGAGTAGCTGTTCTTATGGAGGGGCTGAAGAAAGAAGCTTATATCCTTGTTCTATTGTAGGACTACAACTCAAAGTTCACAGGAAATCTCGGTTTACAATTTAGCATCATCCTCTCTTCTCCCATTAGAGTACCCATGATGACATCTGGCAGCCACAGCAGCAGCAGGCAAGCTCCACTGTGCTTTTTTTTTCTAAAGTATTGATATGTTTTCTGAGAAGCAACCAGCCAATCAAAACAGATACAGTGACTTACTTTGTTTTGCACATACACCACATGCTTCCTAACGTTGTCTTTATTAACAAACTATTTTAGTTTTCTTCTGACATGTAATCACATTACTCTTTCTTCTTGTATAAAATTTTCCTGTAAAAGTTTAAAGCCTCCTGTTCCTGATGGAAAGGCCTCCTGTCTTTCTATTTCTTAAGACCTTTTAGCTTCATACCACACAGAAAAAAAAGCCATTGCTAGCAGATAGGGGAGGTGCTATAAAATATTTCCTGGAAGGGGATATAAAAAAGCATATATCATGTTTTACGGAGGATGCTGCACCCAGTATTGTGGTTGGAAGAGCTGTACTGAATCACTGTTTTTTCACATGGAGATGGGACTGTTTGCTAATGCCTGATGACAATATGTGTTGATGAAGCTTGTCCTCTAGGTTGAGCTCTAGCAAATGCTGATAAATTCCAGACTCAAGCATCTTTCGGAAACATTAACCTTTGCTAAATAAACATCTTTTCCTCTTCTCTCTTGCATGTAATGAATGTTTTTAACACTGTTTGCCAGTCTTTCTACAAGTCATAACAGATGGTCGCTGCTTCTAATGAGATAATAGTATTACCTAACCCTTTCCTTGGGAAAGAAAAGGTTTGGGCTTGATTTTTTGCTGTCTTACCTCTTGATTTCTGTTAAGTGTCTTGCATTTGTCACTAGTATTTTCTGTCAATGACCCTGATGACAAAGATAAGAGGAAAGTTTTTGGCTGGAAAATCTATTGCCAGTTTTAAATGGAAGAACAGCTACTTCTCTTGGTATTGTTCTTTAACTTGGTCACCTTCTCTGTTCATAAAATGCAAAAGGGAAAGCTCACTCCAAAAGTCTGCAAAGAAGCAGAGAGCTGATAAGGGCCGACTATCACAGTGATGTGGTAGATCTACGCTGCTCTCAGAGACAGGTCTTGGGACTGTTAAGAAACACCCCTTCTCCTTGATCTACCCACAACCTGTTGACACAATTGCTTAAAGGATATCATGTTGAGACCCTCTGGGTGTTTTCTTTGGGTGTTCTTGGTGACATGCTAAGCCAGCTGGCTGAGTTTTACTGAGGTACTAAAGTGGCACATATGCTTATACATGCAAGGAATCATACGCAGTGGCAACTGGCCTCTAAAACAGGTTGGGTTCAAGCTCCCAGGTCCAGCATTTGTACAGAGAGAGATGGAGCCTTGAGAACTGCCCACTGGTGAGGTGAGGCTGCTCTCAGAGGCATATGTTTGTGCTGCTGAGAACCTGAGCGCTACCAAAACGGACACGCTGGGAGTGTTCAGGAGCATGCTGGCAAGATGGAGTCTTTCTGCAGCATGCTCCCATGTGTGCATGTGAATGGCAGAGTGAGAACAGAGACTCCTTAGATTCAGAATATACTTGATTCCTAAACATTTCAAGAAACTATTTGGCCTTTGACATTGATGACATACCATAGAATGCTAATAATAGCATGCCTGAACTTTTGTTAGAAAAATAAGCACATCCCTCAGTAATTCCCACACTCCTAGGTTAAATCACCACAATATCATATTAATGCTAGGGCTGATGAAATACAGAGGAATAGTAAAACCTCAGCTGAATAAAACTTGTTCTCCTTTGAACGATCTTTTTTATGAGACTGAAAAGAAGAACAATAAGATGTCAGCTAGTCATTTGTCAGCACCACCGCTCTTGGACACAGATAGGGGTGACAGGATGCTCTTGTTGTCCCACCCTCTTCACAAGTGTCGAGATCTTGCACAAAGCTGATGATGTTCTGCTGAATTATTATGGCAAATGCAGTTTCATTAACTACCCTTAAAATAAAGGAAACATGAGTAAGAGGAAGAATTCACTGAGTTAAGATAGAGGAATTCCTGGAAGGAAATACTATGACAAGCTTGGAGAGGAAGCTCAGTCTGAAGGTTAGGCTGTACTGCTTTTGTTAGTTTTTTGTGTGATGAATAAAATCTATCTCCAAGAGGAGTTCAAGCTTGGATACTAATTCTAGGTCTGCATGTTTTCTCAGCACAAAGGTAGGGATTCAGCCTGTTCACACCCACAAACAGTATGAAACTGATTATTCACAAAAGGGGAAATAGTTGGATTTATGCCAAAATTCCTTAGTATTTACTATTCATGCATGTAGGAAGAAATGAGTAACAGAAATCTGTGAGTGCAGACAGGGATAAAAGTTCATTTCATTATGAGGAGACCTGGTTTTAGCATGAATCTTGGTGGATGTAGTAATTAACAGAATAATACTGTTTCCACAGAGTCATTATATAGAAGATAGCTGCCCTGGTACTGAACTCATTTCTCACCTCTCTGGACATGACATTCAAAACCGTGCTGTTTTTTTGATACAAAAATTCAGTGTCTGGGTTTCCTGGGTACCTCTTCTGAAGGCAAACAAAAACTGTGTATTAAATCAGGAAAGATAGAAGAATATGAAAATGAGCAAAATGAATTGATATCTGCATACTTTGAGTGGTTTGAGTTATCCTGAGGTTTACTTGCTGGTGTTTTTATCCCCTTTATGCTATCAGGATATCCTGTTGCTATAGGCTAGTGTGGAATGCACTCTGCTTTAATGGTCAGAGTTCAGTGGTTTCATCGTAATTTCACAAGCAGAAATCTGGTCCTTCACAAAAATTTTTTTTTTCCCAAGAGGCTAGGCATATGCTGGGGAAAACTAATGTATCACAAATTTCAAGTCTGCAAACTCTTGTGGGCTTCTAAGACTGTAACTACAGAGAAATTACAGCATAGAGACTTCACGGTGGTAGCGGTGGCGGGGCATAAAGCATAATACAGCATACTCCTGGAATGCATCAAGTGTACTTGCTTTACAATCATTCAAAGTAGGAGGAAAATAGTTGCCATTTTGAATCTTCTGCCTTCTTTTTGCACGTAGAAAAAAGAATCTTATGCATTAGAAAGGTTTAGAAGGAGAGTTCGTGTCACGTCTCGGGAGCAAAAGATACCGTACAGCGTTATAGGTGGCATTACCAGCAAGGATCAATAGAGCCGCCTGCTGTGTACAGTTTTAAAATTTTATTTTAACATTGCTAAATGTGGATCTGGAGCACAGCTGAGGAGCAACCGAAACTACAGAACTTCAGCTTTTCGCTGCAAATAGAAAAGTTTTCGCAGTTCCTCCAAGAAACCGGTGTCACGGCTGCCTCGAAGGGAGCCCGCCGAGCCTTCCTCCTCCTCTCTGAGTCGCTCGGCGTCGAGGCGTCCAGCTTGTCCTCACCCGGCGGGCAGGGCCGAGCGGAGGGAGGGGAGGGCAGGGGAGGGGAGGGCAGGGGAGAGGAGAGAGAGGGAGGGAAGGCAGGGAGGGGCGGGGAGAGGGAGGGAGGGCATGGGAGAGGAGGGGAGAGGGAGGGAAGGCAGGGGAGGAGAGGGGAGGGGAGAGGGAGGGAGGGGAGCGAGAGGGAGGGAGGGCGGGGGGGGGCGAGGTCGGCAGGGGCTGAGCGTCGCTGGTCCTCCCCCTTGGGCTCCCCTGTCAGCGCATGCTCTCCGGTTTGTTCTGCCTGCTAACAAAGAAACGGGATTGATTACGTCAATAAATGACCATTAAAAAGTCTATCTCAAACCACCTCCTCGCTACCGCAGGATTTTTTCCCCCGTCCTTAATTGTGTATCAGAAAAGTTTTGGGGGGTGTTTTCCTGAGCAGCATCTCTTTCTGATCTTCTAATAGCTTTTTCAGTTTTTGTGTGTTCATGAGTTTGGTGTTCATGTGTTTGTTATTCTGTTGTAATGTAGATGTGCATAAGATGTGCATCTTCCGCAGAATACTTACAGTTCTTCCTTTTCCCACTTCTCTGTCTCATCATTTATCACCCCATCCACTTCTTCATGCTTATTTCTACCATCAGCATTTATTCTGTAAGTGTCATAGGTACCTAAAAACTGAAACCAGTGACAGAATCATTATGATAGATGATAGCTATCTTGGTAAACAGAGGGTTAGCTGTAAGTTTGGGGACACATTTCCTTAAAATTGCTAAGCCTTCTGGCGGTTGACTTCACCGTCACCTTCAAACCTCACAAGTCAGGTTGGTGTGCGCTGAGGAACGAGGAGGTAACAAAAGACATTCTTTCACTTCAGAAAGGAACCCGAATACAGACCGGGTATGGATGGGTTATTTTGTGGATAACAAAAGTAGTGACTGTAGAACAAACATGACAATTTTACCTCTGCTAACTATAGCACAAAAATGTTTCTTGCTGAATGCTTATTACTGTGTTTGCAGATTGACTTCATATGTACCACATGTGCTTATTGTTCTTGTGCTGTGATTTCAAGCTTTTATGAAGTGATAAGCCACAGATTAATAGTTTTAACAGAAGGTGCTCCAGTTGTTAACATGGTAACACCTTGCAAGAGCAATATGTTATGTCCATTTTTGGTTCTAGAAATATGCAACATTCTGCACTTCGAAATACACAAGGTAAGTGCCTAGTTAGTACTTGGATCTGCTCAATATATTATCTTTCACAAATTCCTACCCAGTTGCTCAGTCCTGCTATAAAAATTTGCTGCCTCAGACTGCAAAATAAGAATTCATTTCCCAGGAATCTCTTTAGGTACAAGCTGTGAAAGCAGATCTGGACGTTGCAAGCACATTTGCTCTTGCTTAATCTTACTCAAAACTGAACTGATTACTAACACTAGTATAGTAACAGGTGTTCAAATACGTACAAGTAAGTTATTACCCTAGCTTGGAGGAATCTTTTTTTTTCCCCTTGTCACAATCAGGTTATCAGTGGCATATAGATGAAATCCTACTCACGTTCAGCTCAGTAAAAACTCTGCCATTACTACTATAAATAAGTTCCATAGTAGCAGGATTCCACTCTGTGACTGCAGCCAATATCAATGAAAATTTTCAAAACAGGGTACCAGGTGTATAATGGTCACAGTGGTCCAAAGAAAGCCAAACAGTGGTGCTTTGATCATAATAAAAATTAGGGAACTTTATATTTATTTACATTCTGGATATCTTAATAAACAAGAGAAAATTAAATGAAGTTACCTTGTTAAAACTTTCCTTTATTTGCATCATGAAGGGGACAGATGAGGACAAAAATACCAAATCTGATGTCTTTACAGTAACTCCTTTCAAACTGCCCTTCTGAGTAGGCAGTGCATGAAAGCATTTGCCCATGAATAATATCTTATTAAACTGTCATGATTTGATGTGACACATTTTTCTCCCAATTTGCATGCCTGATAATAGACTTCCTAAATATTACCTTCAGATCCATTGGCAAAAAAGTAATCCATCTGAAAGAAACATTGGATCAAATGTTGGCGATGGGACAATCTCAGGGCCACATCTGAATGTGAGACAAAGGGTTCAGGCCATTAAAAGCTATATGGTCTATTGCCATGCTAATGTTGAGTTCTTTGCGTAGTGTGGCCTTGTTGCCTCATAAACACGTTTCCATGACTCATTAAATCCTCTGAAATAAAAGCTCTCTCAATTCCAGTACAGTGGAGCAGTCATTTTTCTATTTAATTATAAACAGGCTACATAATGAACTACCTAACTTGTCCCCTTTCTGAAGGAGGAGAATGGTAAGTGACCTCTCCTTTCTCTAAACAGTACCAAAATCCACTTTGTGTGAAAGATGAAGGAGTGGAAAGTCCTTGACAAAACAAAAGGGGTGCATAAGGAAATGCCAGCTGGGCGACTAATTTTTTACATAACAAGTAAGAATATACGTTTTGTGAACCTATTTAGTATTCAGTTTAAGAGAATATAGTAACCATAGCAACCCCTTATCACCTGAGACACTGCAACATCTTAATGAAATGTGCACCAAATGCCCTACTAATATTTGTAAAATGCTGATGATATTATCTCTTGGAGAGAGCTATGCTGAAACATAAATATGTAAAAATGCTTGAGATTTGTGATTCCCCTGTCTACTCTCTGTTTTCTCCTTGCCCTTCTACTTTGTTTATATATATCAGGTTTTTTATCGAAAGCGAAAGATTAATGGGTACAAGGAGCCACTGGAGGGAGCAGGGTGGTGGACACACATCACTCTTCACCCGCAGCATGCCTATAATAACCGCCCTCAGCGAAGGGTTCTGAAGGCTCTAGTGGTTTGTGGTGGCCAAATAGCAGCAACATAAAGGGAAAGGTTTCCCAAAAGGCTTGAACATGGGATCTAACAGGAAGGCATTCAAAAATAATGAGGTAAGCACAGATCCCTCCCTTAAAGCAGTCATCAATTTACAAAGACAGTTAGAATCATAGAACAGTTTGGGCTGGAAGGCACCTTTAAAGGCCATCTAGTCCAACCCCCCTGCAGTGAGCAGGGACATCTTCAACTGGATCAGGTTGCTCAGAGCCCCGTCCAACCTGACCTGGAATGTTGCCGGGGATGGGGCATCTATGGGGCATCTACCACCTCTCTGGGCAACCTGGGCCAGGGTTTCACCACCCTCATTGTGAAGCATTTCTTGCTTAGATCTAGGCAAAATCTACACTCTTTTAGTTCAAAACCATTACCCCTTTTCTTGTGCCACTTACTTTATTTGTAGGCTTCTGAATCACGTAAGGCCATAACAATAATGATCTTTCTGGCTGCTGCCATTTTAGACTTTGCATTTCGGGTGCTCTCCCTTCCATTTCAGCTTCCAAGCTGCAACTGGTCAGAGCTTTACACTTCTGAAGTCTAAAATGTGGGTATGGCAAGTGAATTTTTCTGCGGTGTTATTTCTGTGCCACATAGCCTAAGGCTAAGGACACCGGGATGGCCTGCAGAGCTCCCCTGCTGAAGTGTTGTCGACTTTTCTGAAAGGACTCTGTGCTTTGTCCTTTTTTTGTGGTGGACTTTATTTTCCCTGTCTGTAGACTACTTAGAGAGGCAGGTGGTTATCACTTAGCTGAAGATCTCAGTGAATTCAGAGTTCCTTTGATACAAGATATATGGAAACTGCATTTAAATCAAGGAAATCTTTCATTTCAAATCCTCGGTATGATTCTTTTTTCTCTCTTACTTCATTGTGAAGTGCTATATACTGTGTATATAGACCTCCACTCCCGAGTACACATGTAGAAGGAGGGTAGCAAAATCAACAGTTACCAAGTGATTTGGTAATCGGGCACCATGGCTGCACAATTCAGCCTAATTCCTCTGTATGTGCTGAGGCATCTTCGTGTCTACTTGTGGTCTGCAGCACCATGTAGTAGCAAGTCCTTCACCCTTAATTGCAGGTGGTAGATGGGAAACTGAGAGCACTGAAAGCATGGAGTTGGCTGGATTATCCTCACTGGAGCTGACGGGTTTAGCTGGACATCACTCCCAATTCCCATTGACATGAAGGACCGTCTTGTTGCCAAGAGGTGGGGAAAAGGCCTCTACGAAATGGGAGTTAGGACCTTTGCATATCATTGCAGTTTCATAGTGTATTACAGTAATACACAAGCTAAGGAAGATGTTGGAACAAGAGGGAGAGATAGTATGAGCATATGTGACAAAGTGTGGCCTTAGGGATCAAAACCTATATGAAATAGTTTAGAAAGCATGCATTAACCTTCGCTGTTGGGGTAACGTGCAGTAGCAGCTACTTCTATACTTTTTCTTCCTGCTGTTGGTGCAAAATAATGATGTCCGAGACTCTTGCAGGCAGGGGTTGGATGTCTCTGTAAAAAAATCACACGTACTCATGAATATCTGCAAGTTTCAGCTTTGAAGTGACAAATGCGGACTGATAACAAACTGTGGCAGTAAGAGATGCAAAAATTAAAGCCTAGTGGTGAGCATTTTATTTCTGTGCTGGCCTTCACATTCCCAGTCTTACCTGAATCAGGTTTTCTGAGTTACTGGATCTTCATGAAAAGTTTAATACCAACTATGAAAAGATAGTTTTCATGGACCTTTCTGGTTTTTTATTGTAGTATTTTTTATAAGAGTAGTTTATAAAATGAGAATCAAAGGATTGGATTATAAAACTGGTTTGCCTGGAACCTGGAGAAGTACATTATCTTTGCAGTCATTGTCTTTCATCGCCAGTGCCACTTAACAAAAAGGGAGGCCTGAGGAGTGGACACATCTGGAAATTCGAGCTAAATAAAGTCAAAATTCTTTTGGAAACTGGTAAACCTACACTATATATGTCTTTAATTAAAAGGAATGAGGTACAGTGGCTCATAAAAGTACCATCTGAAAACAGTTTAAAGGTTAGAAAAGGGCTACTTGGCACAGATGGAAGGGTGAGACCTGACCAGACCAGTCCTCCCAGGGCAGTTCTCCCAACGGGCCTATTTATAAGTCTAGTGTTTCAAACCCCTCCTTAGCTGGTGTACACATAAATAATTCTAAGCAATGCTCCTGGTGAGAAAAAGCATTCATGCAATAGGGAAGACTCTCTGAAACTGTCTTATTTTACTGCTGTGACTAACGCTTTGTGATATCTACCCACGTCCTTGAATTACTTAATTTAAAATTCTCTGGTAAGAAGGTTCTTTGATTTTCTTCTATATTCTTTGCCTGTTTTTCTCATCTGAAGTTAGAAGAACCTGATTTTTTTTGGTGTAAAACTTCCCACGTAAATGTATTACATATTCAGTACGAAGGGCCTCGCTGAAGCAGTGGGAAGGGATAGCAATCTGATAGGTAATCTGACCTTGATGGTAACCCCAGTGAACTCCAGAAGCTTATGAGGCAAATCATGAGTCACATATGTTAGCAAATTCTCAGCTGTATGAAGAGGTTTTCCTGGGCAGTGTCTAAGGACTTCAGGTTTGGGTTTAGGCTTTTTGTTGTCATTCCCCAGTCCACGCCCCGCAGACCTCATCTCACCACAAACATTGCAATCCCTTGGCATCCTGGCTAGGGAAATATTTCTCTCAGTTGTAGGGAAGACAACCTTAAGAATTCTTTCTTTTTAAAGGAAAAAGTACAAGAATATACATTAATTTTTACTTGAAGAATTAGAATATATTTCTCTTACACATTCATGCGTGCACGCACACACACGATTTCCTAGAAATAATTTCAGGAGTCTATTTGTTGCGTTGTCTGATTAATACTGTCTTTCCCACTCTGGCTACTTATATTTAGCCTAGAAACTTGCAGTCACATCTACAAAGATTAGTCTTTTTGTGTCTTTCATTCCTGCTTATGGAAGACCCTGTTCTGCCCTCATCACAATAACGTCTTAAAGATGTTTTAGTTTTTATAGATTTATTCTCTCCTTTATTATCCTCAGGAAGGTAAAGGCGGCTTCAATCCACAGTTCGAGAATTAAAATGGGGAGATAAAATGCTTGCCTATGGACATGCAGGCAGCTTACAGGTGCTCGTTCGTATTCCTGTTGTTTAAGATACGATTCTCTGTCCGTTTACGTCGCAAGGTTTCCATCTGACCTGGTTGCTGTACAGATGACAGAGAGGTAACTTTTGCATCTCCTGTCCCAAGAGGTTGCCTATTTCACAGAAGCCCTTTTTCCATGTGGCAGGCAGCTGGCATGGGTAACCAGGGCATAGGAGAGAAGAAATAAATGAGAATTCCCTATGGCAATATTTTGGGGGGGGGCAGGGAAAGTAATTTTCTCATGAAATTATGTTTCATGAGAAAATGCAGATTGCTGACAAATTTTTCTGCCTAGAAAAATGGAACAAAAGATTTTAGTCCTACTTGAACTTTCTGACAACTTTGGCTCTGTTGATCTCAGTTGAAACTTCTGATCTCAAGTCAGTGAAATATTGGTTGGTTGTCCCTCCAGTGGCAGTTTGCTTCATGGGGTTTGTAGAGAGATGCCTGAGCTCCATTTTCAGCTCAGGGTGACCAAAGCTGTGTAGTGTCATTACAGGGAAATACAGCAGAACTTTGAAATATCAAATGTTTTCTGAGAACAAGAAATGTGGAAAAGAAAACAGGGTGCAGAAATATTCCAATTTTTCACGTTAATGCCTTGCCTCAGCTGGGGGGTTGCAAAGATATTAAAATGCCAGCATTTCTTGTGCCTTGGAAAGTTTTGCAACACAGAGATCTCTCTATAATTCTTTCTGGACATGGCATAGTCCCAACAGTGTTTAGAGTTTCTTGCTTCTGGCACAGACTTCCGCATGGTATATGATTATGTCTAACCTGCTGTGTGCAGGTTGAAGAAAAACTCTCTTTTAGAGCAGAATGGCTTAATTGTGAGAATGTTACACATTTTTTGGTAAACCTGTGGTTAGGAGCTTTCATATGGAAAGGAAGGTTTTGCAAGGTTTGATAGTCTCAGCTAACACACACATAATGGGAGTTTGAGTGGGTACCTACTTGCTTCAGGTGAGAATTTATTTAGGTTTTAATTTGTTTCAGTGAGAGCGTGGAAAGATGCCTCTTCATCGAACTTGTGCGATCATATATTTGGATATAACTCCTGGAATAGCAGAACAGTATAGTTTTTGACAGCTACTGCTTGACATTTGGCTGTAAAAGGCATATATCATACAGCTTTTGTTGCTTGTCTGTATCTTTATATGCTTAGCTTGAGTCATTGCATGACTGATTTTGCAATTGGTCACTAAATAAGTAGTTGTTGGTTCAAAATGCAATGAAATAAAGTTACTCTTTTTTTCTGTGCTAATGGAGGTTACAGAAACATAAGGCAATTTTTATCCTGTTACTTTATCATTGTTTTCATGAAGGTTTCTTAAGATTGGAATATTAAGAAAGAACTATTATCTATTACTTTTAAGAGTAATGAGGTATAATTATCACTGAAGTATCAACTAGTTGTAAAATCCTGGAAAATAAAATGGAGCAACAACAGTGAACTAATTATGATTTCCATTTAATTCTGCGTGTGTGTGTATATATATATATATACACACACTAGAGAACAGATGTTTTAGGAGCTCTGAACCTGTACAACATCCTTCTTTGTTGGTCTTTTCAATTCACTATACTGCTATATAGATTTGGAACAGACTATCAGAGTCTTCTTATCACTACTTTATTACACATGAATGTGCACCAACTTGTTCAGCCTAGCAGATCAAGTATCTGCCTTGTAGCAGATGTGGTAAAATGAAATCCAGCAGATATTATTCTTTTGATTAAAATACCTTAATCAAAAAGTCTAGTCAGTGTTGTCATTAAGGCAAGTGCAGATGGATTGTTTTTCACTACCTTTCTGTCTGTCTGAGCTGTGGGTTACTAATTAATGTAAGTGATGGAAGAAGAAGTTGTCCTGAAGACATCTTCCTTGCTCTGTTGCCTGTGGCTGGTGCAGCCCCAAGTGAGATCAGAGCAGTTTGAGGGATAGTGTAAATAACCAAGCAAGGGTGAATGGCCATCTGAGGACCACTCCACCAAGAGGACTCCAAGGTGCTGTGATCTTTCTCATCTCTGCCTGTTTTAGTGATACCCTGCCAAAAGGCTGAGTCATCTTGCTTGATGAAAGTCAATGAATTTCCCAAAGGTCTGCCTTCAGGACATAAAATCATAGAATCATAGAATTGTTTAGGTTGGACCTTTAAGATCATCAAGTCCAACCGTTAACCTAGCACTGCCAAGTCCACCACTAAACCATGTTCCTAAGCACCACATCTACAAATACCTCCTCTTTTAAATACCTCCTCTACCACACCTACACGTCTTTTAAATACCTCCAGGGATAGTGACTCAGCTGCTTCCCTGGGCAGCCTGTTCCAGTGCTTGTGCACTGTGGCTTTCAATGTGTATTTGTAAATTTAAGGGTGTCTGACGTTGCTGGTCTTACTTTTAAACTTCTGTTGGAAAACGTGTGCATTTAAATACCCATGTGTCAGACACTCTGCCAGGGTATTAGTTTACCTTCATTGCATTCACTGCAGCGATGTTGATAAAAGCAGTTAAGTATGGCTTTGTGAGATCCAGCTCTGTGCATTCTTGCATTCAGAAATATTAGCTATATATTTTAAAATCGTTGTGTGACACTTTCACATCTTGAGAACAGTTTTTCATATTAACACTACTTCAGAGTTTTTTTCCATTTTTTATACTGTCTTCTCAGAAATTTGTCTTAATCTTGCAACCACATATTTTGTGGTTATCTTCTGGTGGTTATTTTTACACTCCAGTGTTGCCTTGAGTTATATATTCTAGTGTTATCTGGGGTTGTTAAACAGTATTTTGTATTCTGGACATCCTGCTTTTCCTGCAGGTGCCAATTTGAAACTGCCGAGGGAGGGACTATAAAAAACATTAGAAATGAATTTCAACGCCAATAGTTTGAGTGTGAATATTACCTTTCCCTCTCAAGGTGCAACAGTTAGCTGCTTGTTTAATTTTTAAAAAAACGTGTCTTTATTTTTATCAGTTGTCTATACTGCAAATTAAAGGCAATCTATATGTGATTGACTTCATACCTGAAGATGTTGATTTTCAAGCTAGGTTTGTTTCTTTCTAACCTATGTGCTGGATCATATTTTTTCCTGCTGCAGCTCTTTCACTCCGACCATATAATCAGATCCTGGGGTCTGGTCTGTCTCTATCTGGCACAGCTCCATAAGGAGACAGAGTGGTTCTTCTGTCTTCAGTGAATATTGAATTCTCTGGGCCCAGAAGGATTTCCATGGCAGCTGGAATTCAGCTAATGAGAGAAAGTCCTTTTCTCCACTTTCCATTCTGTGCTCCTTCTGCAAGCTGGTGCAGGCCTAGCTTGGTCTGGACTACATAAAATTGTGTTACACCAAAAAAACCTCCAGTGACCAAGCAATTCCACGTTAGGTTGCTTTGCATCTGGTCCACCAGTTCAAAACTGTCCCTGTGTTTGGTAATTTATTGGAAAAAACAAAACTAATCAAGGAAGGCTGAGGTAACAAATCAGAATAAGCAGAAGATTCAGGTTTTGAAACAATGGTAAATTTTTGGTGTCAAGGTTGTTGTCCTTGCCTAGTCACAACTTAAAACATTCGTGCTTGTCCACTGCATTGATGAGCACTGAACTAAGCCTCATCTCAATAAATTCAGTTGGAATTTTCCAGAATGAGAGATGACGTGCTGTCAAAGAACACACATGTTTTAGTATATACTATGTTTTTATATATGTATATAGTATATTTTAGTATAATACAGTCTAGTATATACTATGTTTTAGTATATACTACGTTTTAGTATAAATATGTGGTATTTGGACATATTGTATAATTTGCAACTAACAATACATGGTGGTGGTGTTTGCCGCACGTGTACAAGAAATCCCAAATCTTTCTGGCTACTTAAACTGGCTCAGGACACACGCTGAAATTACTTCTTTATCTTAAGTAGCAATAGGAAGAAGGATTGGGAGTTAGCACCCACCACCCTGAGCAGTCACAAGCAGCTGACTACTTTCGCCAGGTCAGGAGCGGAACAGCATGGACGATGCTGAAGTTCTTGCTGGTCAATGCCACTGCTACTGGAAGCTGAGCTAAAGTTATCCCGCCTTACCTCTGCTGTAGTGAATGGGGCAACAGGCTGCTTGAGGCACCAGCCCAGACGGAGGGCTCGCACGTCTGCCCTTTTTGGCTGGGAGGTGCTCGGTGTGTCACAAGGAGTGTGGCAGGCACCTGCAGCGAGCAGCAAGGTCACAGCTACTTTGGTACATCTATGTCTGCTGGAGTCACACACAACTCTGAGGGCAGGTTAAACTGAGGATTGACAAGGGGGATCTGACCATTACTACCGATAACCAGAGTTCACAGGACGTAAAACTGCCGATGATTTGGTGTACTTGTTGGCCATTTGTCTTTTAACTTGAATTAACCCCGTAAGGATCCTCTAAAACTATCTGGCTCAAAATGATGACTTTGGTCTCACTTATACAGATCTTTGGTCCCAGTGATGCCTGAACTTACACCTGGCACCACCTCCTCTGGCTGCCTTTCCCTCCGTAGGTTCCCACTGGACAGACTGTAAAAGTTTCTTCCTTCAGGGGGCAGGATCTTCTTTCAGTTCCCCAAAGAGAATATGAGTTTCTCATGGATGCACATACACTTGGGTTATAGATGTGGAACTGGATATTCAGAAGAAGGTGGAAAAAACCAGCACCTGCCTTTTCTTGCATCCCAAGTGACAATGCCTCACATCTAGCTGTACCACTGCATCTTTGGAGGCTGACTACCTTTAAAACCAATTCTCATGCCACTCAGAAGACCTTAAGAAGTTAAGTGCAGAAGCTAGTTTTCTGAATCCACCACATGAGACAGTACTGCTACCGTGCAGGTTGATCACAAAACACATTCCTCAAAAGCGGAAAGTGAATGGCAGAATTAGAATGGGGGCTGTCTATGACACTTGGTTATTTCAATTAAAAAATAGTTTGCACAACACTCTGATTGTGTGTCACCAAGGATTTTTTTTTTTTGGATGCTTTTATTTTTTTGATAACTCTAAAAATGAATTTTTATCCTACAGAACTAACTCATTTTTTGATGCCTGCCACATTCTGCTGAGTTTTCAGAAAAATGCAATTCCCATCCTGTCCTGTAAGGAGTGCATGTTGTATATGAAAAGGCGTGCATTTCGAGAAAAGTTCTGCAACTGTTTTATCTTTATAATGCTGGAATTCTCACTGAATCTTTTGTTATGTTTCCACATGAAACTCTGAAACTGTCCTCAGAAACCCCTTCTTAAAAGCCCTGAAACCACATAGACGTTTGGGGGTGAATCCTTCCTATAATCCTTACTAATTTTGTAAGTTTTGCACCTTTTGCTAAATCGCTTTCACCAGGGAAGTTTATCCCTAAGGCTCTACTTACTTCAGAAAAGCATTTTTATGCTTCTTTTGAATGCATCCTGGAGAGGATTCTCCCAGACTTAACCACAGTAAAAGGTCTTCGCATACCACATACTCATTTCAAGTGGCACGTGTCCACTGAGCTATGTTTGGTGAACAGAGGACAAGCATTCCTGTTAAGTGCTCTTAATGCACCCAGCTCTGTGCGTCGCAGCTGCTTCAAGCTGTTGTGCAAGCGTGCAGGACCAGACCGTCACTGGGGGATCACTGAGTTGGCTCCACGCTGACTGGCCCTTTGCACCATGTGCTGTGTTCATCCCTGGAGATAGTTGGCTTCTGTTGCACATTAAAGCATATAACTGGATCCTTCCACCTGAGGACATGGTCCAGGCAAGAGCACAGTCGGCCCTGGATAAAGTGTTGTGGTGCTTTAAATCAAGTTTTCCCTCCATCTATGCCTTGTTTCTGAGCCAGGCAGGGCCGATATTACACAAACTCCTTTCTTGGTTGGGAGAAAAATCATTGTCTTTAAATGGGAAAAGCAAATGAATAAATTTTTCAGACCTTTTCTTCGTTTCCCTGTGACATACCCAGTGCTAGAGCTTATCATAAGTTAAAAGGAAATATATTTTAAGAAGCCTTTAATTAAAATCCTGGCAGCACATCATTGTAACATCTTTTTCTGCAGTTCAATTCAGTAAGATTTCTTGTGCTGATAGGAATTTTTCTGGATAGTGACTATTTTTCGCATGGGTAGATAAAGCCCTTGCCGAAGCAAATCTGTGATATTGAGTCTTTTCTTTAGACATCATTTTTGCCTGATTGTCCCCTGAGATCAAAAGACAGATTTCCATTTAGAGTGGAACAACAGAGAGACCAACAGGCTTCTGAACTGATATTAAGTTAGAGGTCAAGAATTTGGAGAAGAGTTACTGGTATGAATTTGCAGGTTTGTATTTCTCTGCATTTTTTTTTTAATTCCAGAAAGGTGTAACTCAAACAGCGGTGGCACTTCAGATTTGGGATTTTTCTTTTTTGCCTTTTGTTTGTTTATTTTAATGAAAGCCACCGAGGGGCAGCAGATAGAAGCTGATCTCGTTGCTGAAGTCTTAAAAAAAAATCTATTATCATTTTTTCTTTATAGTAGTATTCTTTCTTATAGCATTTGGGGTCCAGTGTTTTCTTGCACGAGGAACTAAGCTTCAGGAATGAGGGAACGACCCTCTCTAGAGAAGGGAAAGCAGGTGACACTGAGGACGATTTAACATTTGCCACCGAGACAAATGAAGCTTTGCAACGAAACCTTTCCAGCGCCTGTGGATTCACACACACCCCCCTCTGCTCCTTCCGGCAGACAGGCACTTGCTCTTGATGGAGATGGCAGACTGTATTCTACCATTTCCTGCTCATGCCGTTATGTAATTTACGTTTTAGTCTGACGTGAGGAAACCGGTGCTTCTGGAGCGCACGTGGCGCCGACCAGGAGGGGATGCTGCCGCTTCACCGGGCGGCTGTTAGGTGTTTCTGCGTCACTCTGCTGTTTCAGCAGTTTCAACCGGACGTTCACATTTTCTTGCTGACGTCCCGGGAGCCCGCTAAACTTTAAGCTGACCCCGAGCGGTTAGAGGAGAACGGGAGTAACCCCTTCCACCGCAAACCGACTTCCCGCTTTGTAGCCCCAGGCACGCTCCCCAGCCGCCCCTGGAAAGCCTTGCCGAGCCTCCCGCAGGCAGCCTTTATCCCCTCTGCCGCCCGCCCCTTCCTCCTCATTGGCGAGGCTGTCGCACGGCCCGATCCAGCCAACGGCGGCATCCCTGGGCCGCCGTTTGAAATGAGAGCCTGAGGCGGACAGCGTGGCCTCCCCGCTCCTGACTTTTAATAGGTCGGGGAAGGAAGGTTGGGAAACTTGACATTGTCTTAAGAAGAGTTCCCCCGGCAAAGCATTTTAAAAAAAAAAAAAAAAAAAAGGAGGGGGGGAGGGGGGAAAGACATAATAGAGGGGGAGGAGAGGGAGGGAAACTTGCTCACGGTAGGAAAGTTGATGGATTTCTGCCCTGCCGACAGCAGCGCGGTGTGAGCAGCCCGTTGCCGGCTGGATGGATGATGGGAATCTCACCATGAGGCAGGTAAGGAGATGCTGACCACCGGGGCCGGCCCCGGGTAGTACCGGTACCAACTTCTGCGGAGGTCCGGCTGCTTTTTTTAATTTTTTTTTTCTTTTCTTGTTTCTTAGCCTTGTCAAAAATAAGTTTCCGGGGTGGGGGCTAAAAAAAAAAAAAAAGAAAAAAAAATTAACCGATGTGAGGGTTTTTGCTTAATCCTCCCGGTAGGCAGTGATGCCGTCATGCAGGTCGTTGTGCGCTTGGGGTTTGCACGGGGCGTGAAAGCAGTTTGCGAGGGATGTAAATCAATTGCAGTTTGCCATGGTTTAAGTGCATTGTGTAGGCTGCCTCGCAGCCCCACTTGTGACATGCGAAAGGAAAGAACTTGCTGTGTTATAAGCCTAAATATGCCAATAATTCAGCCCGGGGATAATTTATTAAACAGCTCTGCATGAATTCCTTGCCTGCCAGTGCTTTAATCTTTTGATTGTTTTAAAATGTAGTAATTTCAAGCTGTCTTACAGCTTCACAAAAGTACTTTAAGATGGGTTTTCTAGGGTTTTTTTTTCTCAGATTATTCAAATGAGGGGTTTTTTTAAGACTTCTATTCACCTGAGGAGACAAAAGGAGCTTTTCTTCTTGTTCTCGCAGTTAAAAGGCACAGTGGCAAAATGTTTTTTATTCTCGCTGTTCATAGTTTTACAACAACAATGTTCAGTTAGAAGAGCCTTGTGGGAGCAAGGAAAACTGGCTGGGCTGTATGTTAAGACTGAACCAGAGATCTGTCCCAGTTTAAAAAAGCTTTGCCAGTCCACATCTGAAACTTGCACTTAATATGTTATTTTCTAGGTAGGCTATGGGTAAACATGAGGAAATGAGAGAAGTTTTCTAGGTTCTTTTCTGTGTGGGTGTTATTCATCTGGCTCTCAGTGGGACTTTTATAGTGTGTGTCCAGGGAACGCATGTGTGAGGATTTTGCACCTGTAGTGCAAATGGAGCATTTGTTTTCCACTCGCTTTCTGAAACCATGGTGGGAAATCTCAGCTTCCTTACACCAGTTTTCTGTAAGTCACAGGAGGTGGGGAAGGGCGAAGAAAGAGAGAGTATAGGTGATGGGAGGAGGAAATATATTTCTTTCTCCCACAAGCCAAAACCCCGTACTTTTATAGCTCTTTAAAGAGAGAGGGGAATTCTCGTCATCGTGAAGCAAAGTGAAGGTCATTTTATATACTGCATAGCTCAAGTTGGTCCGTTGGATGCACGTAGTCATCAGAAACCATCAGCACCAGAAGAAGGTACTTTGGCACAGGGGGCTGCCAGTGAGGAACGAGAAGCGGCAGAAATGTTACAGGATGGCAATAATAAGTGAAGTGCTCTGTGAAACATGCGCTCCCCTGAAATATTTCTGCCTAAAGCATAAGGCTTCACGGGTAATGAGGATTCATAGAGGGTGGGTTACAAGAGCAGGGCAAGTGAGTTAGAAATGGGGGGGGGGGGGTGACACACGCCCCCCCCCCCCCCCCTCCAAAAGAGGAGGAGAGGGAAGGAGGGAGACATTCCAGCGCAGGAGGAGGTACGGGCACAGGCGGGCCGCTTCTTGCCGGGCCCGGCCCCGCCGGCGGCCGCCTCCCGCCCGTGCCCCGCCGGAGCGCAGCCGGGGGGCGCGTCCCGGGGGCGGGCCGGCTCCCGCGGGGGGGGGGGCGGTGGGGGCGGCGGCTGAAGTGCCGCCGGGGTTTGTTTAAACACCTGCCCGTGAGTGCGCTTTCCCTCTCCCCCTGCCAAGTGAAGTGTTCAGAAGTATTTCTCCGGGTTTGGGCGCTTTGTTGCGCGGAAATATTTTCGGCGCGGCGGGGGCAGCCTGTGCGCGCTGCTAGAGCGGGAGGGACAAAATCCGGGGGGCTGGAAGTCAAGGGAGGGGGCGGGGGTAGGAGGGGTGGCAGAACCACATCGGGTCCCGGCGGCGGACTTCATGTTTTCGTGGGAACTGGAGACTGTGACGAGCTAGGAGCTGGCTGTGCACGATGCCTAGAAAATCCATCGCAGCAGACACTCGGGAGCGGGAAAGTCACGCCCAGCTGGAGCCCCTGCTCCTGCTTCTGGTTTGAAATTGTCATGGGAAAGAGGAACACGCCGAAGTTCCTGACGTTTTCTGACGGCCCTTTTATGGCCCTCCTTATTTATTTAATAAGAGAGCTTATTTAACCTACCCTTCCGCCCCGCAGTCCTCCCTCACTACCGGTCCCGTTGCTTTCCCTGCCCTTCTCTGGTGCTCCCTTCCCCATCCTCACGCCAGCTGGCTATAAGGCACTGAGAGGGTGGGTTAACCCCTTCCTCTTACCAGGCTCTGAGAGCGAGTACTCCCACTTTGAGAGGCTCTCGGTGAGAGCTACGGCTCAATTTGGGGTTGCAGGGTTAACCATCAAGCAGGCAGTGTGTTGGAATGAAACTGTGTATTATGCTGATGACTGATCTGGCCCCAAGGCAGCCCACAGGTACTGAACAATAGCATGTAGCAAGACAAATGCACTAGTTTCCCCAATAGAAGCGCAGGAATTACTGTAAAAGTGTAATATGCAGGCTCTTGCATTGGTAAGATTCAACCTACTTTACTACTGTGCCGGGACAATAGTCTCTAGCAGGTAGCAGGGGTTGGTGTAAATGTTGTGTTGAGATTTGTAAATGAGATGGTATAAAGAAGCAGTTGGTTTTAGGTGATAACTGAAGATGTCAGCAAGAGGTGTCTCCTCGCTGTCTGATAGACTGACCTCACATACAAGTTCCAGTAACAAAAATGGGAAAATTTCTGTCCTATTGCTGTGCATGTGACGTGGAAAAGTACACTGGTCACCATGTACCTGTAAAAGTTTAAGCAACCACAGGAAAAATACCCATTTAGATGTGCTAGCATGCTATAAGACCAGTGTTAGGAAGCAGAAGTGCAACTTTTAAAAAGTATCTAACATGGTTGCAAGATAAAAAAGACAGCTAACCTGACAAGAAAAAAATCCTTTGCAGGTAACATGTTTTCTGCTTTGCAGAGTAGTCAGCTCAGTTTATTACTTAAAAAGAATTTCCTTAGTAAGGAAATTTGCGAGCAATGGAAACTCCTGAGAAGATGCTTAGCCTTCGTGTGGTAGAACAGTGGTTTCATGTGGCTGGACACAGATTCCCCGGGTTTGCTACAGAACTGGAGAGGGCACTGTGGGCTCTGTTTTAAGTCCCCTAAGCCTACTTCACAGAAAATCAAATGTTTGGTGAATTTTAATACTTCATTTTCACTCACTTTCGCCCACAACATGTCCCTGAAGTGCAGCTCGTGGGAGTGTCATTGACAACAACTACAGCTCCTTATTTTGGCCTCTTCCTGTTGAAGTCCCATTGACTTTGATCGAGGCAGACTTGAGCCCTTCATCACATAAAGAGATTCAACAAAACAACTGTTAGAACTGACAGGCCACCTAAAAATGAAAAACTGCGCTTCTAAGGCACACAAAGCCATTACAATTACTTAGCATGACTGCAGTCACATAGCTTTTAGCATGCATATAATTCACCAAGTGAATAAATGCTGCATACAATTTCAGTGCAAAACACATGCAAAATTCAAAATCATCCCCTTTCTTTACAGCTGTTTAAGTTCCTAGCATGTGTTTCTTATTTCCTATTTTCTTTTGCATACCTTTTAAAATTCTTAATGTGTTCCTCAGTAGAAAAGCTGTATTCTTATCCTGGAGTGCTGTAATCCTCAGCCTTGCTTTAGGAAATTCTCTTTTAAAGTTCACCCTGGGATGTTTTACTGCTTGTTTGGTCTGTAAAGGAAGAACGAGCATCTTGGAGAATACTGCTTTTTTGTGTGTGTACCGCGCAGAATAAAGAAAACAAGTGAACAGAGTCCGCAGGCTGGGAGTGTATCGGTTAATTAGCGGCTGGACATTGCTCGGTAGGAAGCCTGGCGAGGTTTTTTTTGTGCGTGTGTGTATGCGTGTTGTCTGCTCCCTTTGATCACTTGTGTGGTAAATAGACATGCAGGGTAGCTATAGCAACATGTGCTGTAGGTTGGTGGGAACAGAGGGGACGGGATCCCTGGACAAAGGGTAGTTTGTTAGAGTGGTTGGTTCTGATTAGAAAAAGGTGGCACCAATCAGGGCATTTAGAAACATCATTTTTTGCAAAACGCAAATGGATGTTATCGGTTTCAAAGTAACATTTGTTTCTGTAGCTCTGAAAGAGCAGATCATATGGACGGTTGGGGAGGAAGGGGGAGGGATAATAAAAAGCAGAAGCAAAACCCTGTAAAATGTTCATCCTGGATGTGCTCTTTCTGGTGTTGCTGCACCATCTATGCATCTTGCAGGAAAGCATTTGTAGGAACCAAATCACCACAGAAGATGCTACAGTTAGTAATGTTTTTAAAATATGGCTTTAGAGGTGCCATGATGATAACCTGGTGTTATGTAGTACGTCTGATCCCCTACCTTTCTCCAATTTCTAAAAGTCCTGTGTACAGCTTGCGATCAAAAGATACTGCACCTATTTCAGCAGCCTACCTGTAGAGGTCAGACTTGAAGTTCTCAAAACCTTCACATGCTGGAGTTTCAACCTAAAGCTATAAAAATACGAACCCAGGCATAGCCACTTTCCTCATTAACTTTATGTGGAATACTCTTAAAATAACGCTGGTTTGTCAGTGTCGGGTTGTTAAGTAACACTGCATTCTGCATTGATGGCAGCCTGAAATACCTCGACGTTCAGCCTCGTCTCGTATCTTGAGCAGAGACCAGCCTAAGGCTTTTATTAGCACCTGAATTATTTAGATGTGTATCTCCCTCTCTCTGATCCCCACCAGGCCTCCTGCCTTTGATGAGATCTGTCTCCAGCTCTCCCCCTCCCGCCTGCCCAGCACTCTGCCGCGCTGGCTGCCGGCGTCCCACCGCTGCCCAGGCCCAGGGCTTCCCCGCTGGGGAGGGACAGGGAGGCAGGCAGCGGCACGGAGGGCTTCAACAGCTTCCGAGCTCTGCAAAAAGTTGTCAGACCTCAGAGTTCCTCTGCAGAGTAGCACCAGAGGTAAGGGGTCTGCTGGAGCCTGGGGTTGAAAAAAATGAACTGCTGGGAACGAGGAGCTCGCGGTGGTGAGTGCTCAGGGGATGTGCTGAAGTTCATCTCAAAAAACGGGTAGATGTGACACTTTCGGGACATGGTTTAGTGGGGCATGGTGGTGTTAGGTTGACGGTTGGACTTGATGATCTTAAAGGTCTTTTCCAATCTTGATGATTCTGTGATTCTATGAAATGCTTCATCATTTGGAAAAAAACTTGATTTGGCTGTGGGTGAAGACTGAGCTGAGAGAAGGGAGCAGCCCTGTGTTTGCACACAACCATGTGCATAGCCTTTTGAATGTGCACTGGAGTTTGTTTGAACTGAATTTCAGACTTCTTAGGGTACTCCATTCTTCAGCCTGTTCTTGTGTTCGAACTCTTTTATTACAGTCGGGCAGCTTAGAGCTTGTAATGCTCTAGCAAGCTGTAAGGAGTTACTGTATATCCCTGAGATCCCTGGCTTGCAGTGCGGAATCCACCCTGTCTGAAAGCTTGGAAAGTTGCTAAAGAGTAGGAAGCTGATTTTGATCTCTTTTCTAAACAATAAAAGTAACTCTTAATTCTTTAAAATTCTTTCCTATTTGCTGTCATGTCATGGTTGTTTATCATTATTATTTATATCTTCCCAGGGGGATGTGGGAGGACAAAAAAGCTGGCAAATAGGCGATGTTTCTTTGGCCCTGAAGTATGATAAAACTATTTTGATTGCATAAGAGTTGAGATAGCTGGGTGCAAGAACAATTTTAAGATAGTAAAACAAATAAAAGACAGTCCAGGCTTTTACAGCCGGCTTAGTGGGACAGTAAATGAGGAGATCCACGGGGATGATAGGATTTTTCATTGTAGTGTGGTAGACTGTAATGAAAATATTTATGGAGGGATATTTCATTGCCCTAGCAAGGAGCTGGTGACATGCTATGACAGTTGCTCCCCATTTTGGGGCAGGGAGGCTGACGTATTTCTCATGCTTCTGGCGGCGCCGACAGCTTCCCCTCAGGCGGCACCCCGGCTGCCTCGTGCACCTGCGGGCCCACGGCATCACCCGCCGCCTCCCTTCGGCACCCCTGCGTCCCGAGCAGGTGCCCATGACTAATGGCATTAACTTGGCTCTTTGGGTCTGCAGGTATTTAATTAGTGAGCAGCTGCAGCAGGAGCACTGGGAGACCCTTACCAGAGCAGTAGGTCGAGCTCATTTGTGATACCGGCGAGCCAAAGCACTACTTAGACTCAGGTGAAGAGAGAGCTCACTCAGATGAGATGTCCCCTGACCATCTCTAGTGTCTCCACTTCTGTTTTTTTATTAGAACCTTTATTCTGCACATTAGCTGAGACTGGTGCTTTCTTCCCAAAAGTACCAAGAAATCAGTACTTTCTGGCAAAATGGTTCTCAAAAAAATTATCTTATTTTTTTCAGTAGTTGTCCCATATGGAAACATGATCCCTCTGTTGTGGTTGTTGTTGTTTTGCTTTGTATTTTTTTTTTTCTTCCTGAGAGGTAATTGTAGATGTAAGAAAAGAAGAGAAGCACTGCACATTTACATATATATATAGAATTGGAGTTGCCAAATCTGGCTACTCCATCATAAGAACAGCCAACATCCCCATTTCAAGGTACGCTTCATCACCAAGCAAGCTTCAAAAGCATTGGAAGGGGTTTTCCCCCCCTAAGATTATGTTAAAAGATTGTATCAAAATTCATGTATTCTACAGAAGGATGTAAACTCTATTGGCAACTTCTGCTTTGTGGACCAGCGAGGTCTGCCTCTGTCTCCTGCCTCAGCTTTTTTGCTCCTTCCCAGCCAGCCCCATCTCCCTGGGTAGCTGGGACCCCAAGCTCTCAGCCTGGTCTCTGGCCTCACCTCAGTTCTGGAGGCAGGGATGGAAACAGGTATCACTCTCATGTCTCGTGTTTCTGTTCTTGTGGGAGCCATGAGAGGCTGTAGGTGGAAACCTACACAACTCTGTCTATAGTCTCACTGAAAAATACATGTGCTGTAAATCTGACGTGCAGAGGAACAACAAGAGTAGGGGAAGGGAAGGCGTTCCTGAGCAAGGAAAGGATTGCCCCTTTCAGAGCACCGCATGTGGACAAAGCTCTTGGGCAGGAACACGTGATGGCCAAGCACGGAACAGATTTGTCCATGTGATGCTCAGGAGAGTGTGTACGCCTGGGTTCTGCATTGTGTTAAGTGGCATCAAAATTAGCGTGCACTTTGCTCGCTGACAGATGTTAACTATGCAGACATTGTTTTTTAAAAATAATATGCATCTTAAGAAGCTTAGGTTTTGACCTGTATGCAAAGTTATGCTCTTTGACCAGCCTTAGTAGCACCTATTGAAACAAGTGACTGTAAAGAGTTAATGACTTCATTTCTAACTGGATAACCTCAGAAGTATAGTTTAGGCAGGGATTTCAAACTGGGAGTTAAGCAGTTCAAAAGTGCACTATATTGTTTTGGTCTAATTAACACAACATGGTGATAAGACATTAAAGCAGAGTGACAACACTATACATTGATAACCGGGGACATTAATGCCTGCAGACAGAGTCTACATTGTAAAAATCTGAAAAAAAAAAAGGCTTATTATGTTAGATAGGTCAATGTGATTTGACCTAGTTTTGCTTTGCTGCTTGGAAATTATGTCAGTATTTGTTATGTCATCTCCTTGGATGAGCAATTTAACATCCTTTTTGCATTGCAGTGTTGTCCTAATATTTTATATATATTTACTTGCTCTCTAAATGGATCCTTCAGGCTAATTCTAGAGACCCGGGAAAAACTGATACAAAACAAAACCTCCTGAAACTGGCTTCCCTTTTGTATATGCCCTTTGTGCAACAAAAAGGAGTTAATTTAGTCACAGAAAATATTTAGCTACAAATTCTGAGAAGTATCTTGTCCCTTTTGCATGTAAAACTCATTAAAGTTCATGAATGAAGAGTGACTGTGCTAACTCATGTAGCCATGTACGCCTTTCCCATGCAGGTTTTTCATCACCAGAAAATACTATTTTTAGCTTTACCTGGATGCTTTTGTAAAATAGAGTGGATTAAGGGAATCATGCCATACACTTTCCTTGTGAAATATAAGATCTCATATGAAGTCACCAGTATTTCTGTTGGAAAAACTGAAGTTGTTTTTTCAGTCTTCAACAAAATCTCAAGGACTTTCTTTCATATTTGTGTTTACACTTTTTTTTTTTTTCCTCTCTTACCATCTGGACTTGTAAGGCAAGACTTTGTGTTTGCCAGGACTCAAATTGCGGTACATCAGGGAACAACTAGAGGATTCAATGCTACTGTTCTTTCCTCTAATGGAAAAATAATCTGTTGCTGTTACAGTATTTTGGTAAGTGCTAGCAAAGAAAAGCTCTGTCTCTTCCTTAGCTTTACTTATTCACCCACAGCTATGCCCCTTACTGGTGTGTAACCAATGTAAGGTATTGCAGGGTTGCACCTTTTGCTTTTTAGCCTTACTTCATCCAAAATGGGCAGCTGTGAAGCCTGATTTTCCTCCTGTTGAAGTCATTGGGATTGGGGAATTGGGGTGGCTTCCCCCTTCAAAATACTATGTTATGGTTGTTATTCAAGAAGTACGTTTGCGAGTAAATTTGTAGCCTTGTGATAAATACGGAACAGATCAGGTGATAGTGTGAGAGCAAAACCAGGGTTTCTTTCCTGACTTTTTTTTACATTTTTTATTTTCATTAATATTTTCTTGAATAATAAGAAATTTGTTCTCGAGTTTCAGCATGAGCTTGCTTCTCGCAGTGCAGAAATATTTTAATAAGGTAAGAGCTGTACAGGTTCCTCACCATTTCTTCACAAATACACCTAATCTTCAAAAGGTCCCGCTTACTCAGATTTTTCAGCTCAAGTAAAATTTAAAATTGTAATAGCTATCTGAAGTCTTTCAGTATACTTCAGATGCAAATGCTCTTACATCCCTTGTTAACCAGCTTAATTGGAACAAAAGCCTGATAAGAATGAGCATTCAGAGGTGCCTCTTCTGTGCTATAACATTTGCTCTTGATGCCTAATTAAGCCTTGTTATTGAAGGTTAAAAAATCCTCCCATAATATAACTCTCCTTGAACATCTTGACTGCAAAAGAAACTGTCATGGGAGAAGTCTGCTATTGCCTCCCACACTCCTCCTCCCTTTAAAGAGAACTAAAGTGTAAACTGCTTATGAAAGATTAGCAATGACTGGAAATAAGTATCACGTATCCCCAGAGTAGTAGAAGCCCAGGTAATGAACGTCTTGTGTGTGTGTTTGTACACTGATCATGCAGGACCATGATGGCTTATAAGCAAATAAGAAAACCTATCTGCCGCTCCTTCAGGTCTACAATCTCAGGGAAATGAAGGATGTAACAAAATACAGCACTGCTGTATCTTGTGGGTAGCAAGGCTAGGAAAAGAAAATTCTAATTTTCAAAAGAAAATACCTGCTGGTTTTAACCTGTGAAATGCACTGTGAAGAGAGATGCTTGAGGGAGAAGATGATTGTGGACTGACAACACTATTCATACAGCTAGCAAGACTGCATGGATAGGGATTCACAGAAAGTTCAGATTGGACTCTGGAGATTACCTGGCCCAACCTTCCCTGCAACACAAGGCACTACAGCAACTTACTCAAACACTTAGGAGTATTTCCAGCATGCAAGAGTCCACCACTTAACTGGGCAGCCTCTTCCAATTTCCAGCTGCTTACATTGGGGAAGAATTTTTTTCGTAAGTCAAAACAGAATTTTGCCCAAAGCAGCTTGTGCCCACTACCTCTTGTTTTGTCAGCGAGCATCCTTATGAAGATAGTAGCTCCATTTCCTCTGTAACTTTTTAGATATTCAAGAAGTGCAACTGAATCCCCTTTGAGCCTTCTCCAGGCCGAGCAAACCTGGTTCCTCCAACCTTTCCTCATATGTCAAGTTCTCCAACCCCCTCAATCTTGGTAGGCCTCTGCTGGACCCTTCCCAGCATCTCCAGCTGGGGACCAAAACTGGTCACAGTATTCTAGGTGTGGCCTAATAAGTGCTAAGTATACTGAAATACCATATTCCTTGATTTACTGACTGTACTCTTGCTGATGCAGCCCAAGAGACTGATAGCCACCTTCCCTGCCAGGGCACACCACTGGGTCCCGTTCAGCTTGCTGCCTGCTACCACCCACAGGTTCCTTCCAGCAGAGCTGCTCCTCAGCCCATCAGTCCCCAGCTTGTGCTGCTGCTTGGGATTACATCTTTCCAGGTGCAGGACATTACATTTATCTTTGTTAAAGCTCATATTATGGCTGTGTTGTGGAGGCTGTAAAGTAGATTTCTCGAGAGGCTTCCTGGCCAACAATGCAAAAAAACCCCCCAAAACCCTAAACCTTTTCCCCTTTAGCTTGGTCTTGTTGCATGATTGCCCACAAAAGGCTTTAGTTGTTTCTCAAGCAGCATCTGTCTTTCTGGTCCAGAAATCCTGGGGTAGTAGATCATGGATCTTGTCTAATTTGTCTATTGACATGACTTTTTCTATTGTCTATTTCTATGAATTTATATCTGTAAATAATATAGAGGAGTTAGCTTTAGAAAGACAGATTGTGTCGTTGTGGTCTGGAAAATCTGGAAACTGGTACTGGAGAAAACAGGTTTGTGAAGAAATGCACTGCATTTCCCTGTTTATCTTGGGCTGATGCCCCAAGAGAGTCTAATAACCAGTGAAGCTGATTTTTTTTTCTTAAGGTTCCCTTGAGTTTTCATTGCCCTAGTCCAGTGATTTTTTTTTTTTTTTTTAAATCTCTTTGTATCAAGCCTTACTGCTCCCAACTCTGTCCCTCCTCTAGGATTTCTGTTACTGCCTCCTCACTTCCCTGTCCCCGTTTTTTCTGTCTTTAACCTCCTGCTCCTTCCCCAGCCATCTGGACAACATTAGAGATCACAGAACTGTAGGGTAAACCCAGAGGGAAGAAAAGGGTCTTAAAGAGGGGAAATGCCATCTCAATCCTTCCCTTTTCAAATGTGCTTTTAACGTCATCAGGGAGGTAGGCTTTGCCAGCCTCACTCCTGTCCCAGTCAGTGTGCAGCTGGAAATTGGAGCATGACAAAGAAGAAGAAAACTGGTAGCACTTTTTCTTCTCTCTCTTCTCTCTCGCCTCTCTTCCTTCTGTCATTGCACTGGAATTGGACATTTTCCTTGAAAACCCTAAGCTTGAAAATATTTTGAAGTCTTTCCAAACATCTTTTGGCCGATGTTTGTGCCATTGGTTGTTGCTGTGCCAGGGGATGACTAAATGGGTTTGACTTTTTGAGGTATGCGAGAAGAGGTAAAGGAGGAGGAAGAGAAAGAAAGAAAGGGGCAGCTCTAGCTGTTTGTGTGCTATTCCTACATAACAACAGGGATCCTATTTTTCTTCACAGCAGTACATTCCTGACACTAGACTAGGTTACTCAGAAAATAAAGTACAGAAGAGAGGCACACAGAGAGGCCCAGAGGGAAAACAACTATGTGGGAGAGGACACCAGGAGCAATCTGCAGAGAAGGAAAAGATTAACAGACTCTCTTAAAATTGCGTTAAGAAAGCAGAAGAAGGAGCCTTTATACAGAAACTGTGAATGGAGGCTCTTTGAAAGCCTTGAGGATGAAAATAGGACTTTCAGTGCTGCAGAATCAGAAGTTGCCTTGGTAAACACAGATGCAAGAAATATACCTCACGTGCTTGGAGGCAAAGAGAAGGAAGGCAGCAGCCAGAAAGGTAGGGAGGATAAAGACGACCTCCAAAGTCATACAAAGGGGATTAAGCACTCACAACAGCCATTGTAACGTCCCATTCTTTCTCCATTAAACTGTCTGACCTCTCTTTTCTTGAAAGAACTATTCCTGAATGTACCTGTCCTTTACAGACCCCTTGGCATCGCAGAGTAAAGGTATAATGGGATGATCAGTGGAGTTTTGTTTTATAAATCATCTGGAAAACTATTTTCCTAGCAAGCTTTTCTTTCTAATGGGTATTAAAAAGACACAGCAATATTCTGGGGTGTTGAATTTTTAACATCTCTAAAAGCAGCTATAAAATATAAGGCTTAGTTTTCTGATCAAACTGCAAGGCTTTTGGCTTTTTAATTCTTGAGGTCATTATGTAGTGTGTGTAAATAAACATTTTCTATCAGGTGCTGAAACCTTGCACACGAGGGCTAGAGGTATATGTAATTTATTAAAAACTCAAATGTACCCATAACTTTATGTATCTTTATTTCTAAAATTTGTAAGCCAGACTTATGGGACAGAATCAATGTAAAAAATTCTGGGATTTTTTTCATTATAAGATGCTATAAGATGTTGAAAAAGGGCATCATTCCAGTTAGAAGTCCCTTACACATGATGATCTTGTAGGTCTTCCACTGTGTTAACAAAGACTCACCCTGCAGAAGTGACAATCTGGCTTTTAGCAGACAGAAAAACAAACTCATGTTGCTTTATTTTGCAAAAGTCTTACTCCCCAAAACTAATCTTTTCCCACAAGATTTCATGACTGCAGTTATATGGGAAAAGCTAATTTTTATGATGAAGACATATACGTCATCTCAGTAAAAAGTGCCATGAAAGATGTGACACCAGTTAAAAGCTTGTATGATACAGACAGATATTGTACGATGTTGTACTTCAGGCCAGGCATAAGTCCATCCATTAGAGTTGAAAGGTGACTGGCTTAGTTCATTTTCCCAGCTTTGAACTGTTTAATTTGAAAGTGCTGTGCAAAGACTTATCCATTAGAGATTTAAAAAATACATGTTAATGTGCTTCGCTGTGCAGACATACACCAAGCAGTATTAGCGTGGCATATGCACTGTAGCAAATCAAGCAAGGTTGGGGATTTACTTGTATTTACCATAGACGTTCGTTTACTTACTCTGTTCTCTTTCTTGTGTAGGGTGAAAAGGTTACGTATGTCTTCAGGTGATAATGGACAAATTATTTAATTAATAGGGGTGGCTTTGCTCCAAATCAGAAGGTCAAGAATCTTTGCCTAGTGTGTGGGAAAGAATGATACTCAGAGTGATTAACACCCAGAGGAAATTTCTTGGAGTTTATTTTGGCTGGTCTATAGTTGATAACTCCCTTGACTAATGGCATGCCCGGCTCCATGTCAATCACCATTTGCAGAGCTTAACTCTGAATAGCAGTTATTGGTCACATATGTTGGCCTGTCAACTCTTGTTTCAGAAACAGGATGTAAAATGGCACATGGGTAAACTGTAGCATTTGGGATTTTTATTTCTATTTTGTTGTTGTTGTTGAAAGACTCCAATTTTTATAAAAGGAGCCATAGGAAGGCTCTTGGTGCAAGTCTGCTTATATGAAGTGAGAGACTTCATAAAGTCTCCATGCCACACTACTTCATTTTGCAGGCAGGGGAAGTTTGAGAGAGAGAGGTTAGAAGAATGGGAATAACTGAACAAATTCCCATGGCTGTTGCCACTTGTGCCCTGGGCTGACAGGTGGGTACTGTATTAGTAGGCTCTAATGATGTTAAAGATTGTATGTGGATAAGAATGCTGACCTAACATCATCATACCTTTGGTTGTTGATGATACGCACTGTTGGCTAGGCTTGTTTCCGTGGAGAGTTGTGTCAGTAGAGCGTTAGCCAATGTGTGGTCCAGGGCAGCTCTGACTTTCAGGTGTACTGCTAAGAGAGTTGCAAGTACAGCAAATCCACACCAGCTAGCTGAAATAAACTGTTAATCAGGAAGGGGCGTTGGACAATGACATACCGAAGAGCCTTTGGAAAATTTTGTCATGCCTTGGTCTTATCTGGAAAATTGAGATTATAATAATGATTTTGAAGGATGTTTTGAAGTTTACTTACAAAGAACAGTAAGAACTGGTGATATTAATGATTTAAGAAGGCATAGGAGACAGCTCCTTACCATATGGTTGAAATGTGTCTTTGTGGAGTATGCTTCTCTTAAAATGGTACCCTCTTCCCCAGCAACATCCAATCTTTCTTCCCTCACCAACTCCCTCAGAAAAAATTCTTCCAACCCAATCAACCCACTAAAAATGTTTCATGTTCAGATGATAGAACCTCCAAGTTAGGCTAAGTTACTCTGTTCTGGGTTGTGTCTGGGCTGAGCAATTTTTTTTGTTCAACTGACTATATAAAAGCACTAAATACACTATTCTACATACTACATGTAAAAAAAAAATACTTGTCTTTAATAAATGGCAAAAATTAATTTAAATAATTATTTTTTACTTATTCCTTAAAACTTTTCATTCAAGTTGGCATACTCCTGTAAAATGTGTATATTTTGATGAAACTGAACTTTTCAACAGGGAGGTGTTCTATCAAAAAAAAATTTATCTACTCCTGTGATCTGTGGATGAGACTGAAATACTCATTGAAATTAAAACATCTGGTGAAAGAGGAGGTGAAGAATTCACATGAATTTTTAGAAACATATCTTCATTGTGAAATTTTGTGTCAGACCAGATAATTTAAAAGAGACTTTATGAAACATGAAATATTTTAATTTTACTAAAAATAAGAATGTTTTTGTTTCCTTGTTGAAGAATAAGTCTCCAGTGGTTAGAAGTACTTAATCTGATCAGGTCTCCTGAGCCCAGCAATAACAAAATTGGTCTTTTTTATAATCACAGGATTACTATTATATTTTAGCTATTCCATAAGAGAAAAAAATCATGATATAGTGGATAAACTTCCTTAGCCTAAGCTATAGTGAGGATCTTGCTACCTTAATGTAAACATTGCAGGTACCTTGTTTCTTTATAGATTTTTATAAAAAGATAATTAACACATTTACTTTTTGAATTCTTCCTCCCTTACCACACCTCTGTGCAAACTGACATGTACATACCTTCCTAAGAAGTGAAGAAAAAAGGCTTTAAATGTTGCATAAGGCATCAACAGCAGGCTATGTTCAGATATCATTCAGTGATTGTCCTGAAGCAGAAACTGATGCAAAGTGCAGTGATATGTAGACAAGAACAACAGATGAATTCCAATCTCAAGTATAGTTGCTTAAATATCATTCCAGCAACAATGTTCCAGTAGCCCAGAAGGGTACAAAGAACATCTATTCTCTAAGTCCTGATTATACAAGTAATGAAATGAGTCGTAGCATCTCATAAAATATTTAAGGAGATGGTATAAAAGATCAGAAGACATAAAAGTCTCTAGAATGACTCAGAATGGGGGAGACAAATTGCTGGTGTCCTCACACTAGTACGAAATTCCTTGGGGAAATTGCAAATGGTACTAGGAAGTGGACTGTGCCCATACTGAGAAGGACTGCTGCACAAAACATACTCAAACATCACCAAATCTGACCTGGGGAATTTCTCTCCAGACTCTAGATGCGTTATCAGTTTATCTTTGAGCCTGTAAGTAAGATGTGTTGACCAAATGTATTTTCCAAATATTCAGAGCATTTAATTTCAGTGGATGAAATAATTCACAGTTGTTTTACTATACCAAAATTTGACTATGGTTTAAAGCACCATGTTAAAGGTTTGGTACATGGTTGGTATTTTTAATATTTTGCAGGTTTATGTTTATCTTTTAAATGCAAGTGTACTGAGACAGTAAGCCTGGACTAGGTCATTTCATGGCTCTGTTGCAATGTCATATCTCCAAGTGTCCATGTGGTAACTGAGGATTTACTTATTCATCTTGTTTGGGTGGTGTCTCCAACTCTCCTGAGCTAATGACATAGGCATAAGTATGAAGTAGGTCCCCAGTTCTACTTTAATGTCAGCCACTCTACAACCCATATTCACCTCAGGGGGAGGACACAAATTAAATCAATTTATGCTGCTAGTTGCCCCGTACCTGTCTATACTTCCCTTCAAGTGTCCAGAAGGTCGGGGAAGCCTTCCTGCAATTGCCTGAAAAGTGCCATGGAGGGGTTCAGCTACAGCTGGAGGAACCACAGGAATTGCCCCAAGAAATCTTAGTAATAGACACAGGAACTTCAATGTGAAAACTGCTATGAAAAAACACAAAGTGAAAATTCTAAATACCCGAGTGAGCATAAGTTTATCTCCCTTATTAATTGGATTTTAGATGTCTGGATCTGTTGTTGTGTAAGCCGAGCCAGCAACTAAGCACCACACAGCCTCACTGCCCCCACAGTGGGATGGGGGAGAGGATCAGAAGATTAAAAGGGAGAAAACCCATGGGTTGAGATGAAGACAGTTTAACAGGTAAAGCAAAAGCCGCGCACACAGCAAAGCAAAACAAGGAATCCATTCACCACTCCCCACAGGCAGGCAGATGTTCAGCCATCTCCAGGACAGCAGGGCTCCGTCATGTGTAAAGGTTACTTGGGAAGACAAATGCTATAACCCTGAACATCCTCTCTTCCTCCTTCTTCCCCCAGATTTTTATTGCTGAGCATGACATCATATGGTATGGAATAGCCCTTTGGTCAGTTGAGGTCAGCTGTCCCAGCTGTGTCCCCTTGCAGCTGCTTGTGCACCCCCAGTCTGCTCACTGGTGGGGTGGGGTGAGAAGCAGAAAAGACCTTGACTCTGTGTGAGCGCTGCTCAGCAATAATGAAAACATCCCTGTATTATCAATGCTGTTTTCAGCACAGATCCAAAACTGAGTCCCGTATGAGCTACTATGGAAAAAATTAACTCTATCCCAGTCAAAACCAGTGCAGGCCTCTCCTAACGAAACCTTGCAGAACTTATCTTTACCATCTGTACTATCTATCTGCAAACTATATATGGATTGACATACAAAGCTGCAAGCCTCCTGGTGTTGTGGGGGATGTTCACTTTAACTTAAGGAAGCAGAGTGGTGGTAAGGCTTTAAATAGATTGTAGTGAAAGATTTTGTTTTTTTAAACATAGGTTTCATCTAGGCCGATCAATACAGAATAATGGAAATTATACTGAGTATTGCTGCTGTCTGAGAAGTTGGGTTTGGTGAAGGAGTGCTGTGTTAGTGTTTCAGTAAGATCTAATACCGCATGAGCAAAGAGGGTAAAGGAAAGGCATCCCAGCAGGTGTGGGATTTTTAAGAGAATAAAAAAATCATGCTAGCCATAAATCCAATAGTACTCTTATTTTGCAGTGTTCTCCTCTCATCCTTATTAAAAAAGATTTAAAAGGAAGTGTTTGTGTTTAAGACAGAAATACTACGTACACAATGAAACAGCAAAAGTCTATGCTGCCTATAAAAAACATACCTTTTAAAACTGACTTCAACAGGAAATCCAAATACGTTATTCTTTAGGTTTAAAAGAATCCATTTTATAAACATTTTCACATAACTAAACATTTGCAAAAAAATTCAATGACCCACTTGATACACTTGTGGGAAGGGATGCCATCCAGCGGGACCTTGAGAGTCTTCAGAAGTTGGACAATGTGAACCTCATGAGGTTCAACAAGGCCCAGTGCAGGGTCCTGCACCTGGGTCAGGGCAAGCCCCAGTGTCAGTACAGGCTGGGGGTGAAGGGATCGAGAGCAGCCCTGCCGAGAAGGACTTGCGGATACTGCTGGATGAAAAGCTGGAAAAGAGCCAGCAATGTGTGCTCGTAGCCCAGAAAGCCAACCGTATCCTGGGCTGCATCCAAAGCAGCGTGGCCAGCAGGTCGAGGGAGGTGATTCTGCCCCTCTACTCCGCTCTGGTGAGACCCCACCTGGAGTCCTGCATCCAGCTCTGGAGCCCTCAGCACAGGAAAGACATGGACCTGTTGGACTGCATCCGGAGGAGGGCCACAAAAATGATCAGAGGGGTGGAACAGCTCTCCTATGAGGACAGGCTGAGAGAGCTGGGGTTGTTCAGCCTAGAGAAGAGAAGGCTCCAGGGACACCTTACTGCAGCCTGCCAGTGCTTAAAGGGGGCTTATAAGAAAGACTGAGAGAGACTTTTTACCAAGGCCTGTAGTGACAGGACAAGGGGTGATGTTTTAATCTAAATCTATCCTCTTTCAGTTTAGATATAAGGAAACAAATTTTATAATGAGGATTGTGAAACACTGGAACAGGTTGCCCAGAGAAGTTATGGATGCCCCATCATTAGACGTGTCCAAGGTCAGCCCGGATGGGGCTTTGAGCAACCTGATCTAGTGATGTCCCTGCCCACAGCAGGGGCGTTGGACTAGATGGTCTTTGAAGGTCGTTCCAACCCAAACCATTCTATGATTCTATGTTGGTTTTTTCCTTTTGGTTTATTTTGGTGCTTTTTTTTTTAGGCAATATTATGAGAAGCCCTTTTTAAATAAGACATTCTAATCTTGATTAAACGATCCATGTTTGCATTCCAGGAAGTGTACTAATTTAAATGGAAATATTCTAGACATATACCCCACTCTTGTGATGGGAGTCATCTGACAATATAGGCACTGACAATGGGACATTTGTGTATTAGCCTGTTTTCTCCAGGCTTCTTTTATAGTCCATATATATAAGTACTTCCAGGACAGGATTCTTTTTTGCACTGAAGACATCTAAAACTGATCAGATAAACTGCTTGCTTGAAGTGCTATTGAATGTGAAAGGATCCCGGGATTAGTAGGATCTGGTCATCTGTAGGCTTCTATGTTATGGGCACATCTACTTCATCAGATGAACTGAAATTTAGTGTCATTGAGGATCGGCTTTGTTTTCCCTGACATCAGTTATATCACATTTGAAGATGGCTCTATAAGACACGCAGAAAAATCTTGCTTTATGTTGTCTTTCTGACCTGAAGTCAGGTGAAATGAATTTCAGTCTTTAGAGAGGATGTGACCAATTATGCTTAACAGAGTGGTACTACAGTGTCCTAGCAGCCAGGGTTGATTTCTTCAGCAGAATTCACGCTACAGTTTATTTTACATGCTACTCTATGATATTTAGTCAGTGAACTGAGCAAGGGCACAAACTGACAACTTAATTTCAAAAATATTAACTTTAGAAACATTTCTCCCATCCAGAATGTTAATAGGGCTGTGAGTTGTATTATACCCTGCAGGTCTCCTAACAGGAATCTCAGCCTGTGGCAACAAATGTTACCTGCTTCATACCATGCATTTTTATCTTCATAAACTAAGACTCCACTCATAAGTATCTCCTGTCTTTTCAGTGTTTTCCACTCCCACACATTCCCATTCCTGTGCCTTCACCTTTTCCCCTATGCTCTATTTCTGAAACTCCACATTCCCCATTTCCCAAACTTGCCTATGCCTGAATCCTCAGTCAGATTTTCCTGAAGGTGCTGAGGTTTTGGCATACTCAGTGCCTGTGTCCACATTAACAAGTCATGCTGGACCAGTTAACAGCAGATCTGTAAAGAGAGAAATGATCAATGCAGAGAACCCAATAGCCAGACTATGCACATTTTACTCCTATACTGTAGTAACACTCCTTCTAGGCAGGGCCCGAGGACTGGATATTTGTTAGTGGCTGAAGGTCATTATTAAGCGCTCATCTTGATCTCACCATCTGGGTTATTTCATCTGAGAGGATGAAAATTCATGTGCTCCGGCATCAGTCAGTGATGTGAACCAAAGCTTGATTAATGGAGAGGATTGAGAGATTGCTTAAAAATATTTTCCTGACCTGAACTAAAACACTAATGGGAAGGCATACAGCAAGCACAGGGTTTCTGCTTTGCAAAGGCACAGATGTCTTTGAGTTAGCATATGCATTTGTACTGCTCATTTCCCTAATACTGCTCTGCAAACCAGGCTCATCCTGAATGATGATGTTAAGAATGCAGATACAGCTAATGAGTAAGCCACACTCAAACCGCTGATACGGCACAATGGTGTGACTATCCCACAAGTGAGGAGGTTGTCATACATGAGAGAACTTAGGTATTCTGAGCACAGTAAAAATGATGAACAGCTGACTTAGGAGGAGGAAGATGGGTTTGGGTCTGGCTGAGAGAGAGGACTACTAATGCTAAACAGTGTTACAGTGCTAATCCTTTTAACTTCTTCTCTGGGCTTTGTTGCCAGGCTCCTGTTGGGAACTGATTATTCAGACTTCGCTCTGTCTTCCCAGGCATTCGTTTTTAGCAGAGCTGCCTCTTTCCACAGTTAACAGGGAGCAGAACTGCAAAAGGCAGCTAGTGTTTCTTCAAGGTGGCAGGCAGTTTTTTATTGTTAAAACATTGTAATTCAACCAAAGGCAGGGAATATCTGCTGACCAAGCATATGAATGTGTTTAGGAAGCTGTACTGCTCAGATGTATGGGAGTATTGTATTTGTGTTGCATTATTTCTTATCTCTGCTAACCATAGAGGGATCTCTTCTACAGAAAATCTCAGGAGTACATAAAGGCACTGTTGTTTCTTGGAGTTAGTGAAGCTATGAAACACATGAACTTTACCCCCTGCCTCTACAAAAGGTCTGCCAATTCTATGAATTTTAAATCCATGGGAAATTTTTGTTGCCCTTGGCTGTTGAGTTTCAATGGCTAAAACTCTTTCTGAAGTTATGCTTGAATGCTATTTTCTTTATAGCCTCCAAAATGACACCTTATGCTTTTCCTGCATTCATAGCGCTGAGAAAAAGATGAACAAGTGTTCTCTGTTCAGACAACCAGCATATACGATCTGGTCTGTTTGGCTGTTTGAATATAGTGATTTAATGCCAGTAATTCCAAGAAATACTGAAATGTGTTTAGCAGTTCAGTGTTTTAAAATCCAGGAGTAAAAAGGCTAGTGTTATGATCCATGAAGGAATAGCACATACAAGCTGAGGCTAGAGCACAAAAAACCTGGTACCGTTTCCTGTGTAATGAGCCATGCACGGCAAAGATTGTAGGGAATGGCTGGCAGAAAAGACCTATCTATCTACAGTGATGTAGTCATTTTATGTTCCATTAAGGTCTTGTTATTTTAGTATTTAAATGAAATTATGCTGCAGGAAAATATGGAGCCTGTTGCGCAACTCTGGGAAGGAAGAAAATCAGATTTCAAAGTGTTGGGCTGTAACTTAGAAGAATTACATCCATCAAATTCTGATTTTTAGCTGAGTATTTTGGAGGCGAAAGGGGGGAAACTTTGATTCAGGAAGGAAATTGTGACATTCTGAGCACTGGAAATGTCAAGGCACACGTGGGCAGACGCAAACAGCACTTTTTTGGCTATGTGACCGCAACTTCATTTTTGCTTACTCAAGATGATAGGCAGAACAGCCTGTATTTTAAGAGTCACTAGTAACATATTAAATGGATATGTTTTTTAAAGAGTACTGAGCACTTACTCCTACGAAAAATTGGACACAAGCTGAACTTCTAAAAAAAATTTATGTTCTCATATGATCTTTTGAAAATGTAAGACACAACAGTAAGAAAAGGGAGGGGAGGGAAATCTGCCTTCAGTTTTCCCATCTGTATTATAAACTAATATCATAACCAAAACCATTTCAAGATATATACAGGCTACTGCATCAGAAACCCAAAGATCTCCATTTGAGAGCTCAGGTGGGTCTCTGTATCCATATTTTCTTCTGTAAGAAAGACTGTGACTTGTGTCAGACAATTTATCCACCACTTCTCCATTGGGAATCCAACTTTACTATTAGTTTAACTTTAAGACATGCTCCTAACTTTAAATACATCAGGTAAACCCCACCAATAAGCCTTGTGTCCAGATTTCTGTCTGTAGTGATGTGTACAGATCGGCAGACACAGAAGTATCTTCAAAGAGGCTGGTGAAAGAACAGTGTTGTCAAACACCACATTGGCAAAAGGTGCAGGAATTCTCCCCTTTGCTTCCTTCCAGGTTTCTTTTGCTGCCACAGCAACGTCTTTCCTTGGCCAAGGGAACAACGGCTCAGACAACATTGTGGTCATTGTCTGTGCTCTAGATTTGAGAGACTTAATGTGAATTTGATCTCTGGACATTTAGCTTTCAACCTGCTAAAGGTGTAGGCATGATGACTTCCACCTTCAGTAAGGCTAGTGCTCACTCATGCCGCTCACTGGGTGGCTTTCGCAGGCTTGGTTTTCACGCAGAAAGAGTTGAGCTCTTGTGGAAGGGCAGAAACCTGAACGAATCAAAGTCCAGGAAGCACATCAAAAGATTTCTCAGTTTATTTTATGTCAAATGTAATAAAATAATAGCTTTTAAGTTATTTTTCTAAATCCTGTTTCTGACTTGTGTGCGTGTGAGGGTAGTAATAACGAGGCTCCCGCTGGCCTGTAGTTCTTGCATTGTGGGCTGTGATGGGAAGAGGTGAATGTCAGATCCTTTCTCCCTGCTGGCGCTCTGCTAACCAGTTCACAAACCAGTTATCCTGGAAAAGTCAGCCTGTTCCAGAAGCTGTGTACCATCACACAATTCCTTTACGCTCCCCAAGCACCTGAGAAAGGCAGAACAGGGAGCTGCAGGGAGGCTTAGTAATATTGACCATAAAAAAGACACCCTTTCCCCCTATATCTAAACTACATCTTTTCAGTATGTCATTTTCCAATATAAACAAACATCTGATTCTGAAATATATAACTTGAAAACAAGTCTGTAGCCCTGATTCTTTAAGACAAGGAGTAACGGAATAAAAATACCTATGTGAGAATGCTTTAAAAGTTTGTATTTTTTAAATGTTTAGTCCTAAGAACAAGCACTACTGAATGTACTAGAGATCTTTTCCAAACAAGCAATCCATTGCGAGAACTGGTATACTTTATCTGGTACAATAGGGTGATATTTATCTTCAGACTAGACAGAACAAATCTTCTTTTTAAGCCCTTGTTGCCCTTTGAGTACTGGTCTGACTCAAAGTAAAGAAAGATATTTATCAGGGAATCTCACGTGGATGGTGAATTATTACGCTTTGAATGGTTTATATTCTCCTCTCTCTCCTATATATTATATTAAACTCTGTTTTGCTTTGCATCTGAAATATGATGGTAGGAGATCCATGTTCCCGATGCAACATGAAGGTATGTGACATAGGGGGGTTTTGTTTGAATATTTTGTGAATACACAAATGCTGCTGAAAAATTAGTATCACTCTCTGATTGAGGGGTCAGATTTCATGTCTGATTTTCACTGTTCAGTGCATTAGTGGTGGCATACACATGAATAATTCTGTTCATAACATTGTCAGATGCTTTTCCCTGTTACTTGGGTATAAAACCTGAATGACGTAATTTACTTTATTGGTTTCTGGAAGTGAAAATCATTCTAGGCATTATGATCAGTCACGTGAATTTGAAATCTTTCACTGTATAGTTGAGTCATTTCAAGGATCTCTCACGCAGCAAGTGTTTTGGGTTTTTGTTGTTTTTTCTTTGTATGCACGTCACACATTAAGGTTTCCACATGAAGGAAAGAGGTAGCATCTAAAGGAAGGCTGATAATAGCTCGTAGTTGATTATATAATTCATAATTATAAACCATTTTGACCACATCTTGATTGTGTACAAAGGGTCCAGCCCACCTTCCACCTAAAGACAATTATGAAGCTCAGTTTCATTTGATAATGAAGCACTCAGGAAGACAAGGACGGTCACTCACAGAATCATGTTTTAATACTTTGGTTTCCAGGAAATGCTAATTCTTATAACTTCATAACCCAAGTGCAAATATAATGCAAAGCCATAGATCCTAATAATACATGTTTTTTCTTTGAGCAGTAGCACTTCAACACTTAAAAATAATTTACAATAAAATAAGTGGTAAAGGGAGCAGAGTTGTCTGCTAAAGGCACTCTACGCTCTGTGTGTGTGATAAAATCCTGGCATGAATGCACAACAAAATGAAGTATTAACCTTCTTTTCCTCCTAAGAGTTCAAAACGTTTTGCTCCTATGAGATTCAATGTAAGTGATGCTGGATGTTTAGTCTACAGTCCTCTATTCACCTGTGAAAAGCCTTGGTTGTAACCTGATTTAGGTGACAATTGAAAGAGCTCAGTGGTCTCAGTTTATTTCATTGTTTATGAAACCACCTTCACACACTTAACACAGTGCTGAGCGTGGCAATAACGGACTCATTTTGAGGCACGCTGGCACAATTGCAGTAAAAGAAGCATGGAGTATAAAGTTGGCTTTAAAAAAAAATCCAACAAATTCCTTTCTCTTAAACAGCGCAAACATTTGCTGAAATCTTGCAAAGTCAAACCCTTCCCACTGGATGGGATGCCTTTATTCTCACAGATGATAGACCATTCTGCATTACAAATGGCAAAGCTTTTGATGCTGCTGGAGAAGAAATCCTCAGTAGGAGGAACTGCATTATGGTAAAAGTGATTTGCACTGGCATATTAAAGGTATTGGCATAGAAGAATCTGGCCAGATGGTATATTGTTAGGTGGCCATCAAGTCAGAAGCTATGCTAGGTTAAGAAGATGCTGACTCTGATCAACATCGTCAATCACTGTTTATATCTGACCGATCCTGAAGTTGTAATAGACATGATAAGGTGGTGTAAAATTCTGCAATAATAAATTAATTAAAATAAGTTGATATTAGAATAAATTAAACGTGACCTTAAGTAATAAAGGCAACAAAAAATAATTTATTTATAAAAAGGATGTTTCTCATCCTGCATTATTAAATTCTGAAAAGAAAGCTCTATTGTAGTTTTAGAAAAACACCGTGCCAGTTAATTCCATTTCTGTAACCACGTATGGACTAAAAGCTGTGCATCGCAACCATCAGTATAGGTTTTTGTGAGATACAGAGTAGACATAGCAGAAGAAAGAGGTTTACGGTTTAGCACTTCAGGTGGCTAATGTGTGTTAAAGCTACTTCTCGAATAGACCATAACTTAATCCCTGTGCTGCCAGTCAAGATAGTGATTAAAAATCACCCATCCAGGGAGCTGCTTCTGGATGTTGCTGTGCCAGGTTGTGGCGATGGAGTTAAGGGGGTGGAGAAGAGGAGGGTTTTTGTATGTATGGCTGATGTTTGAGCAGCTGAATTTCAAAAAGAAGGAGGAGAAGAAAGGGAAAAACTTGGCTGGCCCCGAAAGGAAGAAAAGAGGGAGAACAAAGCTTCCTGCAGTAAACTCAGCCAGTCACATAATCATAAGTTCCGAGTTCCTCACAGGAGAGCTACCCCACTATCGCTACCCTAAAGAGAAAGCGGGATTGTGAAATCAAGAGTTAGCACTGAAAAATAAAAAAAAAAAAGACAGTTTGTAAATGAGGCATGGTTTATACTGAAATAATAACCTTACTAGTGATAGCAAGGCTTCTGGTGAACCACTTGGTGAACTTTTTAATCTGTCTTCTCACACGCAGTATGTCTGCCGTTTTTAAAGCAGGTTCTTTGTGTCAAAGGAGCTTAGCATTTGTGACAGAATAACATACTCTTTAATGTGAATACGGAGGAAAAAATACCCTCCCCCAGCTTCTCTGCTGGTAATTCTGATGTGTAAATATCTCTATATTGCTTGTTTGTTTATTTTATAGATTTTTTTTTTTTTGTAGATCATATTACTACTAAATGACTTCAAAAAATCAATGTGGAGAAAACACACTTGTTTTCTGGTTAACTAAAACAAATGAAGATTTACTGAGGATAGCGTTAAATCTTCTTTCAGCATTAAACATTTAAGTAAGGGATGGCTATGCTGCTGCCTTTTGAATTCATGCATGGCTGCTAAAATATTTAATCTTTCAGGCTTTCTTGCACATCTCATCCATGCTAATGGGAGGGAAATGCGTTGGTTTCTGATTTTTTCCGAAGAATATCTCATTGAGTGGCTGGTACGCTCAGCTCCTTGAACAGAGAGGCTAACGTATTGCCGATGGTTTTAGTCCGATAGATTTACTTCAGATTAGCTGAAACACAGGGAGTCCTTAAGGACCATACATTTTTAATGGAACAAAACAGCATGCCATAAATTACTTTCCTGTGTCCTTTAGATTCATTTCCTTTGAAAGAAGGGAGAAAAATTAAAATCTTGTCAAGTAGAAAGCCTAAGTTGGCAACAAAGATCATTCAGAATATAGTATATAGTTAAATTTAGGAATACAGATGAGAGAAAACAGTCCTATCAATTATGTTTCCCACAGATTAAGTTCTTTTTCCTTTCTTTCTTTTTTCTTTTTCATTTGCTATTACTGCCTGAGAAATGGGCTGCACAACACCTGCAGGGTATTCTACACATTCTACACTTGGTGTTTCACACAGGGTCTTTCTCAGAATAACACTTCAGAACCTGGTCTTCCCCCTGTTTAAGGAACCCCGTTGTTTCATTGCTGAATTATAGGCACCTCAAGGTGAGCTGGAAGCTCTGCCAGGCGCTGTTGCTACCACTTCATCTTTTGTACCTTGCTTATATCTTTTGGACAGGAGACCTGCCATGCTTCTTACCGGGGATTTAAACTAGCCCTTATTTTCTAGAGGTGCCCATAGTTTAGGGGAGGAATGCACTCAAGATAACATAATAAAAGCATATCATAAAAGTAGCGTTTTAACAAAAAAGGTGTCCATATGTGGCCTTTGCACTTATGTAATGTTGTTAATTGAGTTGAAAGACAAGCAAAATATAGAAGCAGCTTCTACGAGGGGTTTTCCCAAGCCTGGGTCTTATGAGCTGGAAATGTGAGCTGCCATTGGTTTTAATCAGTATTTCAGATACTATTTAAAATTGGGCTAAAGTAAGCTACTGAAAATGGACTTAATTTCTTGCCATGGCTTGTATAAGTATTTTTATGTCATTATGATGGAATCTCTCCTCACCACCGCATCTGGAAATCTTCCAAGAGCATTTGCAAGCCTAATGGAAAGGAGAAATGTGCAGTGGAACAAGCTCTGCCCATTTCTGCATGGCTTAAGCAGGCCCAGCCTTCGTGAAAGTCTTGAAGGAATGCTGGGTCATCCATTCCCAATGGCAATCCAGGAACTTGAGCAAGCTTTGAAGGAAGTGATATAAACTGGATATCGACTACCTGTTCACTGCAATTATATGTCCCCCACTCTTCCAGAGAGGACTGGTTTAGCTGTCTGAAGGTCAGGAACCCAGAACATCCTGGTCATACTGGCTTTCTCTGAGCTGACAGCTGAAGCGATGGTTACCTAGAAAGGGACATTCATGCTATCTGTTTTGGACATCTATCTAGAGGAAAATTTATCCCATCCCGGAGTGCCTGTTTCACTCTGTTTTCTAGTCAGAACCTAAACAGCTGGCTAAAATCTTGTCTAGCTTATCAATGGCTTAAAATTGAAGTTTTGTTCTCAGTCATGTCTAGAGGAACTTATCTATCAGTCCACTGACCCAGGAAACCTAGCTCAAGCAACATGTACCTCCCTCCTGCCCCCTCACCCCGTTTGCCCTTCCTCAGACTGGTTTCTTCACAATATGATCAGCCCCATGCTATCCAGCTCACCCTGTCTGTGGCACTAGAGATGACTGAAGTTGTCTTTTCCTAACTGAAGATTGGAAAAGAAGCTGCAAGAAATCTAATCATGGAGTGAACAGATCAAAGCATGGTGTGACTCCAAGGCAAATGACGGTTCTGCCACTATTGTGGGTGTGGATGTCTGTGCTGATGAGAAACTTGGAAGAAATAGAAAACACTGCAAAAACAGAGTGCAGCAGCAGAGCCCTTAACACATCAGTCTCACAGGGTATAACAGTTATATTTACTCCAACTTCCAGTAGCGGCAAAAATGTTCTTTCTGGCATACTGTAACTACTTCTTTTCTCCAGTACCTCAGGTGATACAATACCTCTTCATGATATTTTGGGGCTGGAAGGGAGATGATGAGTGTTCATGTTTGCTAGGGGAATTTCTCAGCTAGTACAAATGCAAGCTGAAGACAGTATTAGGATGATACAGCAGAAAACAAAAGTGGTGAGAAATTGTGACATTTACATCCCTATATCCACCTGCAAGAATCTGTGGTTTTAAGACTGATACAGCAAGTCTCGTGTAGGGGGGAGTTAGCTGCCAGCCAGACTGGTTTCCTGGAAAAGATATTCCTGTAGGCTAGATGCTGTTTAATAGTAGACTGTAGCCACCATTCAAGATTTTGAGCTCATTCTTTTTGTTGTTATGGAAAAAATGGAATTATTCTCTCTTTGTTACAAAAAAAATCACGATGACCTTGAATTTACCACAGATTCATAGAAGTTAGTGCAGAATAATGCAAGGACTGTCTTGTCTTTCTTTTTTTCTTTTTTTTTTTCTTTTTTTCAAGTCATGCTTGAATGTTGGATGTTGCTGAACCTGTTTGGTTGCTTTGTGAAATATGGGTGGACGCAAGCTGCCACCTGGAGCACCTACCTGGAGCAGCCACTACTATGTCTGACTGTCACAAAGACACATTTATTCTGGTTGGCATTAATTAGATGGAGAAGGTGGGGAAGAAAAGAGAAGCTATTTCATTCCTGAGCTGATAATACATACAGGACTGACAAGTGGAGAGCAAAATTGCAGAGCATAACAACTGTCTCTAGTGGCAACTGACAACTGAGCTAAGTCAACAAACGTGGCTAAAGAATAACCCAATCTAGTTTATTATTTGCAGCCCAGTTATTTTATTTTTTTCAAGGGATTTCTGCATTTTCTATTTGATCTAAAGAGAGCTAAGTAGCATAAATCAGTGATAGCTGTGGCAAGTAAGTTTTACCTGGAATGGAAAATTGAATTTGCAATTAATTTTAAAATACCTTGCAGCTTCACTGTACAAGGCACTACTAGGCATCACATCCACTTTCTGTTGTTAAATTATTGCTCAGCAGGTCCAGAGCTTAAACTTAACAGTGGATCTTATTGCCATGGGCTGTTATGAAGGCCTCAAAGTATAAAAGGGCTCTCAAAGGAAAAACTGATGAGAGCTGGGCACGTGGATGGCTGTCCAGCTGCCTATTGCCAGCAGTAGAGTGGGTGTTCCCAGGAGAGGTTCAGTCAGTAACTGGTTGGTTCCTCAGTTTTCTCTTAACTCACACATCTTCTATGGGACACAGCCTGTCCACGGCAATGGTGAAGAGGGACATTTGGTTAATGCATAGCTGTTTGCTATGAACAAATGTGTCTGCATTAATAATTTGAGGTTCAGATAGATTCAAATAGCTGCAATATGTATTATTCTGAGCTGGTTAACTGTTCCCTGTGACATGTAAGTATCAGTCTTGTTTGAGCTTTAGCTTTTGAAACATTGTGAAACATTCAGTTTTGGGGCCCTCACTACAAGAAGGACACTGAGGTGCTGGAGCGTGTCCAGAGAAGGGCAATGAAGCTGGGGAGGGGTCTGGAGCACAAGTCTTATGAGGAGCGGCTGAGGGAACTGGGGTTGTTCAGTCTGGAGAAGAGGAGGCTGAGGGGAGACCTCATCGCTCTCTACAACTACTTGAAAGGGGGTTGTGGTGGGGTGGGTGTTGGTCTCTTCTCCCAAGTAACTCGCGATAGGACGAGAGGAAATGGCCTCAAGTTGCGCCAGGGGAGGTTTAGATTGGATATTAGGAAAAATTTCTTTAGTGAGAGAGTGGTCAAACATTGGAAGAGGCTGCCCGGGGAGGTGGTGGAGTCGCCATCTCTGGAAGTGTTCAAAAAACGTGTGGACATGGCACTTTGGAACATGGTTTAGGGGGCACAGTGGTGTTGGGTTGATGGTTGGACTTGATGATCTTGAAGGTCTTTTCCAACATTAATGATTCTGTGATATAATTGAGTGTGTGATGGCTTCTCCATCGACAGAGACTTTAACACCCTTAGCAGTTAGAAGACTTTGTCATTCCTTTCAGGCTGGAAAATTTCATGCTCTACATCTGGAATTTTCATAACAATTCCTCCCCAAGGATATTGTTACTGCTTAAGTAACCAGCTGATATTTTTCTTGAGCCAGTATTGGAGTTTTTGTTCTTAGGTTTACCTGCTAGAGTTTGTTGTTATTTAAGCTTTCTCCTTTTCTCTTGTTTGAGAATATATGCACCATTTCCTGTTGTTTTTGAGCTGGGAGGTATGCTTTTAGTTGTAAATTATGTTGTATTTTATGGTAGGTTACAGTAGCAGGAGATTCTTTTGAAGAAAAGCAGAAAGTAAAGAGTATGATATTTCTCTGTCTCTTGGTTGGCATCAGTTTTTGGGGAAAATTCTTTTACGCAGACTGCAGTCATAGTGATACAGAGAACTGCAGCGGCTCTGGAGAGCCCACAATGTTAGTGACAGGCTCTTCTTTCAGGCTGACGGGAGAGAACACTTGCTTCAGTCCTTAAACTTTAATTTGGAAATGAGCTGGTTTTTTTCTGTCTAGATGCAAGTGCACCACCCTGATGAGGACACTGACAAGAGAATAAAGAGTAAAGAGTATGACACAGGAGGAAAGTTGCCAGATAATCAGAGATTTAATACTTAATAGAAAAAAATGGTTTTTCTGTTACCCAAGATTGGTGCTCATTTAATTTCTTGCAAATCACGAATACTTAAAGAGGAAGAGTGATTCATGGGACTAATTAGAACTCTATGTTTAACAAGTGCTCCTAGCTATAATGGCCTTATTAATTAAAACTTGAACTTTGTAAGAAAGCTCTTTCCAATCCGTATTGGTTTATGAATTCTGTCTTTTTTTGTTTTTCAATGGGGGAAAAATCAGGTGAACAGGTCAGTAATGTATATGAAAATAATATGTAATGCATCACAGTGATTTATATTTCTTTGGAGAATCAGAAAAACATGAATGAACACATAAATCAAATATAATCAGGAAGGCCAGCCTTTGTGGTGGTGTTTTCTTTAGCAGTCTCTGGAGGTCTGTGTTTAAATGCATCTTACGTGAGGTTACACGTACCAGTCTTTTAACTAACTGTAGACTAAGTATATAATTTTTATGTTTTAAGCAATTTGTTTTCCATTGAGAACATTGAATATCCATAATCGTCTTACAAACTTGCATTTTAAAGTAGTTATATCTCTTCACTTGATAAAACTTTTAAGAAAATAACGTAAGGGTGTATATGTTTCCATACACATCAAGAGTCTTGATCCTACAGTCTTTTGTAAATGTAAAATGCACTTAAGTCACTCCACAGGCCATATGCTCATAAGTAAGGATTTGTGCTCCCTGATGCTTTGCTTTGTTTTGCATGAGTTAATGTTCTTTATTAAAAGGCACGGCTTTCTTTTACTTTTACTAAGGCTATTCATTTCAATTCGCTAATGTTCCTCATTCATTTTAAAATATACTGGTGCAGTGAATATAGGAATATCCGTGGAAGACAATAGCTATACCCTCAGGACTAAAGATCATTTCATTAACATACACTTGTTTTGGCTCTAATCCTCTAAGTATTTGTCTGTGTACTTAACTTTATTTAGCATTCCCAGGCAATTCATGTATCTGATGCTGTCTCTTAGTGTCTGCGGAACAATTGTCACTACTATTTGTAGGAAGAAGACACCCCCTTTATAAGAAAGCTGCTGAACTGTGGCTTAAGTTGGAAACAGAACTGAAGTTTCAGCTTCAATTCACATGTGTACATGCGAATAAGAAAGAAATTTGTCACATAATTGTGCAAGTCATTTGAAACAACATTTTATTAATAGGCAAATAATAGATTCCAGTATGCAGCCCTAAGTTTGTAATTAAAATAATAGTTTGGTAATAGAGAACTACGTACTTTCCAGTTATTGTGTAGTTGCTTGGGAATACATTAATATCTGTAAGACAAAGTGTAGCTTGTAGGAAGTATGTATAGCAAAGAGAAATGTAGTTGGACTTGCCTGTGAACATACAGCGTCGGAGTCACTAAAGATAACGTATTATGTCTTAATATCAAGTTTAATGAGGGTGTTTCATATCTATCAGTCTTGATCATTTTTCTGCAATTTTTCAGGAATTTTGGGTAAAATGTAATTTTTTAAAGAAATCTTGGCCTAATTCTGTGTTCTATATGTGACTCAAAACTTGCATCATTTTCAGCAAGGGTGTTGTCTTAAAAGCAAAGAATAAAGACAACTTGGTACTTACTAAGACACTTGGACATGGAAGTACTAAATGTTCCTTATTGAGCATTGAACCTGTGCTTGCAGAGCTCTTTGGGAAACTCATCTTTCAATTTTTAACACTGAAGCATCACTGTTGCCTTCAGCAAAACTGAAAGCTGGGTATGAGGCTAAAATACACTTTTAATTACTAGAGGTGTAGGTTCATAATACTACTCATGAATACCACATAATATTCCTTTGAGACTAAGGGTTATGTTTCAATGCTTAAGAATAAAAATTTAAATTGTCTCTCTAATACAGTTCCTCGTGGCCACTGAACAGATTCAGGCAGTGTTTCTCAAGTTTGTTAATATGATATTCGCATCCCAGATTTCTGAATCAGAAGAGCATGCAGAGATAAAGCATAATCAGATATCTTCTTTGTAAAACACCTCCACCAAAGAAACTAATCTGCCTGTTATGCTAAAAGAATCGTTTTTTGAAAATAATAAACACTGGAGGATTTAGATATAGACAGCAGCCTCAAAATCAAGACTGATCTCTAAACCTCCCAAAGTTTTGAGGCTTCCTAGGTTTGAGAGATTTCATTGTTCTCTGCACCATTTAAGATCAATTGCTTTTTCAAATACTGTACCAGAGACTTTGACTTCAGAAGACTTCTTTAGCAATTTTAGGCTTCATGTTTAGTAAATCTCAGATCAAGTTTGTTTTGGCATCATACTGCTAAAAAGCAGCTTACAATGAAGCAAAAGAAAATAATTTTATTATCTTTTCAGTACAAAACCTTTTCCATGTGATGAGTTGGAAGAGGTAAACAGTCCTGTAGGCTATGCTGAAGGAGAAGACATAAAAAGGAACGAGTTCCTGTGGATTTGGCTGGGGTAGTTTGTGTCTTTCCCCCCTGTTTTTAAGCATACACTTGCACACCGATATTCTTCAAATCTTATTTTAATAATTTGGTCCAATTGATATTTTCATACTTCTGCCCTGACCATTCCCTCAGCATCATGCAAGGGTACAGATTAGAATTCAGTGCTCTATCGTTAATCTAACAATTGGGAACAGAGTAATGAATCTTCTCTTTCTCTATCCAAAAACCCAAATGCAGCACTGAGCAAAAGGCTTCATTGATCACAGGGAATTGTTAAAAGCAAGTCCTGTGTAGCAATGAAATTGGATGGGAGTAGCTTTTATTTTTCCCTCTCCTGCAAGATTACAAGTAGCTGCTGTACATTGTAAGCAAGGGGATTTTTTGTCTGTGGTTTACTTTGAAGTTTAGAAAGATATTATTTTGTCTGAATAAGGGAAATCTGATATTAGATGGTGCAATTCATAACCTATTCATCTGATATGAATCAAGTACTACAGCAAGGCACAGTTTCGGGATCACACGCTGCTGTTGAAACTACAGTTTGCCTTTCTCCAGAGAGCATTAATGGTGGGTCTTTTATAGTATGGCTTATTGGGCCAAATTCAAACGATATTTAAGTACCATTGTAAAATGCAGATGAAGCATTAGAGGGGGAAATGGCATACTTGCCTACAGTCACCCATCATTGTTTTAAGATTTCCATCAGTGAGACAACAGAGAGGTTTTATAGCTCAAAAAGCAATTAGTGTTAAACAACCTTTTGAAAGAGAATTGGTACTCGGCATTCATATGAAAAAGTTTCACATTAAGAAACAGTTTCATATCAAGAAACTGTTCACATTGTATTACATGAGTTGCTCTTGCTGACATGATATTTTCTAATTTTCCCCCAAAACTGGACTGACTTTTACTTCCTTCTATATCCTTGATGTGTCAAGAGAATCACAAGGTACACACACTGACTAAAAGGCAGGAGCATCTATACTTTCTCCACTACTTTTACTTGCGGCGGGGAGAGGATGTGACTAATCAGTAACGTACTGAAGGTATTTCCCAGAGCAGAAGAGCCCTACATCTCTGACGTTCAGAACGGTGATGACGCTACTCTAATTTTGGCCCTGATCAGCAAAAGAGAGTCACAAAAATGTCTTTTGGATCAGCCATTCTGTTGCTGACTGACAATATGGCAAGAGAAGAAAGAATGGAGAGATACTATTTTTAAGCAATCCACTGTTGTTATTTTTTTAATCAGAAAATCCTCTCATTAGCTGTATAGAATAAGTAAGTCAGTTACGAGAGTGTTCTTGCCTGTAAGAAAGTTACAAACTGCAGACATATTAACATATTTGTTCTAACCCTTAATATTACAGCTCCACTATGATCTCATCGTACTACGCTATGGCATCTGCTTTCTGTAGACCGTGGACTGATTGTTTGGAGTATCAATTGCCTGGTGCCTGGCAGCAGCACCTATCAGTCTAAAAATGTATGTCCTCTGTCCATCAAAATAAGATAAAATAAAATTCCACAAGTCATGAGCTTTAAAAAAAGGGTTGTTTTTCTGTTCTGCACATGGAATGAGTAAATGAGTAGCATAGAGCATCCATTTTGTGAGTGGATGTCAAAGCAGTAAAAATGAGGTTTTGGAAACTGCATATTAGGATTTTGAAACCAACAAGTAAAAATCTCACTTCCTAGAATTTTTTAAAAACACCTCGACCAATTTCCAAATCCAAGAGTTTTTGCCAAGATATTTATGGCTGACTTATTAGCAAGACAACTGAACCCAACAAAAAGCTGTACTAGATGTCTGTGGGTCAGTGAATTCCAGTAGTGACACTGGACTACAGCTCTGTGCCCCATCTAAGTTGCCTCTCCCAGTCAGTCTTGGTATTATCTTTTTTCGAGGACTTTGAATGTTTTGTGGAACTAGGACTTCTCGTAACCTAGCTGGGCACCTGCTTGTTTCTATCCTATTATTGATCTGTTCCAGCTCCTAAGATGCTCTGTTTCTTGACTGCAAAGGAAAATTGTAACCAGAATAATACTGGGTTACTACACAGCACAGCTATAAGGTGTGCAGAATGCCAAGTACGATATTTGATGTCCCATCCCTGGAAACAGTCAAGGCCAGGTTGGATGGGGCTCTGAGCAACCTGATCTAGTTGAAGATGTCTCTGCTCATTGCAGGGGGGGTTGGACTAGATGACCTTTAAACGTCCCTTCCAACCCAAACTATTCTATGATTCTATTTGGCACTCCCTTAAAACAACAGGATCACACTGGACAAACTCTTCCCATGAAGAAGAAGAGTGCATGGCAAGACCCTGAATTCTGCAGAAGCAGAAGGCTGCAAAGCAAACTTACATTCTGGAGATTCTGTCATTAGAAATGCATAACTTATAACTCACACATGATGAAATAATAATTTTACAGTGGTTCAACAGATGGATATTTGTTAAGTACCTTAGCCTTAGACTATGTTAAACTTATATACATTAACTTACCTCTCTAGTAATATTGAGTCTTAGACTGAATTTCTTCACAACTTGATTGAGCTAGGGACACTGCCAGTTGAAATCTAGTGAATCTTTTGGACATAGCTTAAGAAATTACTGTCACCACCTATCTGCATCTTTCCCCTGCTGTAACTTAACTGCAACAATATACACCTTGGGCAATCATTTTTTAGTTTGTGCCCTGTAAGGACACTCATGAGCTGTAGTTCAGCACATAATCTACTGATTCTGTGGTGGAGGCGGTAACTTTCAGCAGAAAGGGGCCATTGGTGGCTGACACATCTTGTGTTTCCTGAGTAAGATTCACCAAAGCTCTTAGTGGGTACCATAAGTGTGCAAATGCACAGCTGTGATGGCTCTGAGCTCTGAAGACAGTATCTTGTTAAACTGTGATAATTTGATCATATCAGTCATATATCTCAGTCCTTCCGCTATATGAGAATCTAAGTCCATGTCCAAAGACTCGTCTAGTGAGGCTTTTATGAATTTCAGTAGATATCACAGAGGAGGAAGGCTAGAAGTCATTTATTTTATACTTGACACATGCGTTCAAAAAGTGGAAGAAGGGAGATGAGCATGGCAGAGGATGCAGATCTTTGTCACATGCATTCTTTATCTTAAGCTAGGGTTCTTGAATGGTAACTGGAACAAGCTAGCATAGACAGTGGTACAATAGAAGTTTTTGAGGCTATGGGTTTGAACCCATAATTAGTTACTTGCACACGTGTGTGTGCATACTCGTGTATGTGCACTGAAAAGTGCACTGAAGCCTTTGCAGACATACCATCATGTAGGCATACTCAGATAAGTTCTGAAAGCTTCTTCCAATGTTGTCTATTAAAACATTGCAATGTTACCCTCAAACTGAAGAAGCACACATGCACACAAATCAAGGCAGATATATCAGTAGAATTAAGATTATTGGAATTTTTTTGCATCACTTTCGTGGTTGATTAAGGAGAAAATTTAAATATAAAACCCTATTTATTTCTGGAAACTCTGTTCCAGACTGTGGCTGGCTGTCTGCAAGCAAAGGGCATGAAAAACTCAGGCTAAACATAATGTGGACAAACAGAGCAGCAAGGCAGCACCTGCTAATAATACTAGTCTTCACCCTGGTCGATCCCAAATGCATCTGGATGAGTGTGAGCCAGCATCACACTGGCTGGAGTGTGCAGTCCAAAGAAGCTGCATGATGCTGTTTAATGAAAGATCAAGGACCGGGTATGAGCTGAGGAATCTAAAATCCTTCTGGCTTGGACTTGTGCTATGGCCCCTGCTGGGCTGCTTGTAACTTGACTTGACTATAGATTATCCATGGACATTTAATATAATGCAAAAAGAGTTCCAATAATCATAATCCCTCCACACATCTGTCTTGCTTTCTGCATGCTCATTTCACCATTTACAAGCTGTCATTCCACACACATGCTGACATTGCCAGCAGAAACCTTTAAAAACCTTATGAAGAGTGTGCATTTGTGAGGGCTCTGGTCTATTGTTTCGAGGAAATGAAATGAATAGGAAATTAAATAATCACAACACTTGTTTATTGTTTCAATGAGAACAAAGTGCAGGCTTGTCCATGGAAGCAAGACCAAAGACGGTGTGGATTTGCAACCTTATGCTCAAATGTCTGAGGTATGTTTTGTTTCACTTTGCTGTGTTACTGTTGTGTGAAAGAGGGCATTGCAACATGAAAAACAGAGAACAGGAGGAAGCAATTCTTTCCTGCTGTTTCCACTTTGAATGAATTTTTAACACCTTTGTTGGAGACCAAATGTCTGCTGTGACTTCAGTCAGGATTGCTTGCTGGGACTTTGTTGAAGCATTTGTAGTTTTCTGTTGCAGTTTTCTGTTTACACGCAAGTTTAGCTAAAAAAAAATATATATATATAAAAAATAATTAAGCAACTGCTGTCATCTTGTGTTTCACCTGCTGAATTTCAGAAAGTGGGGTCTCCATGGCGTTTGTGGGAAGAAAAGTCTTTCCCTTAGATGCCGAGCTCTTTCAGACCATCCCCGGTTTTGGCAAACTCCTGCTGGACTTGGTGTGGTGCAGTTTTTGAGTAATATTTGGAGGAAACAGTAAAAACAAGTGAACTGCTTGCTTACCATGAGTCTGCCTTGCCGAGTTCTGCCTTTGTGGAGAACGGCAATTTCTGAAACATCCATTTTGCATGTGACGGGTTTGGCCAGTCGGGGTCAGCCTCCTGTTACGGGCCTGGGACGAGCTCGTCCTCCCGCAGGGCGCGGGGCAGCGCATCCCACCGCAGCCACAGGGTGGGTTGCTGGGCTGCTCTGCAGGAGGACCCGTTTCGCCCGGCCCTCTCACCCTGACGAGGCTGGCCCTCGGGAGGGAGAGGAGGCATTTTGCTGTGGGCGCAGCACGAAGGGGCTGGCTTTGGGAGCCGGGATCCTGGCGGAGGCAGTTAGGTGGAGCGGGTTTTCCTGCAATTGTAGGGGCGATTTTCCTGTTGTGTTTCAGCCGCGACCGTCTCGTCGTCGCAGACGCGGTCGGTGCTGCTACAGTGGTGGGACGGTGGTGGCTGCTACCGCCTGTCCTGGCCGCTGCTTTCCGAGAGGGTCGGCGTGCTCCCTGTCTCCGCAGCAATGTTTCAGCAGGAAGATATAGGGCGGGATGCAGCGGTGGGTATGCGGCTGGGTGGCTTGTCAGGAGCTGGCGCCGACTTGCCATTGCAAGTAATTTAGGAAGTATTTTATAATGCGTTTCGCAGTCGTAAGGGAGGAGTTGAGGTTTGTTCTGTTGTTGTAGTGGATCATTTTTTTGGTACTGAAAACTCAGGGGGAAAAAAGGGAACTTTTTTAGCAAAGAGTATTTTTTGTCTCGCGCTTTCAAACAAGGACTTACTGTTGTCTTGTTAGCTGTCGTAGAACTAGTAAGAGAGATGAAGGGGGCATTAGCATCTTCATACTGTTAACAACATCTGGAACATAACAATTCTATTTAAAAAAAACAGATGAAGGCTGAGATGCATGTTTACATGTGAAGAATGAAAAAAACATGGTTATTCCCTAAAGCCTGCTCCACTCCTTGTGCAAAGTCTTTCAAATCTCTTTTATTTATGTGTAACTGATGAAGTTACGTAACCTGAAGAGATGACGTGTTTAAGTATGATGGCTGAGAGACAATGTTTTTTCAAAGGATGTACTTTTTGGCCCTGGTATGCTCAGTGTGATGGTCTGGTCACTACAGTTATTTTATATGCAAGTTCTTTATCCTCAAAAGCCCACAAAACATGCCATATATTTGGGACGATGAGAAGCATGTATAGTCCACAGGTACAGAATTTCTAATGTGACTTTTCTGGTACAGTATTTCAAGCCAAGCAATTGGCTGAGAACAAGATAAACTGACATTCAGTCAAGTTTTAAAGTAGATATTCAATAAGCTCCTGGAAAAAAAGCGTGAGGCTGCAGGTTGTGCAGATGCATGCCAGTAATTCGTTCATGAGTGCTACTGTCTTTATTACAACAACAGTGGCCTGTTTGCTGGCTGACAGGAAATGTAGAATTTATTCTATTTTTTTGAGATAAACTGCGACACTTTATATTTTGTTAATGAGAAACATCTCAAAGGGATGTAATTAACCTATTATTTTCTCTTTCCATGCTATATTAAAAACTACTAAGCTATTTTGTGAGTGACATTGAGAACATTTTACTCGAGAGACCTATATGTGGTATTGATACAGTTATTCAGAAGCAATTGCTCATTTTAGGTCTTTTTTCCTGCTCCCTTTTGGGATGTTCTGAAGACTCTTTGAAGAACAATTAATTTAAGGATGTCAAATAAAGTAGTAAGTAGCCCAACCAAACTAGTAAGTAGTCCAACCACGTGTAGCCAATGGATCCTTGTTGTGTGCACGTTTGCACATGCATACATGTGCATGTGTTTGGCAGAACACAGCCATAGCTGAGCAGTGAAAAAGCATTTTCCATTCATTTCATCAGGCTACTCAGCAAGACTTTTCCCAGGATCAGGTTCGCCTTGAATACAGGAGAAGAACTGTAAAAACCAAACACCACCCGTGTCTCAGGGCTGCAGGGAACTGGGACTCCGAGAAATGAAGACACTGTATAGTAACAGCTCAAAAAGACAACCCTTCCACTCAACAGAGTGAGCTTAAATTTAATACTGGAACTTCTGGCTGTTGTACAGCTCTCTGGTTGATGTCAAGTGAAGCACAAGTAAATTGGATCATTTTTTCTTATCACTTCACTGGCTGGATTAGAAACTGGTATTACCTGGTTTCCTAATTTACTTCAGCTCCCAGAGCATCTCTCTGGTCATCAGCAGGGTTTAAAAAGACTAGTACTATTTACCACTTCAGTTTCTAACTTGCAAATTACATTGCTGGTACAATGCAGCCCTTTGCTGCTCTTAATTTCTTAGCTTGAAGCAATGTTTTGCCACGGTGTGGTTACTAAAAACCTGTGAGGCAAGATTACGTGTCTGTGGTTAGTGATTGGTTTTGTTTCAGGTCTCCAAAAAGTCTTTAAAGGATAATGTTCTTAAAGGGTGTAAATGCATAGAAGAAAACATTTGAGATCACCAGAGATTATTGTGGTATGTTTCTGTTAAGTAACACTTTCTCAAGAAATATAATACATGTGGGTGTGCCCCTGGCAAGCAATAAAGCATTACTGGCTCTTTGGAAAAAGCAGCAGTTGACATGACTTAGAAAGTCCTCAAGAGAGGTTAAGTGGAAACTTGCCGCCTTTTTAGGATTTAGCTTTATTAGCAAGGAATAACGACTAAGACTTTGCATCTCATTGTGAGTAAGGGGTGGTACCTTACTGAACAGGTTGGCATGCCAAACCCTTTTGAGTGTTTTAGGGGCAGAACAGCCAGCTCTTGTTAACCACCACAATACAACTCTGTACTTCTTTCTCTTCTCAGTTGATTTTGCTGTTTTACTTTTGTGTCCTGTTGTGTCAGGGTCAGAATTTTTATTCATGCATTATGTTATTCATGCACTAACCATTTTGGGTTATTTGGCTAAATACTGCCATTTGATAACGCCAAGCAATTTGAGGAGAGGACTACTAGAGTAGTTGCTACACTCCTTGGTACTCGCTGGAGAGAAATTTAACCCTTTGAAGCCTGTTAGAGAGCTGCAGTGGGATGGCAGGAAGGACAGGAATGAACAGTTGGAAGAACAAGAGTCTTGCACCTGATTCATGATCTGCAGTATAGGAAGGCAAGCTACTACTTTGTCAAAAAAACAGTGAATAAAATACAGAAGTTGAAGTTAGGTTTGTCATGCCAAGCAGGCTGGTCTTAAGACTTAGTGCAGATCCCACTGCACCTGGTTCCCACAAACTGTCCGCATGCCCTTCACGTGCAGCAAGGACCAGAACCATCCGAACCCAGAAAAATCCCTGCTCAGTAATGTCAGCTGGCAATGGCTTGTTTCGGGATCATTCTGCTGCAACTCAATTCAGTTTTCTATTCATCCTCTTGGATCTTTACATACAAAGAATGATAGAAATCCGTCACATTGGAAGAGAATTATTGGAAGCAATTTTGTGAAGCAAACAAGTGACTGTTGAGCTCATAAGAATAACAAAGAATAGATGTAGATTCTCCATTTCCTTTTTTTAAAGCCCAAGAACATGGGCAATAGTTACTTGTTAGTTGATGTAGTCTTAATTTCTCATGTTCTTAAGTTCCTTTCGTACCTGGAATGAAATAAGCATGTCTAGAAAGTGCAGATCACTTAATCCTAAAGATAATTTAAAATGGTTTAAATGAGCATTTTTATTGACTCCCAAAGGACCCTACAGAGAGCAGTTCAGATGAATGCCACTCTCTGTGTTGAGGAACCACTGTGCAGCAAAAGAGAGGAACTGGTTTCTCATATGTGTTCTGCTAGTGATTTGCTACCAGGTATTTGCAGGTTTCTGTTCTGGTCTAAGGGACCAAAGAATGCTCCTAAAATCATTCTGCTGGTGGAGAACAGGAACATAGTACCCCAAGATGGGGTGGTAGAAGCATGCTCATGGTGGCCCTGCTTAAACCAGTAGGATGGGAAGAGTCGCCACTCCTCTTGGAGCAGGCCTCAGGGCCTGGCTAGGGCCTGTGTGAGGGTTCTGCTCCCCAAATGGAGGAGCAGACCTGCCAGTTCCCATTTTGTTATTCCTGGGCCCAGGAGGCCCAAGCTGGATATTTCCTGCAGCAGTGGCAGAAGTTTCTGTCAGAGGTCTAAAATAGATTACCTTCAGAGCACAGATATAATTTGTTCCTTATCCTACACCCTGCCACAGTTCACAGCTAATTTCCCCTTCTAATTACCTGATTACAATCTTGATTTTTAAATACACCATTTATCTTACGGGGTTCAGTGTACTGAGACTACAGCAGGCATAAATTAGAAAGAGCTCCTCAATGTTGGACAGTGGGGTGGGGTTTTTTTTGCAATCGCCAGAATCTCTTTGCAGTCTGTGCAAACTCACAGAATGTAGCTCTGAGAATGTGTGGTTGTTCTTTTTTTAAAAAAACCCAACCTTTTATAGGCTTTTTTAATGATCACATGTGAGGAACAGAGAGCAGGACAGCGAGAGGCTGACATTGTGTGCCTTGCAATGCAATAGGGATAGCTTTATAAACACAAAGAGCTTTAGTTAGTCAAAAGTGCATCTTCCAGGTAGTTGAAATTCAGTCCTGTGTGGCAGTTGGGGCCACACCTCCATACCTGTTGTAGTTCCTGGGGCATTTCTTGCTGCTCTTGTAGAGGCTTTGATAAGAAAGCAAACCTCGGGGTTCTTCCTTGAGAACTTCTAATGTCTTTATCTAGGTGGAGGCAATGAATATGAATTTAAGTAGTATTTATGATCCCCTTTACTCAACTGCAAGGAAAGAATTCATAGGACAACTTTCTGGAAAGCAAATGCAATCGTTTAAGCCATCCTAAGATCTTCCCTGAAAACTTGCAGTAGCTTAAGGGCCTCAGTGTTTCCAAGATGCACTAAATTATGTGTCAGCATGTGTGAACACATATGGCTAGAAGGAATGTGCTGAACTATTTCTGGCTATTTCTGTTGCTGTATCACCTACAATAAAGGTCAGGGAGTACCATGTCACTGGTCATGGCATGGCATTACACAAGTGAAATTCCCAGCTGGGCAAACGTGAGAGATTTCCAGCTCTACTGTGCAAACCAAGCCCTATGAAAAACGGTGGGTTTTGTTATTTACTATTTGGGTAAAATTATCTTACCGTCCATTGCAGAGTAGCATCCATCATCTAGGAAGCTCTTAGCTTGAAATGAGAGAGCAAAATTTGTGTGGTATATAGAAATTTGTCCCCTTTGGCAAGGTTTTGAGGCTGCTCCAGTCGTCATTTCCCATGCAGCCAGTATCCAGACCAAGATGTGAACCCGCATCATCAATATTTGTTGTTGTATAGTTATGATATATCCCAGAATAAATACCAATTTCTCAAATGAAGAGTGTGAATTTAGTTGAAGAGGTTTTTGGAACAGATCTTCAGCCATAAATTTGTTAGAAGGTCACTGCTGGTACCAGTAGACCTATGCTGATTCACATGTGCTAAAGATTAAACAATTCTTTCCTGTCATTCCCCTGAAGCATTTAGAGGAAATATTAAATCTTGTATCTAAAGAATGTAAAGATACAAGAGTTGCAAGGATATAAAAAATAAAGGTCAAAAAGCATTCCAAATATATACTAGTATAGATTTATGCACACATGTGTAATACTGTATCTAATACTATACATAATATTAAATCAGCTACTTATTGATTACTTTGGGACACAATTTTCTTTTCTTGCCTGTTAGCTTTTAAGGCTCAGTTATTGTTTTAGTTCTCGTGAGAAGGAATATGTGATGTTGTTCCAAAGACAGACCTTAATTCTGTGAGATGTTCTTGCCTCACTGAATAACGTACAGGATTTGTCTCTTTGAAAATATATTCTCCTACTAGCCTACGTTTCAACCAGAGAGAGATATTGTCCTGGCTTTGTATCACTGCAAACAGCATAGCAGATATGCTTTTGCTGTATTAATATTCTTTAAATGTTGCAAACAACTATTTCAACATCATGGAAACACTACATGTAACTTCTAGATAAGGCAGCTAATCATTCTTCTGTCAGTGACAATATACGAATAGGATGAACTAGTCATTTTCTTTTATGCTGAGTATTTGGTTTTGTGTATCAGGAGCTGTTGAACAGCACTGTCCCATGAATATTTATTTATTTGCACTGCTTTGGTAAAAAAACAGTGGGAAAACAAGTATTTGCTTGCTTCAGGGTGTGTGCAGCTTGCTTGCTTTAGCATCACAGAAGTTTTCATTAAACATTTCATTAAACATTTCTAAAAAAAAAAATTTCCAAGTTTTGATTATTAGTTCCTTTTACACTACTTATGCAAATTACACTACTTACATGAATATCTCACTAGCTGTCCTGCTGGCAATCGTTAACATCACGAATATTCATAATAAAAGCTGTGTTGGACTTGGGACAAACTGGGCTATGAAGCAGTCCATTGGTTTAATCACATTTGAAATGTTCATTGAATGTGATGTGAAGCGATCACATTCACTTGTTGGAGGAGAAGTTTTTCCCAAGAAAATTGTATATCCTAGAACAAGATAGAAAATGGCAAAAAGAATAGTATTTTCTTTTTTCTTTCTCCCCCCCCGCCCCGAGCTAATGGAAGAAATTGCAAGTGATTTTTTTTTATTGCCCATAGCAGATTTTATGAAAAGAACCTAAATTTAAAATTTTTATTTTATAATGCACTTAACAGAAAAATACTACCACTTTGAAAACTACAGCTGTGTATTATGATAGTAGCCTGCTTAAGCACTTGTAGTTTATTCAGGAATAGTGCGTGTGTGGACTGTAATTCTTCTTGTACTATAAACCTAACATTCGTATATGTATGCACACACATATGCATGCATACATGCGTAACACACTACCTTTCATACTTGCATGTTTGTATTCCATACAAAATTTCATGTCATATTCATATAATGGCAGTTTAATAAATTTGATTTCCTAACTGAAAAAGTTGGCAAGTGTTTTCTACAAATATACTTAATCTTCAAGAGTTTGATGTTCTATGTAGCCTGTGGTCTTGTGTCCATTTATGAATATTCCTATATATGGAGGACTAGGGCTGAGAGAGCCTTGCTGTAGTGGGCATTCAGTAGTAGCCTTAACACAACAAATTGTTAGAAAATATTATTAAGGAAAAATGCTGCTGGAACCTGCTTGGGAGTATTTTGGCCATAGTTCACCAAAATGTGACAAACTGTGATTTTGCCAGAGAGATAACACATCAAGGAATTTTGGAACATGGCACAAGTCCAGCTGTCCAGCTGTCCAGTGCTATTTGTTACTAAGATGCTTAAAATTTGCAGAATGACCTACAGCTCTGTTTCCTCCTTCAGTGTCACTGAGTTCTCTATAATTTAAAAATTCACTGAAACAGCTTTAATTCATACTGTAAGCTCCACCTTTACTAGCGTGGGAAGCAAAGCTCTGTAGGACATCCTTACCTATCACTTTTTCACTGCTGGTAGACTGTCTTGTAACCTTCCCTGAAGGTTGTAGCAGGAGCTGGAATAGAAAAGGAGCAGGAGGCAACACGTGGCATACTAAAACATTGCCTGCTAACTTTATTCTAATAGCTCGTGATTTATTCTGCGTGGGGAGAATTCTGTAGTGTTTTACTGACAAAAAGTGACCTCGGTATACTGGAATTTTTGATACATTCATTTTTTAAGTGTAGTTTTATAATTTAGGCATTTTTCCTCAGGCATTATGTTAACATTTCAGAAATACCATGTTCTGGCTTGAAGGTACTGAGTTAAGGTGAAGAATGTTCTTTGGCAATATGATGCTATAATTCCTTTGTTAATACAACAAATGTAAATAATTACCAATACTGTTTATCATCTAGTTAGCATCAATGAAAAACAGGCTGCCCAGGGAGGTGGTGGAGTCACCATCTCTGGAAGTGTTCAAAAAATGAATGGATGTGGCGCTTCAGGACATGGTTTAGGGGACATGGTGGCGCTGGATTAATGGTTGGACTTGATGATCTTGAAGGTCCTTTCCAACCTTAGTGATTCTGTGATTCTGTGATTCTGCGAAATGTAAAGACCATGTCAGATCACCACTTACCTCTCTGCTGAGTATCACCAGTTAGGCTGAAATGTCCCATCCAGATCCAACTTAAAAGAATGCTGTTAGACTTCTTGAAGTCTTATTACTATAGCATCACCAGGTCCTATGGTATTACTGCTGGATGTTTGTCTTTTTCCCAAGAGGGTTAGCAGGGTAATGGTTTTGGACATTAATTGCAATTTTCTGCTTCTTGTTTGGCTGCAGAAAGAGTGCTAACCTATATACAGGAGCCATATAGGGGTATTTGCTGTGAGAACAGCTCCACATAGCAATGTGGATCGTCTTTCCAGCAGCACGTGATTTATTCAGAATATAGAAATCTGTTGCTTCCTGTGAGGAAGTGCTTACAGTTCTGGTTCATGGAAACCTCCCCCCACCAACGCTTTTTGGTATTTTTATCCTGCTGCTTCTATATTCTGCTTTTTGTACTTCAGGCGTAGGGATCACCTATAACACTGGTACTCCCAGCAATGAGAAATCTGGAGTCAGCCTTCAGTCATCCGTTGGCTGATTTCAGGGCCACCAAATCACCAAATTTTCCTACAAATAGTAATGTTTCAGAGAGTGATGAACTGCCTATTTTAAGTCCTCCTCAGGAAATGTGTTTTTGGGCTTTGATTACTAAGGTCTCATTGAGATCAGTGGTAACAGTTTTCAGGACTTTGGTAGTATCTCTGATCCATAATTTTTCAAGTATGAAACAAATGGAAGGTATAATACAGCATTTTTGCAACATAGCATTGCACCCAGTTATGAAACAGCTTGACAGTTTTTTTTTAATCTGTTCAGCTCTACTGGTACTTAACATACCGAAATTTATCTAGTTCAGCTTTAGTTTTAATTTCTCTCAGGTCTCTTTACCTCTGAAAAATGTTGGGTGCACTTCTGTGACACTGAGGGCATTAACGACACCTGCAAAATATGTTGTGCTTGGAATAAGAGATACAGAGATGCTAATTCCACTAGGGTTACTGGAAGTCTTGCTGTGAACTACACTGAGATCGGGATTTCATTTGCTGCACTGCTTACCACATATCACGTAACTAATCATTATGTGCTGGGGAAATGTCAGTTCCAAAGTTACTTAAGTATATTTTTTATTTTTAAATAACACTTTTCTTTTGATGATCACTTTTACTTTGATCTGTTGTTAAAACGACCTCTTCTGGGTAGAAGAATAATACTTCTCATTTCAATGACATTTTGCTAATAGTATAATTTTCTGCCAGTAATTCCATCTTTTTGCAAATATGAAATTATGTACTCGAAATTCCTTCTTTCCTTTCTGTGTCTGGAGTCTGTCTGTGTGTCTTTCAATTTATGGGCCACGTTGAATATGGAATACAACCATGTACATATATAAACCATGCATATTGAGTTTCTACCTAATCTCATTTACTGTAGCTATGGATTCTCTACCATTCTCAAGAAAAAAAAAAATTGGATATGAAACTTTCAGGCAAGGGCCAGTGAGTTTGAAAGATGTTGTAGATGGATCAGCAGCACACTCTGTACTTCAGGCACCAACCTTAAAGTAAAAGCAGAATTATAGTCAATTAAAGAGTAATCACTGGGATGCCCAGAAAATGCAGCCCCTTTTCAGTGCCTCTTAAACGATTCATCATTCAGTCCCAGATGCAGTGTGTTTTGACTTATTGACAACTGAAAAAGAAAACGGGGAAATGTCACTTTTTTTGGTTTCTATCAGTGTGCTCAGCTTTGATTACCTTGGAAAATAGGCTCTCATTCCAAGACATTTACAGTCTAAGATCAGATTTTGGCACCTTTGCTCTTACTGAATAGCATTAGCCAGGGCTAAGCTGCTGTTCATTCAAGTCAGATAGATCAGAATTAGTCATCACTCGAGACAGTGATATTCATGTAGAGCCGCCAGTGATTCAAATATCTTTGCATGAGGCAGTGATGCAAATGTTTTTCTGCTGGTTTTATCTGTTTATCTGTAGATCGCTTTTATATGAGTACCATAAAAAAACCTTTGGTTAAAAAAAAAATAAAGTGCTTTAAGAAGGAAACTGAATGGATTAAACTTTTTGGCACACAAAGGAGCAGGAGAGGGGTTTTGTACAGAAAGGATAGCACGGGAGAGAGCTCCGTATCCCAAACACGGTCCTAAGGAACAAATCCGAAACCTTGGCAGGTTGTCACTGGGCTGCCGATAGACGAGCAATGATTAGTTTGCCTTCTTAAAACATTGCCTCCTGCCAACCCCAAATCCTCTGCTCCCATTTCCAGCGCAGCATTCAGCCTGCAGAAGTGGATGATGAGGTACACAGTTGTGGTGTGGAAGGGATTCAAACAATGTGAATGAGATTTTGATCTTCTGGGACTTCTGTGATACAGAGAGTGAAGAGGAGGAAAGACAAACTGTTCTTCGTTTGCAGAAGAGGCTTTCATCTTTTCTGTGCTGTGTGGCTATGGCTGAGGAGAGAGGAGGGGAGTTGTCTTCCTGCTTATATCGAATTGCCAGGCCTTTAATTTTGACCAGATGTACCACACAATTATGGCAGCTGATGGATAGTTATAAACGAATTAGTCTTTGGCAAACAGAACTTTATTTCAAGTAAGATCAGCATCACAGAAGATATAGGAAAGCAAATTTTGTGATGGGGTCAGTGCATTTTTTAAATGCTTGGATTTCTTGGCAGAATAAAAGGACGCATTAGTGCAAAGAGGCAAAGTATCCTAATTTCTAAGCATACCTCTGGAACAGACGCCTTGCTGCTCTTCCCACAGAGCAAGCGGGACTAAAGACCGATGAGCAGTCTGAACCTTGCCTCTGTTTGCTGAACTTTCCTTTTTGCTGCAGTTCATACTGGGGTTATAGGTAGCATTCCTGTTGCTGCCACCGCTCTCCCCACACTAATTGTCATGAAGTCCAAGAAGGTTCAAGCACTCTTGGTTCCCAAGGCTGCTAATGAGCCCTGAGCTCTCCTCACCCTTAATGAACCAAGGTTTGTTTGCGGGGGATTCTTGTCCACCCCTCCCTTTCCCTGGTCAGGGGAGGAGGCGGGAGTTCACACAGCCGAACAATGACTTTACAGTGTAAAGACGATGCAGCTGTGCCATCTGAAGCCGTCCTCAGTTATGGGCAACAAAGCTTAAAGAGATTGTACTGTGAAGAGGTACAGCTCTGTGAGTGTGAAGCATAGCTTTTGCTTCCGCTTCGCTGACCCGTCGGCTTGCGGCAGCGGCAGCCCCTGACGGGAGCTTAGGCAGGGAGAGCTGCGCGGGGCGACCCTTTCAAAACCGCTCTCCGTAACGCCGAGCACGGGAGAGGAAACAAAACGAGGTTTCAGTTGATCTCTGGCGGGGGTGTACTGCTGCCTTCTCCAGAAAATCCCATGCCCTCCATTTAAAAGTCATTGATTCCTAATCCACTTCAAATGATTAACGAGGCCGCTACGGCAAGTGGTAGTGTGTAAGTTTTAGCAGTAGAGAGTACTCGCACAAAAGCGCGCGCGCGCGCACACAAACCCCTAAGCAAATCACACACCGCACTATCTTAGTTCTTAGAGGATCTTACTGTACCATAGGTTAGGATCACCAGAAATTTGGGCTAAACTACTGTTTGTCATTTACTTCATCCGCCTTCCTTTAGGCATTTCTGTTATGACACTGTGTGATCCCCTAGCTATATTTATCTTACTACAAACATGTATGTGATGTATTTTGGGGCATATGTGTACAGGTACATATGCATGACAGTACAGGTATATATAAACACAGTTGCATATGTTCTTGAAATGCATGGGAAGAGTATATTAGTATATGATATATATACCATATATATTATACGTAAAATATGTATATCACATATATAATGTATATAATATGTAAAATACATATATGATATATGTATCATATGTATAAAATACATAAAAATATCACGTGCTTTCCTAGAAACATTATTCCTTGTATATATTCAAGTAGATATACACAGGCAAACACAGACATTTACTCAAAATGCTGTGTTATTGCTATAGTAGCAAGTGAAAAATCCAATCTGAGAAAATAACTCTGTTAATTGTAATAGCAATGAGAGATTTGAGGTTGTGAGTTACGATACTCCAGACTAATCCTTGCACAATGCTATACAAAAGTGAGGCTTTTAAAAAAAGTTTTACTACTTGATTAGTGAAACCAAAAGCAGCATCTGCAGAAAAAAAAATCTAATTTTGCTGTAATAGGCTGTTTGAAGGTCATCATTTTGGGTTTTAATAATGCACAGAAACATCTGCTGTTTTCCTTGATCGCATGAGAGAGAAAGGGAAAGATAAAGAAATTAAAAAGGAGCTTTTGTTTTGCATTCTTAAGTGATCAGGGAGAGGGGGAGAAATAAAAAGCAGCCCAATTTTAAATACCTTGATGTGTGCATGTGCAGGTTCAAAACTTTAGATTGCTCTCCCACCCGGCGTGGTGGGTTGACAGCCCCGGGAGCAGTGGCGAAAGTTGACAACCCCCCACGGCTGACCCCTCATGTTCTCTCTCGCCTAATCGAATTTTACGTGTGTTTCCAGATAGCTGATCAGCTTCCCTGGATTTCGCTGACGCCACAGGAAAGCTTTGCCTGAAGATGGAAACACTGGAGTCGGAACTGACCTGCCCTATCTGTCTGGAGCTGTTTGAAGATCCGCTGCTGCTGCCTTGCGCTCACAGCCTCTGCTTCAACTGCGCGCACCGCATCCTGGTCTCCCACTGCGCCACCAACGAGCCGGTGGAGTCTATCACCGCCTTCCAGTGCCCGACCTGCCGCTATGTCATCACCCTCAGCCAGCGTGGTCTAGACGGGCTCAAGCGCAACGTCACCCTGCAGAACATCATCGACAGGTTTCAGAAAGCCTCGGTCAGCGGGCCCAATTCTCCCAGCGAGACCCGCCGGGAGCGGGCGTTCGATAGCAACAGCATGTCGTCCTGCGAGAAGGTCCTCTGCCAGTTCTGCGACCAGGACCCTGCCCAGGAGGCGGTGAAAACCTGTGTTACCTGCGAGGTGTCCTACTGCGAGGAGTGCCTGAAAGCCACTCACCCCAACAAGAAGCCGTTCACCGGCCACCGGCTCATAGAGCCCATCCCGGACTCTCACATCAGGGGATTAATGTGCTTGGAGCACGAGGACGAGAAAGTTAACATGTACTGCGTGACCGACGACCAGTTAATCTGTGCCTTGTGTAAGCTAGTTGGGCGACACCGTGACCATCAGGTGGCGGCTTTAAGCGAGCGCTACGACAAGCTAAAGGTTAGTGCTACCTATCGGCCTTTCCAGCCACGCAGCGTGCGGTTGGGAAGGAAAGCGCCCTTCGGTTGCGTGCTGAATTCTTCCTTTGGGCAGGGGTTCGGAAAAGTTAGGTGCGCGGTCTCTAATCGGACGAGATACACGTACGGTTCTATATATGCATTTGCTCATCACTGTTGAAAAGGTGTCAGATTTTGCTTAAAGAAAGATTCCTCAGTTACGCTTTGATTTCTCTATAGCTATCAGAAGGAATACGCGGCATATACTACTGTTTAGGTGAATCTTCTTATCTACCTACAGCTTTATTTATGGCAGCTGACAAGGTTTACTGCTCACTGCACAGACACAGGCACTGATTGAAATGTCAGGCATTCTTCGCCTACGCTCTGCTGTTGATTATTTTTCATTTCGTTGCTTTCATTGTGAAAAGGCCTTTGCATCGTGGCTAACAGGCGATGCATTTATCCGTGCCGGCTTCAGGGATGCCAGCTGCCTGTCCAGCCAAGGAAACCGAACGCCGGCTCCGCTTTTCCCGTGCAGCCTCCCACCCGGGCTCGCAGGCGGCGCAGCCCTGGAAAGAAAACCAAAATTGTTTCTGAGTCTCCTGTGGCATCCCCACGTTTGGGTCAGCTCCCAGCACATCTCCTGCCAGGGAGCCGGGCGGCTGCGGCAGCCCCCCGGCCCCGCGCAGGACGCGCTGGGTGGACTGGCGGCGGGCAGCCCGGGCGCAGGCTGCTCCGGCAGCTCTCCCGGCTCCCGGCAGAGATGCAGCTCCCGCTGGGCAGCGAGGCCACGGCGAGCGGCCTCCCGCCCATCCGGGTGTACACTCCTCTCGTGCCGATTTTGGCGCTAGTGCAGAGCAAAGACAAGAATTAAGGACCCCACACTTCCCTCCACCCACTCCCTCCGGGCGGTCTGTGTGTGGCTGCCTGTGGCTGGGGCCGGGGGGGAGGTATTTTTTTTAAAGATGGGCTGCAATCGAGAACCCACAAGTTACGGAGGGCAAAGCTTATCTGTCAGCCTTCTCAGTTGGAATTTTGGAGGTGGAAAAAGAAGCTGAATTAATAGGTTTAACTGGAAGGGTTTTCTTAAATACCCTGAAACCTTCAGGCAACAGTATGTGGCTGCACACATGCCTGTGGTAACTTTATGTGAGTGCAGGTGAAATCTGCATACACATGCTGTGTGGGTTTTCTGCCTCTAAGCATGTGCAAACATGCCGATCATATTCTGTGATTATTTTAACATAACGAAAGACACTTCTTTACCTGGACCTCATAGCTTCCTTTCGTCTCTCGAAGACTTTTTTATTTACTAAGGAGGAGTTGTTACTCCTGCTTTCGGGTTTTTTTTTCTAAACTGGTTTGTTATTTTAATAGGTGGGAGTTTAGTCATTGACAAAATGGGACATGGATTATAAATGTGAATAGAAGGTGCCTGGATTTACAGTACTTTTCAACAGTCCAATGCTTTTATATCCTTAACAGGTGCTAGTATTTAGTAAGCTAACAGTGATTTAACAATTGTATTGTTTATCAACTTTATATGAGTAGGAATGCACTACTTACTTAACATTAAATGCCCTCAGAATTAAATATTAGAGAAGTATATTTTTGAGGATGTCAATAAATGTTAAACATTTCTTAGTGTTTGTCTACTTAGATATGGCAAGTCTTGAAAGGAGACTTTAAAATACATGCATCTTCTCCTGAGATCTTTGACTTTGTATTGTAGATAGGAAAAAAAAAAGTAGGGTATTTTTGCATGATCTCTGGCTTTTCTGTGCCAAGATGCCTAAGGAAACTCTGAATGGGTATCTCAGGCAAGCAACATTGACGTCAGAAGTTACACAATTTGGCTAACTTGGCAGAAGCCTAATAAAAGTACTTTCTGCCAGCCGCCTTGAAGAGTAATTCAAGTACTAATTTAGTGGTTAGCATAGGCCTGGGTCGAATAACTCTTTCCTTATAATGGCAGCTCCTATCATTTTTTATGATATCTGTACAATTTTTTTTTTGAGATGTGGAATGTTTGTACCCAAACTACCTAAAAGTACTTTATACAGATAATTATTAACCTACATAAAATCTGGCTCCTATCCCCTTTGGCATGAAGGCAGCCTATTTCACTTTGCTGATGCCAGCGATGCATCAGTTATGCCAGCGGTTATGACATGTTTATACTCGGAGCCCGGGAACAGTAGGCCAGGTGGTTTCCATTCAGATCCAGCATCCATTCTCTGTTCATAAGAAGGTAACCTGAAAACTATGTCTTTCCTTTCCTCACTGCCTCTTCAATCCCAGAAATTTGGGCTGTTTTATATATCAAACTCCAAGAATGAGAGTTTCAGTTCCATAGACTGGCATTTATCCCTCAGGAGCAAACGCTGTTCACACCAGCATTTGGTCACTGAGAGGCAAGAATTTCAGGTCCATTTTCACATTCAGGTGTCCTCCTTCATAAATGGCGGTATGACCTCTTGAGTCATTCATTGGTCATGCTGCTAACGTAATTCTTAGGTACGGGCTTGCAGATGGTCTTTGTTAACTTACAGATAATACACATGCACCATGGGCAAATTCAGTGTTCAAGAGGATCAGAAAATGCTCGTCTGAAAAAATGGGTTGTTGCTTGCTATATTGCTGCTGTGGATTTTTAATATACATGGGGTTTGATAGATAGGCTACCCAAATATTTAAAAAAATTCATAAAGAATGAGCATGCAGTAGCCAACAGTATAGTGGATTCATTTTAAAAAAGCGTGGATAGTTGTGTCTTTAAAGAAGAAAAGCAAAACCGCTTCAAGTGACACTTTCTTTATTGTGGTTTTCTTTTTAAATCAACACATTGTTGATGCTAACAACAGTAACTGGTGTTGCTCTGGGTGTCAAGCTATGCTAATTACTTGCATTCTCTTCCAGCAGTGTTACTAATTATATGAACAATATCTCTCCCTTCATTAAGCACAGGACAAAAGATGCCGTTACAATCTAGCTCCTTTTGTGGCAACAATGAAACCCCTTAATTAGGAGTTCTGTACACTTGTCCAACAGAGGCACCTATGCTGGAGTGTGTTACACAGTCAATGTAATAGCAATCGTGGACATCTGAAAATGAGAAAGTGTTTTCCTTTGGCAACTACGGCTCCAACCCTGAGAAGTGCTTTTCTTTCTCAACTTCTACTGGGGTAGAGAGGGTTGAAGGTACTTGTGTTCTTCCAGGAGCGGTCCTTTCTTGTTCAGTTACGCGACCACATGGTATACGTTGGCGCTTATAGTTGTTTTAGTGTTTATAGCTGTGGTGTTGGGTTTTTTTTAAGTAGCTCGTAGACAGATGCGTATTAAAAATCAAGAACCAATAAACCATGACCAAAACAGAGAACAGAAACTATCCAGAATTTATGAGGTGGTGGTCAAAACTGTGGTATAAATTAGAAAGAATTTTTAGCTACATAAACAATGAGAACTTTAAAAATAGAAGGTGCAAATTCTTATATGTAGCCCACCATATTACGTCAAAGGAAATATTTATGGCTAATGACTTTTGATATTGATGCTTTGCTTTTTGACTGGTTGCAATGGAAAAGACAATTGAAAAGTACCTTCGTGTTTTTCAGAGAAAATTCATAAAACTACCATTGTTCTAAAGATGTACTTATAATCAAGAAAGTGGTAAGAAAAATTAAAAGATAAGATTTATTTTGAACAAGAATGAATATTTTGGGGAGAAATTACAAGATATAGATGGAAAGATATTGCTCATTTAATATTCGTGAAGAGCCATGAAGAGATGTAACAAAAGAGGAAGATAGATGGTAAACCATATTTTTAAATAGTGTAAAGCCAGCATAACCCCACTGAAAGAAATGTTTTTACTCACCTTCATATTGCCTGCTAATTTGGCCATGGATGCATATATTCTTGCAACAAAGTAATTTCGGCACAATTTTTGTAATGCTTGTCAAGAAAGATCTTTTGTTGACTTGAACTGCTGTAGGTTAGCTGTGGTTCTCCATGTTTTTGTTTGAACCTTATTAGTGCTGACGTGTATTGGGCATGTTTACGAAGGCAGGGCAGTCCTCTGAATGGCGCTCAGCTATTCCAGGAACAAAAGGGAGCTGCTTGTTTGTGTGGTTTTCACCTAGGCTTAGTGGCAGAATTGATACACCTCCATCTTTCCTACACTGTTGATTCAGGATGCAAGGATTCGGTTTTCTACGGTGTGTCAATTCAACTATTCATAAATATTTTTTTGGTCGGGAGCAGCCATAAACTGTTTCCACATAGGGAGAACTGCATTCAACTTTTATAAACCTACTTTGACTGTGTTAAAGGTAGGAGACTTCGTCAAGTCCACAGCTTCTGCAAATAGAGCGTAAAAATATGTCTGCGTCCCTGCTATGTGTATTATGAATTAAAAAACTTCTCATATGCAAATGTCTTCACAGACATACTGGCAAAATATGTGTTGAAGCTTTCAAACTATTTTTATTTGGCATTATTTTGTAGTTGCAGCTTGATCATTAATTGGTATACCATAAGAAGCCAGCACTTACCTACTTACAAATCTATTCTCATACGGTGGGGTTGACAATGCGGGAACATTGGTTACTGGACTTACATATAAATATATCGTGCACATATATGTAAATATGTGTCTATATACATTTTATTAATTTTATGTGTATATTTATAGGGTATGTGTTAGTATATGAAGGCAATACTACACGTGTTTGTATGTATGCGTATGTAGACTTGTTTGTCTAGCATAGAAATACAAGAAATTTCTAGTAATGTCTAAGTTCATGAATATCTAGAATCTTCAGTTTGAATAAATACATGTGTGCCTATATTTTAAGTAGATATGTACAGTTTTATATAGAATCCTAGAATCATGATTCATGAACTTAGACATTAGTAGAAATTACATGTATTTCTATATATGTGTAGGTCAGTAAAAATATATTTGATCACATATATATAAACTATACATTAATTGTTTTACTTGGTATCCATTTTTAATATTACATGCATATATTTTTTTAGTAGCTGAATATTTTCACATCTAAACTTATAGTTTCCCTGTGTACCCTTGACTTTACTAGCTTGCTATTTAATGGAAGATATCTAGCTTAAAAAATCCAACTGATATGTAAAGACATAGTATGTCAGTGTTACAGTGATATGTGTTATTAAACATTTAGATAAGTGGCACTTCCCCTTACATTGTACTTCATAGATTCAGTGTGTAGAAAGTTACTTTCTATAGTGCCAGTTATGCAGGTTTAACGTATAGTTAAAACACTATCCAGCCTGACAAAGTGTGGAACTTGAGGACTTTCCTTATAATTAGATTATTTTTAGATTAGATGCAGCTTGATATTATTATTAGATTAGATACTGCTTGACACATATATGTGTATTAATTTTTAATGAAATTAAAATTATGAATGGTCATATCTATTAGTACAGAATATTATCTGATATTACTTAACCCAGAAATAGATTAAAAAAAGTAACTAACTGTCTGTACTTCACTATTTGCAAAGATCAAAAAATATTAACTTGTTGCATGGAAGAGGATCAATGTAGGAATGAATTATTTTACTACAAAAGTTTTCCAGCTACGCTTATTTTATTACATTACTATATAGACATTAAGGCAGACATAGAACATTCTCTCTTTAGTCTAGTGTTATCTCAAGTGGCTATGTTTCCTCCATCTGATATTTCCTTGGTGGAGTTTAGAAGGGTAATAGAAAATGTCAATACAGTAATAAGAACATTAGTCCTTTGCAGGGGGGTGGTGTGGTTGGTTTTTTGGTAAATTTTAGACTGTTTTAACATAGTTTGAAGTTCCTTGTGTTTATGACTGTGGATAATGAACTATGACTTTACAATAGTTACAAGTACTATGAGACTGGTTTTGTTTTATCTACCTAATATCCTTTAAATAATATGTCATATTTTTTTAAAACAACTTTCACAAATTTAACAATTGGCAAGTCTTTCAAAAATAGTATTTATTTCCTTCAATACTATTTATTTCCTTCATTTTTTTGTGAAAGTGATGGTGTTGAAGGCATAATCTATTCAGGAAGAACAAGAGAATTAAATAAAATTGTAAATAGTACTGCATTATTATCTTTGTTCTCATGATTCTGGTTTCCAGGGAAGCCAAACTAGGCATTAAGTAAAATCTATTTTCATTCTTTTCCATGGATCTGGTCCAAACTGTTCAGATAATGGACTTGAAGTCCATGTTCTAGCTCTGAATTTGCTTATTGTAATGACCTCTTGACTGACCCTTCATTGCTTATATGTTTTTAGATAACATGATGCTTGAAAGTTGGTGGTGGAATATAACGCACAACAGATACTTCCTCAGAAAAAGAATTTGCATTTAAACAAATGATAAAGCAATAAAAAGTAAAGCAATAAAGCAAATGAAGCAAATAAATGAGGTTAAAGGCAAATAACTAGCTGTTTTAGAACACCGGGCACAGGTTGACTCATTGTTTAGGAAAAGTAGTGTCTGCCTACCAGTGTAACAAAGATAGGGTTGGTAACAGGAAAGGTTACAAACAAGTGACCTTTCAAAAGCAGAACACTTGTGGGTTTTAGCATAACAGTACATTTTCTTACAAAAGATCAAAAGAATGACTAAGCTAATTCTTTCAGTGTTTTACCGGGGAATGATAAAACTAATTGGGAGAATATGGCTAAAAACACTTACCGTGGACAGTAGGCTACAACTCACACTCTTCGGTGGCATTGAGAGGTGTGTGGAAGGGTATGAATTTGTATGTCTATATGTTAGGTATGTGTATTCTGAACTTATTTTAAGGTAACCTTATTTTAATGCACATGTTTTTAAAAAATGTGACAGCAAATACATTTTCAAAGATGAAAGTGGTTAATAGCATGCTTTAAATAGGAAAAAACCCACCCCAAAACCTGGATGTAAATATCTCCCAAATAAGCACTACAGAACACTCAATATTCAGATTTCTCTCAAGCTTTAATTTAATATGTTAAAATTCTCCATGAAGAGAAATCCAAATTACTTTAACTCTGCCCTGTAATGACACACAATTATAGGAGCATGATTAAAGCATTTTAGTTCTTCATCTTACATTGAACAATTTTCATGACCTATTATATTTTTTTTCATATTGTCTGATCTTAGAACACAAATCCAGCAATGATCCCAGTACACTACTTTCCATTTCAGGCTTTACAAGTGTACATCAATTATTATTTTCTTTGGCCCTCTTTTCTCAGCAAAATGTACACTTCCTAGCAAAATGATAACACTTGTATGTATCCTCAGCACTGTAAAACTATACATAACAGTATGTTATGTATAACATATTGGCTCATAACAATCAAAAACAGGGCCTACTTTGGGAAGCCTGAAGAGTCCATGGAGAGGGAATCTCCTCCAGAAGGTCATGGACTGGAAAGTTGTGTTGTGTTGCTAAAGCACACTTTGGACTCAAAGCCTGATAAGTGTGATAAGATTGTGTGTTCCCTCTTTCTCCCATCTATATTTACCTCTCCCCAAATCCACCCCCTTATCTTCCCTTGGCATCCCTTGAGCCTCCACGCAAGAAGCCTTTTCCTTTGCTGGGAAGGACACTGTTGCCCCTGAGAGCGAGCACCCAGACCCAGGATGTGGGACGAGGTGATTCCTGCCCTTCACAACTTTCACGTCTCGTTTATAATGTGCTCTCGCAAATGAGACAGAGCCTACTCTGTTTTCCAGTTATCTAAAGTCAGTGGAAACTGAAGGAGGAGCAAAGAAAATGGAAAATTAGATGATTTTATCATAGTGTGACTATACTGAGTTATTCCCAGACCTTCTGTAAATTCTTTCTTAAGCAATTCTTACCCTTTTACAGTATAAATGCCTAATTGAAAATGCATTGTCTCCATCAGTAGAATACTTAAAACATGTTGGGTAGCTAATAAATAATATATTGCTGACTTTCTTGATAACGTGCCTTGACGGTGCCAGCAAGATTGCTTTTTATGATAGCCTTTTCTTTTTTAATTTCTGCAGGCTGAAGTGGAAGTATCACTTGTTTTCCAAATTTCTGCTTTGTGTGGGCTGTTGGCTCTGCCTGTGCAATATCCCAGTTTATGACTGTGGAAGGGGAGCATGTGCAGGGTTGTTTTAATGCTTCAGATAAAGGCACTCAAGGGACTGGAGCTCTGAGCTGCCTCTGTACCTTACAGGTCCCCTCGGTTAGAGCTCACCAACTTGATTTCAGCTGTCCCCCATTGCCAAGACGTGAGACTTTGTTGTAGCAGCCATTGCACCGCAAAATGTAGAAAATTCTGTGCTGCCTGCTAGGTCCTGTGTGTTTGTACACATACTTTGTCCCCTCTGAAAGAGCTCTGTGAGATTCTGAGTGCTGAAAATTGGAAAGGGAAGAAAAAGGGACAAGCACTGAGTCCACAGTCAGAAGTATAGTTCTGTGGAAATATTTCCCCATCCATCCTGAGTATGACAATATTGCACTTCCAGAACTTTTCGGCTATTTGCGTGTTTGTATTGAATGCATGTTTCAAGTTGCATCGATTTGTCTTTGAAAGCAACGGGTTTGGTGTGGGTTGTTTTTTTTGTTTTGGTTTGGTTTTTTTCCCATGCTCACATTTGCATTTTCAGAGAAATTAAAATCTCCTGCCAAAATGTAATCTGTCTACTCTTTTGAAAATTTGCAATTTCAACTTCCTTACAGTATGTTGGCCAGAATAGCATAAAGTAGTTGTATGATCCTTTAATTATATATTACAGTATAAGAGGGATCAAATTCAACACAGAGGAGAGATGTAACTGGAGTGCCCATGGCTAGGTTTTTCCTTTTGCAATTTATCTGTTCAATTAGGTATGATATTGAGAATGATCTTCTAAACTACAACAGAGCCCTTATCCATAACCTTTTAGTGGCCCATAGAACACTGGCTGTAGAAACCAAATGCTGAAAATTTGAAAAAACAAGGATAGTAGAGTAATATAGAATATGCAACTCCATATCTATATGGAAGTTGAGTATTTTTTAAGGGGGGAAAAAAGAAAAGGAAACCTCTGTGGGCATTTGTGACTTTGGAACAGACAGTATTCCACTGTACTATCATCTCTGCCAAGCATGTCTGTAAAGTACAGAAATGGTTTTACTTAATTTTACTATGGTAATTCCCAAAGACTCAATTAAAAAAAAAGTCCTGTAATATAAGATCTTGTACAAGTACAGTACATTGTACTTGTACAATTCCCAGCTTCAAGGAATATTCTTTCAACTGTGCTTAGAGGAAAACATGAAAGCAAGAATGACAGGTACGTAGAAATTTTACATGGTCACAGTAATATTCAGGCGAGCTGATGGCATCATGTAATGCGTAAGATTAAATAAGAAAAAAGTTCAAAATTAATGGAAGGTTAATTAAATTAATATTAGCTGGTTCGACTAGTCAGCAGAGGCAATAGTATTTGATTTCTTACAATTATTCTGGTTTGAAATACAATAGCCTCGCTCCCCTTGTCACTACGCTGAAAGGCCTGGATTCTTGTGCCTTTTGTTTAGGCGGAGAGGTCCCAGTGCAACTGCTGGCTCTGTATGTCCTGTCTTACGTGCCAGTCTAATAGAAAATCAATTCTGATGTCCAAAATTGATGTTAGTACACTGTTACAACAGTACTCTCTACTGACTGAAATTTTACACTCCCTAATTTGAAAAAAGAAATGAAACATGGGAGATTCCAATATATGAAAGAATCTCTATTACGTGAGATAGAGATTCTCTTCTATCTCTTGTTTCAGCTTTTATTTCTTAATGAAATTATGGTTTTGATATCACATTCTTTTTCCAAAGAGTAGTCTAAATAAAATGAGAATAAAAACCTGTTATAAGGAGAAGAGATCTTTCATGTAACATATGCAATAGCTCATATAAATGACAATAAATAGTCATAAAATGTATACTCTTTTCTTAAAAAGCTAAAAAGTACAAGGCTCACCAGTTGTGATAAATCATTATTAATACCAGGACAGGTAAAGATGGGAGCAGCAATCTGTTGTTAGGCTGAGTAAAGAGGTGAGAGAGAGAGGAGGACAGAGTTCTTGGGTCCCGAGGCTGATATCAGGGTGGGATTATTAATATACCTCTTGTTCAGGGGTAGGCCTAAAATCATAAGCCACCCCAGCATTTTTTTCTGTATTGTTTCCTGTCATTCCACCTGTAATACACACACATTTGGAAATATGGACTTTAAAAACATTAAAGTTCTATTTTTGTCTCAGAAGAAAAACACTAACCTGTCCAGCTACAAGTAAGCTGGAACACCTTTCATGGCAGATAGTACTGGAAGATTTCTTAGCACGCTCGGAGTATCAGAGCTAAAGGAAGCAATGTCTAATCAGGTCTAGGAAATCTTTTAAGATTTGAAGCAGATAAAGCAAAAAAAATTTAAAAGTACTTCCCAGATCAAAATAACCTGATTTTTCTCTTTTCTTTAAAAGTACAAACACATACGCAAACACAACTTAAGGCTTGCCATAAACAAAACATAAGACTTGCCAAAGTCTCCTGTTTTCTCTATGCAGATTTCATGCTACCTATGAATAAAAATGTCAGTTCAAGCTTGTAATATCTTTGAATGTCAGAGAAGTTTTCCTTATCTAAGTCTAGCTGAGTGATAGGTAAAATTAGTTAAAGGTAAAAAAAAAAAAAAAAAAGACATCCTCCTTCATTAACTATCAGAGAAACAAAAACATCTCGTGACAAAGTAAAAGAGAAGAACCGGAGCTGCTGTACTGGTTATACAGATCAATGTTCTTTTGGTAAGCATCCAGTGCTTTACTCCAAGACCGGCTGGCAGCTGCTGTAGGTTCCTGTGTTCCAGTAGCCTCCCCACTGAAATTCAGCTCCGTGCTTCTGGAGACGTACTGGCTGTTTTGAAATGTGAGGCTGTGCACCCGAGTTTTGTTATTTGCTATCATACAGTCAACCTTTAAAAGAGATTAAAGACAGGCAGCTGTTCACAACATATTTGTCTCATGGTAGAAGCATTAAGCAGAGTTGTGAGGCTGTAGCTAAGACAGTGTGTGCAAACTTTATCTCCAGATTGTCAGCAGCATATGGAGAATATAACTCATTCAAACTGAATTTGAGCATATCTATCTTAATAATAAGTTACTAAAGAGAGGAACACATACTGATCACTGTGTGGATGGTGCTTTATCTGAGTAGGTATTTAAATGTTTTATGTGAGGCCCAAAGACTCTAAACACATGCATACAAGAAATGCTTTGAAGGAATAATTGAGGGAACTGTTAAAATAATACAAATAATATAATAATAACCGACTTCATCGGTTCTAAAAAAATTAAAATTTGCCAAGCCAAAAATAGATGTGTCCAATGCCTTTCCCAATATATCAAACCTGGCTATATTATGTAAACTATAAAAGTGGAAAAAAATATGCGCAGATGTGCAAGAGAATGTCAGAGGTGAATGCTTGGGAGAGAGAGACCCTGTGTTTTTCCAGTAGTCATGACCTCCTGGTCACTAATGGTCTTCCTTCTTCCCCTGGGTAGATGGCTGCTGGGGCAGTGGGTCACTCCAGGATGGACCTACCAAGGCCAGGGCTCTCCCATTGCACGGGGTGTTCCTCAGCTTGGCAGGAGCGAGCTGCATTTGCGCTTCTCTAAGTGTTTGCTGTTGGAAGGCTAGTACTGAGGGTTAAATTCATCTGCACATTGAAAACGCTGCCATGTGAGGGAGCTCCTGCCTTGAGGCCCTTCTTCATCCCAAGGGGTGATAGGTGCCCACTTACCAAAAGGACCCACTCGAGATGCCTGGTGAGGTTATGCAAACTTTGGGTGAATTTATATGATGATGTCATCTTTTTCTTTCATGTGCCTTAAGTATGAGCAGGCGTTGTTCTCTCCCTTGTATTTGATTACAACTTTCAACTTAAAAAACATGCTGCAGCTCGGCGGGGAAGAAGCGTTATATTAGACATACAACAATGTTTTCACCCTCTTTTGAGCATTTCTTACCATCACTCTTGAGGGAAAAGTGACGTTTCCACTCAGATCCACCAATTAGAGCAGCAACCATGAAGCCTTTTTGTGGCTTTTACGTTGTCTTTCCCTCTGCTGAATTAGCTTTCTTTTCAGACTTGGTAGACATGTGCCCCAGCTGTCCTGAAATTCTGATACACTGAAATTCTTATGCAGGCAGGATGCTGTGAATTACTGTAGTTCTTCTTGGGTAAGAATATTATCAGACATTTTTTTACCCCTGTAATTTACTTGATTACTTCCAGCTTTGTCCATATTTATAGAAATTGAAAACCTTTGTCTGAACATAGAGTGAATTACTCTAAGTAATACCACCTCTTTAGATTAATTAGTTTAGATTCTTGTCATGTCTTTTGTTAAAAGAGGCTGGGTAAAGGAGAAAGGGAAGACTAGAAAAGTGATAAACTAATAAAACATTTTTTGAACACCTGAAACCATTTAAATGAAGCCTGAATTCTGGGTAGTTTTAAATCAGTTTGCATGTTCTCACTTGAAAGCAGTGTAATTTTTCTGCCAACCAAATTACTACTATACTTTAGGAAAAATCAAACAACCAAACAAACAGACCTAAGCAAACAAAACTGATCTGGAGTTCTGTTCTTAAATCTCTTGATGCTGAATTTCAGCACTGTTAAAGTCAGTGAAGCCTTTAGATTTTAATGTGTACAATATTAAAATAATTTTGAATAGATTAGGAGACTATTTTAGTCTAATTGTTGCCTCTGTTGTGTGCAGAGTTGAGTGTTTGCAGTATAGGGGTACAAGTAAATTGTTGGGTTACAGGTAAAGGATTGCCACAAGTTACCAATTCAGATGTGGGAGAGCTGTGTTAATGGTTGGATTTGTTGATCTTGAAAGTCTTTTTCAACTTCAATGATTCTGTGTGATTCTGTAATGACTCTGCTTATGAAATGTAAATGTCACTCCAAGGAAGAAAACAACAGAAGAGTGAAGGGGAGGACGCTTGGGTTTTACATTTTTTTTCTGACATATTCTAAGCATGGTCGGAACCCCAGTTCACCCTGAAGTTCAAGGCAGGAGTGCCTCATTGAATAACTCCTGCCTGCAGAATGGGCTCTGAATCTGCTGTCACGTGTTTTCCTTGGAGGAGCTTGTTTCCTTCCTGAGGAGGTCTGCAAGGTCAGGCAAATATCCGATCTGGGAAGCTGCCTGTCTCAGGGCTGCTCTCTCTGAGTCATTATTTCTACAGAAAAATTCACAGGGAAAGTCTGTCAGAAACCCTGGAGTGCAGCTAAGTGCTTCAGCAATGGGAAGCCATTTTAAACTGGGCATGCCAGGTAGAAAATTGTTTTGGAGCTTTGGGGTTTTGTTCTCTTACATAGAACATATGTAATTTCAGTAAGAACTTGGTAGTGTGAGCATAAGGCCTCCTGTCCAGTCTTAAAAATCTGGCCCTTTTACTACTTTTGCTTTATATTATGTTTACAGTATAGATCAAATTCTGGCCTCAGGCATACCAGCAGAATCCCACATTGCTTCAGTAAATATTATAGTTTTTTTAAAATTATTCTTCCTTACTAATTATTCATTTATTAGGTAGTTACTATTGACTATTTGGGGTTATTCTTATTAAAGTTGTTAGGACAGAGGGTATGTTAGGGGATCACTGAACTGATTTTAACAAGCCAGCTGCTGCCAAAAAATGGTTCACCCTGTTATGTCATTCTCGCTCCCTTTCCTGCACGCTACTGCTGCCCCCGCTGAAGCAGCTCCGGCACTTGTGCGACCCGTCGGTGAGCTGATTCCCTGCCTTTCCTCCCGGCAGCGAGCGGCCCCGGCGATGCGGTGGTGCGGGCGTGTGCGAGGCGTGTGGCCAGCAGGAGTAGGGAAGTGATCGTGCCCCTGTACTCGGCACTGGTGAGGCCGCACCTTGAATCCTGTGTTCAGTTTTGGGCCCCTCACTACAAGAAGGATGCTGAGGTGCTGGAGCGTGTCCAGAGAAGGGCAACGAAGCTGGTGAGGGGTCTGGAGCACAAGTCTTCTGAGGAGTGGCTGAGGGAACTGGGGCTGTTCAGTCTGGAGAAGAGGAGGCTGAGGGGAGACCTCAGTGCTCTCTACAACTACCTGAAAGGGGGTTGTGGCGAGGTGGGGGTCGGTCTCTTCTCCCAAGTAACTAGTGATAGGACGAGAGGAAATGGCCTCAAGATGCACCAGGGGAGGTTTAGACTGGATATTAGGAAAAATGTCTTTAGTGAGAGAGTGGTCAAACATTGGAAGAGGCTGCCCAGGGAGGTGGTGGAGTCACCATCACTGGAAGTGTTAAAAAAACATGTGGACGTGGCACTTCAGGATACAGTTTGTGGGCATGGTTGCACTGGATTAATGGTTGGACTTGATGATCTTAAATGCCTTTTCCAACCTTAATGCTTCTGTGACTCTGTGATTCTGAGGTGGGACCACTGAGTCTGCTCCATTTTTTCTCTCTTTATGCATCCAGCCATCCTCACTGACCACACAGGTGTACTCTAGGAAGACTGCTGCGCTAGATGTTTATAGCGGATGCACACGTCAGGTGCCTAAAAATACAATTTCCCAGCAGCCAAATCAATTTAGTCACTGGTTTCTGTGGGTCCACCATTTTCCCCCTCCTCTAGTGGTGCATCCCTACCTCCTCCTCAGGATCTGTGTCTTGCCTCTCTGATCCCACCCTGAGCTACACCAGCTTTCAAGGTCAGGAAAAAAAAAAGCTCTACATAGCAAGTGAATAATTTTCTGGATGTCTAGCAAGTTGAAATGACTCAGTGATGGGTCAGACTTACTTCGGTTCTGGCACAAAGTGAAGATGGGGAACTTACAGAGTAGGACAGGGAAGAAAGTAATTGAACGGACTTCAAATATTATCCTAAGCAAGGAGGAACAATTCCACCTATAGCCCTTAACTGTGTATGAAAAGGGGATATAGTAACTTTTCTATGTCCAGCTCTGTTAGGGGTTGTTCTCTTTATCAGCACAAATGGCTGTTAAGATGTACAGATGTGACTCTTGAACATTGAGTTAACCTTTCAGAATTTGAGCAAAGCTGAAAAAAGAAAGCTTTCTTTTTCCTTGTGCCATTAAGTAGCCAAAATGTTTTGCCAGTAAAAACACCTGTATTGATAAACAAAGCAAAATAAACTACAGAGGCACAAAAGCGGTGCTATAACTATGCCTGTACAAAGACTTTTGTCTTTGTACAAAAATTTCCTGCAGAAGTTACGCCCCTCACTTGATGTTAACACTCTGGCAAAAGCTTCTAATGTAGCCTCTAACGTAGCTTCTAATGTGAAGCTGTGGCTTTTATGGGGAATAGTTGTAGGAGAACAAATTTGATCTTTGGAGGTTTCTACCCCACTGCTGTGAATTTTTCCCTATGATTAGGCTTTGTCACCCCCTAGTATGTGCCTAGAACTTACTGTAAGTCCTCAGACAGTTAAAAAAAATTGAACAAATATTTCACAAATCTGGCTTAAAGTTTGAGCTTCGAAGCAGTCACAGAAGTAATTTGTTTTAGATTTCCTTGAGAACCCTTACTAAATTTCTAATAGGGATATAATATTTTCTGTTTTGGGAAAAGTTCATCCATGAAAAACATGGACAAAACAGAGGATTTGTTATTTATGTATTTGTTTTGATTTATACACGTGACTTTTGAAAGAGTCCTGGAATATTCTTTAAAATATAGTGGAATAGATCTGTATGGTAATACTGTTTTAACCACAAACCAGCAGGTCTTCAATAACTGAGCTGAAACAGGTGTAGATATAGCTGATTTTTAAGAACTCCTGTCAGAGCCTTCCCACTTTCTCACAGACTGCACAATCACATGGGCTTTGGAGTCATGCTCACTAAAACAGGGCTATTCTAAACTAAATAAAGAGCAAATTCCAAAACACATCAGAGCTAATTTGCCATTGTTTTCACCAGAAACCATAATGTATCCTCATCAAATGAATGCAGCTGCTATGGTGCTGTATCCAAAATAATGTAATTAAATTGCTGCTTAGGGAATTTTAGAATATAAATTTGGCAGAGACTCGTTACTGGCAATTTGACAGCAAAGCATTTATAATCTTATCCAGAGAGGTGATCCTGTGTTCTGTCGTTCTAAGAACAGAGAGGAGAAACAGAACCAGGATGACAAATGGCCAGACCGAAATCTGAAACAAGAAACCGCAAGAACTTAAGGCTAATCCAAGCCATGCTGGAAAGACTATTGGGAAGGCAAGGGGAGGAGAGGAGGAGAAACCTTAGATGGGTTACATCAGAAAAATTCTCCACTGTGCTCCATGGTGACAAGGTCAATGAGGAAAGAGGGTCCACCAAAGGGAGCATGTGGGAGCCACAGCTTTGCCACCGTCAGGGCAGGAAGAGTCACAACCCCAGAGCAGGCAAGGGTAGCCCTGGGGCATCATGCCCAGAGTTGACTTGTCCTCCCTGCCTGCTCCGCTACAAAAAGACCCACCCCCCCGATGCTGTCAGCAGGCGTGTGGACACTTGATCATAACTTAGATGACCTCCATCTGGGGGAGAGCAGTGACTTTGGGCAGCTTGTCCTCTTGCGTAATGAATTCTTCAGGAGCTGTCGGGGCCCAGGCTGGCACATGGAGATACAACACACAACTCAAACATCTATAAAAACTTCGGTGATGAATGTTTTTTATTTCTAATTTGTGTTAAAAGTGTCCCCAAATTAATTTCTAATTTCAGGAGAAAGGAATTTGCATGTGGGCCAAATCTGAGCCTTCAAATGTTGATGTTTAATAAGCCTTAGTATGCCCATTCTAACTAAACATATATGAAATATTGCAGATTAAAGCACACTTTAGTTTAACAGCTATGTTTCTGTTCCTTTATATGCTAAGCAAAGCTCCTGGGATTGTGTTTCCAATAAGAATATTCAGTATTATGGCTTCATAATTGGATATCCATGAATATTTAACATTACATGTTCCCAAAGGAGTTACCTAACACTTCAGCTCAGGAACAGATGATTGGATGAAACCAACAAAGTCCTTCACATCTCCAAATAAAGTCCTTCACATTATCTTCTCTTTTTGAAAAAGTTTTTTATTCCTTAGTGCATAGCAGTTACTGGCAAAGTTGCAGAAGCAGCAACTGCCAGCAGTGCCAGCAGAACTAATTGAAAAGGACAGGGGAGAAAGGAAAATTTCAGGCTTTTGATGAAAAGCAAAAAAAATAATTTGCTAAAGAAAAGAATGTGTAGAGATCAAATGTTGAGATTAGAGACTAACATGTTCAACAGTAAAGTTCACAGAGTACCTTTGATGTGGGAAGAACAAAAACCGAGCAAACGGTTCAGAGGTATGTGGGAATCCCTATTATGTGTGTGTGTATATATGTCTACTTAGAGCTAAATTTTATTTTGAGGTTTGATATTCTTTCTACCCTAAGGTTTAAAACAAGAAGACAAAATGAGCCTGCTGTATCCTTCTGTTGCTCAGCATTGGCCAGTAAACATTCTTTTCGATGGAAATAAAAAATAGTTACTAAAGCTAACATTTGGCCTCAAGGTAAATGTTCCAGCAACATAAATCTACTCTAGCAACAGACTGATGTCTCCTGAATTTGAACTGCCAGAAGATGAAGTGAAAAGAGAAATAGGCAGGGTGGGATTTGTAGGTCAGTCACGGATTTCATGTGATTCATTTGTTTATGTAGCTTTGCAAACCCAAAGCTCTCTGAGATTTAGAAAAACAAATATTCGTGTCTTCTCAGAGGTTTGCCAAAAGACAGAGTGCTGGCAATCTTAGCGAGAGGCTGAAATCATTTGTTGCCATGTTGTTTCAGCTCACAATAAGCTTTATAGTTATCCTGGATTTCATACATAATGCCTTCAGCATTGCTGAAGGCAATCGGGTGCCTCTATCGCATGCGATGCCCCCAAAAAATGTTGTAGCTGTTGCTCAACAACTCCACTGTGATTTTTTTAGCATTACTGGATGATGACTTTGGTTTTGGCCTGTCTGGTCAGGTTAATTGGCTGATTTAAAGTTCTGCAAAATCACTAAGAAAATGATGGCATTGTCGTGAGCTTATTGGAAGGATCAGACTGGCCTTATCCTGCAATTTAATCAATAGAGTAGGGTAACATTTTTAGTAATTGAAAATTCATCACAAATGGGGTTTTGATCCTAAAGCTGTTTCAACTTTTGAGTAGAACTGCAGAATCGGTTTGAAGTGAGAAAAGTAACCTGGAGATAAATTCTAGTCATGTCACCCCTCTTTTACCCACTGACTTGGGGATTATGGAATTTGATTTTTATCTCAACATGAGAGTCTTGGAAACTGTACCTCTCTCTGCAAAAGGACAGTGAGGAGAAAATCCGAGGGAATTTGGAGTGCGATCTCCTCTCTCTCTTCACTGCCCTTTGTGTCTCTCACTTGTGAGGGTAGAAAGCAGTTCTTCCTCTGACCCTTTCCTCAGTAAACCTCGGTACCATAGTTTGTCCTTGGTGCCATGCATGGTGTCCTTTGTGACCAGCCAGCCGGGGGTGCTGGGCTCTGCCATGCCTGGGGTCCACGGCCTGCTCTCTCAGCTGCTTTGGCCCACGGGGTCCCCTGCAGCACGTGGCCTCGACATGCTCACCCCTGCTGAAACAGCTGTAACAGCAGAGTTGGCGTTGGCTGCTTTCTTGTCCTAGAGCCTGGGTCTTCATCCTCTCTTTGAAAAAGTTGGAACTCCAGGTCAAGTTTATTCTTCTCCCAGTCCAGGGTGGGGACAGGACCAAAGAGACATAGCCTTTTGCTTTCAGTATTTCAGTTTGGCTGCTGACCCAAAAAATCAATTACCGTCACAGCCCTACGTCGTGCAGAGTAAGGTAATATTCAGTATAACAGTGGTTATGTCTGGCCTATGTGGACCCAAGACACCTGCGGAGGCTACTTTCCATGTGCTGCCTTATTTACCCCTTTATACTCCTTTACATTCTCCAAAGGAATCCTGTTTTCTGTGCAGGTTTATTTAAAATAGAGATGCAGTACATTAAGAGAATACCGCCTTTTTTTTTTTTTTTGGCACAATAGTTCTACAGGCTGCTCTTAGATGAAGTTCAGCTAATTTATATACTAACAATAGTGAGCTGATATTTCCTCTGATGCAGAGACTTGGCAGAGAGGACCAGAAGGAAGTGTTTCAATCCAATATATAAGAGAACGGCAAAAGGGAAAAAAGAGACTTCCTCTTTATTATGTGAGGAGAATAATATATTACAAATAATTTCCACCTATTAAAATGCCCTTTTGTTCTTACAGCCTGGTTTGGGATATGTGGTCAGTCCAGTTTTGATCGTTGTAATGTCTTTGCAACATCCCATCTTTGCTCCTTCATATCTATAGCTTGCCTTTGCATGTGTTGCATCTGATGCCAGCTGCTTACATTCAAAGATCATCAACCACGACACTCATCACCAAGGAGCAGTAGTCCAAGTCTGGGCTATTCTATTTGGCCCAGCTGTTACAGCTGGATTTTTGTGGTCCTCAAATCCAGTCATTTCTGGATACCTTCATCTTTAATCAACTGACCAGCTGTAATTTAGTGAGAGGACTAGTGGGCCAAGTTCTCTGAACAGGGATATTTGAAACAGCTTTCTGTAGTTTTGCAAAACCCAAGGTTAAATCCCAGGTTGAGAAGCTTCCCACAGAGTTCAAAGAAAAAGTTTTGTGCTGTGCTATCACCTTTTTTGGTGTTTGCATGGGTTATCCCTCTGATTACTAAATGGTATGTTTTTGCATTACAAATGAATGATAACTGGAGGAGAAAGAAGGAAAGATTCTACACCGTTGTTCTTCACACACCACCAGCAAGACAGCAACGTTTCATTCGTGCATCTAAGGGGAGGTTGTCTTTGCTGGAGCACGTGGCTTCTGCGTCCTGTTTCAATCTACTGGCGTTAAGGAACTGTCTAGTAGCTACGTGTAAGCGCTGTTTCAGCCTCAGAGCGCTGGGGGCCTCGTGTTCTTTGCGAACCACAGAGTGCAGAAGAGCCGAATTGCTCAAAGGCTTTTCCATGGGAGGCATGCCAGGAAGCCTGATGTGTGTCTGACGGGGAAACCCTGGGGCAGCGTGCAGTTTAACAGAAGGAACTAGGAGAGATGCTGCCAAGTCCTGTGGAACTCAACACCAGGTTTTCCAATGTGGCAGAGAAGGAAAGATTTCTGATGCCAAGGTTTTCAAAACGATCAAGAAATGGCAGTAAGTTCTGTGATGGCTTGGGAGAGGGCTGATTTCCAACCACTGATTTTTGATAGCTTTAGACCATAGTCAAGGTCAAGTGACAAATGCCAAGAGTGCTGCTCTCTTCTGCACTTTCACATTGGTTGCAGATAAAATCCAGAAGCCTGGAGGTTTGTTTAACAGCCTATGGAGTGCAGTCCTGGGAATTAAAGTTATACAAATAATAAGCGGTATGGAAAAAGCTGTGTTTCTGACTTGGTCAAATTTTTGGTTGATTTCTCTTCGTTAAAACATTCTGCTATCATAACGAACCTCTCCTTCTGAGAAACACAGCTTTTGTGTGTCAACTCTGCATCAGATCAGAAGGATGTTTCCCATTAGCCTTGTTCATTCTGCTCAAGTGGACTTCATGCGAGAGATGGGATCAGGAAACCTACTGTGGTTCCCCGATTCTGGCTAACTGAAGTTCAGCAGTATCCATTATTATGGTATAGTTTTCTTATTCTTATCCCTGGCAAGTTTGTAATAAAAAGCTTCCATACACCCAGATTTTCTCAGGTGCAAATTTTGTGCAAATTTTAAAGGCTGTAAAAGAGTGCCCAGAACTTCCAGATGGTAACTCTAATGGATCACACGCTTCTAGTTTGGCTGCTCTTCATCTGGAATCCTAAATGACTTTGGGATTTCCAGCTATAGCCACCCAGGCATGTGCATGCTGCTCTTTACCCGTGCACAGGAGTTCTGATGTTGTCAGGGCGTCCCATCCTTCCTGAACACGCACTATATTATATATTCACTTTCAACTGTGTAATAAGCCTTCAGTAGGTCCCTGGGAAGGGTCACACACTGCCCAGATGGCCTTTGCAGCCTCAGAAATTCCATATGTCATTAATACCTCAGATTTATTGAATATACAGCAGATGTTCACAGACTTTTGATCAGGAAATCTCGCCTCGCAATGTGTAACCCAAGATCCTGCCTCCCTGGATGATCCACATGGTGGTAGATATAGGTAGGAAAAAACCCACCACTGGCTATCTAACTACAAAGAGGTTTTTGCATAGTGAGAAGGGTCCATTTTACTTTTGCTGACCCAGTTAACACTGTGTGTTGATGCTTCACTAGAAAAACTGGCCCTGCTGGGGAAATATCTCTAGTGAGTAATTAAAGTTTATATAAATGCCCTGCAAGCATATTGACTATATTAGCCTTGAAGGTAGAAGAATTACTGCGCGGTGCAAGGAAATCTGTCACCAGGATGTCGTGCATTTTGTCTTTATTTCATTCTTTATTTCTCTGTTCCATTATTCTTTATTTTCTTTATTTCATTCCTGAACCAGTAGCCTACAAAGTTCTGGTGAAAATAGTTAGAAAATATGTCCTGTCTTTCTGCTATTGATTCCAATTCATGCCACACTATTTCAATAGGGATTTGAATTTCTGCAGAAATTGTCACAAACAAGTGACTTGTTAATGTATCCATTTGTTTTATTTCTGGTCACTTAAGAGACACAAAGTTAGTGTCTAAAGAGCAAAAATCAATGTCCTTTGAAGACTCTTTTTTTTCCTTCTGAAACAGTATTCTTTCCTCCTGAATTAAGATAATGGTACTCAACTACTTTGATTTTTGAAGTATATAATTACATATCTTTTGAGTATCCTAACGCATTTTTTGCTTTCAAACTGCATGTAAAAAAGGAATAATTTATCTGTCTCTGAAATTCATGTTTCCAATATGTTTTAAGACGTTTCTGAGGCAGATATTTGGTGGGCCCACTATGTATTGACTTCTGATTCTGGAGAACATCAGCATTCATGGTCTTGTTGTAGTTGTTGATCTCTGAACTTTATAACTTGTTATTTGACTGAAGGACTGCTTATTTTGATGATGTATAAATTAATTGGTTAAAATTCTTGTTTTTATGTAATTTAATAATTACAAATATAAAGGCAGATGTATTTTACTCAGTTAATTTGTAAAAAAATTGTAAAAGAGAAAAGGAGAGGAAAGAATGAAAATTAGCATAGAAAATATGTAAGAAAAGAAAAGGTAAATAAAAGCTATGTAAATGCCCCAGTCCTGTACGTGGAAATCTTGCTGGTGGTTTAAATGGGAGCAGGAACTTGCTCTTTAGAATAACTGCTTACAAGGTATGGGACTGTCGTTATGTAAAGTGATTTTGTGTATTTGCTATATTTTTTTCATATCATGGAAAACACCCAAGAGCTAAAGACCCCCAGGCTAGCATTTAATGTCTGAAACAAGTTTAGTAAACCTCTTATTTTTATTGGCAACCTGCAGTCTGTTGCAGCTCTCAATCTGCTGTCAAAAAAAGGGGTCTTTAGTGAGGTAAAACACGAGCTTTTCATGTTTGGGGACTTGGCAGAAGGTGAACACTGGAGTCTCAGTTTGGCATCTGATGTACAATAGATGATTTCACAAAGCACCTTTGCAATTTGGCAACCTTGTTTGCAAGAGACCTCAGGATTAAATGAGCCTATAGTGAATTAGTTAACATTAGAAACCTGCCTCTGTAGGTCAAATCTGAAGTTAGTTCACCAAAAATACTGCAGTTTCTTCTTTCTGTGCTGTTCTGAGCCTCAGAGTACAGCAGGAGACGTCTAGCTCAACTCAGTATCTACTTCACCTTTTAGGTATTGATGTAAAATGTATTTACAGCTCTGAAATACACCGAAGAACTCAGGGAATGTAGATGTGACACTCAATGAGAGACTTCTAAAATTTTTTTCACCTGAAAAAATGTATCTAGTATAACCAAATTAAATCTTACTGTAAATACTGTGGATTATGTTTAGGGAATTAGAACTAATATTACCCCAGTTCTTTCTACTCTGATTGCAACTTATTACAAGGTACTATCCAGCTTTTATCACCCATTTTTAGGAGTGTGCTTCACTTTCTGTACCCTATTCTTTTGAAAGCTGGTATTAGCATCGTTTCGTGATGGCAGCACCGATTCAGTTGGCACCAGCAGAAAAGGCCCTAGATGACTTTGGAGGCAGCTGCACAAGTACCGCAGGGAATCCATGGATATACCCATAAAAAATTTACTGGGATTAATTTGAGTGTTTTGTCTGCATCTTGAGTAGTGAAGTCTCAAGTGAGGTCCATGGAGTCAAACTGTGTATAAACCATTTAAAAGCACTGCAGCAAAACCCAGGTGCTCTGACTGAGTGCTTAATCGAGCAATTAAATGCCCAAGTACTATGAACTTTGCATCGTGAATTAGGTATCTGACTGCTATTTATTGATTAATTCCTCTACAAGCCCTAATGATGTCATTGTACAGTATTTTTCTCACATATCTTTTGTCTCATTCCGTGCAAAATATGCCTGGGAACATTTAAAATACTAGATTTTACTAAAGTACATTTTTTAATGTTTGGTTTAGAGAAAAAAATATACATACACGCTATTTCAGATTAGTATTTGCGCTTTGCTGTTTGATTTAAATTTTACAAGGCAGAGATCATGTCTCCTCTGGTTTTGTAAAGATCCATGGGTACTTTTACCATATATAGGTGACAGAAGGTCTAATTTTAAGATTAGCTCTTCATAAGTAAGGTTCTACAGGAGGCCATGAAACATGTGTTATTAAATCCAGGTGTGTAATTGCCTGCAGGATCAGGGTCTTACATGTGATTTTTTTAGTTCAGGCATGTTTGATGCAAATGTTGCATTAGTGCAGTTCTACTTTACTTAATTATCCTTGTCATCTGACTGAGGTATAAGGAGGTCAATTGACTTTCACAAGGTTCATGGGGTTCCTTGACTCAATTCCTCAGCAGCCAAACTGAGTGACCTCCTTATTTAACACTCATGTCTTCTGCAAATCATAGAAGACCTCTGCTTTGAGACTCTTAGAGATGGATGTTTGCTAGAAGTATTTGTTTGATAGGTTCATAATTATTTCACATATAAATTTATACTGCATGAATGCAGAAACCTTCATGATTATAGTTAACTCAAGACATCATGAAAAAATGTCTCTGCTTTCAAATAAAGTCAACTTTTCTAAATACATGCATTGGATGAATTGTGGCTTTTATCTGTTGGCCTAGGCTAGGGATAATGGGAAACTGTTTATTCTACCCTTATGGGTAACCTGCTCCTTCAGTGTGTAGGTCCCATGGGATAACTGTGACGGGACCTTTGCCTGGAACAGGTCTCAGCATTCCAATACAATACATGCTGCTTGCAAATAAAAATTATCCTGCATTTTGTGGTATCATTTGGAATGGAACTTTTAAAGCCTGCACATGTTATCTCAAAGCTTTTAAGAAGGGAGAGGCATGAACAGTAAAAAACAATATAGTGTTATCAGCCCCATGTAATGGAAATATATGGTACCTGGCGATCTGTTGCTATCTCCAGTTGTACTACTTGCAAGAGTAAGGGTCAGTCATATGAGGGCTTATGGGAGAATGTCCAGGGCTGCCATTTCAAAGCACTAAGCAGAATTGCTAAATAATAGTATTTTCCAGGAATGCCTCCAACCAGCGTTTTTTTACCACAGTACAAGAAACAACAAACTGAAAGCATCCCTTTCTTTTTGGCGTATTTTCCACCACATGACAAAGCTACATAGAAAAAAAGAACACACTCTTTTAAATGTAGGGCTGCATAAAGCAGGACAGATTCACTTGAAAATTATAAATAAATAAAAAATAGAATCTATCCTCTACATTTCTTGGTATCCTAGGTTTAAAAAAAAAAAATATTGAGTCTTAAAAATTGACTGGGCCAGGATCCATTTAAAACATTACAGCTAGCAATATTGTGTCTTGTAAGCCATCATTGCAAAGTAGGAGTATATCATGTCCCAAATGCAGGTATAGCTATGATCTCTTGATTTTTGTCTGGACTTTTTAGCCTCAATTCTTTAACTAAACTTTTGAGTTAATGTACTAGAGGAACTTAGGCAGGGTGGGAGAAAAATATTGTGGCACTTCAAAGAAAACCACAGTGTGAAGTGGAAGCAACGTGACACTGCAGAACACCACAAATGTTCTTTCATCACTTCTGTTGTGCTCTCCCTTCTTGAAGCACTTCAAAACCATATCTACTTCCACACTTTCTGTGAATGTACCTTTAGTTTAAAGCGAGAATAGAAAGCATTGTTTGTCTCACCCACCCATGGTCATTGCCAAGCCTTGAGATGGAACCTAGGTTTTTTCCTTCTGTCAATAGTCAAGTACAAGCATTGTGCTCATACTCTAACTAGTGAAAAATGCTGCTTCAAATAACTGAAAAAAATTTTCTCAATTCCTGTCTAGGTTTCAGATTTGGATTATGTATTTTATTCCAAGTGTTTCAATGTTTATTTCAAACAAGGAAACTGACCAAACGTTTTATTTTAATTATACAGATAGAAGTGTCTTAAAAGTCTGACAAAGCATTTTGTCCTGGTGGAACAAATAGAGCAACCTGAAACTTCACAATGAATGCTGCAGTGAAACTTCCAATAGAAAATCTCAGTATAGGGTAGAGGCAGATCAGATCAGGTTTATCTTTGACCAAGAGCCAAAAGTATCAGGAAAATAATGATAGTAATTTTGGATTCTTTTATTTTCATAGGGAACATGAGATAAGCATTGGAAACAGTTGTTATTTATGTCAACAGGGGAATTCATTATTAAATTACTTTTCTCTGTTTAAAACAAAGCTAAGACTGAATGAAATAAAATTGTATACTCTCTTCCCATCTTTACTCTTAATATTTAATAAATTATCTTATCTTCTATCGTCTGCTGTCTAATATTCTATTCTATTCTTCAGTCTGCAGAAAAGAAACTTTAAATTAAATATAGTCTAGTGCCTGGGCACAGAGCCACTTTTAATGCTGTAATTCACTACAACAGTTTTTGATCTTTTAAGGACAAGTAACTGAATCTCCTGTCACTTATACACATTATTAGGTCACAAAGATTCAATTTCCATTGTGGTGTAAACTTTCAAATAGACTCATTCGTAGTTGTTTTTTTTCCCTTAATTAAGACATTCCAATCTGTGTTGCAAAGAAAAGAGTTAGTCCAAAGGAAGACCCTACCTATCTTTACAGAACTGTTATTACAGAGACCTATAGATAGCAGGGTGATAGGATTATGTATGGGATTGGGAGCAGGGACAATTAGGAATTTGGGAATGACCTTTCTATTGCTGTTTTTTGTAAATGCTGATATATATAGTTGTTTTTTTTTTTTCTCCAGGAATGATCCATTTTTAATAAAAATTCTGTGGAGAGAGCCAGAAATTGTTTGAGGGAAAGAGAAAAGGAGAACCATCTCAGAATAATCTTTGTATTCTTCAGGAATGATTAGGGAGAACTCTCTGTTGGAAGTTCATAACTATTTCTATAAGTGAACATATATCTAAGAGGGGACTTTGAGAAAGAGGATGATAGGAACTGCATGCTCCAGTCACAGGTAGGCTGCGAATTGACATTTAAGCCAACTTGTTCAAATCAATACAGGATACTGAAGTTCAAGTATATGTTCAGTGTAAGATATCTACAATATTTAACTATTTATAAACATTGAAATCACAGCAGGAACACAGACCTCACACACTAGTGTACTCGTACATGATGAGAAAATTGCTCTACAGTTCAGGAAAGAAAACATAGCTTTTTTTATGTGTCGCTATGTTGAGAGAGTCATCTTGGGGCCAAAACGAAATGTAGAGGCTTAAAGCCTACTTCTTTGCTTATCTCATGAAGTTTCTGACCATCATTATTACAAAGCTCTACAGTCTTCATTTTTTGCTAGAATATGTTCAGCCAGCTGTGGTTTTCCTCATACATGTTTCCCTCCCTGTGCTCCCACACTTTCTTTTGTTCCTTAAACCACATGGACTTCCTTTCTCAATAGCTGCAACTGTTTCCTTGTCCCCATCTGTCTACTGCTCTCTTTAAAACTTTCCCTCAGAGTATATGCATTAATTTTCAAGATCTTTAAAGATATTTGTGGGGCTTGACATATTTCTCTGAGGGTCATATCTCAGCATCCTGTACACTCAGGCAGTACTTCTTATCAGCATGTTTGATTTTAGTTTATTGCAGTTGAGATCAGTCAGGAACAAGCTCTGAAGGGAAAGGAGCTGGGGAGAAACAAACGTGGCTTGAAACAAAAATAAAAATTGCTGGTATGTGGAGAAAATCAGCTAGTCACATGGGTTGAATAACACACATTCACAGAAGTTATTTAATTTTGTCAATATATTTTGATCACTGACAAACATGTGCATGCATACGTGTGTGTGTCCATATATACACACATACGCAGGTATATATTTTTATATATGTATGTGTGTGTCTGTATGTATGCATTTGTCTAAAAGAATGGTTTCAGACAGGCTGAAGTTTCTCATGTCGTCAGCCTTTCATTTTCTGATACAGCTGCTCACATGCTCATGTTCTTGCTTGCCCTTATGCTGAATATTCCCCATACAGGCTCCTACACTTGCCTCCAGCTTCGCTTCACTCCTCCTCGTTGTCCAAGCTACTACTGCCAAAGCTGCACGTCCCAGCTATTGCTTGCACCGTCTTACTTTGCCATCACTTCAGTATCCTCCTGTTTTGATGTCCTGAGTTGCAACTTCCCATGGTTCCTTTGAACAACCTCTATAGTGGAACTTCTGCTGCATCTCCTACATCTTCCCTGTTCTCCTCATTGCCTCAGTGCTGCCATTTCCCAAACACACATCCATTTTTCACATTTAGTCCCCTTACCTAGAACAAAGCTCAGTGATTCAAGCAAGGCAAGGTCACTTCAGGCTCCATGATGACACTTCCAAAGCAGTGAAATCTGTATCTTTGCTTGTTCAGAATGTCATATGTCAAGGCATTAAAAAATAATGTTAATAAAAGGTGATATTAATTTTTCATTTTTAAAAAATGCTAATAACTTTGCTTGTAATGTTTAACTACTTCTGTGTGGGGACTAAATTTTTGTCTTACATTTTTACAGTATAGCAGAGTAGAGTTCTGATATCTGACAGGACTCTGCAGCAGGAGACAGAAAAAAGAACACAGTATGTCACTTCAATTGCTTATAAATTGATTTCTTTTTTGCGGGTATTTCAAAACTACTGACTGATTCACTTTTAACCTTGGATCCACTATATAACAGTATAGTAAGTATTAAAAACTGCAGGGAAAAATTTTAAATAATAGTTTTATGATTTTTTAAATTATAAATATTTGGGATAGTTGTCTAATAATAAATTATTGTTTTTAAAGCATACTCTGTAATAATTATATAGAAAGTTGGTAAATTAGTTTAATTTTGACTAACTATCACTCATCAGTAACCAATTAGTCATTTGTGGCTTATGGATGATTATCATTATGTAAGTTTTAGCCTAAATTCTCTAACATTTAAACAAGGCAATCTTTGAGTAAGTGTCCCTGGAGGGAATATTTCAGTGCTCTGCTCTGCCTTTAATTACTATAAATTTCTTTTAACTTCAAAACTATTCACTAGTGACATTTTATTTACAGATAAATGTCTCATGCACTAAAGAAGGAAAGGGTTTCTAACAGGCTCAAAATTCAATGTTTTGTCCTTTCCTCTCTGTTGATAATTAGTATATTAACTGATTGTCTGAATATTGATTTATGTCATGTGCTTATTTTTTTGTAATTTGAAGGCTCACATCGGTCTTTGCATGTGGCGTAGAAGTGGAGTAGTTCAGATGGAATCCTAGTGCTGAGTAACTGTCTGCATAATTACAAAGGAGCTTAAGGGTGAGCACATACTTATGCAGCCTGATGAATTCCAGCCTAAGTCCTCTGAACCATTCCAGGAGTGGAGAAAAACGCTCCTTACATCCCCCCTCAGCAGATGTAGAAATGGGGCACTATCACTGCAAATGGCAAATTCTACCTACTTAGATATGCTGGATTAGCTGAGTGCTTGACATTATTCTTTGGAAGGAATTAGCTATAGAACAGCTTTTCAGGATAGACCAGTTCTTGGGAACCTTCTTAAAAAGTGCCAAGAGGAAGTGTGCCAGCCTATAGATCTAACTGCATTATTTTGATAATTTAGACACTTTTCCCAAATTTGACAGGCAAGTATATTTGTGTATATTGCAAACATGAATACATAATAATACAACAAATGAACTAAAAATGCAAAACTGTATTCACTGTAATGCTTGGCTATAAACTTTTCCAGGCCGTGGACTATGCTTTTATTTGTACTGCTACAGCTAGTGATAATGCAGTAGTATATTGCACTATTACAATATAGCATAACATGTAATAATGTATAGTATATAGTATCATATGTATTTTGGTATCATATGTATTTTAGTATCATACGTAGTTTTAGTATCCTGTCATATACATGATGATATATAGTGGCACCCTGCAGTATTGCTGGTGATACAGCCGGTATTATTGTAGCACTTTCCAGCTGAGGTTGATACTATGCTTTCTCTTTTGAGAGTGGTGGATGGTCACAAATTTAGCCAAGAATTTATTCTTTACTTTTACCTCTCCTGTGGCCAGAGGTTAGCTCCTTTCCTGGTGTGCATAACCCAGCCCCAGCCCAGGTAGGAGACTCTGAAAAGGTGGCAAGTATATTACAAAGTAGGTTGCATGGGCAACAGGATTAACAAAGCTACAAGTAGAGCGGCCTGTGCCTCGATAACCCCTCCAAATAAGCCCAGTTTCCTCACGTGCTCCGTGGATTCAGTTTTTCCTCCTTGCAATACTTTCTTGAAAACCCACGAGTGTCCTCAGTACCTCTTCCCTTCCTTAGGCTACCACCTGGGCAAGCAGCAGTGCAGCATGAGCGATACTTCCAGGGTAGGTGTATACTCCAGCTCACACCGTTGTCTTCCTCATCAGTGGGGTCATTAACTGAGCCCTCACTCCACTACTCAGCAGTCAATTTTAATGAACTTTGTAGGACTTCAACATATCCAAGACTTCTGTGTCTGTTTTTTTGAAGCTAGCCATTCAGTTTGTAAGCTACCGTAGATGTGGCAGACAGCTGCATGGAGGTTATAACAGGCAGTCAGGTCGAAGTCAGAGAAAGTGATGAATTTAAATGAAACTGTGTTGGAAATAAAACAATTTCTATCCTTAATATATTATCTCTCCCTGGAATGTTAAAAAGCTATTTTTTCACCCCCTGCTCTTCCGTTCTTCACCAGCACAACTCTACACAGTTAGTTGGACCGAGTTGCAGGGAGTGGCTGTTGTATTTTTCTGTACCTATGAGTGAACCCTGAGTGCTTTTAGAGATACCTGTTCTGCGGTTACTCATCATTCTACAGTTGTAATTTGTTCATCTAGAAAGATAAGCAAACTATAACAGCATGCAAATAAAATATTTCTGACTAGCTGAAATCTGACTGACCCTTTGTTTGTAGAGCTAGCAGTAAGATGCTTCTTTCTTTGGCAAAGCATATAGATGCTACAATGGGAGATGTAAATCAAGCTTATGCAAGATTTGCAAGAGTTATTCGAGAGTTAGGGTGCCCAAAAGGTAAAGCTTCATGGGAGCCGAATTTTTCTATGTTAAAAACCATGCCTTGTGAATGTGTCCTTCAAATCCAAGGCATCTGGATTAAGAATTCAGTAACATTTCTAAGTAAAAGTAGCTTAATTTTCAGAGGGGCTGTAAAACTTTCAACAGTCATAAGCCTGAAGAAAACAGTGCAGGCTCTAGAAACTTCCGAGGAAAATGTCACTTACAGAAGTTTTGTGAGCAGTTTCAGCTAATATGAGGCATCATCAATAGGAGGGATGGTCCTGCTTCACCACTTTCTTCAAGATAACTTTTTGTCCACTGCCTCACTGGTGCTGGCTGTTAGAACCATACATCCTTTGGGAAGGATTTGTTTTCAGCAAGATTAGTATTTCGATGCACGTGACCATATGCTCCCACGTGCTGTAGGGCTTATGAAAGGGTAAGAGCAGGAATGCCCCTTTCAGCAATGCACGTTCTTAAGTTATTGAAATAACTTTTGAAAATAAGCCACTAGATATAAAAAAAAAAAAAAGTAAGGCAAATAAAACTAAGAGTTTTTGTCTGACTATGTGAGGGAGTCTTTTCTGGAGCTTCAGAACCAGTCTCCGAGTCACATACCACACTATGCGAATGAATTTGCTATCTAATTCTTCTCTTTAAAATTGCATCTACCAGAGATAAAAGATACAAGGATGCCATAAACTCTGTCTGTGTCAATTAATCTTTTCTCACCAAGGAACTAACCCTACCCTGGAGTCCAGAGCTTGCTGAGAATTCAGGAGCTGTGACAGTATCTCTCTGTAGTGCCACGATAGGCCAGGTAAGAAAACCTGCATTCACAATTCAGTTTCCTGAACACAAGCATATGCACATCCAGTAATGAGTATGTTTTCAGTGGTCATGTGAAAGAAATGATGTCGGGTAATGGAAATAAATGAGGGCATTGGTTTTTGTACTTTAAAGTCGAGCAAGTCTTTTGGCCACATACGTAAATTTAAAATCGATCTTAGAAGGCAAGTAAGACACGTTCATAGCAGAGATCATCATGCCAGTTCAAAATAAGTAAATAGACATCATTAAATTATCACATTTTATGAGTAAGTAATTTAATTTGCAATTTGCAGCTGGAGTTGACTGGCTGTTTTGGAAGTTGAATAACGTTTGATCAAGGAGGCATGATCACACCCCTCAGCTTATGCTTTTCGGAGAACCGGCACCAGTTAGACAGTTACTGAGTTCCTTCCCTTTCCCTTCTATCATCGCATGCAGTATCAGGTGCTGACTTTACATTATTCTTTAGGAAATTCTTCCCTCCTTTTAATATCACAACATCACTGAAAAGTAGTGATCTATATAACTATATTTTGCAGTACTGAGAGGGACTTACTGAGTCAGGATTACTTTTCAGTGAAGCGAGGAGGTGCTGGCGTTGGTGTGAAGACCACCTGGCAATTTCTGACCCTCCAGCACCTTGCTCTGCCCGCTCTGTCACAGCTCGTCACTCCTCGCTGAGAGTGGCAACTGTCTGTGAAGCAGTGCTGCAAACCGGATCTCTTACACTGGTTTAAAGTATATTCTCATTCCCACCTCCTTTCTTTCAGAGGTTTATTTTTAAGCCAGGCCCCGTGCAGCCGCACAGAGGGGTGCCCGCAGGGGTAGGGCAGTGGGGAGCGCAGGTCCGTACTTCTTAAACTGGCCACGTCGTCACAGCCAGTAAGTGACAACACCACGCTAGAGAGTACAGGACTCTTCAAGTTCAGCGGTCTCGTCGCGCTTGTGTCTAACCGGTCCCAATCGGTTGGCTGTCCCACGCTGAGAATTAACTTGTGCAGGCTGCCAGAACCTCTGTAGCGGCTGCTCCCACCCCTCGAAAACCAGCAAGTGGCAGTACATGGAGGGTGGCTGCGGAAGGCCCCTGGGAACTGCCCTGAGGCCAGTTTTGCATTGCCTCATCAAAGAGTTAGGCCAGTATTACTTTTTTTTTCTTTTATAGATGAAGGAACTGAAATACCCAGTGATGTGAAGTGGCAAAGGCCAGAGAATAAACATCACTCCTGGGAACAGAAGTCAAGAAAAAACGTATGTGAAAAACTTGCTCTGTGGGTTTTTTTTTTCCTACGAGCCTGTGCTCTAAATAATGCGGCTCTCATGACAATATTTTTCTTTCTTCTTTGCTGGACGTGACCAGTCAGGAATGCTTTTTCCTTAATACAAATAAGAAAGTAGCATAGTAAACCTGTTACTTTTAAAAGCATGCTTACTGTGCACTGGACCTATATGCCATTTCCAGAATCTCTTAAAGAAATGGTCAATCTTGTTTTGCTTAAGTATTTTTTTCGCAAGAGAACTGGGATTTGCTAGGCTATTTCTGTGTAGGTTAAGTCAGACATATTAATTTTATTTTCAAAAGTAGTTTTTCTTCCAGGCAGTGACTTATTCCTTGAACAAATAGCAATATCTAGCAGTGTAAGAGAAATGGCTAGCACTGAATAAAAGTACTGGGGGAGAAATTTCACCTTTGGCATATGGCAAGTGTTGGAGGAATACTAAAATATCTCTAAACCAGCTAGCAGAGTCAGGCTGGGGCTTTCCTGAGTGGTCTTAACTTGTGTCTGGATGTAAGGAATACAGACAGGTTTGGTTATGGCAGTATTAGTCCCTAACAATGTCTTTTTCCATTGTGTAATATTTTCACCGGGTTTGGCCTCAGTGCAAGGTACAGGGAGACAGGCTTTGGATATAGAAACACAGGTGACTGAAGAGAATGAGGTTTTACCTGATATTTTCAAAAATTCAGAATGGGCCTTGCATTTAGGAGTTTAAATCCCTTTGAAATTAATGTGTTAGATAAGAACAACGTTTTTCAGATCTGTATTCTAGACGCCTGCTTCTCTAGGCATTTATGAATATCGCACAAAGAACATATTAGCAATTGCAGCCAACATACCTTTGAAAAACATAAGTCAACACATTGAGCCTGCTAGAACACTTCTTTACCTGGTTGCAATCCAAACCAGGGCCCCAGAACTGAATGTACACGCAGGTCGGAAATCAGTGCAGTTCAGTGCTGTACACACTGAAGACCTCAACCCTGCTGTAGACGCGTTGCAGGGCCAGCTGGGCTGTAATGGCATCCTTGACTGAGTTGTACCTGGTAATAAAGATTGAACTGAATCTCAGTGAGCCCCAAACATTCATAATTAACATTTTAGCATGCTTTTGAAGCACTTTGATAGGCAAGACTTTCACTTCTTTTTTGGCGAGACAAAGTGTTGCCAGGTGGCTGGACACAAGTTTTGAATGCCGGTGGTTGTAGGACCGTACGGCATACGGGGGTGCAAGGGCAGGGTGGCTCATTCAGGGCCGTGCAGGCAATAGGGCTAATCTGGGGACAAATCCCTGCAATGTAGCATGTGGCTTAGTTGTCAGGGCAGAGCAAGGTCTCTCCCACTGTGACCCCAGGTGCCTGAGAGCCCTGATCCCAAGAGATTGCTACAGCCTAGCTCACCTTAAACAGGTTTGATGTGTATCCACTGAGTAGCACACTAAAAAATGCCTCCTGTACTTTTCTGATCTCTTTTCCCATTCTTATGACAAAATTATGCCACCGCTTTGCTAAACCCTACACTTCAGATCTGTCATTATATTTGTACTTGACGGTTCTATATTAGCCTTAAAACTCAGTGCTCTTCATGTTTTTGACATAAGCTTTTAAATGTCTCCTGTAGAACCTTAGGCTTGTAAGTCAGATTAAGTAGCACAGCCTCAAAAATATGATATCTGTGGGAGACTTTTCATGATAGATATAATAAGGTACCTTACCTGTTTTTCAAAGTAAATATCGGCAGCACAGTTAGCAGGAACACATTCTCAGGTGACATCAATAACTTTGTCAGAGTCAGAATTTACATCAATCAGGGATCTTCTCCTTAAAAGCAGATGCTTAAAATTCTAGACACTTTCCAGAGCAACAAATTGCTGCAGGTCAAAACTGTCACACATTTTGTGAGAAAACATATTTTGTGAAGTAATTGTAATATGGGAAATGAAACCACTTTAATTTCTTCTGTGATTGGCAATGTCAAAAAAAGAAAAAAAAAAAAGAACTACAAACTCCACAGAGTCTTCTATTTGGAGAACTTTTATTAATAAGAACATTTAAGCACTCAACCCTACTAAAGCTGATGACAAGTTGCATTGTATTATACATTATACTTGGTAGCATGTAGATCACCCTGCTAACTTGCAGAGAGTGAAGAGCTGATCCTTACAGTGAAATATCCTTAACAAAAATGGAAACCAATCAATCATATTAACATTGCAGCCTTTTATTAATTAAAAAATGGATTAAGAGAAAAAGTGCTTTATTTCATTTTTCTTTTCCAAAAAAGATGGGATGAAATCCTACCTAAATCAAATCAATGGCAGAATTCATAGAAACAGTAATAACAGGTTGGTAATTTAGAATAGTGTAAAGGATTCTTTGATATTTCCCTTTTCCAGTGTCTACAAAAGAGCAGCATTTCCAGAGACAACCATTGGACTGTTTATGTGTTTTACTTCTCACTTTCTGCATGTAAGCAGAATTCTCAAGGTTGCAAAAAAGAATTAAACAATTAAAAACCGAATGATGCCTCTATTGGTCTCATTCATGTAATTCTGTTGTAATACATGATTGCATTTTTGCTGGCAGATGTAATTATTTTGCTAAATGGGAAAGTATAGCTGAATATCATAGTTATCATTTGAGAATTAGAAGAATACTATCTGAAGCTGACTTTTTCCTCTCAGTTTGAGTCTGCACAAAGGCCATTATTAAGCATGCAAAATTATCCACCTAGAGGGAGACTAATTTCTAATTCCCATCTTCTTTACATAGACCCAGTCTTCCCCTTTCCTGACACCTAGCCTCAACCTCCTTGCCTGCTCAGATCCTTTTCCAGTTGTATATGTTCAGCATCCATGCCCCAAGAGTACCATCTCCCTGGCTCTACATCTGTATTTGCTCTGATTTGGTTGCCAGACTGCTTGGATCTCTATGGTTGTTCATCTGTTTTTGGTAAGCTTCCTTCCCACAGACTGGGAGTTCTGCTCAGGGCTCTACCCTCCCTGGTCTCTTGCCCCAGTGGCTCTGCCCTTCAAGTCTTTATTTTCCCATTCCCACTTGTTTCCCCACCACAGTAATTTCCATATGCAGATTCTCATCTAGCTCATGCTGATCTAATGGAAAGTGTCCCTGCCCATGGCAGGGGGGTTGAACTAGATGACCTTTAATGGTCCCTTCCAGCCCAAATTATTCTATGATTCTATGACCTTCCCTTGCTCTACTTCTTCCTCCCCTCACCTTATCTTTCAACCATCTCTGCCTCTTTTTCATTCCTGGCATTGACATTTCCAGTATCTACCATGTTATTTCACCCTCTCACTTCCAGTCTCTTTTGTCTTCCAGTTCACCCGACTCCCCGTCTCAGCATCCTTTTCCAAAGACACTCTTTGCTCTCTCTGCTTTTCCAGCTACCCATCCCCATTTCTTCCCAGCACCTCCTTCTAATCTAGCCTAATCAGGAGCAATTTTTATCCATTGCTAGTCTACCAGATCCCATTGGATCTTTGTTGAACTCTAATCAAACTATGGCACTTGCTTAATTTCAATTTTCAATTGAAGTTCTCTACATTAATTCGTGGGTCCTCATGGGAGGGGAACCAAGGGTACAAGAGAGACAAACTCTCTGCTTTTAGATCTGGAAATTGACCCAGCCTTGGGTCATCAGGTGGGAGAAGTCATTACAAGGATATTATAATTTCGTTTTAGTAGCCCTTGGCTGTACCGTGATGGTACATGTACCTTCTGGTCAGCTGGGAGTCTGTAGCTCAGCTAACTTTGACAATCTTCAGAGCTTTTAGTTGCAAAACTGTGATGCACTTTTTTTTCAGATCTTGCCTAAATTTGGAAGGACTGGCAGCAAAAGGCAAAAAGGCATATACCTGGCACAGAAACCTCTCCTGCCAAATTTAAGTCCATCTTTCAAAGCACTGAAGCAGCAGAACAAGACTTTTTATCATTGATGGCAGCATATTTCCCCTAGCCTGCTTTCTGAAATTAACTGGTGGTTTTATCTCGCATTTTCATAAAAATAAAAATTAAATAAAATCAAACCAAGGAAACACTGTAACTGGACAATTTAATCTGGAATAACTAAACTTTGACATTTCTGTATGTGAAATCAGGATCTAATAATGGGAAATATCAAATGTGCATAATCATATGTGAAACTACAATCCCTGCTGATAAAAGTAACAGCTTTAAAAAGTCTGAAATATGTTCTAAATATTTGAGGATAAATTATGAACTAAGCTACATCTCTGAAATAATCTGATTCTTACATCCAACTAATGGCTGAATTTAGCTATTTGTGTATAGCAAAACTTCTACTTTTTAAAACTTACTACAGGCATACAATATAAATTCTCACCTTTCTGAGGCCAGATGTGACCACATTAATTGCAGACTCTGACCTCATGCAAGAGATACTGCAACATTTTGCATACTAATTCTTTTATTTCACCTAAAACTCAGAGTTGAACAAGAAAATAGCCGTTAGTGACCTAAATCCAGCTATCAATATGCATGTATTCAGGGGGAGCTTTTTCCTGGGTTGTATTCAAGAGAAGAGGTTGACCCTAATGGCCGCAATGACATGACGGTATCTTAATGGGAACACACCACTAGCAAAACATTCCAATTAACAGGGGAGGTACTGAGCTGAAATAAATGGTTTTAAGTGATGATCAGCCTGGTGTGAAATTATAAACTCCATTGTTAGTATCAAAATGACTAATTACAGCTTTGATGCAGAATAGCACTCAAATTTTTAAATCCGTGGGACTAAAGTGAAAATGCTTTCAGCCTTTTGCAAGACCTGCTGGGAAAAATGAAGTGTGGGCAATATTTAACTTGCATTTTTTATTTAATTGGTGCATTATTTCAATACAAAGTATTATATAGCATTTCTTTCCTCTTTCTCCAGTCTGTTTTTAATTGAGCTTCCAGAGGATGTCCTAATTAGGAGACCCATACTGTATACCCTCAAAAGAATTAAGGATTTCACTTCAACTAAGTGGCATTTTTGACTGTGGCAAAAAAAATGTAATTTAATGGGAGAGAGAAAAACAGGGCAGCCGGGCTATTCAGGAAAAACTGAGAAACAGGCACAAGTTTTATATAAGGATTTGTAATTCACTTAGGTGGTGCTCTTTTCTTTACACTTTTCTAACACTGTATAGTACTAAATTCTCTTAATTTAACTTGTGCTTCTGTGTCAGACAATCCACACACATTTTAAGGCTTTTTCTTCCTTCTACCCTACAACTTTCATGTTGAGCAAGCAAATGTTAAAAGCAGTTAAAAGCAGGCTTGAATCTGTTCTCTCCATTGATGGGTTTTAAAATTAAAACTCTTTGAAACTTTCATACCCATGAGAGCAGCCAGGAGCACTAAACCATAACTGTCTGGTGCCGCATGTTGGCAGACGAAGTCTTGAAAAAAGGGTGGCAATTTTTCCACCCTTGCTTACAGTGCCCAACCAATGCTGGATGGAGGATAATAAATCAGATTTTTCTTTTTAGTAGAGTATATGAAATAGTAAAGGCTGAAGAAGTTTTATTTATCACCTCTCACAACAGCCTGAAAACTGAAAACATCCCTTAATAAATCACAGTTTCTTTCTTTGTGGCAGATTCCAGGTGAAGTAGAAAAGGTGTGATGTTTCTGTAATTGTATACTACCCAGAATGTTCACGGAAACTTGATATCCTGCAGAAGATAAGAATTCAAAGAATAGATTCAATGAAGCTAAGGAAACAAGCTATGTAGACGTTTTATTCACTCATGGTTTACAACATACTTTAAATAGTGTAATCAAACGTACAAAAAAAGTTGGCACATATGTGCTATAATGATGAGCATATTAGGCATATCTGATAAAGCTCACAAGCTTATCGAAATCCTAAAAGCTGATTTTCCTGAAATCTGTCTCCTTGAATATCTGAAACAAAATCTTAAATTCATAGATATTTATTAGTTCCTTGTATTTTTATAAAAAGCACATTAGCTTACTTCATATTTGGATATGATATTTCTTGTAGCTCTGGAGGAACATAAAATAGCGTATAAGAAAGCTTCTAAATAAATATACTTCATTAAGTTCTTCATATAAATATTATTCAAGGCTCAACTATCTATCTTAAAAGATCTTCAGATTTTCACAATTTTAGTAAAATTTATGATTTATGAAAATAAGCATCTTAATTACAGATTTACAGAATAATTTCATTTGGAAAAGACCTCTGGAGGTTATCTAGTCCAGCCCCCTACACAATGAGGGCAGGTTGCTTAAGGACTTACTATTTTGAATATCTTTGAGGATGGAACACCATAGCCTCTTTGGACAACCTCTTCCAGCATTTGAACATCTTCAGGGAGAACAACAGCTACCTTCGACGTGGTAAGACATGGTCAACTTGTTGTCCATCAGGACCTGTGGGACCTTTTCTGTAAGCATCAGGGTGAATATCTGTTTTACCAAATACAGTCTTTCCTTAAAGAAAATCTTTACGGTGATTTCCTTTTCTTTCATTCACATTTGACTTTAGTGTTAGCTGTTCAGCCCTGAGCCTCAAAAGCGTTTTTGATGTACATATTTCATTTGTACCTAAGACATCTCTGAAGGTGCCGGTAGAGAACTCTGCAAAATGAAACAAACCAGTCTTCTATTTACTTTGAAAAGCACCCAGCAGCCAATGTCATACCGCAGTGCACGTTGAGTAGTGGGAATTTACAGCCTTAAATATCAGGACAAATCCAGCAGGAACTACTGAAATCTCCTTTTTCAGACATAAAGTTTCAAAATCATATTCAACAGCAAGACAATAATTTTTCATAAAATGTTTCTGAGGTGCTAGTTTTGTAAGTCTTAACTGGGAATGTTTATCCAGTAAGTTTTCCGTTCAATCATGTGTCAATGGACTGTGATAAAGGCAATGTAGCTCTGTTATGTCAAACCTAGGCAATCATTGAGTCATTGCTTTTGTTGTCATCGGCAATCATGTACATGTTGTTTGGGCAGTAGTTTGATATCAAATATACAGATACTACTATGACTACAAAATAACAATTAATCAGTATCTTGAGCACCCAGGTTACTTGTTGGTACAAGCATATGTTACCAGCACATGGTATCTGTGATGGGAGGGACCTTCTTCTTAACCTAACTGGCTTCTGATGAATCTCATTCAAAGCCCACTGACTCAGTAGAAAAACTAGTATAGCCTTCAATGGAATTGGATTAAAGGCATTTGATCTTAAGGAAATTGAATAATCTGTAAAATAAGGATGATAATGTTTCTCTCTTGTAAAAGTAATTGAAATTCATAGAGAGAAAGTACAAAGTATGCACTATTACTGTTTTATCTCTACTAAGAAAACTGGTTTTATCAATTTTTATTTAGTTACTTAAATGAGTAATTTAAGGCATTTTAAGGCCTCACATATTTGGTCTTTCATTTGTTTCTCTCAATTGAAACAAGGTGGTTACTATGGAAACAAACATATTGCACTATTTGAGTTGCTGTTAGCTTTGGGAACAAATACATTATTACAAAAACAAAAAAACCCTGAGATATTGAACTACAAAGTAGAATAAAACCCTTATTAATTAACAAATCCTGGGTAAACGCTAGTTTTGTACTGTGTGTGGAATAGAAACTACTCTGGCAGAAACAAATGAAAAAAATGAAAGTTAAGGGAGCTGTCATTTCAATCTTGAATAATACTATCTAGGATATGCAATATTCCAGATGTAATTCCCATATCCTGCATGAACAATTACAACAAAGTGAAAGGCTTATTGATGCCAATGTGCTTTTCCTGCCACAGGGTAACTGCAAGTGTATACACTTCTAGAAACAATGGAGCAATTGGGAAAACAGAGCCTCTCTTGGCACCAGTTTTGCAGGCAATATGTGGCATAGTCCTCCTGGCACCCCCTCAGCTATTTGCACAGTCATTTTCCTGGCCATCTCACAGACTTGCATGTTCACGCACGGAGCAAACAGGCGCGCGTGCAGAGAAAGCAGGAATCAAAGCCCCCCAGTCTGGGAGAGCCTGACGTCCTGAGGGTTGGCACGTGCTGCCAGGCTTTGCTTTCCAAACTCCTGGTGATACGGAAAAGAGTGGACCAGGCCAGCAGGAAGTGGATAGATATCAATTCTCCTCTCCCATACATAACTCACTTTTGACTGTTAGTGACCCTATAATGTCCAAAATCAGCAAAGAACTGCATAACTGAAATCAGCTCAAATGGGGCAAATCCGCTCAAAATACAGGCATGAAGCCCAGTGAGCTAGGATAAGAGCCCAGGATAACCTGCAAGTTGATTTCACTATAGCATTTGCTAAAACACACCCATACGTGTGTGCACACACGTGCATGTAAAGCCACACTTGAAAGAATGCTTCAATTATAGATACAGCTCTTTGACTAATACACCTACTTAATAAATCATCAATCACAGAACAGCCCAGGTTGGAAGGCACCTCAAAAGACGATCTGGTCCAAACTTTCATGGGAAAGGGAGCCTTGATGAGGTTATCTAGACTGTCTGTCCAACTGCATCTTGAAATTTCCAATGATGAGGACTCTACCATGTCCCTGGGGAGGTTGTTACAGTGAATGATTGTAAAATTGCACTGTAAAAATATTCTTACACCAAGATGAAACATCTCCCAGTGCAACTTGCATTCATAGCCCCTTGTCTTCTTCCTGTGGCACCTTGTGAAGAGAGAGCCTGTCCCCTCTTCGTAGCTGCTCTTTAAGCACAGGAATACTGTGATGAGGTCCTCCCTGAGCCTTCTCTTCTCCAGGGAGTAAAAACCTAACTCCTTCAGTCAAAGCTAACTCCTTCAGTCAAGGAAAAGAAGAAAGGAAATTAAAGAGCTGTATTTTCATAGGGTGTTTTAAAAACTGAGTGTACCACATCAGGCTCAGCCTTCAATCAGTGTCGTATGACTTCAAAATGCTATTGTTACTCATGCACAGAAACACCAGAGGACATTCTGCATTCTCCTTCTACACTGTCTGCACATTGCATAACTTATTTTTTCCATGTTACAGAGCATATATGAGTACCTATGTAAATGCATGCTTGTTTTTGTCTCTCTTATACAGCTAAAGGGAAGGTGTTTCTCACAAAGTCAGTAGACCTGACTCTCAGAAACAATGGATGTTAAAAATACAAACCTGAACAAAAGTACAAACCTTAAAAATACATGAAGTCATGTACTGGGTGAATCATGTCCAAGTCTTTTCTCCAAAGAAAACTTTGTCTGAGATCAAAATCAAAATTAGTTACTTAAAGGCCCCCAATAAATACTTCCATAGGCTTTACAGTTTCTATATCGTCCCAAAGTGCCATGAAAAATGTACTTGTATAATCAGCATTGGCTCATGTTTTCAGTGGAAAAAGTTTGCCAGCCTTGATAACAGGGAAAACTTCAAAGGCTGTGATAAATCAAATGAATAATTTGTCCGGAGGAAGTCTGTATAAATTGGTCATGCTATCTAAATGTGTCAGATGAAATGTTAAGATCTCCCTCTCTTTCTCCAGGAATAATTGGATTTGCACATCTCTCTAAATTGCTAGTCTTTTCACCAAAATGTAGGCATGTGTATTTTTCACTGCCTGAATTCCTGTCACGATAAATGATTACAGAAAAGTGGCCAAAGCTATATGGGAGGGTTCAGGCAGGCTGATTCTACATTTTCCTAGTGTTAGCCCACCTGATGTGAAGATGATCAGTAGGCCATGTAAGACTAGCTCAGTTCTGCATCCCTAATTTAGATATGCTGGAGTGGCTAAGATGAAAGAGTCTAAGATTCTTTGTAAATCATTCAAAGGTAAGTTAGAAGGTTTCATTTCTCACACATGAGTTCCTCTAGAGGACCATCATTTCTTCATGTGGTATTCTGGAAGAAGAAGAGGCAACAGGAAAATAGCACTTTAAAATTATCTTGATTTTCCTTAACTTTCTAAGGTTTTAAAGAAGGCTTGGGTTATACCTATTACTTGCTGTTCTTATAGAAAAGGCACTGTGGATTCAGATATTTTATCCTCTGTTATTCATAAGTATTTTGTTCTTAGTTGGACATTTATGAAATTCTAGGAATACTATGAAATTCTAGAAATTCTTATGAAATTCTAGGTACTTAAAAATTACTTTGGTTTTCTATGCATTAAATGCTCACTTTTCTGATGCCCGATTTATCAAATTTACTAATGCAAATTTGTATGTTTAATGTTAAGGCCAAAGACAAAGTATCTTGTCCTTATTTTATCACTAAAATGTTAAGTCTCTTCCTGTTAGAACATGAGGATCTCTTATTATTTGTTCCAGTTCTCCTATGAAGAGAACACAGATCATTCTGCCTTTTAGGTGCAAATCTGAAATGGCAAGAAAACAGAGAAAGTTCCAACTCAGAAGCTGCAGTACAAAATAATGTGTTAGAAATTGAAACAGTGATAGATAAGCCTGTGCCTGCGCAGAGTCAATTTGAAATCTTACGGGTGCATATATTTGGGCTTATATTTACACTTTTTTTGTAAAAACATCCTTTGATTTCCTATGATGTGATCTAGCACCTTGTCAAACTACAGCAGAATTTTTATTTTTTAATGGTATGTTTTAAACGTCTTGAGAGACCAGAGTTCTGTGGTTCTACTAGGGACATATTGTCACAATCCACTGATTCTTACCAACCGAAGTTTTACCTCACATATGCTTTCAAACTGTTCATAAACTGAAGCAAAAAATGGAAAATAATATCTGGAATATAATGATGGGTCCTCAAGTACTGACAAAGTAGAACTGGCTTGAGTTACATTTATGGTTTGGCATGCTACAAGAGATTTATTATCATAGGAACGTAGTAAAAACAAACTACAAAAGTACTTACAAACATGTTTTCTTGAGCTAAAATTCACTACTTTGGAGTATCCTCATGCAATTGTTCATATTAGTATGAACAATTCATTATTTCATAATAATTGATTAGTTCATATTAGTAAAATGAAGTACATCTGTGATTATCTGCAATGCTGAAATACGTGAAATACGCAAGTCTGCTGTGGCCTCCACATGGGACGTTTGCTTTTGGTTTGTTGGTTTTTCTAACCATTCCATATACATTGTCAAGGACTGTTAAATTATAATCTGTCATTGAATTATTAGCCCCTCAAATGGTAGTTGAGTTAACATTGAATTGATTATTGTATTTTAATCTGTGTGAACATGGTCTCCAATAGCGACTGAAAAATAATATCTTAGCAGAGGAAGGCAAGTAATTATTTCTTTGGGTGCTCCCCTGCTTGTAGCATGTGTCCCTGTCCTGGTTTCAGCTGGGATAGTGTTAATTTTCTTCACAGAAGCTCATGTGAGTCTATGTTTTAGATTTGGGATGAGAAAATATTGATAATGTGCTGATGTTTTTAGTTGTTGCTGAGCAGTCAAGGACTGTTGAGCTTCCCGTGCTCTGGCCTGCCAGCGAGCAGGCTGGGGGTGCCCGGGGAGCTGGGAGGGGGCACAGCCAGGACAGCTGGCCCAGGCTGGCCAAAGGGATAGTCCATACCATACAATGCCATGCTCGGTATATAAACTGGGGGAGTTGGCCGGGGAGGGGCCACAGCTCAGGAACTAACTGGGCATCAGTCAGCGGGTGGTGAGCAACTGTGCTGTGCATCACTTGTTTTGTATATTCTTTTATAATTATTATTATAATTATTATTATTATTTTTTTTATTTTCCTTGTCCTGTTAAACTGTCTTTATCTCAGCCCATGAGTTTTACCCTTTTCCTTTCCTGATTCTCTTCCCCATCCCGCTGAGGGGTGCGAGGGTGGTTGTTTTGGCTGGGTTAAACCACAACAGTCCTTCTTGGCACCCAACATGGGCACCATGGGTTGAGATAATGACAAAACTGACTGAGGTTGTTAGAACAAATTTGTTATAAAAATTCATTATATTAGTTTGATAGTCACTGGTCATGGTGTTTATTCATTTGCTCTCAAAGTTCTTGTGCTTGTTCTCAGAGATGTGTTCTGTGACTCCTTATTTGCTGTATGTATTTCCCGTTGTGCTGTTTATCATCTCTGGGAACTGGGTCAAGCTTATCGTTGTGCTGTACTTTGTAACAGTGGCTTATGACATGATAAAATGGCTAGTCGTGACAGTAATCTGGTATCTGTACTCAGCATGACCATCATCTCTGTACTTCGGGAGCTATCTCTTAGAAAATATTAATAATTACACTTTTTACCTTTTCTCCTGGGAGAGCCAATCTATGGCAGAGACACCTTCCTTCACCTTCCCCTTCTCCTCCATGCTAGTTACAACAGCTCTTGAGAATTTCGAATATCCTTGGCATCTTCAAACCAGCATGCTCCTATTACTAGTTCTCCTGAATGTGTTTCAGGTCTTGTTCGAAGTTAAACAATTATTTAAAAATACCATCCCCACAACCTCATGCTCACCCCCTGAGCATTTTCTTGAGCATCCAAGTTACTTCCAGACCTTCCACGCAGAAACTCTTGGCATCATACACTGCCAGCAAAGCAAGAGCCAGCAACTGGGTTCAGCTCCGGTTCATAAAATCTAGCAGGAGGTGAGGGGTGCATTGTAGCAGCAGCTGAGCAGTTCACAGCATGACCAAAGAAAAAGGGGCAAAATATGTACATGTTTTGGGGGTAAGAGTGATGAGGGAGGTCAGGATGTCTGGGAATGGAGCTGGATCCACTGCTGAGGTAAAGGGAAGAAAAGCTTTTAGTGTTGTACATTGAATGAGAGAGGATGATACTTCTGCCTGCTGACTATTTCCTTGGTATGCTTTTCTTTCATTTATCGGTTACAAACACAAGGCAAAAATGAAGTGGTATTTTAGTTGTGGTTGTTCCTCCAGTGCATCCGTACTTCAATTATACTCAGATACGAACCTGGTTTTCCAACCAAAAGCTTCTGTTTTTTTGTTGTTGGGTTTTTTTTGGTCTTTTTTGGGTTGGTTTTTTTTGTTGTTGGTTGGTGAATTTGAAATTTGGACTTGATGCCTGATGAAGTAGTGGCAATGAGGGTTAGGCAGGTCAGAACAGAAACTTCACCTGAGTATGACAGAAATAGGAAAAAAAATCTGATTCTAAATCATGATCTATACCTTGCAATTTATACTCATTGTTTAGTTTGAACTCATCTCACCACCATCGCATTGTTTTAACAAGTCCCTAACTATGTAATTGTGCTAAGATTATTTAACATTATTATCAGGTTTTATCCATACCAACTTGTAAAGTCAAAGATTTAAATATAGTAACAACTCTGTAGCTGAAATCTGAGTCAAGGATTATTATTTTCCTAACTCCTAAATTCAAGACCTGGTGCTTGATCAAAAGCTTTGTACCGATAAATTATAATATCAGGTTAAAAAGTATTTTAGATGAATGTTTAAGCCTTCTTTTCAAAAAAGTACTTAATCCTGTGTCTAAACTTTAAAACCGTGAGTAACTCAAGTTCACTATGCCAAACTTCTTTCGGGGCATTTACTCAAGATAGTAGAGGGTTTTAGTTTACTGAATAGGAAATAGAGCAAATGAAGAGAAGAAAACACAGAGAGATTTACAATTCTGTCTAGACCAAGCTCTAACTGTGGGCAGCAAGGCAATGAGCATGTGCCAGAATGAACATTAAACTGGATGGATGCCAACTTTTTTATTGCGAGTAACCTCTTGCAGCTGGAGCCTATTCACTGGAAGGAAAAGGCAGAGCCACCAATGACTTCAGTGTTGCAAAACCAAAGCACTCCAGAGTGAAAGAATTAGCTCATGGTGTACTTCTTGGCAAAATCCTAGAGAGTTTATAAACACCCCCCTTCCCCCCAAAAAAACGTAAAACATAATTGTAAGTGGTGCTTTGTTTAGTATGAATGACCCCAGGTCAGAGTTGGGTCTTTCTGGTTGACTGGTTGGTTGACACTTGCCTCGTGCATCATGCGGTTGGTCAGCGTTTTGATCAGCGTTTTCCAAAAGAGGTGCTGTGCTCACGCGGGCTTACCGATGGTGCCTATATGGCTCCTAATATGCCACCAGAGGAACAGCTGGGAATATATTGTGTTCACAGATGCACCTGTTTCCTCTCTACAGAGGAACTGTGCAGAAAGTCTCTCCCTTTTCTTGCATAAATTCCTGGTGGTGGTCTGTTTAGCCCAACTGCTAGTTGCTGCACCAGTAGCAGACGAAGCCAGTGTGTGTCCTGGGTGACCCTGTCCCTCCAGCTGGGCCAGGAGATGGACTCTCAGCTTCATTCTCTGGATGGATAATTAATATCCTGCCCAAGGACGGCAATCTATAGATGTCCTTCAAAGTGCTGTTTCCTGTACTGAGAAACTCAAATGCAGCTACCTCAAATGGCAGCAGAAAGGGCTGAAATAGATTTGTAACATCTCTGCCGGTCTGCTACCTAACACAGACTAAATCACCATGTTGACCTTCTCTAGTCCTCACCTATTTAGCCATCCTTTCTAACCTGCCAGTTTTGCATAATACTGATTTGCTCTTTATGCATACCTGGTCAGATAAGATGGAATTTTTCAATCGCAAACTGCAGTAATATGTACTGACTGATTAAAAACATATTTTTTTCCATAACACAACTTCTTAAATAAAATAAAATCTTTCAGAAATGTTGAGGCAGACATCTTTAGAAGCCAAGACTTGAACAATGTTGCATAAGTTGTGGTTCTTTAGATGAGCTTTTTGTTTTCTCTTCTTATAAATGTCTGTCATTAGTTATGTGCAAAACCTCAGTTTTCGGAATTACTACTCCCCAGATCTTTCTTGGATTAGGTTAGGCATCTCAGGAGGAGGAGCTCTTGTTGAACTCCTGGTTTCAAGTACATTCCATGTCCTGGGAAGTTGGAAGTGGATGCAGCCAGGATGTTGCAACACAGCTGTGCAACAGTTCAAGTTCTCCCCTTCATTGCACTGGATTTGCCCATGGGGAAAAGAATGAGCTTGTGAACCCTCTCGCTCTCCTCAATAAGTCTTTAATGACATGCTTTAAATGCAGGGTGCCTGGTACTTGTTGGGTTCTTTTAACACTTCAGCTTCCAGTTTGACTACAGCATTAACACCCTCCCCCCCCCCCCAAATCAAATATATTTGGGCTTCAAATATAGCTATAGTTTTGCAAACCTTGATTAACTCACATATCATCCCAAGACTGGTTTTGGTTTTTAATTTAGTCAAATGCTTTATCTAGTCTTTCTTGATCCTTGATTCTTGATCATTATTCTGGTCCTTATTTGATTAATGATTCATTAGAAATAGGGATGAGCCAACCCTCCAGATCCCAGCCAAGCCAACATTTGGATATCTTATAATAGTTCAATTGAAATGGGAATGTCTAAAAAAATTGCTTGTCCTAGATAGTCAATTTTGTCACTGTGTAAACTGTGGCAAAGTTTTTATAGCATGTTTGAATGCCCTCAGAAAAATACTTTCTCAGTTTACAAGAAAATTGCGTTTTCTTTCAGTTTTTGGTATGTCCATTTCACATTATACTATTGAATATAACTAAGCAGTATCAATTCCATTGGTCTGTGTTCTTGGTAGTCATGGTCCCTATTACGGGCAGAACAGTTTTTAAGTGTATATATATAGTTTCTTTCCCAAACATACTACTACACATCAAAGGAAAACTTTTGCTATAGTGTACTATATATGGCTCTCATCTTGTCCTTTTTCCTCAGAAGCCCCAGCTGTGAAATGTCTGTTATGCTCTGAGGAATGGAGGAGAAGCAGTGAGGGCAGACTGAAGAGCATGGCAGCAAAGCAACTCACAACGTTGATTAGTGTAGTTGAATCAAACGGCGGAGCTGTGGCTGCAAGTGGCAAGCACCCACGGTATATTTGAGGGCATGGCTTTGCAGAGAAGTGAGGGTGCAGTTGTAGGTTTTCCCCAGAATATTGTCCTATCAGTTAATAAAGATTTTATGCGGTCAAATCTGAATCAAGAATCCTTTAATTTTCACAATGTCTCCTTTTAAATAAGGGTTAATAAAAAAATAAGCAACATTCCTATGAAATATGGAAATAGACCTAACTTAGTTAATATCACTTAAGCCATAGTGGCTTCAAATGCAGCTATTTTTATTGTACTTTTTACAAAAATAATCCCGGACAATTAATTAACAGTGCAGTATCTCATGGGTCTTTCCTTGTTATATACTGTGATCACTTGAGGTAAAAGTCTTGGTTCCCGGGAGTGTATAAACATTGTAGCTGTTATTTCTTTTCAGAAAGAAATGCGGACGGCACTTGTCAGGCTCTGCACGCTTGAGACTTGAGGTCAATCATTCCTATTAACTGCAAATGTTACCATCGCCTGGCTGGAGAAATGCAGGGTCGAGCATATGTATCCCACGGAAGAGTAGTCATCTGTTTCAGGACAAGTACATAGAGTAAAAATTAGCTTAAGTTTTTCCATGTGCACCTGGCATGTCCATTTAAATAAAGAACACCAAAGGAAACATTAAACTCGCATACACCCAAAACCTGGCTCAAAACCATGCTTGGTATTCTGGCACTTCTGGAATTGATTGGCAACTTTTTTAATAGGTTAGACACAAGTCCTGGAGGCAACAGGCCTAGTTCATAGAGTATGTCACCGCGACAAGGTGGAAACGTAACTGGAACACATGCAAGCATAACTTCTTTTGAGTTAGGAGGAGAAGCAGTTGCCGTGGAGGTGTGGTTGCATGGACTTTGTTAGTGATAGGGTGTATATTTATGATCTTCAGCCAGCCTGCGTGGACTTCAGCCTACAGACTGATCTGCCACGTCAACACCGCTCTGGTTGCCCTGCCAGCTTGAGTAAGTTAGGATACGATCACACTTCTGCTTTGTGGTGTTTTATTCCTCATCTCTGTTTTACTGCAGTGTAACTGTGCGGCTTTGGGTTACACGCTTTAACAACCAAATCTGAAAATATATAACCTCTCTTTCATTTTGACCATGCCTCACCCTGGTGACTTCTACACCAGGTGAGTTGCACAGGAAATGCAAACTGCTGTCACTGGTTGCTGCTGAAGGGCTTTGATCATGATGGTTTTGGTATAAACCCCGAGCAAGGCTATTGTTACAAAGTACTGTCCCGCAGTGTGTGTCTTAGGACGTGCTGCAGCTTCAGTGGATCAGTTCTCAAAACCCTCCAGTAAGCAGTGAGTGGAAAATACAAATGCATAGTTATATTTAACAATGGCGGGAAAAAGAATATTTTTAAGGAGAAAAAGACAGTGGCTTTACTTCAAATGGAATTTAAAATCTCATTGTAGCTGATAGCTATATGTTTTATCTTGTGGCCCTTTGAGTAGACATTTTTTATGGACCAGGAAAATGCCTCTGAGAAGAAGATCTCTGGGATGTTGTTGTTTTCTCTGCTGTGTTGTAAGGCAGGAGCACACAAGTCAGCATTTTTCTTCTTAAGAAGCTTACAATAATTTATTTTGACAGCATTTTCAACCCATATAGTAGCTTAGAACTATCTGTTTGTGCTACCTTCCTATTTTAGACAAGCGATGCTTTGCGTGAGACTGTTAATTTGGCGAAGGGCATGGGTTCACATTTGGTTTTCATAGACCGATAGATTTAAAAGCCAGAAGAGACCATCTAGTCTGACCTCCCACTTCAATCAGGGCTCAAGCCTCGTGCAATCGTTACTGCAACAAGATCATGACTTCAGCGTGAGCTAGACAGCAGCTTAAAGAAGGCATCCAGTCCTGTGTTGCCTTCCTCTAATTTTTAGCATTAATTTTTCCAACTTCAGACCCTAGTCCCTGGATCATATCATTTTATAGGCATGCAGAGTCAAAATGAAACATCATCCTCAACTGTCCTTTTCAATTACATGTCTGTGATTCCATCTACTTGGAGTTATCCCAAGATTATAGGAATATTTATGTTGTATAGTTGTCAGACCATGCTGAATGGAAAGTAAGCATTCTTTTCACTTTATACTGGATATTGTAAAAACAGTTGCAAAGCACACATGGAATGTCAAGTTCTTGGGCTAGGTCTGCATTGGTAAGTCAGGAAGCATTCAGCCTGGCTTTTGGTTTATGTGAGCAGTTTGCATTCACTGAGTTGACATGCATGAAGCCCGTTCACAGAGCAAATGCATGCCAACTATTGTCCTTTTAAAAACCAACCCCTGCGTTTCTAAGATCAGTTTTTAACAGACAGGTAATGACAAAAATTGGCAAGTGACCAAAAAAGATAAGGAAAGGCAGGTGGAAGTGTTTAAGAAATTACGATTTATCTAGAACACTTCCAAAAATACAGTTGCAATTTTGTTCACCTAAGAGAACAGCAGTAGAAGATTAGGTGGGAGGAAGTAAGGTATTTTGAATAAGCTTATTCTGCCACTCATTTTCACATGTACTCATCATACTGCGGGAGCACACTTTCTCCAGACTTAAAACCTGGCTACAATTCACTATTGCAGGAATTTTGGTCTACAGCACTGGATCAATTTTTCAAGATAGCCAGTGCTTCAAATTTGGCGTTGAAGTTTTACACAACCAGCGAAGTTTCAGATGTGGATGTGAAATGAGTTTGTGATACTTTGGAAAGTCTGAGCAAGTTAAAGTACTTCTGAAATTTAAAGTCTTTCAGGCCCTTTCTGGCTACCCCTATACAGAGTAAAGAAAGAATGCGAGGCTTGAAGTCCGTTTCTGGTACGTACTGTCATGTGGTAACCAAAGCGGTGCTACGGTCCGTACAGCAATGGAATAGGGGAAAGAACTAGAGGAAGATACTGCCAAGAGAAAATCCAGATAAACATACAGCAAGAATTGATCGAGTTTTATGACCTTTAAAACTTTCAAATCAGGCCAGTTTTAAGAGCTGCCATTCAGTATTTGCCCTGGTGAAGCTTTAAAGATTGACATTAATTTCAGAAAGCAGCTGCCAGGTTTTTGCTATTTATTAAGGCATTAATATAAACTGATGTTCTTCAACAGAAATTTATCAAAATTCTTATACTTCTTGACTTAAAAAGACCCCAATCTCTTGCATACCTAACTGCAAGGAAACTAAATTCCAGACTTTCCAGCCGGATAATGACACAGTTCAAGGAGCTACGGCACAGGAACGCCTTAACTCTAATTTTTGTGAGGCAGCTCACTTGATTAGTAATTATCCTCCATTTTGACAACTGGGAAATGCAGAGGACATCAAGAGACCTATGTGAAACCATAATAATGTATATAGATTTATGTTTATATTTACCTGATAGCGAGCTTTTTCTAAAATTTTGTTCTTTATCCAGGATTTGAAAATACCCTGGATATAATAATCTGTATATAATTTATAGGTAAATAAATTTCTGTTTCAGAGAAAAATACTTACTCTTCATGTATTAATGGCCTCAGCTGAAGACACTTTCAGGTTATTTAAAATCACTGCGGTGTTCCATAACAGCTTTAAGAACATTTTTTCTTCATAGTATGTGTAGGTCCTGACAGCATTTATCATGTCCAGTAGTACATTTGAAATTAGGCAATCTCAATCCACAATATACATTTTTCATTTTAAATCTTTTGGTATAAAATATTAGAACATGCACAAATTAATATAAGGTCAATAAGGAGGCACATAAATATCATTTCAAGAGTATTTACACATTTGGTCCGCCTTAACAAACTGTTTTTTAAAGACAAAGGTTATCTGATACTGTAACTATATATGGTATTTTGACTTTGCATCTGAGTCGCAGCTCTACAAAGGCACATCTAACAGCACAGCAAACATGCCTTTGCAATTAAATGATTGTTCACAGTAGAGCTTAGGGAAATAAAAGATACGGCTCAAACCGTTCAGTAAAGAATGCCCGTTCTTGTTACTCTTTGTTTTAATGGGCTATAAAATAAATGCAGTGTAGAAGGTATTTTTACAGCCAGAGCTTGTGATACACGATACGCATGGCTGTGCTGGGAAGAAAATGCCGAAATTACGTACTTTCAAACACCCATCACGCTTCTCGGAAGGGTTATACGCGTAAAGCCATCAAAACCCTGTGCTGTCTTTAAGGGAACAGGACTGACTGCTACTCTGGCATTTACGGCATCAGCCCGGGTAAATGCCGACGTACGTACGGTTCAGCAATGAAATACCGCCAGCTTCACGCGTTCGTAGCCGTATGCAACAAGGAGTAAGGAGACGGTGCGGCTGCCGAAAGGGAGGGCAAGGAGCAAAGCGTTTTAAACCAGCGTGAAATAGGCAGGGAGTAACAGCACCGGGAATCACATACGCATGCGAAATGCGTGCCGGGAGGTGGTGAGGGCGGGGGGAGTGGGTGAGGGAAGTCAGGTGAGGTAATGGTAGCTGAAGGGACTTGAGAGACTGGACAGATACATCAGGGGGAAAAGTAGTAGTGTGAAGAAAAGAATGCCGTCGATAAAAGACGAGGATGGAATTAATGAGACCTCTGCAAGAGACAGTGCAGCCCTTGTTGGGAGGGAAGCACGGGGCCCAGTTCTGGTCCTCTTGTCTGGTACTTCCTAGGTACTGGGGACCGCTCGGAGGACGAAGTGCAATTAAAAGGCAGGGACTGCCAGCCTGGCAGGAATACCAAGCAAGAGACTAGTCTCAGGCACTTAAATAGGTGAATAGCTATGAGGAACAACTTGTCATACCAGCAGTCCCCAGGATTTTCAAAATTAAATGTAAGCCCGTGAAGTTACTGAAATTAATGAGTGTTTACAATCAGGGCTCCTTTTAATGGCTTGCTTCTTTTTTTCCTTCCTCTTTGTGTACTCAAGTTATATTTGCGGGGTTTTGTTATCTCTGTGGAAACTTTGTATTTTATGGGAGGAAAAAAAAAAAAAAAAAAGACATTTTCATGCCCATGTGCTTCCAGGAGATGGAATTTCACGTAAAACAGCAGCTATCATGGAATGCACAGTCCAAAGCGAGGAGCTGGTAGCTGCAAGTTCCACGGTTCACGGCAGGGTCCTGGTCCCAGGGCAGCCAGACCGGGGAGCGAGTGGGTCACAGCCACGCAGACCTCCTTGGATATCCTTCCTGTGGGAGAAGGGAGGCTGAAACATTTGTTTCATAGATCTCAGTCCACCTCACCTGCAGTTGCACACCGGCCAGGATGCGGCCTCCGACCTGGAAGCTGGAAAGCACGCCGAGCTCCCACTGTTGCAGATAGTTATTGCAGCCATAACCAGTTGATAAACACAGGCACAAGCCACAAGCTCTCTCTTAAGAACAATTAGTGAGGGCACGGTCTGTGAGTAGATATTTCATTCTTATGTGTACAAAGGATGTTTTTCTTTAGAATTATTTGTTCAAAGTGTAATTCTACTGAACTAGGGAATTAAATCAATTAGATCAACGCCCTCAGCACTGCGGATGCCAAGAAGAAAGTGCTGACCCGTCGACTGGGTCCTTACAAGTACATGCCCAGAGAGACCTCAGTTAGCAGCAGGCTTTTAAATTCAGATGTTAGACTGAGAGCAGGAAATAAGGAATCAAAAAGTGTTCTCAGCCAAAATAAACCACTTTTGGTGAAATGTTTTTAGCCCCCCTCCTGTTCTCCTTACTCCTCCCCATCCCCTGACCAAAACTAATTGCTTAATCTGGTTTTTAGTAGGTCCTTATAAATCTGTTTTCTAGAACTTGCTCTTATCAAGAACTTTTCTGCTTTTTTGTCTTGCAATACTTGATGCATAAACAAAACGTCTAACGGTGCACACCAAAATGAAAGTCTTATGTTCATAACCTGTCTAATCACAAAATTCAGATCCTGAAAATATATCCATTTTTCAACTGTTCACTTAAACATTAAATTCATCAAAATGCTAATATGTTCTTTCTTTCTGACAGCAAAATTTGGAGAGTAACCTCACCAACCTTATTAAGAGGAATACTGAACTGGAAACACTTTTGGCGAAACTCATTCAGACCTGTCAACATGTAGAAGTGAGTACTGTCCTTCATTTGAAATACTTGTAAGCTTAATTACATTCACTTCATTCAGGAACAAAAGCTTAAACAAAAGAAAAGAAAAAAAAGAAACAAAAAGCAAATGCAGAACTAAATTAAAATTGTGGTAAACTGATTTGGAGCTTTTGAACTGATAAATGGTATTCTGAATACAGATGACCTCCTTTGCATTACTTTCATCCCCTTTTAAGTTATGATATGTTTGCATGGCCCCTACCACTGCTATACTTGAGCACATCACTCACTATATGTAACATGCTTATGTCTTTGCATCCTTTGTGAGGTAGAATAATATTTACAGGTGGAAAACTAAGGCAAAGAAATAGTAACGCCCACATCCACAATAATAATTAGGTTTCTATTGGCTGCCAATTGTGTTTTTCCGTCAGAATTAAGTATCTAAATACATATGTGAACTCAAAAGTCATACATGAAATATATTTCTCTTCAGAAGAAGAAAGATGCTTACAGGCGTTTGAGTTGCCTTAGTTGCATATTACTCTTTGAGTATCACAGAAAATTTTGAGCAGGGAGGTACCTGAATCCATATTTCCCCAAAATCTGAGGGATTTTTTAGATGGCCTCATGAGGGCTTCTGCTCTACATGCAAATTAAAAAAATCAGACCAATTCAGCCGTGGGAGCTAAGACAGGAAGAGACCAGAGTCCAAAGTGGACTCTTTTTTAGCAAAACTTTTCTTTTTACTTTTTGCCACTCCCTAAGACTTTTTCAGTTCCTTATAGTACATTCAGGTCAACAAAGAAAAAATGACTATGAACAAAAAGCTTTCATATCATAAAAGACTTGCAAAAGACAACATGAGTTAATGCTCTCTGACAGTAAATATTACACAAATATCCCCATGGCATCAAAACTTTATCAGCAGTGCTTTCCCTGTTGTCAGTCTCAGCCATGAGTCCCAGCTGACACATCAGATGGTAGAAAACGTTTTCGCCCCTCCTCCGGGTAAATTGCGGCTGTGAAACACTCGGAGACTAGGAAAGGCTCAGCATCGTGAGGTGCACATGCTTGTTGGCAGATATACTGGATTGATTGAGAGACACCAAGTTCATCAATTGCAGTGTTATCAGTGTTTGTAAGTTAGAAACTCAGTTTGAGACGACATGGGGAAGTTAATGGGGGAGGAATCAGGGGAGCTGGCACAACATAAATCCTGCTGATTTAGAGCGCAACAAGCTTCAGTCCTCAATCACAGAGAACAGGTATTTTCAGTTGAACAGCTGATTACTAGTCCGATTAGCAGCTAAAATTTATTTTCCCTGTGAAAAATGGTTGGGGTTTGGTTTGCATTAAAGTGCTGTCTATTGACGGGCTTCTGCATAGGAGCCTTTCCCTTCTGACTGCATTGCAATCCCTGCAGCAGCCTCGTTTATTCAGCGAAGGGCACGCTGTATGTTCCTAGCAGGCAGGCAACATTAAATAATAACAGTGTGCAGAAAAGGTATTCCACTTGGAGTGTGGTCCTGTACACATGTGAAAGGAAGCCAGGTTTCTTCACCTTTGTTAGCCGGGGAATAGCCCTGGGGAATTTGAGTGAGGAAGGTGGCCTTATCCCAGAGCTTCTGAAACACAGATATGATTTAGGAGAAAGTTAGCTGTGACATACGCTGCCGTAACGCAGCCGTCTGCTGGCTCTGCAGAAAGGCACTCTCTTTTTAGAGAAGCCTCTTTTTCTTCCGTATAAAGTCCCATGGAAGTTCTCCATAGGGCTTCTTGTTTTCTGTCTTTTTCAGACTAAAGTTCAGCCAACCTAATTAAGCCCAAGAGCAACTTTCATTTGTGAATAGATTCAAAGTGACATCTTGAAAATTCGGCATCTGCTTAAGTGCCTTGTTGACTGTGGCAATGGCACACGCTGCAGGAAAAAGGAAAGAAAGAAAAAAAACCCGAACAAAACAAAAGCGAAACCAAAAAAACCACCCCAAAACAAAACATAAAACCCCCAAACTGTTCTTCCAAAGGGATCATCTCATCCGTTTTTCCGTTGGCTCCACCTCTGTGGAGCCTCGCTGACTGCACGGGGCTCAGCAAAACCACGACGGCCTGTCCACACACCAGGCTTGAGGTGAGCGGTTCGAGCCCGTTAGGTCGGCAGCAGTAACGTCGGGCAGAACGACCGCAGGAGGCAATGAGAGACAGACCCAAGGCACGTTTTCTTCCTCTCTGTGTGAAACTCGGAGCAAAACCCTTGAAGCAGATGGGCCCAGGACAGCATAAGGCCTCTTCTTCATCAGTGGCCTATGTCCAACATGGGCTAGATCTGGAAAATTTAAAATCATCCCTCCATCTCCTTGGATTGATGATGATGATGATGATGCAAATGAAAAATTCTGCATATGTTACCGATTCTAAGGTTTAATATTACAAAAAATCCAACTTGTTCAACTGGTAACAGATGCGCTACTGTCCCTGGAGTCCTGTTTTAGAAAATTTCTCTGTAGACATAAAGCAATAGCAGCAAAGTTGTTAATGAATTCCTACCACGTTTTATTCAACAAATTAGTCTAATTAGCATTTAAATTAGCTAAATATTAAGAAATGAGCTTCAAACAAAACCCTGGACCTAGGCCACACTGGAAATTGGGCAAGTGGGGATGTGGAAGTAAACTTTAAAGCTATCTCTGTTTCTCAGAAATCTGTGACAACTTCAGATACGATGTGAATATCTCCAACAATAGAGCAGCTGAGGCTTAGATAGGTTTTTGAAAAGTCGGTATGCTCTCTTTGTACTTCTTCACAACAGAAATTCACCCCAAGCCAGAAACCCGAAGGAAGCAAACAGTATATTGGTTGTAACATTAATGTTACAAATTCAAAATTACAAAATATTGAGAAAAGAAAAGCTGAAGTTTCCAATGACTGTATTACTGTTGCCGTATGAACTCACTCAAAGGTTAAAACAGGTAGTCAATTTTATAGGAAATGTTCTCTTTCTCATTTTTTGATACAATATATTACAGATTATGATGTATAATATATTGTATACAATTTGTAAGCACATAAAAATATAGGTGGTGCACCGTGAAAACTGCTGTTACATACCTAGATCTTCCTTAACTAATTTTAAATCACTTTAATAATGTTATTTTAATGCTGATTTAAATTTTGGGGTGTTTAAAACCAGTTGGAAAGAAAGGAAAGAAAAGAAACTTTGGGTTTCACACATAATTTGAATTTTGAAAGATAAGGAAGGAAGGGAAATTATTATTCCTTTTGTTAAAGTAACCAAGCTTTTATTGAGGTGTATATAAACTTCAAAAAAAGTTAGGCTGAAACCAGGACAGCTAATTAACATTTATTCGTAGAAATTAACATTTTTAAAGCCCTTGTCCTGTTGGAAACCGAAAAATTCAGTATTACATGAAAAACGAAAAATGAATGTCTCTTTTTTGGGCTTTTGATATGGATCAGAAGCTGATGTTTCCGAAAGTGAACAACAAACAGGTTCTGTGTCTTTTGAATAAATGAACCCTCAGCAGCCAAACCAAGCGCTGTCACAGAGCCACTGGTTCTCCAACCAAGCGAGCGGTTCGTGGCTTCCCAGCACCCAGCTTCGCTGCAGATGAATCGTCTCCCCGCACGTCCTTCCCATCAGGCGACGGTGACTTCATCGACAGCAAAGGGCAAATCCCAGTCTCTCTGTGTTTTAAAGCTAATGTTTATTCCCTTATGAAAGAGAGTTGTTTTCACTTTTCGCTCGCATGAGCAGGCCTGGGCTGGTCGGGGATGTTCGCTCTCGGGAAGCTGGACGCCTTCCAGCCACTGGGGAGGGAGGATCTGGGGCTGCCTTTCATCACAGCAACGGAGGCATAAATCTTGCCTATTTTTAGACGGGATTTATCAATTTGTGTCACGATTTATCTTGATGGGGAATCTGATCTTGAGAGACTCGAGAAGTCCACTTCCAGCCTTGCATTCCCGTGGGTGGTTCTGGGCATATCAGCAGGAAAACTTTTGTGAATAAATCAAGCCAAACTTGTATTCTTTGCTGCTTTAAGTACAGCAGAGATATTATTAAGCATGTTATAGTATCTGAATTACTGACTTCGTGCCTCATATGAAAGTATAATCTGTGCTAATAAGTTTATGGTAATGCTTAATTTTAAAAATCCCATTTTCTCAATAGGAACCTGAAAAGTGACAACTTCAGACCCTGAAGTGTGAAGTCACTTTCACACCCTGAAAAGTGAAACCTTCAGACTGTGATGCTCTTTTCTGTCTGAAATCTGTTTTGTTAGGAGCACCCTGGCACACCGGTTTTACTCATCTTCCAGACACATCCCTAACATGTTTTTTGTTTTACACTCATTTTTCCATCTTTCTGCTCTCTCGTTCTCTGTAATCTCATCTCTCATTTCTTGGTTTTGCAGAAACCCCGAAGGCTGTTAATCAGGAAAAATTTGTTTTCCTTCCTTGGAGATGGTGGCAGGTCTACAACCTCATGCCTTTGGCCAGGCTGCATTCCGCAGAGCATCCCTCGCTCGGGGCCGCTCGCTGGGCTGGCCCCGGTGATCCGGCTCTGCTCCTCGCTCCGCTTAGGGAAGGCGGCTGTGGCTGCCTCCCCAGGGACACCGCGCTTGGCCGCGTCAAATGAGAAACTGATTCGTAGGGTAAAATATCATTTTCTCCACAAACTGAGAAAATGGTATAGAAGTGGCTACTAATCTGAAATGTGTGTATTTGTAGTCCTAGTTCACAGCGTTCACGCATCTCATATAGTATCTGTAGAAAACTTTTTCACAAGCATTAACAACCATCCTGGAGAATTTTATCTTTAAATTCTGTGGATATTCACCCAACAAGAGAGCCCTCTCGGGTGGCGGCTAAATCAGCGGGTGGCTCTTAAAAGTCCATAGAAACATCTGTGCGTGTCAGGAAAGCAGCTACTCAGTTCTGGAGCTATTGTAAAGGGAAGATCCTTGAGGGAAAAGGAGGCAATGTAAATATTTATGCTTTGGCATAAGTTACCAGTCCAGGTACAAGACCTCTGTCTCAGCTGAGGGAGAAGAGGCTCCAGCTGGATCCAGTCCCGCTGGGTGAAACGAGGCTGCAGTCATTCGCTTGCAAACAAACGTGCCAGGCAAACCGCTCAGGTGAGTGTCTGAAGATTTCTGTGGGAGACTTGGACACATCTCCCGAAAGCATTGTTTTAAAAATGGGTCTGACAGGCCTAGGATACGGCAGGGAAGGATTTAATGCTGTCGGCGCTTAGGTTGTCCCCTCGCTTTTAGCGTCACAGGTTTCTCTGGCTGACAAAGTGCGAATTTGCTTCTTGGCCGTAGTTTCCGGGGCACGTTGCTTCTGTGGATGTGTGAGGCTTCTGCGAATGTCTTTTAGATCGTGACGTTAATTGGCATAAGGCATAAATTTGAGCATGAGCCTCTTTGGCCAGTTACTTTTTTCTAAGCAATTTGAGTTTTGTTCCTGGACTTTTTTTCAAATCCCTTCTAGGAAATAGATGATTAAACGTCTGTTCTATAGTCAATACCATGAAGCTTCTCTCATTTGTCAGGCAGAAACATAATCTGAACTCAGCTGGAGGAAAAATTGGAGCAATTATCTAGCGGGGGAGGGGAAAGGAAATAGGTTTTGCTTGTAGACAGTTTTGTAACATCTGTATCTCAGGCTTTCTGTTTGTTTTGTTTTGTTTTCAAATCACCAGACGTCATAGGAAGCAAATTCTGGACACCACTGCAAAATCATTTTTGGTTGTATAAGGAAGGGAAGGCATTTTCCTCCAACTGTGTAACCCTCAAACTGCCGCGTGCTTTGCTCTCTGTTTGTAGTGGAAATGCCCGGTTTCTAGCTCACTTCTAAAGCTCTGCTGCAGGCTAAATCTCGGCATAAAGTTCCCAGTCAAAAATTGTTTTTATGTGTGTCAAAGGGTGTTTTTTATAGCCGTGTTATATAATCATCTGAAAAAAAAGTAGTGTATTGAAAGATCACTTATTCCACTGGCACAGATACCGAACACTCACACATATCAGATGCATTTTAAATCAGTGTGACAACAGTAGTGCAAAAGTGATGAAGAGAAGATGGTAACACCTGAAAAATCCTGCTGTTGCCTTTTTGTGTCTGCCTGATCAAAAAGAAATGAGCCAGATGTGAAAATTATAAGTAGTGAAAATTTAAAACTCTGGTCAGACTTCAACTGCAAGACAGCTTCTTCAGATTTTGCAGCAAAATGCCTTAATCAGTTTTATATAAGATACCTGTAGTATTTCTGTTATTTGAGGGACAGCAAATTCAAAACTCAGCTGTCAGAGTGATTCCCCCAGGACAGTCAAACAATAAAGAGGCTTTGTTGGTGACAATAAAAAACAGTGGGTACTCTGTTTCCACTAAGCTTCATGGCACTCGCTTCTTCTTGAGATTTGGGACCATTTCAATCAAAGCCCAAGTAAACTGAGAAGTTCCCATAAGGAAAATTCAGGTGGAAAGCCTGTATGTAAATCCTGGTGTCTGAACTGCAGCAAATGGCCTTTGTAGTCAAACAAAGCTGACCACAAGTAGTTTGGAATTGGGAATCTACTTCAGTGGGGTTTTTTAGATAGTAGGAAAGGGGAAATGAGTTAAATAAGTGTTTACTATCACTGTGGAATATGTGGGGCAGATAACTTGAAACATAGGTCCATTAATATCTGCTTTTTCCTCTGCTCCAGTATCTTCTGGTTTCGCTAAGATACTTGTTCAGCAGCTAAATTTATTTGCTATATATAAGTGCTAGAAGTAACTGACATTTTTTTGATTTGTGAAATAGGCGGGAAAACAGGACTTGAAGTTATTACTCTCAGTAAGCAACTAACTAGCAAACTTCATGATGTGCAGAAAACCCTAAGGGAGTTTGCCGCATTAGTTTCCTAAGACAAGTTTCTAATGAGAGAGGGTACAAGAGTACTTTCTCTATTAACATTGTTCAGATGAAATATGTGGTAATATCTACTTTTGATTTCGAATTACTTTAGTTCTACATTTAATTCCACTCTCATGAAACTTGATTTCATTTAGCGAAAATCTCAGGTGAGCTTTAGTCAGAGTCTTAATTTTACATAGCATTAGACAAACGAGAAACTTCAGGAATAAACACGACATGCTGCGTATATGGCAATACGGATACCTCAGAATAAATATTCATTCAAGGAAGTTGCATGCCCAGTAAGCCCTAGCCTAGTAGTCAAATATTTCTTGCCTAAAGAATTATTTTATTGCTTTCACAAATTACCAATTCAATGTATGATTGGTCCCTATATATATATATATAAATATATATATATATATAACTGCAGCACTTATGCATACACTTTATGTACAGATTAGGCACGTGCTAGAATATGTTATTGCACCTACAACTGTTTTTGGAACTTCTGAAACCTCTTGGAGTCATATTTATGGTGGGGGTCACACAGATTGTATATAAAGTAATAGCAGTGCTTGCCATTGCCTGTTAAGGCGGCCAGTTCCCATTCGTTCCATCTCTCCCTCTGTCTTACATCCGTACACATGTATGTGTTCACAGTCATCTCAGGCTGATACTCCTGCAAAACTTTGTCCTTAGACCAGAAAATGGGGTTTAATTCACTGTTAGTCACTGGTTAACTAATGCAGCAGGTAATAGTTTGTGCCTGCCATCAGAGAACATAACTTATCAGTCAAAATGTTGTTACTTTTTGGAACCTTCTGTCATTGAGACATTTACCTTTATGGGAACAAAATACTCCTGAGTTCCTCCTTTTTATGCCTAACTTAAATAGCTGAACAGCAATTAAAGCAGCAAGAAGACCAAAGGCATTGGTCCTCTAGGGAGTGTTTTAAACACTAGGCTAAAGACCCCAGACGCTGGATGAGAGTGTTAAGTACTGAACTGTTGGTTACAAGGGCACTGGCTTCTTCTTCATCAAAGGACAGGTAGTATTTTGAATTTCAGGGATTATTTAATTGTTTTTGTTTCCCTACCCTCGATGAAACACACCGAGTAGAATATTTTGTTCAACATGAAACAAAGGCTTAAAGTCATCAGGAAGAAAAAACCCCAACAATAAATAAGTCAATATAGTTAAATTCAAAAAATATTTTTATTATTTAGATTCAAAGAAAGGACTAACATAAAGGACAAAAATAATGATTGAAAGTAAATTATTAATATGGCCTTTTTACTGCATCTTGAAAAAAAATATCCCTCTTAGGGGTTAGTTTCACAGTTTAATCTGATCTCAGGGCCTAGCGCTGCCCAAAGTCTCCCCACTTCTGCTTCAGCCCTCCCCACCGGGTTCCTCTACCTGATTCCCATGTGTTTGTGCGACATCTGCGTCAGCCAGGTGAGCTCAGCCCAGCCATTTCCCTGGGTGGCCACGCCGGCTTTTGCAGGTGGAAGGAAAATTTTCTTTTTTGGCAGTATGATCCCAAAGCAGTTTAACCCCGTTGTGAAACTGTGGTTTGTCTCTCAATAAATGTCTTTTCTCCGGTATGCTTTCTTATCCTGAGAAATTTCAGCTGTAGTTCCAACATGATGTTGCATTTGTGTTCATTGAAGCAAGCCTAGTCGATAGGCTGTACAGCGGTCACCGTGAGTGTATCTGGAGCAGCTCTTTATGAGAACTTTCCAGATGATCTGAGTTTAAGATTTTTTTCTGTTTTTTAATGGAAACCTTGTAAAAACAATTTGTTTGTTTTCCATGAAACTTCTGGTTTGGCTTTGTTTTGTTTTGGGCTTAGATTGTAAATGTCACTAGAGGACTGCTAGGTTTCTTGCTGGTTAGTTTCTCAACAGTGTGCTTCAAAGCACAGTGGGGCCAAAAAATTTAAAATAGTACTTTAATAAGTAACAGGAGTATTTCAAACTTCTAAAAAAGTTTACTTTTAGTCAAGATTGGGACAGATACATAGTCTTATCAGCCTGACCCAAAGCAGTTTAGCTATCCTGGCCTAATTGATTCTTCATTCACAAAATTCCTAGGTAGCCAGAGTAAGTTGCTGTATTTTTGCACTGACCTTTGTTTAACCTGCTCTGAGACTGTCTCTAAACACAGGTCTCCTGGTTAGAGATAGATGTGGAATGCAAACAAAAATAAAGCCTCTGGCACACTTGAAATGGGAGATGACCATTCCTTTTTCTCTTGTGCCAGTTCAGAATAGAGGATTTGTAGATGATCCATTCAGATGGCAAGCTGATTAATATCACATATTTCCGAAGCCACAGTTTGTCACAATGGATAAAATCAGTTTTATGCTTAGACTAGATAAAGTCTGAAAGAGTTTGCTTTTGCTCTACAGCAGACTAAATTGAATAACCCGTGATATCAAACAGGGATATGAAATGAAAGAAGTTTGAATCCATGACTCTCATTCAGCCTAGCCATCCATAAAAAGAAAGGGAAGAAATGTTTTCATAAGTGCGCATGTACCATTACCCTTTGTATTTCCGTTAAATGTAATACATGAAACATGGATGATGTTAAAATATTACTTTAATGTATTGTGACTTTATGAAGAAAAGTTATTTATTTTACAACATGGAGTAATTAAAAAATAAATGGGCCTCTCTCTTTAGATGAGTAAAATCCTTTAATTCATCTGGAGACTCTAACACAAGCAAATGTGTTCCACGTCTACATGACAATGAAGAAAGTTTTCCTAAACAGATACGGGCCATTCCATGTCATCATTTTAGATTTTGTTTTTTCCTCATTTCTGGGTTTGGTGTAAGAAGGAATTCAGGCTCAAAATCTAGAGTGAAATATGTGGCAGAGATGTTACAGTTGTTAAGTGGAATCATTGCAATTTGCTTTTCTGAGGTTTTTGCCTATTTGTTGAGTATGTAGTAATTCTATAACCATCAACCCAAACTCATAAAGAAAACTGATACCTCTTCTTTACCTGTATGCCCACAACTGCAAAGAAATTGTTTTTTGAGGCATTGAGACAATTTTTAAATAATAAAGCTGAAACTCAAATTCATACCTCACTTTGCAAAGATCAGAGTCCTTCTACAACCTACTTTCTTCCATTTTGCATAACCAGTGGAGGACAAGTGAATAAAAATCACTCTGGTTTTGATGGCTTTATCCCAGACAGTGTAGCCTTAAAAAAGCAGGCCACCCCTAGCTCAGGGTTTCTTATTTTGCTTGTCATTTAGAGATTATTTGCCGAAAAGACACATGCATTTCCACTTGCAGGCAAAATTGCCTCACCCATAAGGAATCTCAGAGGGAGAGTTTTGCTCCTGCAAGGAAAATTCTGCTGAGACACTAAAAAATCCTTTGATTGCAGTATCGTAGTGGGGAAAGTTTTTGTGGGTATGAATCTGACACTCTGTTTGCCTTTGAATTAACCATAGAAGCTCCCCTGTAACCTCGCACCTCTCGGCACGTTATAACTGTGTGATTTCCCAAACATCTGCTGGGGACTTTGAAACCACTGCATTCGTTTTCTTACGACCTAAGCTGCAATTTAACTCAGCTCTCTGAAGATGAAAGCCAAGGAAGACTCTGCAGAGAGCAGAACATTTTCCAAAGCAGATCTCAGCTTGTGGAGATGGCAACAGCTGGCCTGCTCTCCCCTTCGGGTCAGGAGGGCTTGTTGTTTCCAGCTCCCTGTCAGACATCTGAGGAAACCCCATTTTTCTTTTTTTTTCTACGCCCAGTCCCTGAGGCAAAGGCCAGCAGTCCCTACCCATCTGTCTGGAAAACCTGGAAAGAACCTTGAAATATTTTTTTTTTAGTAGACTGTCTGAGGTCTTTGGATATTACAGAAATAGAATTAAATTCCCCGCAAAAGCAGCAGGACTAGAATCAGAACTTGCTTGCTTGCGTGCTTGTTTGTAGTAGAAAATGTCATAATTTTTGCTAAATTGCAACAAGGCCTCCTAGTCAGTTTTAAAACAGTTTTGAGGCATGGAAGAGAAGTTTATGAAAATTATACCAGTGAAACACAAAGCTTTAGGTTTGAAGTAGTTCGGGACATGGAATTTTAAGGAATTTGTTGATGCCAAAACTAAGTCTATTGACATCAGTGAAATTTTCTGGAGAAAGGTGTCCCCAAGTCCAGTATAAATTGGTATTTCAGATTATGGAGTCAACATTCATCTGGGGTGGAGGAAGCCCAGATTTCAGTCTGCTCTCCGCATGATTCAGAGCCTCCCACAACCAAAGGGAGCGATGCAGTCTCTAGACTTTTCTAATGCAGCGCTCAGTCTCTTTTAATGAACTCCTTGGAAAGCGGGCTTGTTTTTAATGTGGAAAAATGTAAAACGTAAAACCTCAAATATTTTCACCAGACAGAACTCACATTCTTTGGCCAGCCCCAGCTGGAAGTTATTGTCAAGGTTGCTGTTCATCAAAGGGCTCAAGCAGAAGGCAGAGCCTTATTCTGGTGTTTCTGTAGCACCTGTGGAGTGGAGGCCTGCTCCATGCCTGTGGCTCTTTGGGGCTCTTTGGTCTGACATATGACTCCTCAGAAACATACAAGTAAATAATATTCAATGCTAATCTCACAAATAGTCCCTTTAGGGCCACAGCTAATATGGTGCACTTAAAGTCAGGCATGTGCTCAATTATAAAGTTATTACTGAATCAGAGGCCTTGTAGGCTGAAAATTTGATTAAGGAGATTTCAACTTGAGAAAAGCCCCCAGATTAAATGTTGGGGTCTTTTTTATACAAAGCTCAGACATATCAAATTGTTTTGGAATGTTCTTTTCACTGTTAATAAGCTTGTGCAAGCTATAAAGTTGGAAATGTCTTCAAATGAAGTTTATAAAAGAGTATACTTTTCAGATTTCAAAGCAAAAGAAAAGTCTGCAGTCAGTGTGTTAAGAAATCAAAATTTTTTTTCTAAGCATTTTGTTTTTCTTAGTCTAGAGCTTTTTAAGTTAAGATTTAATTAATGCTTTATTTTTCAAACCAACCAAAGCATTAAATGAAACAATCTTGGCTTAACCTTCCTGTAACTCTGTGTTTCGTGACAGTTACCCCAAAGATTAATTAGATCTGCTTGACAAAATGAATTTGTGATGCAAGTGGTGATAGAAGTAACACTTTGAGTGGAAGCTACTCAAAAATCCTGTGAAGTGTTACCGTAATTAAGTGCCAAAGTCAGCTCTGGCGTGAGCAGACCTCAGTGTCAACACAGAAGGAATTGTACCCATGTGCAGTGGATGTGATCGTTGCCCCTGACTGAGCCCGTTGGGATTCCCTGCTCTTTGGTGGAATTTCAGTCCACTGGTGAAACTGGAGTTGGGGCTGGGGAAACTGGTGCACTGGACGACTTCTTGAAAACAACTCTGCAGAAGTTCATGCCTAGATATTAGGCTATTATTTAGACTAGATATTAGGAAAAATTTCTTTATGGAGAGAGTGGTCAGGCAGTGGAACAGGCTTGCCTAGGGAGGTGGTGGAGTGACCATTACTGGAAGCATTCAAAAAACATGTAGATGTGGCACTTTGGGACATGGTTTAGTGGCCATGGTGGTGTTGGGTTGATGGTTGGACTTGATGATCTTAAAGGTCTCTTCCAACCTTAATGATTCTGTGATTCTGTGAAAATATGGTGCGTGAGAGTACAGGAGGGTGTGATGTAGCTGGGAGGGTGGAATGACGAGAAGAAGGGGAACAGGAGGGACAGTGTTGATTGACTAGTTCTTCTAGGTTTCCTGAGCAGTCAGTGGAGAGGCACTGGTGCTGCCAGAGTCTTCGGGTGAGCAGCTCCGTGGTCTGTCTCTCATGGACCATTGTGGGAAGCCAGCCAGAGCAAAGAGCTGACTCAAGGAGATTAATAGACACCTAAAACCACTGTGGAAGTACTTTCTACATCTTCACTTACTGCATGCAGATCTCCCCAGCACTTTCAGTAACATCTGACCCCTTCCAGGAACAAATATATTTTCTCTTTATAATCCTGATATCTTAATTAATAATTCAACCTGTAAAATATGCAATCAAACTTTACTTTTATGAAGGTTTGAGAAGAATAATCCAAAACATTAATGAAAGCAGGCCTTTGTAAACAAGTCCCCTCTTTGCTTGGGGGACACAATGTATTTCACATAAGAAGTTTATTTGTAAAATTGGCCTCGGTCCAAATTTAGATATATAAGCATTTGTTTAATCTTAATGAGCTCCATAGTGTGCTTACAGGTAAATGCATGTTTAAACACATTCTTGGAAGAACAAAAAGAAGGCTGAGGCAGATCAAGTGGCTCATTGGCCTGAAAAATAAACCAAGGGGAGAAATATAGTCATTTCTCACCTGGAACTGTTCCCCATTGTTCACCACTAGCTCTTACTCTCCCAATGGAAAAAGTAATGTGGCTCTAGGTACAGTTGGCCAGGACTGAAGGCTGCTTTATCCTTTTAGCAAAGTGTGTATGGAAACATGGCTCTGAAATCACTCCTTTAATTTTTTCTTTATTCTAGATACTATTAGAATTTTTTGCCTTTTTTTCTGTCTCTTTACCCATACGTGTTAGCTATACATACTGCTGCTGGTGGGGAAGTAGGTTTTTCTTGTCATACAGGATGTTGACCTTTCACTGAAAAACACAGTCTTCCCCAGAAAAAAAACATTTTCAAATGAGAACAAAAACTTTTCTAGTTTAGGTTTTCTTATTTTTTGAAAAGGTCAACATTTTCCATAGGAAGTCAATATTCTTTGTGAGGTTTTTTGCATTAAAAACTGTTTCACTGGCTCATATTTATGCTGCAGAAAACCACATGAGCACAGCTATTATTTTCTATTTGATTCATTGGTGAGGCAAAGTGATAATAATAAAGACAGTCAATACACATGACTTGGTAATGTAGCTTGGATCTTTGGTAATTTGAATCTTTCAGGTACCACTATATGGATGCTGAAAATAATAAGTAATATATTCAAGTGTTAAATTCAGCAAATCAAACATTAGGAATCGTTATGAAAGTGATCAAGACAAAGTAGAGAACATATTGTGCCACTGTGTGACTCTATATATAATTTGTTTGCATCTTAAGCACTTAGTACAGTTCTGTTCCCCATATCAAAAAGGGAGATGATAAATCTGGCAGAGTTTCAAAGAAAAAAAAGGATGATTGAAGGTATGGTACATTTTTCATACTATACCATATACCATACTCAGGAAAAACTGAGTCACTTACTTAAGACTCTTCAATGTAGAAAAGCAGTCCTGCTAGAGGACAAAAAATATCCATCTATAAAAGCACAAACAGCACGGAGATTGTGGGTAGGTATCAGTAGTTCACGGTCCTTTCCAGTAGAAGAACTTGGGATCATTAAATGCGGCTGGAAAGAGACGGGTTCAAATCCCTCTAAAGGAGGCAGTTGTTCACTTGGCTGTGAGTTAAGCTGTGGTGCTCCATGCTGTAGGATGGTGGGGATACTTAAAGTTTGCAGGGGATGAAGGAGAAACTACGTAAATCCAGAGGAGATAACTCTTCTGAGTGTTAGTAATGATGCAGAAATTGTGTCTGCTTCAAGAAGACTCTGAGCTGCAAATGGTTGCAGGACCAGAAAATATTAATGGGAATCATCATACACTTTGGGACTTATTCCTAAGATGCTTTACTAGCAGATGCTGGCACTAGCAGCAGTGAGAGACATTGCACTATGCGGAGTGCCTGATCCAGTGCCTCTGCCCTTACGTGCGTTAGTATTCGCTGCAGTCCTATATACAGCTTGAAACTGTGATGTGTGTTAAACACCTCCTGAAGAGCCTTCACTTCTCACTGATGTCCTCTATAACTGACATCACTCAGTACTCACAGGACCAGGCTTTTCCCACTTGAGTTAGAAATACATGATGAGTATCTATTTGCAAGTCCTACTTCCTACAAACAAGACATCCAGACTTGTTTCAGTATTTCACAAAATTCAAGACAAGGAAAACAAAACAACACATAGTTTATACAGAGAAAGGAACAAAAAATGCCAAACCCAACATTATAGAAATTACAATCTCTAAATTAGAAAAAGGAAAAGGAAAATGTCAAAGAAAGGTTTTACTATTCATAATTGTTTGCTTTGTAGGTAAATGCATCCCGCCAAGAAACCAAGCTAATGGAAGAATGTGACCAGCTCATTGAAATAATCCAGCAAAGACGACAAATAATTGGAACCAAAATCAAGGAAGGAAAGGTAAAAGCTTTTCTTCTTTAGATCACAAGTAGGTCAACACTGCTTCCTCATGCTATGGCTTTTTCACCTCAGGTGCTATTAATACAAATTTATAAAAGTCCTTATGTAGTCCTGTAGTCCTGGGCTACTGCTACTTTCATGTGAAGACAAATGAAATATATTGATTAGTATGATAGACCTTAACGGTTCGTCTGGCATTTCTCTCACTACATGTGATTATGATTTTTAAGGATAAACACAGAAATAATGTCACCATCAGTAAATGATAATAAAATGATGACTAATTAATGATTCCTTCACTCTGTTATATGTCTGACTGTTTCCTCCAAAGTTTTCATTTTCACAGTGTCACAACGTTTGGTATTGTGGCTGGCAATTATCTACATTAATATTTTAGCCTGGATACTTTAATTATTTACTAAAATAGTATCACATAAAGAATTTGTTTCAATCAATGTCATTCTTGAGAATAAGAAGTCTAACTTATTTACAAAAACAAAATTCAAAAACATGCAGGAAATTAAATGAAGTGTGCATTTCTAACTACTGAGGTACAATCATTATTAGTGGCAAATACATTGAGCAGAAAAAATCTGTGATATTCAAGTTTCAACGCAGTTTGCTAGCTGCCTGTTAACTGAGAAGCACATTAGCATTGAATTAACATTCTTATTTTCTAGGTACATGGTGTTTACTCTTTAACTGTTGAACTAACTAAGTCAAGTATAAACTCTTCTTGTGTGGGAAAAGCTCAGGAAAGGAATAAAGTCAAGAGCAGGTTAAATGGTTCACGCGGCTGTCAAGATATTCCAATTAACTTGAAATAAAAATCCTGTAGGCAAGGGCTGACTTAAACATGCTTGAAACTGCAGGTCCTGCACATTGTGTGACAGAACTTGAATTTCCTCATCTTATTAACAAAATATAATTCCCTTCAAAATGAAAAAGATGCCCTTCTGCATTATTGTTTCAACTCTGTTTCTCTATGTAATGAGACCAGCTGTGCTTCCAATGAAGTAAAAAACTTTCCATTCATTTGGATTTGTGCTATATACATGAGTTGCTTTTAAAAAATCTATTGCTTGCAAAGATGTATTCTAATGTCCATTAGGGCATGGAAGATTTATAATACAATTGACTCCAAATTTATTTGAATACAGTTGATATCAGACTCTATCCCCATTCTTTGTTCTACTTTGTCCAAACAGAAGTGATACCAATGGAGGTCCAGTAAAGATCTGGAATGTTTTGCCCCAAATGTTGCATATGTTGAAAGATTTTAGGGGTTCAAGAGACCCATGTGAAAAGCCACAGGAAATTCTGCCCAACGTATCTTCTTTTAAGAGGGCCTGTGGCTAAGAGTCTTTCTGGAAGGTAGGGCACTGCAAATTTGTCTGTGGGACTCTAGTTATGGCTCCAGAGCTGGAAACACCTCGGTATCAAGCTCTAGCTATGACTGCGACAACGTGGTGCAGCTCCACTCTTCATCTCGCCTATCACCTGAAACCTATAAAATCCCACGGAGCATGTAACGGGGGAAAAATAATTAAGTATCAAATAGTTAAGATCATTTTAGTGCAGACATCATTCCTGCCATTGGAATGGGGGGAGTGGGTGAGACAAGACTCTTCCTTTTAAAGATTATCATCCGTTGTCTTCTGGAAGAAGATATAAAAAAGAACCAAGGAAACAAAAAACCTAGTTCAGATGTAGACCTCACAAATCATGACATGCCTTCTGACTGCTAAAAGCTCACAAGGTAACATTTATTTCAGTTTATTGTTTGTTTTGTTAATTAATAAGTGAATAAAGGAGTGACCTACTTAATACTGCAATGTACCTTTCCCTGTTTAGGCTGGTGTAGACCAAATTGTAATTTCAAATTTCTGGCTGCAAATGCGCAGCCAGAGAAAACATTATGGTGTTAGTTCATCCTAGAAGCTGATCAGATCATTAGCATTCTCAAAATCTGAGATTGCATTATCAAAATGCTGAGATTGGGAATGTTATCTTGATTATAAATTTGGATATTTCTGCCAATCCACTTGGTTGTTAATTTCCTCATTTTGCATGTAACTGGGTCGTAATGCCTTTCTAAACTCCAGAATTATTTAATTTCCTTCCTATTTCTTACTCCTATTCAAACTATGATCCTGATGTGATAACAATGGGAAGGACTCCCAGACCTTTCAGGAACTAGAAGTTTTGTTAGCCAACATTGTCTTTAAATGGAGGATTGACTGTGCCCCTCCCTAACCTTTCAGCTAATGATTACAGTCACATCTACTGTGTTTATCTCCAGCACATATGTTTGCAGTAATAATAATCAACTCTCCAGCACTACTGTGCTTTTGTCTAGTTAAAAATATCCAACGAGAAAACACCCTGTTTGTCTGAAAGCACATAAAGAAAAGGGCAGGCATATATTGTTAGTAGAATTGAACAGCCTTTTTCTGTCAAGTTTAATTTTCAGATTACTTTTTATGAAACTCACCTCAATAATATGAAAGAAGTAGTTAATCTATAAGCTGCCTTTAACACAGACCTCATCACTTCAGGGGAACTGTTATCTAAATAGCCCTTAGTTATCATGTAAGCAGAAAGTACCAGGAAATGACGTTTCTTCTGTTGGAAAAAAGGCCAGGTGTGCTTGTTTTGGCTCTCCCCTGTTGTTTTCCATGTGGAAAATACTGAGGCAGAAAGGCTGTGCCTGTCCCCTTATTAAAAATGTTACATGGCTAGATGGGGCTCACCATCAAGCCGGTGTGAAAGAAGCTCTTGTCAATGAAACCATTCATCTTAACTCCCCCTTTGCATTCCAGCTTTGCCTCGGAAGTGCAAATGTGATCATGATTTGTGACCTTCGAGATGTGACTGCTTTCTTATGTTTCCACTCAAGGTGGTGAGGCTGAGAAAACTGGCTCAGCAGATTGCGAACTGCAAACAGTGCATTGAGCGCTCAACGTCCCTCATCTCTCAGGCTGAACAGTCGCTGAAGGAGAACGATCATGCTCGCTTCCTGCAATCTGCCAAAAATATCACTGAAAGGTAAAGACGACGTTCCTCTTGCAAAACCTCAGTGTAAGGCAAATGGGTTGTCATAGTTGCTATATTCATAGAATCGTTAAAGTTGTCTTGTCCCACCACAGATGTGGTCAAAGAGGGAGGGGGTTAACTGACACATTCCCTCAAAACACTACTTTGTGCTGTACCAGCGTGGGAATGGCCTTACTGTAATGCTAAAACAACATCCCTTTGAAAAGAGGAGCAGTTGGAAAAGGATGCAAAATAAGTTAAGATAGTAATAGCATGCAGAAATGAAGGAGGTAGCACAGATGCCAAGCAGATATCTGGTGTTAACACACTAAAAAAACGTATTTCTGGAGGCTGAAATTCCTACTCCATGAAAAACTCTGAGATTGAGAAAGAAATCAGGCAGTGAGTACATTCATTAGAAGAAATTTGGAATTATTTTAATGGGTTCATATTCTTCACAAAACAGCAAGCATCAAGGTAGCGATATGTGTAACTTTGGGAACCTGTCACGTGCATCTCTGAGGTAGCCCACTCAAAGAGTTGGAGATTCAAGAGCTTGGGTGTCTGGAGGTTATAGCAGCTGCTGTGTTGGGTCCCTGGGTGCAGGGAATTTCTACTACTTCTAGGATCCTAGCTCCTTTCCAGCATGCCAAGGATCCAAAGACAAGGGAGCAAGTCTTTCCAGGAAACTGTGCTATCAGAAAATTAGGTCTGGTTTTCACTGCAACACGGAATGCTGAAACATTCCCACTGAATTTTAGCAGTATTTTCCGATCAAGAAATGATCTGTTGGAATTATCAGCTGTTTAGCCATCAGTCAGGGAAACAAAAAAAAGGAGAATATATATGGACAATGAAGAAGAAAACTATTAAAAAGTATGCTCATTTATTCAGCTATTTTTTTTTCTCTGGGTTCACATTATATCCTCACGTTGTCCAGCCAGTTTGCACCTAACCTAAAGCTTGAAATTCCCTGCTCTTGTTCTGTTTTTTTAAGTCTATCACTTACTCTGGAGGGCTGAATGCAGATTCTCTGAACATGAGGCTTCACCAAAGCTATTTAATCAGTTTATAAATAAGCCAGCAACGCTGGTTGCTCATTACAAGTTCGGAGAATTGACAATCTGTTGAGAAAGGCAAGGCAAGGGATTACGTTTGATCTCTCAGACTCAGGTTTGTATTCTGTCACCACGATACATTGTGACACTTCTTTTTCCCAGCTGAAGCTGATAGTAAAACTACACATAAGTATGATGAGCAAAAAGCTGAAGGTGGGGGGGTCTGGCCTTTTTTCAATATTTGGTGGAACAAGCAGTAGGGCATAAACCTGTGGAGACACACAGCTTTTTAACTGACTACCGGAGGATATCCAGAGAAGCTCCATTTTCACCTGGTAAACACGAACAGTTGCATCATAAATACAGTCACAGGGGAGACACTCAGAGAGCAGAAACGAGACCAGCGGACATATGTGCCCAATCAAATCTAATTCTTGGCTATCACAGATTGCTGTCTGTAATGAGATGGCTGTGAATGCCCTGAAAATCAGAGAATCATTTAAAGCAGTAAATGAAACTGAGGGGAAAAACCCACCAAGTGCTTGCAGACAAATTGCAAGTGGAAAAGGAGACTAAATCTGATTAATAAATTATTCCCCACAAGTAACTCTCTTAGTTCTCATGTGGTAAGCAATATTTTGTTTGCTTCTAGACTGCTCATTTAACAGTCTCACCAGGGCCCTGAGCTCCAGCAGCTAAAACAGTCTCCTGAAATTACGCTCATTGCATTTCTTCATGCACATATTTCAAAGTAATTGCGGTATAATATTCTCAGTTGTAAGCACAACAGGTAACTATGTGTAGCAAAGACATTACACACACTACAGTGATTTAGGTCTTGCAGTGTTTACGGCAGGTGAAATGCATCTATCCTAGAAAAAACCCATTTCAACCAAGCACGGTGTCAGACAGAGCAGGCAGAAATACAAGAGGAAATTCAATCCTCTGAACCTGATATGGTGACAGTGTGTCTGAAACCGTGAGCTGTTGAGCTCACCAAAAACTGACTTCAAACACTTAATCACAGCGCACTCTTTGCATAGCCCCAGACAACAGTCCAAAAGCCTGGTGAGATGGTCTTCTTCACAATAAATTTGTTCTTTATGGAGGTATTCAAAGCAGCTCTTAATCTTAGATACCTGCTTCCTGGTTTATTAGCAAGGCCTATGTTAATTTTGTAGAGTTGTGTATCAACCTGAGTTTGCCCTAACACAGGCTCTACAAGAAATGCATGTCTTTTTTTCCTACTAAATGTGCAAACATCTTATTGTAACTGCAGATGAACTACTGGGGGGTGGGAGGGGTGGGGGAGCCAAAAAAGAAGTGAAAGAGCTCAGGGAATTTTTCCCTCTCAGTACATGGGGCAAAAGGCACTTCAGTTATCCTCTCTAAAAAAAAAACCCATCTGTACCAGGATCTACTTTAAACTAAGTCCTACAACTACAGCTGCAAGAGAAACAGTGCTGAAAACTGTATAAAAAGAATTATTGACCAGGAAACCTCCTCAGCTCAGTTTCTGAACACCATGCTGAAGACAATGAGATGCGCAGCTCAGTTTTTGACTTTCCTAACTGTATTTTCCTAAAATACTACACAAGAAATATATGAAAACATAGTTCTTGGCAAGCATTTGGCCTGGAGCCGTTTAAGTCCTGCCTACAGAGACATACTCTAATTTGGGAAACTGTTAACTGAAACAATCAAAATATTTTGAGCTGACATGTGTCACGAATGACAGATAATTGACATACCTTGTATGCATGGCTCGGTGTTTACCTCCAAACTGAAACAATTAACAAATTTCTGTTGTATAACATGAGGTTTAATAATCTCTTTGCTTAAATGGCCCGAACTTCCTCTAAACATATCCAGTATCCAGCTCTCCAGTAACATGTATTTTGAGATACCAGGCTGAAGGATCTGAAAACTCCATCCTGATGGCAGTTTTCTTCTGAAAGCTCATCTCTTTATATTAGTACGGCTGGACAAACAAAAAGTGGATGTAGCTCCTGAAATGAGGTAGGCTGGGAAACTTCAGTTTTGGAGGAAATGTAAGCATGCACACATGCTTTACAGGGAAAAGACTTTCAAAATAAACTGTGCTGACATCTATTTGTTTTATCTTCCCCCTGTGCTTTTTGTAGTTAACAGCAGTGTGCTGCGCTGAAGAGCTGAGGAGGTGTGGGGATCTGCACCAAGCCCTTGGGACAGCAGTGCCAAGGAAAGCCTGGAGCAAGAAGCTGCTTGGGAAAACAAGGGTTGGGAGAGATGCAGCATCTGTCAGGATTGCTTAAAACACTGATAAAAATGTTTCTGTTGCTACTTTGGTTCAGCGGGTGACTGGAAAGAACAATTCAAAGTATATTGTTGCCAATATTTCGTTAAAAATTTATATGATGCTGCATGTCAGGCAAAACCTAAGTAATAAGGAAATTTTACTGGGGACTTCACTCCCAAAAATAAAAGTGGTAGGAGAAGCTCCTGACTTAAACCATATAGATAAAATATGTGTAATAGTTTTTGTCAAGCTTTTTGAGAAGTGATAACAATCATGATGATCAAGTTCTACCTTGATGTGAAAGTTATTGTGTCTTAGGTGCTAAAAGACTCTTTTCTTTCCATTATAGGGTTTCCATGGCAACCGCATCCTCCCAGGTTCTAATTCCTGAAATTAATCTCAACGATACTTTTGATACTTTCGCACTTGATTTTACCAGGGAGAAGAAATTATTGGAATGCCTTGATTACCTTACAGGTAACTTTTTTTCTCAAGGTGCTGCTATTGTATCTTCCTCATAAAACAATAGTTACAGGATTTTCTTCATTTCTCCCTGTGGTCAGTTAACCTTGGCTGGTGCCCACCCAGCCACTCTTTCACTCCACCTCCTCAGCAAGACTGGAAGAGAAAATAAGAATAAAAGCTCATGGGTTGAGATAAGGACAGGGAGATCACTCAGCAGTTACTGCTACAGGCCAAACAGACTCTACTTGGGGAAGATTAATGTTATTTATTGTTAATTAATTGTAAGACTTGGATAGTGAGAAATAAAAACAAAACAAAAAACAGTTTCTCCCCATCATTCTGGGCTCAACTTCACTCCCAACTCTTCTACCTTCTCTCCCTGAGCAGCACAGGGGGACAGGGAATGGGGGTTGTGGTCAGTTCATGATATGTTGTCTCTGCCGTTCCTCCCTCCTCATGCTCTTCCCCTGCTCCACTGTGGGTCCTTCCCACAGACTGCAGTTCTCCAAGAACTGCTTCAACATGTGTCTTTTCCATGGGGAACAGTCCTTCGGGAAGGGACTGCTCCAGCATGGGTCCCCCATGGGCCATGGTTCCAGCCAGAAAACCTGCTTCTGCATGGGCTCCTCTCCACTGCTGCAGCTTCCTTCAGGGCACATCCACCTGCTCTACAGGCTGCAGGTGGATATCTGCTCCACTGTGGTCCTCCATGGGCTGCAGGGGCACAGCTGGCCTCACCATGGTCTTCTCCACAGGCTGCAGGGGAATCTCTGCTCTGGCACCTGGAGCACCTCCTGCCCCTCCTTCTGCTCTGACCTTGGTGTCTGCAGGGCTGTTCCTCTGACATTTTCTTACTCTTCCTCCCAGCTGCTGCGCAGCATATTTTACCCTTTCTTAAACATGCTCTCACAGAGGCGCTACCAGCGTCGCTGATGGTTTCAGCTTTGGGCAGCAGTGGGTCTGTCTTGGAGGTGGCTGTGTCTGACATGGGGTCAGGTCCTGGTCTCTTCTCACAGAAGTCACCCCTGTAGCCCCCCTGCTACCAAAACCTTGTCACATAACCCCAATACGCTCTTCCTCCAAATCCCATATATATTACTCCCAAGAGCCCCGGAATGCCCCAGGAAGCATTAGGTGCTACAGAGCACAAGTGGGGTGCATCTCCTACCTCCTCTCCTTGCATTCCACCCCAGCAGGGTGCGGGCAAGTGGGAGTGAGAAATGGTTAAAAGCCACCGCAGCAGAGTGAAGTGAAGGAACAGCTGGAGCTCAGCCTGGAGCAGCCAGAGGAGGGAGAGCAGGGACCAAATCCTGTTTCCCAAGGGGCGGATGCTCCACGCGTTACCCTCTCCCTTGGGGCTGCCTCCTCCCCCCAGCAGATCCCAGTCTGGCAGGTTTCCCATGAGCAAGCAGAAGCTGTTCAAACAATCGACATCAAGGGCTCGGCAGCGAAAGATGAAATTTCTCACGCCCGTGACACTGCCTGTTTCCCCATGGCAGGACAGCAGGAGCTCGCTGTGTCTGGGGCTACAGACCACGCAGCGTGCTCTGCGCCGGGGTGTGGGACGGGCTCGCTGCCGAGCAGAGCCCCAGCTCGCCTCGCTGAGAGCTTTGGCCTGAAGAAGCCCACAGGATTAGACCCTCACTGAAGGCCTGAGTAATGTGCGTTCTCAGAGTATATAATGACTCACAAAGAGAAACAAATTACTGTAATTTAGGGTGTTTTGATTTCAATGCCAGAATTAGAACAATTCATTCCAGTTCAATTGAAAACAGAAGAGACACAGGGTAGGTTTTCATTTTGCAGGGTCTTTAAGCGTCTGCTCTGTTAACAGCAAGAATTTGCAATGAAAGTCACTGTTAGAAAAGCACTTAAAAACGCTTCCCGGGCCCATTCTTTTAGCCTGGTTTGCAGGAGAGATACCCTTGTTATTTCAGAATATTGTGAGAACACAGAGTCTCCTCATTGCCAACCACCGGACATTTTCCATGCAGAGGGCTGGCATCTGGCTTTTCTGGAGGGGAATAAGCAAACAGGTTAATACTGGGAAGAGCAAGGCTGTCTGCCTGCACAGGGCAGCACCACCCTTGCCTTATAGAGCTGTGGGGTTCTTGCCATAACTGAAGGAGAGATTTTATCTGCAAGAAATTTCTGTATCACCGTATAACTGGTGAATACAATCAGTGTTTAACATACACTGAAGAAAATCTTACACAATAATAATGTGGTGAGGGTCGTTTGAACTTTTTATGCAACACTGGTGAAATGTTATGGTGACTGGCTTTCCCCTCACCCCCAGTCTCCCCAATGTCTGCTGGAATTTTTGCCACCATGTTGAGTATTCACCCCAAAATTATAAAAAGACAAGGAAATAACAGGAAGGATTAAGAAAAAGCTAGATTCTTTTGCCCTAACCTAGGAATCTATCTGTAGAATAATCAGCCTCAGCTTCCTTTATAGTCAAAGAGGAGGAATAACCACCTCATTTTAAGGCACGTATATCAGGTCAGTTGACTCCATTCTGCAGGTTTCTATTTCTCCCAGTTTTCTCCAAACAGAGGCTAGGGATACTCATTCAAATATAGATAATTGTGTTTTAGATCTTTGAAGTTATACAATGTGAATTCTATCTAGCAGTTGGTTCCTGCACCTCCCAGGTCTTCTTCCCTTTGTACATCGTATGTCAGTATTACCAGCCTAATTGCTGTACACTGAAGAAAATCAAGATTGTATCTGTAACAAAATGAAGGGTGGTCTTGCTACAAAGATCCTTACCATGGTCCATCATGCTGGCTGTGTCATTTACACAGCTCCTTCTCTTCCTTCTTCCTACCTCATCCACAGTCTTGAAAAATTGCTTACAATGCAGTCTAAAGGAACTCCCAAATATATCAAGCAGTCTAGCTGTTTTTTCCTAATCTACCATTGTTATCCTTGCTCTTGATGCCCAGTGAAGAACATTTTTAGCTGGCTCTGTCTTTGTACTGGTTTTCTGCACATTAATAAATAGCATATGGCTGCAATGCCAAAATCCAAAACACATGTCCAAATTATCTAAGCATAAAATACAACCTATGCAGACAGTGAAAATACGTTTATGTATATATATGTATATATGTAATCTATATGTGAAGTCCCAAGAGCCAAATGCACTTGATTATTCTCTATTGTTGTTCAGAAACTATAGAGGAAGATTTATTTTATTTTACCCCTTTCAGATTGATGAATGGAACCTTCATAGACCTTAAACTGAAAACTGTGTTACAGAGTGAATTGGGCTTTACTTTTATCATGTTTCACAGTTAAGTAAAATGAAGACCATTTGTAAGTCCTAGTGGCACATCTGTGTTGTGAATCAAGTGAAGAAGCTTGTATTATGTCTATCCTCTGTACTGCTTCTGAACAAAATGTCAAAGCCTGAATTCCAGCTTCATTCTCTCTGCTGTCAGTTGCCTTCGAAGCAATTGACCTTAGTTGTATTCTGGAGATTTTCTTCTCCTTTGGTTCTTCCCAGTGTACTATTTGCCAGATATTCTTCATCCTCCATCTCCCCAACCCGTTTTCTATGTGGCACACTGAAGTTTGCATCTTTCTTTCTTCCTATGCTATTTCTTTCCCAAATATATATTTAACTAGATAGTGCTTATCATTTGCACAGCTATCTGTCCAAAGCTTCTGCTATCCAAATGAAAATCTCTGATATCTCTCTGAAAGTTGCCAGCCAGACATTGAGATGTCAAGCTCAGTATCGTAAAACAATACCCTTAATCTTCCTCTGACTGTTCTATCCTTTTTATATATAGCCTTGATGTCTTTTGAAAGCTTTCTTATCTTGCCAGTTCTCAAGCTCTTCATCTGGAACTCATCTTTTTCTAAACATGTATCTAGCTAGATCCAGCCAATGCATATGACTTGTAAACTTATTCTGTGTCTTAATACTTTGAAATCAGTTGCAAGAACATCTATTCTTTAACCTTGAAATTTGCTCTGCTTCAGAAATCCCACCTGAAACAATGATACATTTTCTTCATCCATCACGTCAGCTATGACTGTACTAAGAAATATGCATTATCTAGCATATGCCAGCTTTTTTTTTCCCACAGAAACAACCTGTCTTTCCGTCTAACTCTTTCAGTATTAAAAAATCAAAACTGACCTTCAGCTAGCACAGTGTCATGTTTTGGGTGTAATCTCTTCTTATTCAGTTTTTTTTTTTTTTAACAGTTCTGGTCTACCCAAAGACGATGTCTACATGGTTGTATGACTGAGCCCTTGATGCCAGCTCATGCATGACATGTTTGTAACACATCAAATTTGTATCTACATCTGGTGTAACTGTGCCTCTCAAGTTCCTGCATGCTGGTTCAGTCCAGTGTCATGATACACCATGGAGCCCAGTAATGACCAGTCAAAAGAGGTTCAGAGCAGCTTCCTCAACTCCCTCATGTTCATACCAACAATATGAGTATTTCTAGCACCATTAAGTCAAGAAGATGGCTTAGATCTTTGTTTTTTACTCAATATAAAAAAAAGTAAGGAACACTTACAAATTCAGTCACCCCATGTCAGCAAGGAGGTGGACACCAAGGAAACGAAAGCCAACCATATCCTGGGCTGCAAAAAAACTAGCATGGCCAGCAGGTCGAGGGAGGGGATTCTGCCTCTCTACTCCACTCTAGTGGGACCCCACCTGGAGTCCTGCATCCAGCTCTGGAGCCCGCAGCACAGGAAAGACATAGACCTGTTGTAGCAGGTCCAGAGGAGGGCCACCGAAATGATCAGAGGGCTGGAACACCTCTCCTGTGAAGACAGGCTGAGAGAATTGGGATGGAGACAGACTTTTTAGCAGGGCCTGTAGCGATAGGACAAGGGGTAATGGTTTTTAACTAAAAGAGGGTAGATTTCAACTAGATCTAAGGAAGAAATTTTTGACAATGAGGGAGGTGAACCGCTGGCAGAGGTTGCCCAGAGAGGTGGTAGATGCCCCATCCCTGGAAACATTCCAGGTGAGGTTGGATGGGGCTCTGAGCAACCTGATCTAGTTGAAGATGTCCCTGCTCATTGCAGGAGGGTTGGACTAGATGACCTTTAAATGTCCCTTCCAACCCACCTATTCTATGATTCTATGATAAGTTCAGGTGTTTTTTGTCAATCTCTGTGACCTTGTGCTGAGAGGATTTATAAATAATCTTGATGGTTGTCCAGGAGACACTGCACTCATGCTGGGATTCACCAGTGAGAGGTGGCAGTTTCCCTCAAGATATATGAACCATATGAGTGCTTTCAGTCTGCTTCAGAACAAAAGCCACGCAGATGACATTGAACGGAAGGTGGGTTAGACTAACCTGGTTGAAATGGAGTACGTACACTCCCAAGTTCAGTTACTTCTGGGAGCAAGTTTAAGAAGCTGCCATTCTAATGTCAGTTATTGCCTTTCAGGCACTTCAGATGTGGTTCTTGACTATTTAAGTGTGCCTGCTCAGTTTTGAGTTGAAGTCACACAAATTAACTAAAACAGCCTTCAGCAATGATTTTCACTCTTGTCAGAGAGTGTTGATTCATGGATGCAGATGGATGAAAGTCAATGCGACTGAAGCAGTTACCACTCCCAGATGTCTGCCCTGGTCCTCTGTGGAGATTGCCACTCCATGACCAAGGAGAGCTACAGATGTTAGGAAGCAATTCTTCAAACCACGGCAGCTTTCATTGTGCCTTGCTAAGTCTTCTGGCACTGGTTCCAGGTTCCCTCACTGCTCAAGGCTATAAATTTGGGGTTTTCAAGAGCTGCTTCAGATTTTTTTCACCTCTCCCTGACATTGGGTAGTAGTTTGCAGACAGGAGGCTGCCAATAGCTGAGGTTATTAACAGCATCAGCTGTCAAACATCTGTTCTCACCCTGAAACAGACTGGAAGGGCTCATGGGCAATCACTGCTTCTCCTCTGGGAAACAGGACCAGAGGGTGGATATGAGGCTTTGTGTCGTCCACTGCTGTGTTGGAAGCATGCTGGACGTCCCCTTCCTGAGCAGTGGTGGAGCACACCTGCATCAAGGACACATGGGGGAAGGTGCTGATGCAGCCTTGAGATCACTCTGGAGTCTCCGTAGAGCTTTCCCTATGGCACCTGAGCTCTAGTAAATGTGATAAGCAAACCACACGCTATCAAATGTCATAATGAAGATAACTGATTAAGGTCAATCTCTTTAATTGCATTATGGACTTACTTACACTCTCCAAAGGAAATGCTGTGGAATTATGAATTTGGCAGTCAGATTTCTACATTATTTTGAAAGTTATAACAAACTATTTGCAAGTAGACTTCCCTGTCTGTCTGCAGGAGAGGCAGATAAATGTTATTTTATTCTGAGTGGTTTATGAAATAAGTGCTTCTGAAGAGCTGAGCTTCATGCAGTATAGTCTCAGGTGGGTGTGGGTTAATCATAAGAGCAAGATAAAAGATGTCCTGCTTAAGTCAAATCTCTTTCTTCTGTCATTCTTATTACACGAAGGCCTGTAAATCTCTAGCCATAAGGCCGGCCAGGTGTGCATATGGAAAGAGAACTTAGGCTGTCATTTTTAACGGAGTTGAAGACACTTAGGTGCTATTGAAATGCAGTTTACTGTTCATTAAACCCTCAGTAATTGTTGTTTTCCATAAATTAATATTTATTATCTGTGTTGTAGTAATAACAGGTGCATTTCTCAAGCAAAAAGGTTTTGCTCTGTTAGGTGCAGGAGATGACTGAAGAAGACTTTAGTTGAATACTAGCACACAAAAAAATGGATCCACTTGTATATTTGTAATTAAGATTTTTTTCAATTTTTTTTTGCCTTTGAAGGACAGGTAAAATATGAAAATTAAAAATAAAAATCAGCTCCAGTAGATTGTTCTGTTGAATACATTTCTGAAACATAGCTGATAGGACCAATGCAGTACTGCATAGCTTTTACAACAGTTAGTTGGTCTCAGTTAGTACACGACCTCTAAACTGCAGCACTAATCTTTCCAGAAGTTTGCGGCGGTTTTTTCTCTTCCTTTTACTTATATTCCCCTCCTGGATGACTGTTCTTATTTTAGTTAATTTCTCTCTCTCTCTTTATTAATACCCGTCTGTCTCAAGGGTTCCTCGGCTGAATAAAAAAAAAAAGGCATTGGTAAGCTTCCATGCTACAATATTTAGAGCATCACAAATCACGGTCATATCATGAAACACATTTGAGCGTTTCCTTATGCCCCTTGGTTGAAAAAGGCTGCTTGGAGATACGTCTGCACTTTAATCCTTGGGAACATACATCAGTAAACCAGGGACATGAACTATAAAAATTCTTAATGGAAAGTAAAATGTTATAAAATTGATGTTTCATAAAAATAAGTTGTTGCAAAAGTAAATGTGGAATTCCTTCAGAGGGACTTTTTTTGAGGCAGTTATCTGTGTCTAACAGAAGTTAAAGAGCTGATAGCAAAGATACTATTGAGAGTTGCCTTCCTTTTCCTTTAATCCATGCGTACTGTGGTTGTTTCAGCTTGAGTGCCCTCCTTCCTAACCCTGTGACAGCTGGAAGGAGCACTATTAAGCACAAGGATTTTTTTTTTGTATGATGGTGGCATGTAGGGGAGATGATTACGAACGAGGCTCCCACTGAGACAAGCATGCAGGAAGGCCCACCAGTCTTTCAAAGAAAGACTCATTTGTTTCTTATTTAGGTGCTTGGCTTTGTAGAGAATGCAAACAAGGAAAATTTAGACCTAAGGAGTTTGCTTCAAGTTTCACTTTTTTAAATAGGTCTTTAAAATAAACCCATGTGTTAATATGGGAGAAGAATATATAGCTTGCTACACAGATATCTTGTTTGTTGATGAAAAAAAAAAAAACCCAACCAGAGGGGCAACTTTTTATTAAAGTGTTTGGGTAGTTTTCTAGAATTATTTAATTATCAATGACATTGAAGTTTAGGTTGTATTAGTCATATAGTCACGAAGTTATGATAAGAACTCTTTACATAAGGCTGAGAAAAAGTGAGTTGTATAGCCAACAGCATTTGTATGCATCTGTATTAGAAAGGATAGCTAGGAAATAAATAAAAATTAACTTGGAGACATCAAGCATGAAAGCATGAGTGTTTGGAGGCTTCTGAAAAATCGTATTTTTTTTAAATACCACTTTGCCAATCTCTGGTAAGATACGCCTGGCAAACACTGCTTTCAAGTCAACAGTGAAGAGTGTTGACTCTCCCTATTGATATACGCTTCAATGAAACTTTGATTATTTTAGTGTGATGGTCAGAAACAAGCCTAGAAAAAATAACTTGTTGATTGTACCACAAACACACCACCTGTGCTAGGGCATCTGAAACTAAAGCTATTTTAAAACAAAATATTTTCAAAATCTGGACTTCTTATGTGGTTATATTGATAGAAAGAATTGCTTTGCAACAATTTATTGATAAGCTAAGTTACTACTGGAATTGGTGAAAATATGTTGAAAAGTCTGTTGGATGGTATAGCTGCAAACTCATACATCATTTGCCTTAATCTCAGGTGAGAAAGGAAATATTTTACTGGTTGTGTCAGTAAGTCTCCTGTGTTGTATCTCACAGCTCCCAACCCACCCACCATTCGAGAAGAGCTCTGTACAGCTTCTTATGATACCATCACTGTCCACTGGACATCGGATGATGAGTTCAGTGTGGTCTCTTATGAGCTGCAGTACACCATCTTCACTGGACAAGCTAATGTTGTTAGTAAGTATAAACCTTCTCTTTTCTAGGTCTGTTTCCGTATGCTATCTCTGTAAACCAAGTGCCTTTAAATATAAATGTACTCACATGCCAAGAACAAAAGGAAAAAATATTTTCTAGGAATAGTTAAGGCCAAAATTTTAAATGCAAAACAATAACAATTTTGGAGGCTTTTAAAATTCAGAATTCATTCAGTTAAAAATTCTTGTGTGTTTTCTGTGAATCCCATGTAGTGAGAACTTTTGAAGCCAACACATATTCCAAAAGGCACAAGTACTGTTCATCTTAACAGGACTCACAGAATCATGGAATTATAGAATAGTTGGGTTGGAAGAGACATTTAAAGGCCATCTAGTCCAACCCCCCTGCAGTGAGCAGGATCATCATATTCAACTAGATCAGAACCCCGTCCAACCTGACCTGCAATGTTGCCAGGGATGGGGCATCTACCACCTCTCTGGGCAACCTGGGCCAGGGTTTCACCAGCCTCATTGTGAAACATTTCTTCCTCCTGTCCAATCTAAATCCCCCCTCTTTTAGTTAAAAACCATTACCCCTTGTCCTATCACTACAGGCCCTGCTAAAAAGTCTGTCCCCATCTTTCCTATAAGCCCCCTTTAAATACTGGAAGGCTGCAATTAGGTCTCCCTGGAGCCTTCTCTTCTCCAGGCTGAACAACCCCAACTCTCTCAGCCTGTCCTCATAGGAGAGGTGTTCCAGCCCTCTGATCATTTTGGTGGCCCTCCTCTGGACCCGCTCCAACAGGTCCATGTCTTTCCTGTGCTGAGGCCTCCAGACCTGGACTCAGGACTCCAGGTGGGGTCTCAGCAGAGCAGAGTAGAGGGGCAGAATCCCCTCCCTCGACCTGCTGGCCACGCTGCTTTGGATGCAGCCCAGGATACAGTTGGCCTTCTGGGCTGCGAGCACACATTGCCGGTTCATGTCCCGCTTTTCATCCACCACCAGTACCCCCAAGTCCTTCTCGGCAGGGCTGCTCTCAATCCCTTCATCCCCCAGCCTGTATTGATACCTGGGGTTGCCCCAACCCAGGTGCAGGACCCTGCCCTTGGCCTTGTTGAACTCCATGATGTTCACACAGGCCCATTTCTCAGCTGTCTCTTGCATCTGGGTGCAGATGTAGCCACAGGGACGAAGACATTATTTCCGTTGTCTGGGCTAGTCAGGCACTTGGGAGCCTGTGTTGAAGTGGTCGTTAGTTAGAACTGCAGCCCCATTATCATTAGATACCCTTGACAACTGGCCCTTTGTCAGAAATACAGCTTAAGTCCTTCCCTCTGATTTTTACTGTCTTCAGGGCTACAAAGCATAGGTCTCAGTATACTGAAGGCTAGGGCAGCAAACATCAGTGGAAGAACTATTAATATAGTAATTTTGTTTGACTTATAATGACGTCAACTATCATTGCTTTATATTTTGTATTGTAGCACATTTTTTATTAAATACTCCCTCTGTTTTGAATCTGTGACTTTCCTGAATGAACAAGCTTACTGATTATTCCTCAGATTGTTTTTTTTGTTAAATAACTATTCCTCTGAGAAAACGATATTGTCTAACCTGTGGCCAGGAAGTCAACACTTCTGGCTTCGGTGCATAGCAATCATTGACTATGAATTCAGAGAGGTCATTTAACTTCTTCCTGTTCCCCGTATGTTTAATGAGAATACCACTAGGGAACATGTACTTGCTTTATGAAACTGAAGGATTCTTAAATCAATCAAAAGATGGAGTTTGTTCAGTCAACATGTATTTAAATCGGAACTCATTGCCACAGAGGGTTGTTGATTAAAAGTCTGAGTTCAAAAGATGACTGGACAGATCATGCAAGAAAAATCCACTGAGAACAATATAGTGCATAGACTTCCTCCTGGCTCAGGAAGTCCCTGAGCTGTAAGCTTCTGGAGTATGGGAGAGTGTGGTGAGCAATGATTGCTGTGCGCTTTCCCTGTGCCTTAACACCTCCCAATGCTCTTGCTTTTGTGCACCATCAGACACCCTGGGTATGCACTGAGCAAGGTACGCTTAGCTCTGACCCAGTGCAGAAGTGATGTTGTTCTTACAAAAAATGGAAAACCAGTATGGTCTATACCAAGTCTCAGTACCGAGCCAAATTCTTGCACTGACTCATCTTGGTGTGAGCACCTCTTTTTCTCCATCACAAAAGTGGAGTTAGTCCTCCAAGTCTTCTGAAAGGATATCTGAGGCTTCATGCGCTGGCATTTTAAAACCATTTTTAAGTAGCATACTGTGAGTATATCACGGTATTCAGGATTGACTGAAAAATCAAGTGGGCTATTGAAAATTTGATTAGTGTTTTGCTGAAGCCTCCATTTAGTATTTCACTAAACAGCCTCATTTTGGACAATACACTGTAAAATTTAAGACTGCTGAAAAGACCAAGTAACCTTCAACACATGCTCCTACATCTGAGCAAGCTGGACACCAAAAAGGTCTAATAGTATTTTGGAACAAATTGGAACATGGTAGGTAAGGGAAGACAGGCTTCCCTAATTAATCACTACAACGTAGACAAGTCTTAATGATAACACAGTATGATGCTTGTTTTCTGACCCATTTTCATCCATGGCTTTGTGCTAGAAGGCTTTATGCAAGTCAGTTATTGGTACCATGTGTGAACACAGCCGCAGAAAGGTGTGCCATTTCCACACCTTTGTGTTGTGGGGTTTTACTCTTTGCTTACTAGTGAATAAATAACAAGGTATTTCATTTTTAGGCAGTATTGCAGTTTTCCCACGTGAAGGCAAAAGCTTTGATCTGCAAAACATGTATCAATTAGTCTGCTTTCAGAGATGCAATATGATAATTTTTGGGTATAGCATGAAGCGATCAGTGTGAACTCTGAGCTTTCATTTTACCACTTAGCAAAAATGGTGTCATTAAAAGTTTGGAGAGGAAACAAATCAACATTATAAAAAACATTGTTTACAAAATGTTCTGAAGACCTTAAGTGACAGTAGAAAGAAATGAAAGAACTGGCGCTTTTTCCTTTCCTTTTTTTTTTTTTTAATACATTAGCTTTTACACAAATATCCTGGCTGCTAGTTTCAATTTAATTGAAAGCTGTAGTGTTAACCCAAATTAAAATACATTCATATATAAGTATATGTGGAGGGGGTTTCTAAATGTTGTAAATCTTTCATTTAATCTTGTTATTATTTAATGTAGACTTGAACACCTCCAATGGAGATGTTCCTGCCAAATCTAACTGCTACAGATCTGCCCAGGTTTCTAACACATGGAACTCTCTCAGTTCATTACCACTTCCACTGATATGGGAGATTTGCCCACTAACATCCTGATTTTACTCAGAACACTGCTTGGACACTGCGCGTCCAAAGAAGGGCAACGAAGCTGGTGAGGGATCTGGAGCACAAGTCTTATGAGGAGCGGCTGAAGGAACTGGAGTTGTTTAGTCTGGAGAAGGGGAGGCTGAGAGGAGACCTTATCGCTCTCTACAACTACCTGAAAGGGGGTTGTGGTGAGGTGGGTGTTGGTGTCTTCTCCCAAGTAACTAGTCATAGAATGAGAGGAAATGGCCTCAAGTTGTGCCAGGGGAGGTTTAGATTGGATATTAGGAAAAATTTCTTCACCGAGAGGGTGGTCAAGCATTGGCACAGGCTGCCCAGGGAGGTGGTGGAGTCACCATCTCTGGAAGTGTTCAAAAAACGTGTGGATGTGGTGCTTCAGGACATGGTTTAGGGGACACGGTGGCGCTGGATTAATGGTTGGACTTGATGATCTTGAAGGTCCTTTCCGACCTTAGTGATTCTGTGATTCTGTGACATTTCTTCGCTTTGTCGCATTATATTCTTTGTCCTGCAGAAGGGCCAAATATTGCAACTTCTATAGATGAATTTCCAAGATTGTCCCTAGAATATTGGGTGTACCTTAATAGCATCGTATAACAGAGAGAGCTATTTTCACTGCAAGTGGCGCTGCACTGCAGCCTTCATGTTTTGATGATCTGAAGCTAGGTGATCTTTTTTTTTTAAAATCCTCTTTTAATGGAATAGATTTTGGATTAGCACAAATTTCTTTCCATTTATGGCATTTACATGCTGTTGCATGCAATTATTTTTTTAATTTATTTCTCTCTCATATCCCAAAAAGTTTCCATTGGTATTGTGTGTTGCCTGTAGCAGATAATGTAAACAGGTACATCGATCGTCTTCAGTCCTGTGTTTTGGTACCTAGGAATTAGTCACGAGGGAGTAGCCAGAGTGCTGCATTAAACCAACAAGCCTTTTTCCCCTGAGACAACAGGAATCACTTTGCATACGTACCCACCTACCGTGCTAATGGATGTTGTTACTGTGGAATCCACTTCTTAAAACCACATAGACAGACTGACTGCACTTTCCACTCCTCAGTACATTTCCCCCACCAGAGGCATATATCATTCAGAGATTGCTAAGAATTCAGTAACAAAAACAAGCAATGCTATGTTTTTCTAGTATATTTTCTATCCAACATAATCAGCTATATTCTTTTTTATTAACTGAAAAATCGGAGAGCTAACATTTGATGGAAAAAGTCCAAACAGAGTATTTAATTTTGAATCCTATTTCATACAGGAAAGATTATTTCCAAATGTGGTCAAACTGCTTGGCTCTTAAATGCTAGCAGCCCTGTTCTGTGCATAAGAGCAATACAGAACTTTAAATTAAGCAGGGTTTTACTAAACCGTTGTTCTCAGAGTTACACCATTCACACATTTGCATTTCTGAGAGGCAGCCTGCAATCTGAATATTGTAAAGGCTCTTAAAATGACTTTGTCACTAGCTAGTTAACATGCATTATAATTTCATTATCCCATTTCAATAAATTTTCAAGTATTTATTGCGTATGCAGTTTTTTTGACATCACGGAATTGCTTTATTGCACTTCAGGAAGGCTGAAACTTAAAACCCCGCTTTTTACTTGCTGCAATACAGGGTGTCTTCATGAAAAACACATCTCTCTCTTCAAGGCAAAAATCAGTAAATCTCTTTTTCCTAGTAAACGGAATTTAGGTTAGTTTCATTGGCTAAATACTAAAAATCACTGTATTAAGGATACAGTGTACTGTCAGAACTTTTCCAGTGTTACACAGTTACTCTTCCAGTAAGATAGGGTAAAATTTTGTTGGAGGTTCTAAGACAATAAGCTGCCCAAGCTTCCACGAAAAACAGTAAGTTTATGATTCACCAGTTAATTTTTGAATTCTAGCTTTTTTCTGTTTCTGTAAGTTTTAATTTATTAAAAACAGATTCCTCACAATCTTCAGATTGCTACTGAGGATTTTAGTGAATATGTTTTAATGCCACAAAAGCAAGTTTGGGATAAAGCCATGAAGACTTCTGCCTCTTGAAGGGTATAAAAAGAGTGTACTTCTTAAAGAAAATGCAATGTGTTTTGCAGAAATCCTGCATATATTATTTTCTTTCAAGTGGGAATGCAGAGTCGGGGTGGGGAGCTATCTGTTCCCTTCACCTACTGTATTTGTTCTACCAATTTGAACTGTAATAATTTATTTAAATAAAGCATTTAAAAATAATTAAAATCCTAAAAAGATTAAATAACTTTCCCATGACTTTTATATTCCTCTTCCACTTTTCAAGAAGGTATATTGAATTAAAATCTATCAGTGTAAATTTTGGGGGGATTTGCACCCTGGGATTTTTTCCATTTGTTTTTTTAAAGTGCGTGAACAGCCAACACCAGGGAAATAACTTTAAAAATTATTACCTCCAGACTCTGAGAAACTTGTTTTGAAAATCCACACGTCCTGTACGGACATCACTGTGCTCACTGCACCATTCCAGGATGTAATTTAAATTCTCTAAATTTTTGTAGGCTACAGTTTTAAAATACATTGTTTTACCACCTGCATAGCCCTGTAAAAAGCCCTGGGTTTTTGAAACAAGAAACCTGAATGTGGCCTGGATTAGGAGTGGGTACAATAGACGACCCTTAGCTCCTGCTGCTGCACCAGTGAGCAGAAGATGTGTGCTTTTCCACTTAACCTGCCGCCACTGGCAGGGAACTGAGAGAGCAAATGTCACCCGCAGATGCCTGCATTACCAAGCTGCTTGCTCATTTCCCTGAACTTTCTTAATCATCTTTTTTGGTATTCAGAGAAGAAAAGCTGTCCTGACAGAAGACAAATTCTTTTGATGTAGTGACAAAATATTCTTTCATACCTAAATGTTTAACTTGGCTGCCACTAGTTACTCTTCTCCATTCTGAAGGATTTTGGACTTCTAGATTGACACCATCAAAATTTCATTCCCAAGATTTCATAGAATCACATAATCATAGAACAGTTTGGGTTGGAAGGGACCTTTAAAGGGCATCTAGTCCAACCTCCCTGCAATGAGCAGGGACATCTTCAACTAGAGCAGGTTGCTCAGAGCCTCGTCCAACTTGACCTGGAATATTTCCAGGGATGGGGCATCTACCACCTCTCCGGGCAACATGTTTCTAGAATTAATGTTCTGTTTAAAGCCTGTTACCAAATAGCTGACAGTCAGGAAGCACATGGACACACCACTGAGCCCCCTTCATACAGAGGCCAGAACCGAGCTTCTTGAGACAGCAGGTTTGTTGAGCAAAGCGATCAAGTCAGCCACTGCACATCCAACATTTATTGTACACCGGTAGCCTGGGATGCCTAAGACTGGAAGGACAAAGAAGAGAAACCCAAGGTGCCTTGTGTCATCAAAGAGGATAGACCTTTTCCCTAGAACATGAGTCAAGTTGAACGGAGGGTTCCCAACCCTCTCTGTACATAGAGTTTAGGGTAGGTAAGGTCCTAACACATGAACTCTGCTCTTTGTTCAAGGCCAGGTGGGATGAATCTACACCTGCGTGTGAGCATTTTGCCATTAACACTAGCAGAAACTGCCAAGTTGTAACAGTACTTAAAATTATCATGGCTCTGTCTTCTATACACTGAAATCTAAATTAACCATTAATTGAATTATTTAATAATATAATAATTTACCCTGTGCAAGTATTTACAGACTAGTGAGTATTGGGTATGTATAAATCCCATACATAGGAGGAAAGGACAGAGTGGAGAGGAGACCCATAGCAACGTAACTGTACCTTTACAGTCCTTCATATACCTATTTAGATCCAAGTTTTATACTTCCATAAGGAGTGATCAGCCTGTGGAGGGTAGCGTAAAAAGTGTAATGCAAGCCTGAAAAACGTGCCCTTTAGAGAGTTGTAGTGACTAACACAAATCTAATTTTGAGATGATTTAGCAAAAATCTGGGCAATTCAGTGTCTGCGTAAGGGTTTTTTTATATATGGCCTATGTATACCATAGACCTTTGCTTTCAAAGTGCAGTTGTGGAAGGAGAAAACACTTCCAGGACCACTGTCTGGATTCATCCCACTTACCACCCTATGTTGTTTGATACCCCATCGAAGGCATCTGAGCTAAAGGTTCCTTGGTCATCCTGGATTCACTCTAAATCCAGTGCTTCGTTTTATTTTGTTTTAGCTTAACACTTATTTTGCAATAGCACCTATGAGTTGGGTAACTGATGGTCTCAATGCAAAATCAGTGTGGCGGTTCAGCTACAGAACAATTGTGCATTTACCTGTGGCAAACTTTTATTGGGAAAAGATGAGGATTCCTATGAGCATTCAGTGGAATATTCTATGCCAGGAAACTGCTGCTTTTATTTCCTTTCTTCCTCTTAGGGAACCTGTTCACACACAGATTTAAAAAGTGAAGTATGGTTCATGAAACAAGATGTGAACTGATGTTGCTATAAGCAGTTTACTACAGGTGCTAGGCACAAGTGAGGTTTTCACTGGGTTCTCTTTTTTCAGGAGGTAGACAGATGACTGCTCTATATCATCGAGTTTTTCAATAGTCTTGAGAAAACAGTGCTGCAAGATTGCTTTTCTTTGCTGCTTCTGCACATGTAGCAAACTGTTTGAATCCTTTGTAGCTGATGTTTAGGGAGGCTACATGTGGTCAGGATGCTCACTGGTGGGAGCATAAGGAACATGGTGGAATTCTGGTTTTCCCACTTTACGCCAGAAAACTGCAACAGAGAGATGTTCTCATTCTGGTAAATCATGATCCAAAGGGGACAAGCCATGTGTGAGTTCAGCTATAGGCTTAGACTTCAAGCCTTCAAATCAGGGTGGAAGGGGGGTTCATCTCTCCTCATTTCAAATACCTGAAGTTAGAGATCTCGCCTACACTAGTCACCTAGGATTCCACTCTGGCCAAGAAAAGAGAGGTACTTGTGGTAGGATATTCACACCTGGAGAAGTGAAAGAAACTACTCACTCATTTCTGCCTCTCCTCAGAGTTCAGAAAAATACGTTAGGTACTGCAGCTCTTCGTTAGATGACGAAGTGACATGAGTCCCACCTGAAACTGTGCCTCAGTTACCCATTTGCACAGCAGGATGAATAGCTGCCTGCCTCTCAAGGATGCTATGCAATATGTGAACTTTGAGATAAGAGCTACATAATTCTTACATTGAAATTTGGGGTATGAGCTCTGTTTCTAATGATCTTTTGTTACGAAAAGCACATCCCAAATTGGGAAGGAATCTCCCGTGGTTATGAATTGTCTATGAATCTATAAACCTGTATCACAGGTCTTTTTCTTTCAAGTTTTGTGTCCAGTAGCCGTTTAATTTATATTTTACATAAAGGTTTTGTATGGCCTGATACACAGAGCTGAAATTACTACTGTCTTCTGAAAGATTCTCTTCACTGATACTTAACTGGTTTCCTAGTAAAACATGAGTTAAAAGCTGAAAGTTGTTTTGTAATAATACAGTAATTTTCATAACATCATCTATGCCCAGTAAAAGCAGAGACCAAGAAGTCTCTCAGGTTTCTAATCTAGTCAAGCATTTTTCTTTTAAGTTTTCCTGCCTTCCATATGCACACGCATACATACACTTGCCTCTGCATATATCTTTTTCTAGATGTATAGCTATATAAAAGCTATATGTGAATATATATAAACTTCATGAATGTTAAATTTGTTGTTTATGTAAATATTTATAATAAGAAAGCTATCAGACTGGGGATCCATTAAATCAGGAGCTGTTTGAAATGTACAGTAAGTAATATGGGTAATTGACTGCCATAGTAGTTATATCACAGTAGGAAAAATTTATGTAGATGAATACGTTCATGTTAATGGAGTATTTTTGTGGTTTGCAAATGATATTGCTCCTTCCTTATTTTACGTACTTCCTATGTATTATACTTCTGCGGTAAGCATCAACTGTACCCAAAAAATTTTGTAACTGGAAAAAAAGAAAAGCCAGCTTGTCCCCAGTTGATATCTAACCATGAGGACATAAATCAAAAAGTTGCGTCCATTGAATTTACTGGCTTAGATTACATCCTGGCAAAGTCTGGAGTGTAAGAGCCAAAGCTTGCTGTGGAGCCCACACAAGGCCCTGTGGGGCCTCCCATGATTTGCTTCAGGTCCTGAAGAATGCACACCTGGGGACTGTCAGCAAAGGTGCCTGCCCAGCCCTCCTAGCTTTACTGCTTACGTTGGTTTTCTGAGGCTTAGAGTGAGTTCATTAATCCAAACAGTAGATTGATGGGATCTCCATAATCCTCTAGCTCTTAAGCAATAAAGAATTCCCTGTGCTGGGATATGAAAAATCTCAGACTGCTCATGCCTCCTCTGAGTAATTTCTCAAATGTCCATTTTTTATGATTGACTTCACAAGGCAAGAACTTAAAAGGTACCTTGGATGAAGGCTGATGAAATGAGTTAGTGGCAGTAAGTAGCGACTCAGTAAATGTGGCAACACTTTAAAAGGTACAGAAGCAAAATTCGTATCGGTTGTTGGGTGCTCGGGAGTGCCCTAAGTGTTCCTCTCTTACAAAGTGTTCAGTATGTCATGACTGACGTGCTCCATTTGACATTGCAGGTTTATGCAACTCAGCCGACAGCTGGATGATTGTTCCCAATATCAAACAAAACCACTACACAGTGCACGGCTTACAGAGTGGCACTAAGTACATCTTTATTGTTAAGGCCATTAATCAGGCGGGCAGCAGAAGCAGCGAGCCTGGCAAGCTCAAGACAAACAGTGAGTAACGTGAGAACCGGCATGCACGCATTCTTCTCCTTTCTTGCCTTCCTATTTTCTTCTTTGGAAGAAACAAGAGTACAGAGAAGCTTAACTCGTTTAAAGTGCTTCCCACAATGAAAGCCACCTATTTAACTCACTTCGAGATTGCCAGAGTCTTCAGTAGTGCAGAAATTACTTTTTTTTTTTGAGAGGAGCATCTGTAATTTAGTCACTGGAAATACCATTTAGGAGCAGAGCCATCACATGTGAAAAGATTGAAATTACTCTCTTGTGGTTTTGTTTTAATGTCCTCTCTATTCTTTTTCCTCTACAAAGCAAACACTTTTCTTATGTTTGCAATGAAACATTTTATTTTTGTCTAGTGTTCATAAGATAATTGCTAGTTTAATTTTATCCTCCAAAATGATCTGTTTCTTAGGACACTGGAAAACTTTCTTAGCTCCATCCCCCCCAGTTTTTTATGGAATTCAACAAGGTGGTAAAGTAGTCAGAGATCCCACTTCAAAAAAACAATGGTTACACAAATTATTAGCAGATGTAGTATAGCAATTTTAGGACTGCTTTTCAGCCTTTTTCTTCTTGTGTCCCAGCCAATCTTTCAGTCATGTAGTCATGACGGGCAGCTCTGAGCACTGGAAAGGGAACACTGGGATTTGTGCACCCTCTGAAACCTGCTTATTGTAGGGGAAGGTGCTCAAAGAGGGGCGGTACTGAGCGTTGCAAGAAGGAGGCTGCCGGCAATGGCATGTACTCATTCCTGATTTTCTCCTTTCTGCTATTAGCCTGGCTTGCACTTCTGTGTAAAAGCTCCTCATACAAACCCCACATCTGCTACTAAGAATCTGCCTATTGTTAAACCTGGTAACCTACAAGCAAACGCGTAACCAGAGGATCCAGCTGGAAATGGCAATCTTCTATCCTTTTGCCTCTTCGCGACCCAGTCTGGCACAAAAGCTATCTCTTGGGTGACAGTTGAGAAATATGTGACCAGATCCAATTCAGTACCGAGGAAGACACCCTTCAGACACTGCTTCAGCAACACAAAGGCTACTAACCAGTTAGAGAGGCAGGCCGTAGGTATTTTTCGGCCACCGAGCAGTAAGAAAAAGTGGGTAAAATGTGCCTTCAGATACTTCCTCATGGGTTTATTTTATACTTGGTCATAATACATAACTAAATATGCATTGCAAAAGCAGATAACTCTGAACAATTTATGTCTTATTTGAAGCGCGTGTGTCAGTGCCTCACACAGACCTCATGAGAGCTCTCACTTCTATTTTCTGTGCATGTCATCAAATATTCCACTTACGGTTTTTTCCCCTTGATATGAAAGACAGTAAGAAGGGAAAAGGGCTTTGCTGGACCACTCGTGGAGTCATACTTTCCTAGTTGTCTCCTGGCGGAGGTAAATGATTGTTCTGCTTTTTGACACAATGAGCAAGCCTGTCAGAATTGTGGTGGGCTTTATACATCTACAGGGTTCAGTTTACCAAAAAGTTTCCTGTTATTGTCTACAAACCTTGTGCTACAGCCGAAGAGACTTGCCAAGAGCAACATCCTCAGTAATGTTTTTACACCATATTATCTGGACCATGTTACAGTTCACTTCCTTCTTTTTAACGCACAGTATCGAGCACCATATGGGCATCCTTCCAAAGCGAACCTGAATTGTTGACTGTGCTTGTTATAAATAAAGCTGTGAGTGAACGAACAGGCAAGGCTAGTTCTTCCTTCTATTTTCAAACTCATATTTTGGGATTTGAAATCACACTTTTTGTAGTAACGATGAAGATGTTATTATGGAGCTTTATCCCTAGAGAATCAATAGAACACAACTACTTCTAAATCTAATATGCTGTGAAAAAAGCAACCCTCAGACCTTTATTAGCATGTATATTGGTTTCAATTACATGCAAGAATTAGAGTATTCAGGTTACCTCTAGGTCAGAGATAATGGGCATGATGATTATGCAGGGCTCTTTTCAGGGATTATCGACACGGGGAAGTTAGTGCACAATGAGATTGACAGTAAACTGACAATGCAAACTAGCTATTGCAGGGAGCAGAATAGGTTAGTCTATCTCAAGAACACTTCAGAGGAGGAGATTAATATGGTTATGTAATCTTGTGGGCTTCTTAGAGGCTTGCTAATCCACTCTCCTTTTCAAAATCAAAGCCAAACCTTTCTTCTGCCATCCTTGTCTGTGCTTCTCTAGGTCAGCCCTTTAAACTGGACCCCAAATCTGCTCACAGAAAATTGAAAGTGTCTCATGATAACTTGACAGTGGAACGTGATGAAACATCCTCCAAAAAGAGTCACACACCAGAGCGATTCACGAGCCAAGGGAGCTACGGAGTAGCTGGCAACGTGTTCATTGACAGCGGGCGGCATTACTGGGAAGTGGTTATAAGCGGGAGTACGTGGTATGTATATAAAAATACATGTGCTTCACACCAAAGGTCTGTGTAGGTCCCAGCACAGTTTCTCTGACAGAGATCAGTAGCAAAGGCTTGGGGAATGGTACAAGAGCAGGACAAACATATACTTTCACATTGTTTGTCAAGCTATTTTCCCTATCTCCAGCACTTTCAGACTCTGGAACTAAGTCTACCACCTTTATATTTAGCAGCCCTGACAGGAATTTTCCTCCATGATTCGGAATGGTTGGGTTTTGAACACACATAAAATACATATTATGATTTTATTAAATTGAAGAGGTCAGAAATTTTCATCTTGTTCATACAACAGAGCAAACTTTGTAAGTGGGATAATTTTTTTATTAAACGTGAAATATCGTAGCGTCTTTCGGTAAGAAAAAAAAACACCCAACAACAGAATATGAGGACAATTTGATGATCCAGTTTCATAGGGATGGAAGTCATATTATCTTCTGGGGAGGGGGTGGGGAGCAGCAGTGCTGTGGGTCTGTGCCCCAGGGTATGAAGCAGAGGGCAGGAAATGGAGGAGTGCATTCCTCCGCTCCTGAATGATCCTCTGTGTCATACAGGGATGGATTTCGGGGGCTCTTTAGTCAGTGGAAGAGATGTCATCCTTTGGGATTCAAAGGCAACAATCATGATGGAAGTTAATGGACTGGAAAAATCAGTAAGGTCTTCAGGTGTGCCCACTGTCTCAAACAAGAAAAATGTTTTTTGCCTGTGCCAATGCTAAGGAATAGTAATAGAGTAACTTATGGCGCATTAATCTCTGTTGGTTGAAAGCCCAACAACTACTGCAGTGTCTCTAGAACGTGAGGAACTTTTACATTTCTGTTATATATGAGAAATCAGGTATTTTGCCCTTGGTGTCCATTAACAAGAACATTTTCGCAATCCTTTTACCCTGCACATCTTGCCATAAATTATGGTTTGCAGAGCAAATGTCTTCACCTACAATTGCTTCACTTGGCCCAAAACCCAGTCTCAAAAATGCTCATTTGAATTTAAAAACCACACCAACATCTGGCAAAACATATTTGGGAATGGCAAAAATGTTTTTTTTAATGTGTCCTTTGATGCTTACTCTTACATTCCTTCTTCTGGGCCATATATTAAAGGGGCAAGGAGAGATCAGATTAGCTGACAGATAGCAATGTATTTTAAAATCAATGAATTCCTCTGTATTCATCTGTTTGGAAGTGGAAATCTGAGGCCCACTGATTTAAGCTCTGAGTTGCTGAGTACTCGACAATTTTCCTTTTGAATACCAGAGGCGAGTGCTCAAAAAAATTGCCATAGCAGCCAAACTACAAACAGTGTGAAGGACAGTAAAGTTTCCCCGACCACTCAGACCCAAAAGAGAAATGGGGAAAAACATTAATTAATCTTGGGCAGATATTGCAGTGAAATGTCACTTAATTAGAACTTAACCAGCAGCAGTAAGTGGCTGGGGCATTCTGGTGAGTCCTCTGGGCTAAAATTTGACTTCACTGAGAGACAAACATGGCAGGAAACATTTGTTTCCTTGAGTTGTTTTTTGTTTTGCAGGTATGCCATTGGTATTTCCTACAAGTCAGCCCCGAAGCATGAGTGGATTGGGAAGAATTCTGCCTCCTGGGTGCTTTGCCGCTGCAATAACACGTGGGTTGTGCGGCACAATAGCAAAGAAATCCCCATCGAGCCTGCGCCTCACCTCCGGCGGGTTGGGATTTTGCTGGACTATGACAACGGTTCCCTTGCTTTTTATGATGCTTTGAACTCCCTACACCTCTACACTTTTGACATTACATTTGGGCAGCCAGTGTGCCCCACGTTCACTGTGTGGAATAAGTGTTTGACCATTATAACTGGCTTGCCTATCCCTGACCATCTAGACTCCTCTGAGCAGCTCGCCTGACTGCTAAAAGCCAAAAGGTAGGACGACGTGTCTTCCCAGGGTGGCCAAGCAGCTGCCCACAGGAGCTTGCCCGGAGCTGGTGGACCACACAGCATCCCGGCTGTCACTGCTGAATCCGGCCAGAACTGGAAAGGGGAAAATATCTCTTTACCATGTACTTTGTACGGAAGGACAAGAAGTGGCTTTAATAATATCTTAGAACTTTCTTTTGCAGTTGGTTTTGGTTGGTCGGTTTTGTATTTAGTCTCTTACAGGAAGATTTATAAATTATTTATACAAAAAAAAAAAGAGAGAGGGAGAGAAAGGAAAGCCTGGTTTGGACACCTGGAAAATGACTTACTTGTTTTGCACATTGATGGTCCTATTAACTAAAATTTCATCAGCCTTTACATCATTTTATTTTACAGTGGATAAAAGCAGGAAATTGGAAGGATGAAAACTGCGCAGTGGACAAGTTAGTATACTGCAGGTTTTATTCACACCAATATTAGTGCTCTCAGTACCAGTCTTATTGAGCGTGAGATCTCCTAAGTTCTACTTTGCACATGGGAGTGTGCAGATCAAAAAGAACAAAAATAAACAGTGAGGAAGTGGAGCTAGCCAACACAGCAAAAGAAGAAATTTTAATTTGCTTCTGTTCACAGGGCAGTGCTCTCTCTTTTCATAAAAAAACATGTGGAATGTCTCCTAGAAATGTTAGTGGATAAATCAGCTGGTGATTTATTTTATTGATGGCAACATTCCCACCTACCAGTGCTTCACCTTCGTCTTTGGGAAACATTGTAGAACCACTGAGGATGTGAAAGACTGATACCATCTTTGAAAATCAGCAACACTGGAGGAGAGCAGCCAATCCAAGGTCTGACTGTAGACTAATTTGATAAAGCACAGCATCACTTAAGGATTGATTGTAATGGAAGGTGTCATGATTCTGATGGTAGATATGTGAATGTTTATTGCTGATTTTACAAAGTTCAACGTAGCAAGCCCAGCCAACAGCTCGGAAGTGAGACATGCGCCACTTTACCATTGATTTTAAATTAAATACAAATGTTTCATTGTCATACACTATGTCGTCTCTATAACAAAGCAAGGAAATCTGTCTGACGTGCTGTATGGAGAAACACTGCAGCTGGAGTTTGCTCATAGTTATCATTGTCCTGGGTTGTTTGAGAAAGCACAGTTCTCTCTCTTTGTGAATGAGGAGTAAATAACAAGTTTTCAGCAGCAGTAGGAATCTGCACGGGCAAGGCCCTACATTCATCCTGGTGTTGGTGGATGAACTTCAGTGAAGGCAGCAGAGGTTGTACCTGCTTTATCTCAACGCTGAATCAGGTGCATTTTTTTCCTCTTTCCTTCTACAGAATAGAAGCCCTTTGTAATTACTACAATGCTTATGTATAAATGATCATTTGGGGAAATGCTTGAGGCATATGACAACTTTAAAAGAATGGTTTTCCTACAGTATTTTGTTGCTACTATGCAAGTGGTGAAAATCTGCCTCTGTAGAAGAGGACAAATTGAGTATCAGCTTTAAGAAAAGATATGCTCAGTAATTTATAACCATGCTTTAGGTGTCTTTTGAAAAGGATGCCTTAATGCACTTTGTTCACTAATGGGTCCAAAGTAAAATGGTCCCAAGCTCAGCTTCAGATTTTTTAAATACCAAGTACCAAGCTGTACTACAGTTTGCCTTATGATGATGTCAAAAATGTATGAGCAAGATGAGGAATACACGCATGCCTATTGGCATAAATGCCTATCCATGTTCCTTTGATTGCCCTTTACATGCCCTGCTAACTGCTGGATTAAATGGAGAAAAGTCTGACAGTACGTTGCTGGTACCATGGCTTTCAGCTGGGGCAGCATCCCATGGTTCACAGGTAGGAGCCACTGAACTTTCCAGACTTGACATAAACAAGGGAAAATCTGTACATAAATTGAACTGCAGTGTTTTTCATAGTGTCTTTAACAATAAAGAAATGTATATTCTCAAAAATGAAAAGTAAATAAATCCCCAAACATTACATTTTTTAATTGAGCACAGTATTACAATATTACAGTGTGATGTACCTTGCCCACATGATCTGGCCTGGGATGTTTGCAAGGTAGCTGAGATGGCATGAAAATTATTATAATGAGTTTACAGGAGATGACTGATGGAAAGCAGTGATAAAAAGATATAGGAGGAAAGGAGTTTTAATGCAGGATTATTGCCAAGTTTCTGCCTAAAATGAAAGGGTTTATTACCAATGTACATTTAGCAAGGCTGTGTATCTTCTTTTTTGCCAGAAATATTAAATCTAGAAGCTGATCTCAGTAGTGGACAAACTGAAAACACCGTTCACTGTTTGGCCATACAATGTTAGCAGAGATTGAGCTGGATGGAAGTAATACCATCGATCTGGAAAGATCCCCAGTGATCTCACATATTTTCGCTGTAAAGATAGACCACAAGTCTAAAGACAGATCACGATTTTTGCCCATGGAAAAAGAATGGCCTGTTATCTACAGGCCGTGCTGTATCATTTTTATTTTAACACAGAATATTTCTTTTGGATCTAAGCCACATTTCTCCAGTGGACTATTAATTCAGTCAATATTCTTGGTGCATGTATGTTTGTGTATATATGTATACATATGTATGGGTATACACACATCAGTATATGCACAAATATAGTGTGTAATTTGTGTACATGCATACATATATATATACACACACAGACTGACAATAATTAGTCAGGTGTTCCTTTTTTGCTTGTTTCTTGCACAATTTCATATTCTGTATGACTATGAGGAAACAAGTTTGCTATGAATGGTATTCTTCTGGACATTTTTAACAGACAAAATCTGTTTATTTTACAATACTTGAATCAATGCCTGATTAATCAATAAAAACATCCATTCGAAAATGTAGCTTCTGTGGTCTGTGGCATTTTGCATGGTCCATAGTAATCAACTGAAATCTGAGGGAACAGAAATCCTCATGTAAAAATAAAACATGGTACTTTAATGTAGCATGCAGTCTTAGATGAGGATTTTTCCCTGATTTTTGAAAGTTTTGTGACTAGGAATGAGGTAGCATTGAATAATGCCATGTTTAACAAAGGCAGATTTTTGAGGAGTAGTCTGCTGAGATGCAAGCAATGAATGTAGTAGATAAAGCCTGTGTTGGATAATGATTGTTTCAAAGGTGTATTTAAAAGCCAAGCTGTGATTCAGCAGAGTTAGAGCAAACCATAGCACAACCTCTTTAGAAGACAGTAGCTTTGGCTCCAAGTAGTCAAAGGTCTTGTCTAGCTTGAGGTATTGGAATGGTGGGGGACTTTTTTCTCTCTGAGGCTAGGTAAGATTTTCCATGTGTTAGGCTCCTATGTGCTAATGCACATCTAGCAGAAAAAAATCATTCAGGAATGGGCTGTATGTCATAAATTATTTAGTAGAGTATCTCCAGCCCACTGCAGTTTTCCATTATTGGCTTTCAGAGAGCAATGAGAGAGCTGAAGTTGCTGCATTTTCTGCTATGACTTTTTTTTTTTTTTTTTTTTTTGTGTTATCCCATGTCTCAATTGCTCGGAAAAGAAACCCCCACTGAGCAGTGGGTCCCAAAAGCATTAAGTATAAAAATCTCTCAGGTGTGGGTACACTACGAAAAGCTGGAAATCTGCAAGAACAGGTGAAAACACATGCATGTTCTTCATTATACTAGCAACAGCAGATCACTGAACAGCAGCGTGCATTGTTTCTTCTAATCTGGTGACTTAATTGCAAAGGCTGTATTCTTGCCATGTTAGAAAATGCAACAGGACACTATTGACAACACAAATTAAAGTGTCAGCTATTTAACCATTACATTGTGAGATGGTCAACATTTATAGCACTCTGAAGAACTATTGGCTGTGGGGGATTTCATTAAACAATTAATTGACATCGAACACAGTATAAGTATTTCTTTCTTAATTATTCTGATAAGGCAGATGCCTAGCAGTTGCCAGATTCTGCTTTTAGTTACAACAGCACAAATTCCAATAAGCCCATGCACCAAAACAAAGTGAGAACTGCTAGTGGCTCTTATCTGTGTCACCCGAAACTGAGGCTATTCGTTTTAATGGGAAACACTGTCTTCATTTCTGGTTTACGGTTGAAGAAGTGTTGGACCCACATGGAAGGTACACACTGGGCCATATCGATCGGTAAGTGGCCAGGGCACGCCTGGCCTGAAGCCATTGGTGGGGCAGCTTTGGGAAGCCTCTGCTAAACAGGAAACATGCACAGGTTACTTATGGGGTGATGTACTGGCACTTTTCTTGTAACACCATCCCTAACGTCTTTTCACATACTGATCTTTCTAGTAGTGGAAGTGTGTATTAAGATACAGGAATGTAAAATGCAGTACTTTCTTGTGTTATTGGGTTGGCTGCCTATTTAGAAATTAGCATAGTGTTCTGAACGTCAGCCTTAATTTTTTTCTCTCCACATGGAGGAAAGCCTTGGTCACTCCCAAGTGCTGATGGTAGGTGTTCTAGATTATGCTGAGCTAGTTGTTTTTATTGTGCTTTCTGAAGTGGAGGAAACTCTCTTTACGTTTTAACCTTTCATTTCCATATTAAAAAATTAAGACACTAAAGAGCAATGATGTTAACAATGTTTCAGTGTGGATGAGACTCTTGGTTTGGACTGTGAGGCTTAAGGCATCTGTGTACGTAAATCTGTGTGCCAGGGTAGGCTGATTTGCATTCATGCGGGAGATCAACAGTACAGGTGCGGGTGGTTTCCTCCAAGGTAGGCTTTCGCATTAACTCCACTCTCGGACTATAATATTCTGTTTCTTTAAAATTTTTTTAACTGGTTTTCTGAGTCAAGTGCAGACCATATTAGTAAGATTGTAATATAATCTTTCATTGTGTTACTTACTTTAGCAAGCCCTACCATGTCACATGCCTCCGGCAGGTCGCTGCACACATCAGCTACAACCATAACCTTTGCAACATCACCTCCAATGCGTGGACTGACGTTTAAGCCACGACCAAGTACATAACTTTACCAAATGGGATTCATCTTGCTTGGAGCAAAGAACTCTAGCACAAATGGTGACACCAGTTCAAGGTGAGAGGCTCACATATTTCACAAAGATGATATAGGAAAGATATGGACTGGAATACCATCAGCGTTGAGGCAGTTCTTGTTTAGAAGCATGACAACGTAGTAGGAAGGCATGAAGTATTTACTACAATGTGATCAACAGTGTCATTATTACTGCTGCCTGAGAGAGGGACGATGATAGCAAAAAAGGGAGTTGCGGAGCAGTGCGGAGAGGGATCATTCAGTGATGGGACGGCAGGAAAGCTGCCACCACTACTTGCCCTGGTGCCGCGCTGCAGCTCTGCAAAACCAGTCTGCACTTACTCTTCCTTTTGCTACAGCTCAGCCCCAATCCACATTCCCAAATGACAGGGGGAAAAATATTGCAGTTGTATTTTTGAAATGCTAACCTGAATAAAAGCAGCAGGGCAGGGATGACAGCCCAGGGCCTTGATTCTCCTTTATTCACCCAGATTTTTACATCTGTTGACTTCAAAGGAGGTAGTCCTGATTTACATAGAAGTAGGTACAAGCCCATGAATCTTCAGTTTCCAAAGGGTCAAACCCAAGTGAAGCAGGAGCCCCTGTGCGAACAGCTCAGCATTCCTATTAAATCACGTCTTTGGAGAAAGCGCATTAGCTGCTAGCAAAACTGCAGTTTCTCACGAGCTGTTTCCCAAGGCCAGCACAGGTGTGTTTTAAAACGTATGGTTCTTTTAAAATGTACGGTTCAGTAACATTTTTCTTGGGTGAATTGTTCAGGCAATGCTTTGCTGTTTCCTCCAAGCAGGGTGGGAACAATTCTCCTAGCAGGTGCTGTGTTACTTTTATAAAAATCATGAGAACGGCAGATACATAAGTTATGATATAATGCTGCAACATAACACTATTGTTCTTGGACTTCCATTTAAAAATGGTTAATAACTAAGGAAGTTTAGAAGTCTACCTCTAACTGTTTGTCCTAATTTGTACAATTATTTGAATGTATGGAGATGTTTCCTCTCAAGGAACATCATTTCTTTTTAATACACACAGACACATAGTAATTAGGAGTATTCCTGAAAAACCATTAATTCATAGAAGAGCTTATAATCGCCCCTTTGAAAGACAGCAAATGGTGGCTTTGTGTTTTGCATAACGTTAGTCATTGAACAGGGAAAAAAAGCTATAGCTGTTTAGATAACCGAAACATTTAGAAAATGACAGCCAACTGCTGCACAAGAGGATGGGAAAGTTTTCATTAGCAAATTTTTTTTCTCCCTCATTTTTATTTTACATGTGAAACAAACTGTTCCACTTGAAAATGTTTCTCTCTTATCCATTCATTTCTTCACCTTTCTTTTCTGCTTTCAGTATCATTTTCAGATTTTAAATATTGGAGTAGCAAGAAATGTGTTTTCAAAAGTTGACTTTTTTTAAATTTCCTTGGAAATTACCTTTTCCAGGAGGCTCACAGAAAACAAAATGAGAATGCAATATGGCAGCTTGAAAGTCAAGAATATTTGTGAAGTAGAAGTTAAAGAAGGAATGCAGATAAGCCTGTCACTCTTCTACAAGTACTGAATTATTTGGTTTCATTGTTCTGAGCTTAACAGTATTGGTCTCTAAATAAAACACTGTTATGAAACCTGATTAAAGAGCACAAGTAGAGGAATAGTAGATTATTTTAGGATAACCCTGGAACAAGTTCTCTTTAATAGCAATATATATATATACAACCTCATTAATGTCAGCTTGTTTTTTGTTGGTTTGGGGGCTTTTTTAAATTTTTAAATATTGTGTGTCCTCTCCCAGCCTAGAAGTACGTCTTTTTTGGGAAGCATAGGGTATAATTCCTTATGGAATGGGAAAAAGTCCTCCCTGTGGCAGGTGTGAAGATGGTGCTAGCACAGTGAGAACATCTTCCACTGGCAGGGGGCAATTTGATCTATATTTCTGTCATCTTGTCTGTGTGAGTAGTAGTGATGGCCAAACTGAGGACGAAGTAGGTTCATCTAGATTTGTGGGTGTGGGAAGAGGTGGAAGACCTCTCTGGTGAATCACGACTAGTTATCACCACCAGTCATAGACCAAACCCAGAATGAGAAATGAGCAAATGGAGATTTGTTCTTTATTACAATCAGTAAATATCCTTTTAATTTCTTCAAGAGACTGTGACCCCTCTCTCAATTTGTCCATCAGTTTACATCCACATGCTCATTCAACATCTGGCAAAGTTGTACATGAAAATGTTTGGGGTTTTTTTTGTTAGGTTTTTCACAAACTACTTTGAAAACAAACATTGCTGATATAATGTTAGTAGCTTATGGCAGAGGGTAGAGGTGAGGAACAACATAGAACCTAGAGGAAAAATACAGGTGCAAACTGAGTTCAGAACAGCACAAAACTGCTCATAAGCATAGTTTCCATCAATCCTAATTGAAATTATTCATGTAGGTGAAGAGAGATAAACACAACTGAATTCAACCTTGGCATGTGCATGAATAATTGTCAGTACAGAGTAGCACAGGTGCTGAAACAATTGAAAACCAAGACTCTTTGTAAAATTAATAGTTTATATTGTTTCACTTCTAACAGTTGGGTCATAGCATTCCTACATTGCATATATTAGACAAACAGGAATCATTGTTAAGAAAGTGCCCTGAGTTACGCTGTAAATTCTTACAAATGCAAGACCAGTTGGGGAAAGTAAGATAAATCTTTGAATGATATACACAAAAAGAACAGGAAAAAAAAGTCATTTATTCACAACCAATAATTCAAACGACTGTACCCAAACCATCCTTTCTTATTAGAATCCTGATGCTGCCTTCCAGCATCCCTCCATGGAGAGAATGGAACAGGAACACTTTGTCTTTCTGTTCTTGTGAATCAGTGCTCCATATTAGTGTTACTTGGAAATCTCTCAGGATGAATAGATTTAGTAGGAACAAGTACAGATTTCTCACCAGTCTTGAAGCCTGAATAAGCCATTAGCCAGTTTCAAGGCTGAATTATCATCAAATTATGAATGTTTTAATTTATTTTTAACTATGCAGGAAGAAACATGTAGCATTAAAAAAAAAGTGACCAATTTTATGTAGATGTGGGAATAGATATCATTCTGTCCAGCTACAAAGCTGCTATTTGGTACAGGTACAGGAAAATACTTTCATGGATTTGGTATAAAGCACCTGCACTTGCACACAGGTGCTGTAGCATGCACACAGATGTGCTGTAGCCCTAGGTCCTGACAACCTTTTATGTGTCTGTAGAACTCAAAAGCTATGCAAATCGTGCTGAGGGGTAGGTTGATGTGTGTGGGTACAACTTTCCCTAAAAGTGCTCCTACTGGCCCCATTTTTCCTGCTTCCCCAAAAGTAGAAGGAGAAGCAAGCCAGCTCCCAAAGGTCTTCAGCTCTAGTCCTTCCCTGACCTTTCTCATAGCAAGAAGAGAGGTCACAGGCTGGCCCTTGTCTCAGGCCCTTGTTCTGTTGTGTGGCAACAGAATTATGCTATGAATCTTCAAGCAGGCTCCTCTGGCTAAGGAACTTGACCCCACAGAAAGAGAGGTTAAACTAGCTCCACTAGCAAGGTTCAGACATTTCTCCAGTAGCTTCCCCAGCTTCTGCTATAGTCAGAAAATGCAAGGGAAATCTGCTCCAGGACAAGAATGTGAAGATGACACATCTTCTAAACGCACATCCAAAAGGCTCAAAGAGAAAATTTTAAGTGGCATTCATCCTCATAGGAAGGTCTACATAAGAAGGCTGGGATACATTTTTCCACATTTCCATTAAGGCATGGAAAGCTGCCTTCCTTACGCCTCAGGTTTTGTAGTGCTTGTGGGTAGGCAGGCCTCTTAATTTTGAAGAGTGGAAAATCATTGCCCCATGCTTTTCTCCTCACTCTTCTAAAAATTTGACAAACAGGAAGAAACAATTGTCAAATTCCACTGCATGAAGGTTCATACCACTGGTCTTCATTGTCAAAACACAGACAATGCAGAAAGAGGCAACCAAATCTGTGTGTGCAAAATTATTATTTGTTACAACTGACATATCTGAAATACTTTTAATCGGATATTATGAAAATAACAGAAACAAAATGGAAGTTGCATCAGGACTGGAACTCTGATAATGAAAGATAGAAATAGAAGTTGAAGACAGAAATAAAATAACTGGGGAATGCACCTAGAAGGGTAAAACCAGAACGGTGCAATGCATCCAATAGAAGCTCATCTGGAAGAATGTGAAATTCTGGTCTATTATAGTCAAGAGAGGTGGTAGTCAGTAGTATAGGATCAGAGAAAGGATCATTAGAAGGAAAAACCAAGGGACATCCTAGGTTAAAAGGGGAGATATATTTGTGGTTTATTTAGTCTAGCAATTGATGGCTGAATGCAGACAAGGTTTTTGTGTCTGTAAACATATGATTAGGGGTAGCACCAGGAAAGGAGACTAACAGTTTTAAGTAAAAGGCAATATTGGTACAAGAATAAACACAGTCAACCTGTTTATGGACAGTTAGGTTTATAGAAATCAAGGAGGTTACTTCACAGAACAGCAAGAGGAAAAAGGGAATCTTGCTGTTTCTGAAATGAAGCTTTGTGGGTGAGATTAATCACACTTCAATTTAAATGACCAAATAGTAGTTGACGAGGCCTAAGCATTTTCTAGGCATCTTCTATAATGAATAGGAAGCAAATAGTATCTCCAAATATTCATCCCAGATGATATTCTAGCAACCTAACTTGGAACAGGAAGAATCCCACTCTGTGACTGATCTTTCACCATCAGTCATATGAGGAGTCACAGGCAGCTAGCGTGTACTTGATATCTGCCTTTTAGATAGCTAAAGGCAGATCAAGTGACTATCACTCTACATATTTAGCAAATGAGATATTGACATTTTTATGGTGGTGATTATAGAGTAAATCCATTTCTTTGGATATAATACAGAAATTTATAGACAGTATCTGACTTAAAATCCTTGCTGTGCTGAACTAAGCAGGCAGTTTTTCACTGGCCTCAGTGAAGCCCAGATTTTGCCTCTTAAATACGAACAAGATGAAATATTGTAAGTCAAAGTCATATTAAATGTAGACAGTTCCCCTAACCAAAGACCGTTCTAGCCACTGAGCCCTTTTCAAAGCAAGTTATTTATAATAACGTTTCAGTAAAATGGCCATCCAGGCAAATTCAGCGAATGAGAATGCATCTATTTGACCACAGAACAACCCCCCTTGGAGATTATATGTGCTTGTATGCGTTCTATTGCATAGATCGCGTGCACAAGTATTTTAGACTACAAACTGGGTTGCTTATCCAATGCTGCAAAATGCTGTGTATTAACAGTTAGCATTGTTCTAGAATTATTCTTACAGTTTGTTTTAATAGATGTCACGATCAGATCTCCTGTAGCATTTCCTGAATTCAACATGTAAATACAAGATTGTATCAAAGCTAGAATAGCTAGATACCAGTTGACATGGCTGCATCATTCATTCCTCACAACAGTAAGCATATATCGGTATGAGAGGCCGAGTACAGGTATTAAACTTACAGTGCCTGTGCGAAATGGGGTTTGTTTATGCAATCAAGATCTCCTCAACATAATTCTCTTCTAATGGAAAAGTAGTCAACAATGATAAGTTAAAAGGAATGCGTAAGAGATAGCTGAGAACTGCTGGCTCTTTAACATTTAAGTTGGATGCTGAGGTCAAAAGGTCATTAAATTTTGCTATGTAATTTATTTGCATCTTCTGCAAAGGAAATAGGGCTGGGTCTCTGAAGGATAACTGAGAGTCCTTCTGATACTCATGGCAGATTGTTTTGGATGGCTACCGTCCAGAAAATCTTAATGGGGAGAGAAAAATATTATGTGAATGGATGTAAATATCCCTTTTTCCAGGGTTTTATCTTAGACTCACCTCTCTACACTGTATAGGTTACTTTCAGAGGTTTCTTTTTATCTGTTTCTAAGCAGCATGAGTATTTATCTAATGATGCTGTGGTGAGGTATGATTCACCCTTCAGGTTAATAGAGAGCACAGTTGAAAAAACCCTTCACATGCAAAGTATTGTTAAGTGCGTGTTCTTTGTGAAAAGGAAGGAAATGACTCAGGCAGGAGAAATGTTATAGTAACGATTGTTGATGCTCTTCAGGCTGATAGAAAAACAATTGCTCAAATAAAAGGTGAGAGTTTCTGCAGGAAGCACTTTCTGATGGGAAAAGGATTAGCACTCCAGGATAACTGAGGAAAACTGACAGAGAATCACCCAAACTAGGCAAATATTTTGGAAAAGGCTTGGCAAAGAGGCATTTAATGGGGTTCAAGTTACAGTGAGAAGTGGAATACAGACGGGACTGAGATAGTCTGGTGTGCTTTGGAGGGACCAGTCTGAGGATTTCTATTTGCAGAGAGTATGGGAATAGCTTATGAAGCCACATTGACACATCCTGTTTAGGGGTCTCGGACTCAGAAGCAGCAGCAGAAAATAAAGGAACAGAAATAAAAGTCAAGAAAGAAGGAGCTGGGAACATTTTCTTTCCCTTTTCCACTCATTAAAAAGAAAAAGAAATTTGAAATATCCAACAGCAAGAAACAACACAGCATGAAAAACTTTTGTAAAATTACGGTCTTTCTCCTTACCTTTGTGATTTGTAACATCAATGATTATTGACATGCAGACAGCTTTTAAACTGTAACTTATTTTCACTGGTTGTGGCAGCTTGCTTCATTAGTTAATTTTCATTATTTGAACAAAATGTTCCTTCATTTCCACTGCCTAAAACCGTCAGCCTGTGATCCCGATTCATGTGTTATCAGGGCCTTACGTCCTTAGGTATTTCCCAATCCATACAAGTGTGGAATTAATCCTATCTCCTTATAAACCCTGGGCCCTTCCAATAGCACGATGGGAACGTGGAGCCACTTTTTCCAGCTCTAGCTGACCCTACCAAGGCTTCTGGTAAATGATGTAACTAGGCAGGTACTGTGTCCTTATGAGGCCTCTAGGTGTGGGAGCTTGGTGGGTTGATGTGGCAGAAGTAGGGCTGATTTTACACAGAAGGAGGCATTGATTGAGTGGTTAAAAGCAACAGTGGTTGGTTTTATGCCAAATTGCTGAAATGGAATGTGTCTGAAGGGTGGTGAGGACGTTTGATGTTGGATGATGAGGAAATTTTGCCAAGGCATTGGTGAGGTCTCACAATCAAGGATGTTAATGACATGTAACTACAGTCACTGTAATCCAAAAGGAATTTGACAAAATCTTTGTAAGGTTATTGTGCTCCGAATGGTGTTAAAATATGGAATTTATGTAAAAGTAAATGAACTGATGTCTAGTTATTGGAATAAGATACTGCAGTTGTATTGTGAGATATATAAATGAATGTGTAATCTAGATGATTTGGGTTATAAAAGAAGGTGTTTTTGCCATATGTCGGTGATTTTCTTTTACCAGGCTAAGGAAATTGTGGATATGAAAAGAAATAACAGTTTATTAGCAAGTTTTGGATTGTATGAATGTGTCTTGAATTTTGTAATAAAGAATGTTAACTCTACCTCTTAATTTCTGCTAAAGTAAAACTGTGACTTTCAGTAATGATTTCAGTTTGGGCAGCTTAACAAAAGTTAGGAATGGTAGTTAAAATTTAGCTAATCCCAATTTAAAATAATGGTCAACAGACTAGTAATTCGTTTATGAATCACTGCCTCGCTAAGGAATTCCCACTGAAGGGCAATCACAGGGCATATGCAGCTGGAGGCAGCTTTCCAGAAATTTATCCCAGTGATAGCCTTGAGGAAAACAGTGAAAGCTTGTAGTGAGGAAAAGCATCAGGTCAACACATGGGTGGATTTGCCTAGCTTTTTATGACCAAGGATAGCAGCCTTCATGGCAAGGGGAAAGGAAGGGCTCCCAGCCTCACACCCTCACATTAGATCAAGGTGATTCCCTGAAACCAAGCCACTCTTCCCTGCTCACACAAGCTTTCTCCTCCACATAATTTCATAGGAATTGAAAGAGTTCTGAAGCAAAATTATTTCGTGGTGTAGAACTATTGAAGTCAAGGGTAATAAGAGCAAAGCCAAATTTGGAGAGGTGCACAGGTAAGGGAGAGAACGAAGAGGAGCTTTACAGGGATTAGTGACCTGTGAACAAGATGAGTAAAATGAAGTTCAGAGGATTTTTTCTCTCGCTCTGAATCAACATACTTTTGGGATTACCTCTGAGTCACAAATTCCAGACAGCAGTATAAAAAAAATGTTCAATTTAAATTTTGGCTGAAAGACAGCTTTCCATTACATTCCCGCAGCCTTGCCTCAGAGATATCCTATCTAAACTTGCTCAGAACGGCTCATCGAGCTCATGCTAGAAGAGTTACGCTTATCTAGTCACTTTTTATTACCAAAAAATTTAAAAAATATAAAATACATGAGCAAACTACAAGATTTAGAAACTCTACTCTTTTCTCCTGGCAGAGGCATGACATGGTATGTCGTTAATCATTCCTTGAATTAGCATGCTTTATAATAATTCTAGTCAAGGGAAACTCTTGGTAAATTCAGTATGCCTGCAACTATTGCAGTTCTGTGATAGTGTCCCATCAGCTCTCCCAAGCAGAGCCAGGCCAGACCCAAGTGCTGGGAATGCTGAATATAGCATCCTTGCCCTTCTCAGAGTATGTGTTGAACGCCATTATGGTGTTGTGGCATACCAACACCGATAAAGAGGTTTAACTGCATGTATTGGGCCTGGTGAGATGGAGTTAATTTTCCCATAGCAGCCCTCATAGGGCTCTGCTTTGTACCAGCAACTAGAACAGTGCCAGCAACACACGGGTGTTTTGGCTACTGCTGGGCAGTGGTCCCACAGCATCAAGGCCACCTCTGCAACATTCCCCCCTTACCAGCAGGCTGAGGGTGGGCAAGATCTTGGGAGGGGACACAGCCAGGACAGCTTACCCAAACTGGCCAAAGGGATATTCCATACTATAAGACGTCATCTCAGCCATAAAAGCTCAGAGAAAGGAGGAAGAGTGGGGGGTGTTTGTTTTCCTATGATTGTCGTCTGGAGCAACCACTACACCTATCGTAGTCCTTCTTCCCAGGAAGTGGCTGAACATCACCTGTTGATGGGAAGCAGAGATTAAATCTTTTGTTTTATTTTGCTTCCATGCACAGCCTTTGCTTTCTGCTTATTAAACTGCCTTTATCTTGACCCACGTGTTTGGTTACTTTTTTTCTTTCCATCCTAATTTCTCCCCCCTGTCCTGCTGAGGAGGGGAGTGATTAAGCAGCTTGGTGGCACCTGGCATCAAGCCAAGGTCAACCCATCACACTGGATCACACATGTGATGAGCTTAACTGAAGCTAATTCTGACACAAAGAGCCATAAACATCCAAATACGGCAGTTAGGCAACTTTCCGCTTGCTGTGCTTGAAGGCTGGTACCACATCCTCTATGGTTGTTTTTTGTCTCTTGTTTTAGGTTTAAAGTCCCTAGTTGATTCAGTCTATCCCCATAAATCATGTTTTTTGAGATTTGTCATCATTTGTATTGCTTCTTTGTGGATCCTACATTGCTTTTACTGCAAAGGCAGTGCTCAAAACGGGATACAAAATTCAGTGCAAGACTTTAGAAGCTGTTTGGAGCAGAAGGATGAAACCAATAATCTCTCAAGTCTTGAAACCCCATTACACTGCTTGTCTTTCTTATGACACCATGGCGATGTTGAATAACATACCCGTCACAGTCACTGCAATCCCTGTAGAGTCTTCAGGAGAGCTACCTCCAGCCTGTCTTCACCTTGTCAGGAGCAGTGTATCTGTTTTTAATCCCACCTTGTCAGGATCATGTTTGTTTTCAGTCCTGTGCTGCAATGAATTTACAGTCTGGCTTTTTGTCAGCTGCAAATGTAAGAAATATATCCTCTGTTCCACCTCTTTGGGGTATCTGGGAGCTAACCAAGAAGTGTTCAGCCTGAGACAGACCCTCCCTTCCTCTGAGGAATACCCATTAGTGCCACTATTGTGACAATGAACATAATGGTAGCTATTCTCTGAGCAGAGTTTTTCTAATGACTCTTATACTTAATTGTGGTAGTTTCAGTCTGATAACATTTCCCTTATTAGTTTCTAAGATTGTCACAGGAGACAGTGCCAGAAGCTTCACTGACTACTAACTACATGACAAGTACCACCTCTTGTCTCTTCCCAGATCGGTTACACTACTGTAGAAAGAAATGAGATTTATCATATATATCTGTTCTTGACAAATGCATGTTAACTTCTACTCACTTCGAAGATGTTTTCTAGGTGCTTACCAATTTCTTTTACATGAACAGTCACATAAAGAGCTCACAATAATGACTGTAATTCTAAAAAAAAAGTGGTTATTTTTCCAAAAATTACTAAATGTTTTCTCCAGCTTTATATGCAGTATAAAACAAACAAACAAAAAAATTCAGAGCAGATGAAAGAGGAAACAGATATTCGATGAGATGTTTGATTCAAAACTAAGACACCTAAATGCCAACATATAAGTGACTAATGCCTAAGCATAGGCATCTAGTGCCATTTGAGAAACCCCGACGGATGGGAGATGTGCCACGGGGTCTACAGGAGATGTGGCTTCTCCAGAGCAGCAGGCAAGGTCCTCTAGACACATAAAATGGCCCATAGTTAACAACTGGGTCATTCCTTGGTTGACCTAAATTAATTGACCTTAATTTTCTCATTTTAATCTCTAATGGGATCTCTTCTCATTCAGTTTTATGTTACCGCTGAACTTTGATCCTCTGGTTTTGGTAGGCCCTCTTGGGCATATCATTTTGAGGGTCAGGCTAAAAGGAAAAAAACTTTTTGCGTGTGTGTTTCCTGCCCTTTTAGAATACAGTTATTTTTATGTATAATGGGAAAGAGGAGAATAATCTTTTTCCTTTGCTATATCCTCCTCATAGTGGAGTTATCAGTAGTTCTATTTAACTGTCTTTGCGCCAGTAATTACAGAAGTCAGAAACCATTCCCAGCACTGCTACTTGCATTTGAATTACTGATGTTCTCTCAAGTTTTGAAAAAAGTCAGGAAGCAAAGAAAGGGAAGTCACATCCTGGTCTGAGTTTAGAGAAGTTTTTAGTGGATACAACAAAACACTAGCCTAATCTAGGAAGAAAAGAGAACATATGAAAAAAAATCTCATACCGTTGGGAATCAGGATAGCACCGTGATGCAAATGGGGAATCTCAGAGTCAGAAAAGGATATGCATAAGGAAAAAGAAAGAGGCAGCTGAAGTTATTCTTGCTTGCACAGAAGAAGCTAACAGGCGCCCTTTATCATACTGAAAGAAGTATACAGCAGAAGGCACGGATTCCTCCATCTCTGTCGTGTGATTTATTGATTTAAGGCCAGATCTCTCTGCTCCCAGAAGGACGCTTACTGCCAAGGCTGGAGGTGCACAGAGGTTTGGTGCTGCTTCCATGCTTCTGTCCTCCGCACGTGTTGCAGAGGGGAAGATGGATTTGCGTTCGCGGGGGGACCAGATGCCCTGCCTGAGAAAAGCAAAGTGTCTTTTCTGCACCCCTAATGGAGGCCACATATGTGCTCAGGATGCAGCTGCCAGATCGCTGTCTGTGGCCATCCCGTCTGCTTCCAGCCTGCTTACGCCCCAGGGACAGACCCATCTTCTGCAGCAGCCCCCTCGGCTCCGCGGCAGCGCTCTGAGGGCTCCCACGGTTCGGGGCTTGTCTCCCACGTGCCATACACGTGTGAGGATCAAAATTAGTGATGGCAGCGTGTCGCCTTCAGCATTAGCAGGGAGACCATCTGGGTGGCAAGGACCCATTACACGCCTAATTACGTTCTCTTTGAGGCGTGTCCGCTTTGGCAAATGCCCAGATTTTAGGCTGGCCATATTCAAGCCAGTTGTGGTCTGGAAGCTCTAGAGCTGTGTTAACATGGAACTTTCTCAAGTGAACGTATAATTTTAGGAGGCAAAGTGGAAGTGAATTGCTTTGTTGCAACATAACTCCCATGCTAGCGGGGACATGTACTTTCCAGCTTACAGATGGCATTCCCAGAGTGTGGGTCTTCTCTATCCTGATGTGCATCCATGCTTTGACCAATTAACATCTCGTCCATCAACGTGAGTGAAATTCAAGCTAAGTCTTCATAAAATGGATTTCAAACAAAAACACTTTTTAAGTGTCCTGGCAACAAGACTTAAGAACTTTTTTTCCAAATATGCTTCTTTTGAAAAAGCCACAAATTTGTAGTCTCACATTTTTTCCAGGCTTATATCAGTGAATTTAATCCAGCTTCCCATCTGTTTTGGAGATGTCTTTTTTGTGCTTTAAAAAAAAAGTAGAATAGAAAAAGAAAAAATACATTTTAAAAGTTCAAAAATTATTCAATGTTTGTTTCACGATCATTTTTAATTTAATATTAAAAATTGAAAAGGCATGTAAAAACTGTGATTCCTGATCAAAGAACAGCTATAACATAACAAACAATCTTAAATGTGTTCCAGTTACTAAGAATCTCATTATTTTCCTTGTGAAGCTGTTTAAATTACAGAAGGCGCCTCCTCTTTTTTTCAGCGTCTCCAGGCCAGGTGCTGCCAGGTTAGCACTTCATAGAATCATAGGATTGTAGAATCTTTGGGCTGGAAGAGACATTTAAAGGCCATCTAGTCCAACCCCCCTGCAAGGAACAGGGACATCTTCAACTAGATCAGGTTGCTCAGAGCCCCGTCCAACCTGACCCACAATGTTGCCAGGGATGGGGCATCTACCACCTCTCTGGGCAACCTGGGCCAGGGTTTCACCACCCTCATTGTCAAAAATTCCTTCCTTATGTCCAATCTAAATCTCCCCTCTTTCGGTTTAAAACCATTACCCCTTGTCCTATCACATCAGGCCCTGCTAAAAAGTCTGTCCCCATCTTTCATATAAGCCCCCTTTAAATACTGGAAGGCTGCAATAAGGTGTCCCCGGAGCCTTCTCTTCTCCAGGCTGAACAACCCCACCTCTCTCAGCCTGTCCTCACAGGAGAGGTGTTCCATTCCTTGGATCATTTTGGTGGCCCTCCTCTGGATCCACTCCAACAGGTCCATGTCTTTCCTGTGCTGAGGGCTCCAGAGCTGGACGCAGGACTCCAGGTGGGGTCTCAGCAGAGCAGAGTAGAGGGGCAGAATCCCCTCCCTCGACCTGCTGGCCACGCTGCTTTGGATGCAGCCCAGGATATAGTTGGCCTTCTGGGCTGTGAGCGCACATTGCCAGCTCGTGTCCAGCTTTTCATCCAGTAACCCAGTACCCTCACGTCCTTCTCTGCGGCTCTCAATCCCTTCGTCCCCCAGACTGTACTGATACCTGTGGTTGCCCCGACCCAGGTGCAGGACCCTGCACCCTTCACCCTTCAGTTCAAGTGCTCAGTAGCCAGCCTCAGCTTCAGCTTCCAGGGGAAAAGTCAGAATAGGATGAATTATGTCTAGGAGGAGGAGAAAATGCTTGCAAGACCTTGATGAGGTCTTAAGCAATTCAAGGAACATGTAGTCTATTTGCAAATGAGGACACAGATTCAGTAAATAAATGTGTATATATTCACACTATATATTACCTACCTTTAATATTCTGCCTAAATAGATGAAAGTTTCATGCAGACAGGTATCTAGATAGCTGGATTGCTGGTTTTAAGCCCGGAGGGGAATACTGGCTGCTTCTCTGTTTTCTGTGGAGGGTGGCCTTGGAGGCCAGCCCCTGGGCTGGGGACTCACCCCTCGCACACGAGCCCGCTGTGTGCGCGGCAAGAGGGAGCAGGAGTGTGCGCGCTGGAAGACGCCAGGCGTGCGTGCGAGCGTGCCGGGGCAGCCTGCGGGCTGGCTCGGGGGACAGGGAGGGATCTGCTAGCCAGGAGCAGGCAGGGCATGCCATGGGATCCCGGCCATGGATCCGGCTCCTTCGGGGCGTATCGGCATAGCGGTAACAGGAGACAGATCGAGTAGGTGTCTTTCAGCCTGTGCAAAGGCTTGAGGAAGGACTCTACGCAGCTGGTGAGCGCTCAGCGTGTATTTGTTGGCCAGCAAGTACTGATGTGCTCACCACTCACTGGCGAGGCTCTGCTGGCCCTGCGGCCACCAGCCAGGCAGGGAGGTGCCACCCTTCCTTGCGTGGCTGAACCTTGCTGAGCTGTCATCATCTGCCTCTCTGCTTCCCACCACCACCCAGTGTGACAGCCTTCACATCACTAGCTCCCTCTCAAGCCCTGGGACATTACAGACTCGCTCCTGTCTTTGTTTTCACTTTTCTTTGCTCGTGTGGCTTTAGCTTAGGCCAGGGCTCAGGGACCCACGGCAGCGCTTCTGCAGGAGCAGCACGGAGCCGGGCTCGCGGCGGCACCTCACAGAGCCGTCCCGGCGTTATGTCGCCCTTGGCTTTAAAACTCAGTTTCGTTCAGTGATTTACACCAGCATTTTCCAGTGTGAGTGTGTCTCCTGGATGTGCCCTCAGAGTGGTTTTAAAGATTTCAATAGATGTAGAGTTTTTATGTTGAAGTCGTTGCAGTGATTAATGTAAGAGAATTGTGGTTTTAAAAAAGAAATCCTACCTTAATTCCACTTTTAATTAATAAAGTTTCAGCTGCACATGAAAACACACAATTCAAGATGTAAAAAAAATCAAAAATCCCTTTTTGAGAAATAGGTATACCTGAGACAATGGAGGTGGAAAAATTCTTAGAAGAATAATGTTTTTAGAACTTGGCATTACACATATGATTGCCTGAAAAAAAAAAAAAAAAGAAGCTTTTGTGGGAAAATTATCTTTTTCCCCTCCTGTTTAAATCATCAGATAATTCAATAAAGAGCAGAGCACCTCTCTCTGCTTGTCATGTTCTCATCTTTAATCTCAGCTATAAAAAGCTAGTCCATTGTTAAGACTTAAAAACCTCTACTGTGAAAGGGAAATCTAATAACCTTTGCTGTATATACACCAGGTGTTTTTCCCTAACAAGCACTGTTGATAGAGTGATGTTTAATCTTTGATGGTAATATCTAGGATGTATTGAATTGCAATAAAAACACTTTCCAGACACAGTATCTTCCAAGATTATAAAATCTATGGACAAACCATATGATTTTGTACAATGGCATCAAATCCTGGCTAGTAGCGCCAGGGAAATTGGGTAATGTTGTAAGTTTGATCTCTTACGTGGGAAAAATCCAGAGTGTTTAATAGCTTTATTAAGTGGTAAGACTTTGTTCCTGCATACCAGGGCAGCAATAAATTCTTACGTTACTACTGTTATAAAACTCAGTAACAGAAACCTGAAGCTGTGTTGTATGACTCTCCCTTAGGAAGGGTCAGTGATTCACTTCTCTCAGTGCTGCTCAATGATGGTAGGAAGCACCAGGTTTACACAAAAAATTAGGAAGAATTGTGATCCAAACTCAGTACTACACAATTGCAATTTAATGTACCACTATTGAAAAATTCATTTGATTATCATGGTCAAAGTGGATTCTCACTGAAAGCAGAATTTAGGAGGCAAAAAATGTTACCAAAATACACTGAGAATTCTGCATGAGCTCAAAATGAAAGGGAAGAGTGGGAGGAAGAAAAGGCTAGAGGCAGAGAGTAATTTGCACCCATTCCCATATGACAGCCTTGATCAGGCATCTAAATTGTTCATCATTTTAAAAATCCTGTTTCAATCTCGCATCATTTTTAATCCCTATCCTGCAAGATAGATCACGGCCTTAAATGTCTGTGGTTTAGTCTTATGCCCTGAAAAAAGCAGGAAAATCACCACCCTTCTCAACATGAAACCCCTAAGTAACAGAACCCCAGCCAAAAAAAAAAAAAGTCTCATGTCTCTTAGGGCCTTTGCCTAGGATATCTTTGTGTTTCTGTAAGACCCAGCTCATTGTTACCACTGACAAGTAAAATCCACGGTTCAAACCAGCCATGGCCACAAGCTGGAACTCAGGGGAAAGTTAAGATAAAGGGTTAATGTGGCTCCATCAGCTTAGCACAAGGCAAAAGTCTATGTCTGTGTTCCAGAGCTTGAAACGTGCCTCATTTCCACCTCTAGGCAAGAGTAAAGTATGTTACAGAATTCATGGAAAGGTATTGATCATGTTGTAGCCAGGGTAGTTTTAAAATGAACTGGGATTAATCTTGCCTACCAATTAAATGCTAATCATTTAGCCTAAACTAGCACTTAGCTTCCTGCTATAGCCAAGGGAGAAGGACAGACACCTCTAAAGAGTGATTATTCCACCCTCTACGGAATACCCAGGGTGGGATGAATTGCCTTTCATAAATCTCTGGAAGTCTCCACAGAATACAGGAGGAGTCTAGATGATTAGCTAAATTCACAACTTTATTTTGAGTCAGCTTAAACTAGCTGAGATTAATTTCACTGCTGATGATTAAAATGAGGCAATTTTCACTGCTATCTTCAATTGCCCAGACAATTGTCAAATGCATTCACTTCTATGCAATTTTACAAATAGAGGAAAACATGGAAATGGAGTATGATATTTCAGCTAGTTCATTTTTTTCTTCCAAGTAGCATTACTTATGGCTGGTGTGGATAGTCTGAGTCAGTAGCTGTTCCTCCAGATCCTGATTCCTCCTAGAGAGAAAAGCAATCTTATGATGTTGCTGGCTACACCAGAGCATCACCAGCCTTCTGTGGGCTGGACACCACATAACATCCCATCACAATCCCACATATTATCTTTATATTTTGAAAAGATGAAAAAAAAGAACATTTGAGCTAGAAAGACCATTGCCTACCATGAGTCACTGACTTTTGTTAAGGAGGAAAAATTAAAACCATCATCAGGCCAGTCACTCCAGGTGTGGTGACTCTGTAACTCATGCTCTGCAGTTCTGGAGCTGCAGAGAGCCAAACAATAGGAGCTTTAGGATGTAATTGCTATTCATTGTCCTATGTCATTTTATAGGACCTTGAGGACCAGTTCAGCCCAATTACAAAGCATGATTGCAGATGTCACATGCTTTTCATTCTCGGTCTCTCAGCAATTTTCCCAGGCTGGAGATGGGGAAATTGGTGATGTGGCTTTTCTAACTTCCTTATTCTTTTTGAAACTATGGCTGTTTTCAGGGAGCTTGACAAGCTAGCTTTTTTGAAGGTGTTGATAATTTCCATTAACAGCAGACAGCAGTTTTTCCACTGGCTTTCACCAGCCAGGGAGAGTACAAATCTGCTTTGTAGGAGGCAGCTCACATAATCCTAGGGGCTTCTCGAGTTTCATTGTGTTTGATGGAGTTTCATTATGCTGGGGTAGTGAGGTGGTTAATACCTACCAGACCAACCGAAAGTTTTCTGCCCCTGTGAGTTCCTGTCGCATTTAGTTTATTTCTTCTGCAAAGTAAGATGGGAGTTCTCTGCAACAGGCTGGCCTCAGGTTTAATTCAAAGACATTCAGTCTAGCCTTTACTGATCACTGGTCACACTATGCTTAAGAAGAAATTAAAATACAGATAAGAGGTACAGGCAGATAAAGATATATATAGAGAGACAGACAGACACATTCACACAAAGAAAGGCAGTCTTTACATAGATGTGTCATGCATAGCGCTTCCTACAGTCCACAATTCCTCATCTTCTACACGGTCTAACCCTAGTCACCACACTGTTCGCCAAAAATCAGGTTTTCTGAAGGGAAAAAATGTTTAGCTAGCCCCTTAACTAAGCAGCCAGCCACTGAATGAGCATAGAAAGGCATTGCTGCTCCCAGCAAAAGCTGTGGTCACATTCAGTAAAGAAAGCAGAACCAAGGATCTGACATCTCCCTGTTTTGTGGTGGGTGATATAGCAAGGCAATACCAAGAGTGAGTGGCAAGACCTCTGTGGGCCTGCTTGGGGTCTTGCAGCCGGTGTGTGAGGTTAAAGAGCTGGAGAGAGGCTGAAGAGTTGGGCTGGGAATCCGTGTTCCCCAGGGCCGTGCAAAGCTGACTGCGAGACAGGCACTGCTGGGAGGGAGGAAAGCTTTTCTAGCAGGATAAGCCCTGTGCCTGCTCTTGTGGGCAGCTTGGACCAGGAGTATTAACCCTGAAACAGAAAAGGACTGCTCTCTGCTCAGCTTCCCTGGGAGTCCCACAGAAAATAAATCCAGCCTCAGCATGAATGACCAGGCTCTGGATCAATCATTTTTATACTTGCACCTAAAAGCAAACAAAAAACAAATTAAGCTGGTACGTTGCCGGGGAATCAGCACAAATGGCACGACCGCTAAAGAACACACCAGGATTTTGCTATATGCAAATGGTTGCCTTTGTGTGATTTTAGGAGACAATTATCCTTCTAGATAATTTTAACTGACTACCATTTATCTTTATTACTGTATCAGCTGTAATTACAGAGCAAATTATTGACATAATGAGGAATTAAAACTACCCATTTAGCTCCAAAGCTTTGTTAAGATTTCCTTCATGTTTTATACCATTTTGCTATTTTGCAAGGACATTCTCAGCAAGTTCGAGACCTTGATTGAAATGACTGTGAAACAACTGTGCATTCTTCCTGTGAGACATGCCACAGGGCACAAGGGAGTAAAAAAACCTGCCTTGTGCTTAGAACCAAGAGATTTCCCTCTACAGGGTATCCAGTCTAAATCTAGCTACTGTCAGCAATGGCTACCCTTCATGGTTACTCCATGGCTCGTCGCAGCTTCAGTTGGGATTTCAAATAACTATGTTGTAAATTTGTCATCATTTTCCTTTCTAATTCTGAGCTACTTTTTGTCTGACAACATGCCTAAGTACATTGTGGACCTTTTTTCAGTATCAGATGAAAGGCAGACAGGACTAATTCTCTTGTTAGTTCCCAATCTACTCACAGGTCTCTTCCTCCTCAAAATGGGTCCCCATGGCCACCTTTGCCCTCCGCAGAGATTTTTTCTTCATCTTTCTGCTGTCTTTTTTCCCATAATCTCTAACTATAACCTTTTCCATGAAGTTTTGAAGTCTTCCTTTTTTTTCCTTCACCAAGTGGTCATATAGTATTTCTTTTACCATGGTGCTCCTTATGCCAGAACCTCCCACATACAACCACTGTCTTGGCATCATGCAAAGAGCTGGGCAGGCATCAGTGTTCAATTTGTTTCTGGATAGTCCCTTCCACAGCAGGAAGAGGGGGGTCACAGAGGAGTTTCAACATCATGGTCAAAAAGATACAGATGTTACATCAGAGCTGGAGAGGATCCAGATAAAAATCAGAAATTTAGCATGTTCCTAGCTTTAAAAGCAGGTTGATACAATGGGAAGAAGGGGAGTAACAAGAAATATAATAGCACTTGCAACATAGGAGAAGAACATAAAAGGAATTGAGCAGGGATCATAACTGAAAACACTGTAAAAGAGGTGGAATTGCAAATAAATAGTAAAAGGGATACAGGGAGGAAAGAAAACCATGATCTCTGCTTCCCTATCCTTGGTACTGCAGTAAGCATTCAGGACTCCAAGTACCTGTGTTTTTTAGAAAACCCTTATGTATGCAAGTGCTGGAAAACAGATGCTTTGATGGTTCCTGTGTTCCTTCTGGTAATTGTCAAAGACTGTAGTAACACACTGGCTAGTGAACTTAGCTGAAATATTAAAAGTCCCCTGCTTCAGGCAAGCCATTCATTCCTGACCCAAAAATGGATACTTTCTTAGCTAGTGGAAAAATCCCTGCCAAGTGAGATTGGATTGCTTGGTATTCTTTAAAAATTGCATGAGACCTTTTTTTCCCCCCTCACTTTTGTATGGGTTATTAACTGGACTCTCACTGACTAAATAAGAATGGTTTCATGAAAATATTTAATATGCAAAAATATACCTTTTAATATCACTCTCAATTTTAGCAAAAAAAGGTCTGCTGCATTAGTGCATCAGTGAAACATATTTTGTCTGAAAACCACATGCAATTTGTAGATATCTGTTGTTGTCTGATCCTTCATTATAGCTAACACATATTTTTTTTTATTATTGAGCACAGAGACACCAAACAAAGCTTGAGTTCCGTTGTCTTAGGCGGTGTACAAGTTCAGGATAAGACATGAGCTAATAAAATGTCTGAAGAAATATGCGTGTGTGTTTGCATTAGTTGTAAGCATATCAGTCTTTCTCTTTGTCTGAGATTTATGCATGGGTACTTCCATATGTGCATAAAAAAATGACACATATCAGCACTCACATGTATGATAAGTGCAAAATTAATATCATGCGGCATAAGGCTTTCTTACAAACATTTTTTGAATGGCCACATTTCTAAAAAGTTAACATTTTTTTACTCAAATAGGCATACCACAGAGTAGTAGAGTTTGAAAGGGACCTCTGGAGATCATCTCATCCAACCATTCTGCTCAGAGCAGAGTCAGATGGAGCAGGTTGCCCAAGACCATGTCCAGTCTGGTTTTGAATCTCTCCACAGACATACCTTTCACAGCCTTCCTGGGCAAACTGTGCCAGTGTCTGATCAGCCTCAGAGGAAGAAAGTTTTTTCTTACGTTTAAACAGAATTTCCTGTGTTTCAGTTTGTGCCCACTGCCTCTTGTCCTGTCACTAGGCACCACCAAGAAGAGTGTGTCTCCTTTAATACCCCCACCGGGTATTTATATACATGGACAAGATTCCCCTGAGCTTTCTCATCTCCAGCTCTCTCAGTCTCAACTCATATGGAAGATGCTCCAGTTTCTTAATCACATTTGTGGCCCTTCACTGGACTCAATCCAGTATCTCCATGTCTCGCTTGTACTGAGGAGACCAGAACTGGACTCAGCGCTTCAGAGGTGTCTCACCAGGGCTGAGTATAGATGAAGGATCACCTCCCTTGACCTGACGGTGATACTTTGCCTAAAGCAGCCCAGGATGGTGTTGGCCTTTTTTGCCACATTGGTTCATGGTCAGCTTGACATCCGCCAGACCACCCAGGTCCTCTTCTACCAAGCTGTTTCCAACCATTTGGCCCCCAAGTGTCGGGTGTTATTCCTCCCCAGGAATAACAAATGCAGGACTTTGCATTTGTCTTTGCTGAACTTCATGCGGTAGCTCTCTGCCCATTTCTCCAGCCTGTGAAGGTCACTCTGGATGACAGCACACCCATCTAGGGTATCAGACACTTGTCCCAGTTCTGTAGCAAACACCTGCAAACTTGCTGAGCATGCACTCTGTCCCAACATCCAGGCCATTAATGAGGATACTAAATAGTACTGGTAATTGTACTGATCCCCTGCGACCAGCCTTCAGCTGGGCTTTGTGCCACTGGTTATAACTACATGAGTCTGGCAATCCAGCCAGTTTTTAATCCACCTCACCGTTCATTTATCTAGTTCGTGTGTTTTTTGCTGTCCTCTTGGAACTTCCTTATCTGCATGCATACGCTTGAGCTGGGCTTCCTTGGCCCTGATTTGTTGATTAAGAAGTGTCTCTTGAGCACACAACCCTGCATCTTTTGCTTAGAACACAGTCTATCATTTCCTCTCTTGACTGTGGGTCATCTCTTCCACTCCTCATTGCTCCTACTTTAAAGGTCTTCTCCTCATGTTGGCTGGTCTGTTGGCAAAAATGTTTTTGCTCTCTTTGGTCATCTGGATCCTATCCCTTCTAGACAGTCCCCATCAAGACAAGATGTACAACTGGGCATTGAGCTGCAGGATCTGTCTACTCCTCCTGAAGCCCTTCTTTCTCATTGACAGAAACGAGGAGAAAATCATGTGCATGTGGACCCCCAAGCCTTTCATCTTGCCATGAGAGCCATGTTGCCATGGCTGACACTTTCCAGATGTCCCCTGGCCTTATTGCTGGTGCCAACGCAGAAGAATAGGGTGGCACTAAGGGGCAGACACCTACAGCTGTTCCTTCAAGCCCCTGCCAAACAGCAATCTCCCCGCAAAGTAGGTCAGTTTGGCAGACGGAGGCCTCCATGCCCCCAGGTGGGAGTCTCCCACTGCTGCCACTAGCTGCTTCTTCCAGGTGCTGCCATGGGGCTCAGGCTCAGCGGCTGCGGTGCTGGGCTGGAGAGAGTTCCCAGACCCTTGGCTGCTACCAGGGCACTGAACCCATTTGGTAGGCGCAGACCTGCAGGCAGAGAAGCAGTCATTCCCCTGATGCCTGAAGTCATGACCTTCTAGCCTTTGCCATTGTGTCTCCATTTCCTAAACTGATAGGCAGAGACCCTGCCTGCCCCTTAGGCTCCTCTTGTAGCCACAGAGAAGCTTGAGTCTCTCTCTTTTTCATCATTGCTGAAGCCACAGAGCCTGCTGACCTCCTCTCCCAGCTCCTTTCTCTGTTGACATAGAGCATCCCCCCGCACCCATGGGCTGCAGGTGAGGAGCCCCACTGCCCTGTCCCACTGAGGGAGGCACCGGGCACCCCTCCGTGCCCCGCACCTGCACCCTCCTGGGGGAGCTTGATCTGGGTCAAGGCCTCTGCTGTTCTGGGGGGAGTTGCTCCAGCGGGTGCTGGAGACCGCGTCTTGTGGCATGTCACCACCATTGCCAAGCACACGTACAGGTTTTCTGTTACCTTCTAATGCAGCCTTCTGCACCGGCTGCTGCACCAAGGGCTGCCCCTCTTGGCTGCCTTTGCTAGCGGCACATGCTCTTCATAGTTTGCTCAGTCTCCATCCAGGTCATCTGATAAATCCCTCTCTCTAAAAAGTTTTTATAGCACGCCATCACGTATTTTATGCAAGCTTACAAGAGAAATGGACTCGAGCTAACCTGTTGAAGTTAGAAGCTCATAGTCTTGTCTTTGCTCTTCTGTCTATACATAATGTATACAGGACAGGTTAATAATGTAGTTATATTGAAGATATTTTTGCATATAAATAAATGATTACATAAACGAAAGCGTATGCATACACATGCACACATGTGTGGCTGTGCATGTGAGAAAGCACCTAAAATAAGACAAGCATTCAGCACAGGACCCAGGGCGTTGTGAGAGGTTTTGCCACAATGCCTGAAAGCCCAGAAGCTAAATTTACCAGGCTCATTTAGGGGCTTGAAGAGCTCTAGACCCTGTATGGGGGCACATTAGGCTTTCAGACTGGGGTTTGCCACTGCCAGTCCCGTGGTGCCAAAGGCAGAGATGCCTGCCTGGCCCTCCTAGCATCGGTGTCTGCATTTGCATAGGGAGCTACCTCTGCAGTAGGTGTTCTGAGAAAAGGGGATTTAGTGCCTGAAATAATTTCCTTCATTTGGACAACTAGAGCGGTGGTTATGTGGTTTCTACAACAAACAGAGGGCTTTGGAATTACAGGTGCCCTCCAGTGCCGGGGGGACAAGCCGGCCAGCTTGGCACATCAGGAGAGCACTGGATCCTGGAGAGCAGGGGAGCCCACGCCGCCTTTCCTATTGAAATTGGGCTGGCATGCAGCCAGGAAAGCCAAATTGTGGGACTTGTTTGTAGGATTTGGATGAAAAAAAGAGAATAAACCAAGAGAATTTCCACACACACACACACGAGTGGAAAATAAGTATTTTTTCAATCAAAATATTTCATGATGGTAAATAACTTCCAGTGCAATGAGAGCTACCATTTTCACAGATAGAGCAGAACAAGATCTTAAAGAGTAAAAAAATGCAACTAGAGATGACTTGTTCTACCATTAAGGGCACTAGGCTTTTGCAAGTGAGACTAGGCTAGAATTTTGCCAGGACCGGTAGTTTCTTGTTTCTTGTTATGTGGTGTAATGGTGTACAAGTAGTCTAAGGATGAAACAGTAAGTGTTATCTATCCAGTCACCAGCGAAATATTCCTGAAAACATTCTAGGAATTTCAGGTTACATTAAAACTCTGTGAACAGTTTTTTTATTTTAAGACTTTTCCTGTAAGACCCCTTACTGCTTTACTAATACATGAAAAATCTTATATATGTGTTTTCAGAGTTGTTTGTGGGGGGAAAAAAACCTAATTAGCAAGCGTGCAAAGGAAACAGATGCACAGTCACACCAATGTGCTACAAAAATCTTACCTATGAATTTTGCCTGCAAAAAATATACACAGCAAGTCAAACACAGTATTGGCAATTTTCCATCCTGTTTTCCAAAACAGAATGGGTATTAATTGCTGAATAGTATATCCAAGGACTCTTTGTGCTGATTCTCTTTTCTATTTTGGGATTCTTAGATTTCCAGAGATGTCTGTATCCTCTCAGAGAGACTGAAATTGTGTTTCTGATGCAAATTTCTGCATCGTTAAAAGTCATTGGCAGGAAATGGTATCTCTGAGAGATACCGCTGAACTGAAGTTCAAGTCCAGTCCAATTAGTTATTTCCTTGTCTGTGAATGACTGTTCCCTATACACCCCATTTTAAATTGTATAGGTCAACCTAGCTTTCAAATTACCTCAGAGCCTTTAAAAAATCTTAGGCACAGAGCTGAACAGTGCAGTCATAGAAATATATCTCAACAGAAGAAAAAGTTTATTGACCTTTTGAATATTCAGGAATGCAATACAACAATGTGTGACTTGAATTATGTGAATCTTTAAATATAATTAAACATACATTAAGCCTTCCTATTGGGAGTCTACATCAGAGTTCAAACCAGAACTAACATGTCAATATATTTATTGTCTGCCAGTAACATAATGTATGCTTTTGTCAGGTAAGGGGACTAACAGCTAGGGAATTAGTTGTTAGAATGGGGAAAGATTATTTATTCATGCTGTGATGGGCCTAATCTGAGTTTGAACTGTCAAGGAAGGAAACCGTGTTTAAGATTCTCATTTTTATTATTTCAGTGAGTCATTCTGGATTCACACCAGACTCCAGCTTTTCATGTTCTAAGCCTGATATGAAGCTCCCATTACGATTGGAACAAAGCCTTCATCATCTCCTATGGTTCGTTAAAACTTGCTCTTATTTTTATGGTCTTTCCTTCCACATATCCTTTAGCAATATATCATCTCAAACTGACGATTTGTTTAGCATATAACCAGGTGGATTTGTGTTTTTAGGCCAGTTGTTGTGGGGAAACAAGGATCTTGAGTGACATTCTGTGGATTTTGTTCAGATTTGGGTCTTATCCTATAACCACCCTTTCTATGCCATGTGCTGATCAAACTTTTTGCAGTCATAAGCTCTGTGTCAGTGAACCTCAGGGCTCTGTCCTGAGCCTTTCAGATCTTGCATTAAATTTAAAACTCCTTGAAGCATTGATTGTGTCGTATGGCTTTCATTATCATAAACACTCTGATGATATTCAGATTCGTGGTTCACGTTAACCTTTCCTACTGAGGTCAGTAACAGTATCTCTAAGAGTCTAGCAGCTGTCTCCCTATGGATGTCTCATAATTTTTTGACATTAAACACAGGCATTTGGAGGCTCTGTTAATTGGGTCTGACAGTTTCTATTCTTCTTTTGGTTTGTGTTGCGTGGAATCTGCTCAGTACCTTTAGCTGGGAACATGGGCCTTATTCGTGACAATAATTTGTCATTTATCGCTCTTATTTTTTTCTTCAACAAAAAACATGTCGTTACTTAAGATCTCATAAATTTGCCTGTACTTAATCATTACATCAATAAAAATATCTGTCTGTATGCCTGTGGTTTTGTGTTTAGAGTTTGCCTTTATTCAAAAACATATTTTTCACGTCAACATACGCATACTCTTCTGCTCATTGCATCTCTCCTTATACTGGCGGCACCCCTCCTTATACTGGATCTGCCAAGGCCAGTAGGTAGTGTGTGCTTAGTGACAATGTATATTGTCACTCTATGCTATAGTGACAATGAGCCTGGGCACGCTGTCCCTCTAGCACACAGGGTACTTGTCTTCTGGGCTGGAGCATGCTTGGCCAGCTTGGAGCATAGGCAAAGGAGCCACTTGGAGACAAAAGTTTTTTAATTTAACTAAATTGCCTCTGTGGGCATGAAAGAAGAACATATGGTCTGCTCTCTGCTTCTCAGCAGGGGTTTTTGCTCTCAAGCAGGGTATTAAATAAAACAGTGCAGTCATTCTCTGATGGTCCTTGAAGTGATTAGAGGAATACTGTTGTGTCCGACTGGCAGCTTCTCTCCTGAGTGACAGCAATGGAGCAAGTAAGAAGTTTCTGTTCAAACAGATTAGTAAAGGGAATATGCATCTGATTTTCCTGTATCAAAGGTTAAAAAAGAAAGTATTAGGTTTTTTTATTTGGTGGTCATTGAGAAGTGACAGAGATGGTTTTCATTTTCTCTTTGTGCTCAGTTTTAAATAGATGCTGGTTGGCCTGCCAGAGTTTAAATGTTAAATTGTCCTCATCTGGGCAAAGACCAGCTTGTACTTTTTTTCATTTTAAAACCAGGAGCAACAGAAATGTAGCCTTCAGCCTGTAATGAAAAAAAAATCAGCAAATTACAAAGGCTTTCAAGGCTTCAAGATCTGGAGATGTGTTCAATATCTGGATATTGAAAGGTACCCAAGGATAATGGTGAACATCAGGTAAACAGTATGTGAATATTTTGGTATTGCATGACTTGGGTGTCCTTTACAGTGGTGACACCCGAGACATAGGAAGGAAATTTGTCTCATGGTAACAGACACAGTAAGTTCTTTAGAGTCAGCTCTCTGAGAAGAGAGAGCTCAGGTCTCTACTCAGCATTGTCCCTCTCCAAGCAGCTTCCCAACAGGGAATAACGGAAAACATGAAGTCCGGATACGTTCTAAGAGCAACGTGCTTACACAGGCAGAAATGCTAGCCCCGAGCTGAGCACGTCACAGAGCGGTGTCTGGTGAATTACGTCAGAAATGCAGGACAAAAATCAGTGCTTGAACCATTCTCCAAAAGCTTAGCTTGTGTCAGCTCCACGTGCCTCGGAGCTGCCACAGCGCACCGCCGGGCTCTCCGCTGCCTGCCGGCATCAGCAGCTTCCAGAGGGGTGACCTGCTGCCTCTGCGGTTCGCGGAGGGCGGGCGGTGGCAGCAGCGCGGCTCTGCAGGAGGCAGGGCTGCCGCTGGGAGACACCCGGGGAGACACCCCCGGCCAGGTCCGGCTGTGCAGATCAGCCCCTTCCCGCCGGGAGAGCGGACACCTCTGCGTGCTCCGCTCTGCCGCCGGGCACCCCCGCCTGAAGCAGGTCATTGCTTTCTCCGATGAACTCGGGGGTAATTGCAGCGCTGGGGTTTTCCCCTTTACATCCATCCACGTTCCTGACAACCGGGGAACGAGGGTCCTCTGCTTGATTTGAAACTGGGATTTGAACCTCGATGTGTCACCAGAGCGCCCCAGCTCCTGTGTTATTCAGAGGCAAATGTCTCCCATTACAACTAGGCATTTGTTATAAGCAGTCATTCCATGAAGCAGCAGGATAAAAGTGTCTTGCCCACCAGGCAGCGATAAGTCTTACTTTCTATGCCTTCCTCCGCTCAGTGAACAGGAAATAATTCTGACGTTTAGAATTAAAAAAACCAAACCAAACCAAAACATAAAACCAGCATAAGCATCTACTTTATTGCAGTAAGAAACCTTTCACCTTTTATGCATTTATTCTTATGCAATTGGCAATCAAAAGGAGCTAAGACAGTATTTCCTAATCAGCAAAATACTTTGTGGGTGAGGATGGAAGAGAAAATTTGGGGAAAAACCATGATGCGTATTTCTCTTCTATTGTAATATGGTCTTATTTAGTTGAAAATAAGTTTGGTTTCTCTACTGTGGGGATGGCAAATGGCACCATGAATCTTCATCTGAAAAAGATTGTTTCAGCATGACCTGCAATGGAATGGAAGTCATTACAAGATGAAGGAATGGAATCAGACATATTTTTAACAGTATTATGCACAGGGAAAATAATTTTTAAAAAGCTCAATACTTTCTGGGGGAGCAGGAGAAAGATTTGGGAGGATTGTGTGAGAAGTTTCATTGACAGGTAGTGATAATGGGTTTATTTTCTAATTTCATAACATTCCTTAAAACATTATTAGCTGCAATCTGGAGAAAAATAAAAGAACAGAGAAAAATTTCCAACACTGACCGAAATTAGTAACCACAGAAAAAACTTTCTCTGAATTTAAATGTCTCTATCTCATGCAGCTAGATCATTTGCAGACATTTTCAATGGCTTGTATAGTTACATTTTTTTCCTACTTTTTGGACAAAATTTCCCTTGTGTCCCAGAAATCTTAAAAGAAGTTATGTATGTTGGGCAAGTAGAAAGTTCATATCAAGACATAATAAACACAGACACAGTGAATGAGTCTGTGAATACAGATTTTGAGGCAAAGAAGTACCAATAACTCTTCCCATTTATTTGCTTATCTTCTGCATATTTCATTGATGAAGCTGTTACCAGCACCTCAGTGCTGGACACATCCATTAGCTCGAATGCTAGGAGGAATTTCCCTGCTTAGACTCTGTTTACAAATAATTTCTAGGATAGTTTCCTTTGTCAGAATATTTAAGCCTCTTTCACTGAATATTTTTTGCATTTCTTCCTTTCTAAGGTCATTCCCTGTTGGGAATACCCAATAAGAGGACTAGAAATAAAAGTGTCTCCAAACTCTCCATGGAACAGAGTTGTTTGAAGAAGTTTGTTGAGCAAGTTCTTAAAATACAGTTTTAAAATTTCCTAATCCCAGTCCCATTTCTCATTATGGCCAATAAAGCTTTTAAGAAGCTAAGAAAAACACTTGTGTATAAGTAAAAGCATGTAAAAGTATAGACCAAAATATGCTATTCCATTCTTCTGTGAAAGAGCTGTCTCTGTCAAACATGAGCTTATAGATCCTTTACTTTCCATATTAGCTATGTACAGCTACCCTATCCACTCCAAACAGCTGCTGGTTCTGACAACAACCTGATAGAGAAAATAAAAACATGTATTCCTCTTGCCATGGCCGTATGCTAATAAATATGTTCTTATGGGGTTGTAAGGGGTATGCCAGCATAAGATCCTTGTAACGTACTGATGAAGGCAGGATAGTATTCTTCACTGCGTTTTTACTACATGCATTATATGGCAACGCATTGCTGGCAGATCATCACAATAAACTTAGAAAGCAAACTGAAAGGAATTCTGGTAGTGTGAATATTGATGCAATCTAAAATGTCATTGCCACCATTTATATTACACCAACTTTTTGCTAAAGAGAACAATGTATGGCCCAGGCTGTGGTTCGTATCTCAAACTTTTCACATTTCTTGGCTTCTGATAATATTTTCCTTGGACTTTTTTTTCCTCCAGCAAAGTTTTATAGAGTAATTTTTGCCACTTTGCTAAAGCTAAATTCCACTTTACTAAAGCTAAATTAGAAAAAGAAATCTGAAGTATATGGTCTAAAATGTTACACATATAAAAAATGTCAAGTTAGAAAAATAATAAGCTACCCCTGAAGAGAATTTATTTCTATAAAAATAGGCACATAAGAACATTTAATTTCAATTTAAACCAGAGGTAGTTAGGACTAGTTTGGCCGTTCTCATAAGTCTGACAAATCTTACATATGGGAACTATAAATTTGGTAAAGAAATGAAGGGCGAACTGAGACATAATTTGTTTTGTTTGACTTGACCATAAAAATGAGACCTACATTTTCCCCACCTTGACTTTTATAAATTTTTTTAAAAGTTGTTACTCAAAGCTACTTTTCTTTGCTCATGTAAAATACCTTGTGTTGGATATATTCCTTTAGCATCTTTGGTCTAGGCAGGGGCAGATCTTAAAAACACCCAGAATTCCAAAATAATATAACGTGCAACTGAAGGGAAAAAAAAGAAGCATGTTTTGTGTGCATTCCAGAACCATTCAGAAAATGTTTCTGTCAGAACCACAGATGATTTAAGGCCAATATCAGTAAAGACCTAAAGCATATATAAAAGTTTTGTAAGGGGTTGCATCTACATTAGATGCTTGGCTTTCAGGCAAAGTAGAGCGAGGACCTAGAATCAATTCTCAGTGCGTGGCTCAAGCAAGATGCTCCAGAGGAGCTTTCCAGAGAGACCCATGCACCAAGTGAAGAGGTGCTCCAACTTGTCACTCGGAAAGTTGAATATTCTCCTGCAGTCTAACAGAAACAGGAATTTATTTCACTTACACAACGGGTCGTCGTGAAGTGGCTCGCTCTGACGAAGTGTCCATGCAAGCAGCACCCCGGAGGTCACACCCCCGCTGAGCCTTGCGGCGGCGGTGCCGGCACAGCACCCTGCCCTGCAAAGCTCCGAGGCAGGAGCGGGTGTCTTTCCCGCACTGCCTGTGGATTAGACACACTCACATCTGCACAGACTTAGTTTGCTGTGTACAGACGCTTATGATGTCCAGGTACCCAACTAGAACAGTTCAACCCTTCTTGAACTCTGCACTGCCTTGTCCGCTGTACGTCTTTTGATGTGTTAGAATATGTTTAATCAATGCTTGCAAACACCAGTCTTGTGCCATGTTCACATGTGCCTTGGAGATGCAACGTCATCTTGACATTGCTCAGCCTCCCCTTAAGGACACTTTCTCTCATCCAAAATATAGCAACTATCAAATATTGTTGTATCCTTTCTTTTTTCAGTTATCCTAATTTCTTTTTATAATATCTGCCGTACCTCTGTTTTCCAGCTTCTTTTAACCAATGGCTTGTCATTAGCAAGCTGTAGGGCTTAAGGGGACCTCTTTGTTTGTTTGTTTTTTCCTGATAATTTCCAGATGTTTCCTATGGACATTTGTTCTGAGATGCAGGAATTCCATCTGTTTCTTTCTACACATTGGCTCTGCTTTATTTTGCATCTGCATCACATTGGGATTCAGGGGGTTTGAATAAGTGCCTCTTATTCACTGTACCACCTATTTATCGTAATTTCTGTATTTGCAGGTTGTCTCTTCCACTTGTCTGAGTCAGTTACTGCAAGAAATAATAAATAATTCATCAAAATGTATTAAGCACTTTTCTATACACTTTCGTGTACCTCTAAACTCATATTTGAAACTCCTTGCAACAAGCTATTCCTGACCTTAACAGAGTTCCAAAGATAATGGGTACTTGAAAGGTGACACCTAATACAGTCACTTAGGGTAGCATTAATTTATAGGTATAACTAACACAAAGACTCTTGGAAAGAATATAAACCTCCGTTTGTTTATTGCAAAATATTACAGACGAGTTAGTACTCAATTTACTGCTAGAAAGCCGATAGGTCTCTGAAAATCAGAAGTACTAGGTCATTAGCAGGACATTTTATTTATCTTCAGCAAATAGCTGTGTTTACAGGCAATACCTCTGCTTGGCTTTGACACAGCAAATTTTAACAATATCTCAATGCAGAAGAGAAGTTAGGCTCCGACTGCCAGCCAGCAGTTGCAAGATGAGGTAAAAGTGACACCTTGATAAAGTTTATTAATCATAAGAAGATCCAGCTGGGAAGAGTTTCTTAGTAATGGATCACTCTGTATGGAACTGAATATCTGAGAGGACTTTTACCTCAGTGCATTATCTTATTTAGAACAAAAGCTTCCCCGCTGACAGCTGACAGCTTTTTAGTTGAAACAGCAGTAGGAAACCCTTACAGACCTTACCAAAATCCAGAGTCAACAGGCATGTTTTTTACCTATCTCTACGCATCTGTCTTTCAACATAATAATTCCTTTTTAATCCCTGCAATTATTATAAAAATATTTATGTTACGCTTTTCTCATGTTAAATATGACCTTAGGATGGCTGGCTAAACCTGAGGAAATTTGTTCTCCGAAGGAGCATTTCTAAACAGGTTATTGGTCCATTCTTGTCATGTCCAGAACCCCCAAAAAGGCTGGGCAGTAACAAGCTCTGAGATGCAGGGTGTCAGTTTGGTTATGCAGGGTAGCAGCCTAGAGAAAGCATTTCTGATGAGTGAAATATGTCTGGTATGCAAGGAGGGTGCCTATATAATGGAATTTTTCCTGAAATAGTAAAAATTAGCTTTTGAAGTTCCCACACAAATCCTAGAGTTATAAAGAATGCAAAACTTACATTTTAAAATTAACTTGGCTGGTGTTTAACCAGTCAATAACTATGATCAGTAAAGGATTAGCAAGTACTGACTGAAATTGCATATTTAAGGATGTGAGGTGGTTGACTGAGGTTAAGAGACAAAGATGGCATTCAAACCTTTAGAATGCTTCTGGGTAATTATCTTTTACCAGTTTTAACGCATTTATTTAACGTGATGCCTTTGTTCTCATCAGCAAGACACCAGTTTTGCTGTATTAAGCTTTTACATACAGGCTAATAGATTGCATAATACAAAGTATGAATTGGTAGTAGTGGCTGGAGGAAATCCTGCCTTGTGCTCCGGCACAAGTCTTTGTGCAGCTGTTTTGAACTAAAAAAAAAAAAACAAAACCCCAACCAAACCCCCAAAACCTGCCAGAAATTATATTAAACTGATTTGCTCCCCAATAGGCTTCACAGTCTAGCCATTCAAGAAACTGTGCAGGTGAACTCAGGAAAAGATAGAAATGGGAATACCTGCAGCCGGTATTGCTGCCAGAGACTTCACATTGTGGAACCACAGTCTTGCATGTTCCTGAGGGCATAACATCTAGTTGAGGTACCCCGGATCATTACGTTCCTTATTGAAAGCTTTAAGTCTTCTCCTCATACTGTTTTTGGCATTCTCAGTGCTTTAAAAGATAATATTGAGGAACAAATCTCTCAAATTTTGTGTGTTACCAGTTATGCAGTTCATCAAATCAGATTTACTTCTTCATTGACCTAGTATTTCCATAAGTACCAGTGCTCTAATATTGACATTTTAATGTATCTCTGAACTGCATGGCTGCAGAGTGATGTAAGGAATTTTTCATTTGTATTTTTCAAAACTTCAGGTTTTTGTATTCTCCCCATTGAATATTAATTTCATGTCCAAAAGGTCATGTAGAAGTTTATCTCTCTTCTGTACAGTCCATTGGTACTAAATATATTCTCCTTTATTCCAGGGATTTCCCAAACACATTCTGTTTTGCACACTGCCAATGCAGTAAAGACCAAACATTTGGATTATATATATAAATGTGATTTGTATGGGCTATGTTAAAATAACTTGCTCTTACTAGCTACTGGTATGGTTATCTAGAATGCAGTCCATTTTCAGTAATTTTTAACTTGCATTTAAAACAGCCTAGTGAGTTGCTATCATCTCTGACTACAGTGCATAATCTCTGTTTTGGACACGCATAAATAGCTGAGCTATGTACAGAAAAAAGTCCACAAAAATTATTAAAAAAAGAAACTGGTGTATGTGTTGCTTGTCTGGGAACATAAAGTGTAAAGCCCCAAATATTCACATTTGAGAAGCTTGCGTTCATATTCAGCTTCATCATTATGTCTTGTTTTCTCTCACCCTAATAAGGCATAAAGCCTCCTTTATTCCTTCTAACCCTTTGCTGTGGAGAGATTCCATCAGCGGAAACCCAATACAGCCATTCCTGTCAATTCACAACAGAAATCCTTTTCTTCCTTCCTCCCTTCCTTCCTTTCCCTCTGTTTGTTGGGTTTTTTTTCATGTAAACTGTTTAGAAAGGCTACTGAGATTAGACTGCTCCTTCTATCAGTAGGCATTGCTTTCCCAGAGTGACAGGCTAATTTCCTCCTTTGCTCCTCGTGGCCTTGCACCCTGCTAGCTCTGCCGTGGGAACCGGAGGGATCACCCTTAGCATCCCGAAGGGGCTTGCCGAGGTCTCCATCCGAATGCACTGGCGGGTGACAAACGGAGGGGTAAGACTGAACCGCGGGGGGTATGGAGGTGGGGCTTTGCTGTTTCGAGGGTTGGAAACCAAACCTTCAGGGACAAAAATGTGGTGTTTGGGGGCTCTAACACAGTTACAGATGTTTTGCAAAATGTAAAGGAGTATATAATGGCAACGTTTTCAAAAGTATGAGTTTAAAACCAGTTTAGACGGTATCTTTATGAGAGGAATGAAATCCCCCTTTCTGGAGGAAACGCTGAGGTAGCAGCCAGCAGCCTGGCAAACTGGCACACCGTGGCTCTTCCTCCCGGCGCCGCACAATTCAGTTTGGTTTCTGTTTCCACGTCAGAACGTCAAAGTCTTGAGTTTTCAGAACTGAGCCAATACAAGAACACCTAATAGAGGGGAGGGGATGTGGCCGAGTACAAGTGCACTGCGGCTGGCTTTGCCCACCTCAGGCTGTTAGATGCCGGACGTTATCAAGTCCTTGCTCTGCTGTGAAACATGCTACAGAGAGGAATATTGTAATTAAGCTGAGAGGCCTCTCACCAGCTCCTCCTCGGGGTCAGAAGTTCTGTTCCCATGAATCCTCCCCTGGAGGACGGTCACAGCGGGGGCTTGCCCTGTCCTTCGGGCACACGGTAAAGCCTGCAAGGGCACATTCTCTCATTAGTGGGTGATCACTGTGGGAAAGTAAATGCTAACGAAGCTTTGATTTCAATTGTCTTTTGTCATATTTAAATGGGTCAAAAGGAAGTTTTAGCCAAATCCGCTCTGAATCAAAATTAAGTATTCTCCTTTTCTTAAAAGCTAAAGCTAAGATGCCTATTTTCAGCCAGATCCTACTGCTAACTGCCTTTACATTTTATTCCCTCAAGCTCATATTTTAGCAAATCACAATCTTATTCCCATATTGACTATGCCCATGGCACATTTCAATTTCACAGTAAACTGTAGCGCTGCTCTTATTAAACACCACTGAAAGACCTTACCCTGTGCACTGATGTCATACCCCTTTCTGATAAACAGCATTAAAAATGTATATATCTGATACCAACCATGTGTGCTTCTTACCTAATATGACCATGGCATGCTTTAGAAATCACTTGAAGAACTGGTGTTTTGAGAACATCTTTAGTCAAACAGTGTGAGATCTTCCTGACAGAAAAATACTTCACAACTGAGTCAGGCTGAGTCTGGACTAGTGCTAAAATCAGGTGACATTCAGTATTTTTATGGTAAAATCCATAGAAATCTGATCTGGAGTATAGAGGAAAATTAATTAGCACAGCAATTTAAATGAATTTAGGACAGCAATACATGCTGATTTCTTTTATTTGCTTTCTGGCACCTAGAAACTGCATATTTTAGATAAGTAAAGACACATCACTCAGTCTAAACTGTCCAGCAGCTCAAATACCAGAGAGGTGGAATAAATTTTTCTAAAATCTATGTCTTAGGGAGAGTGGTGGATGTGGTATTTTCTGCAGCAAGCAGCTTTTTCTTTTTTTTTTTGTTTCTGTAAAAAAACGTGAAACAAAGACGACCCTTTCAGTTTTCTGCTATGGCTCTTACTTCCGAGGAAGGCATGTCATCAAAGTATGGTCCAGAAGCAGTCACAGGATTAGCTTGGGTGCCTGTGTTTAAAAAAGCCAAAAACCAAGTACAACACCCTCCCTCCAATTTTCAGAAGGTGGCAAAACAGTTTCTGTCTTGAAATTGGTTTAATGGGTAGAACCATCCTTGCTTTAAAAATAGATTATTATAGCTTGGCAACAGCAATAACCAGAGGTAAGATTCTGCCTCCGGACCTCTGGGTGGCTTCTCCCTGCAGAGATTTTCTGAAAAGGACGGTAAGAGACTGCAGAGGAACACAACTGGCCAATTTAATCTGTAGGTAGCCTGTATAAGAATATAAAGGCAAAAGGTTTCGATGCCAAAATATGGTTCTGTTACAATTGCCCAGAAATTCAAGTCAGTCCCAATACAAGACCACCACATATTTCACTTAAAACACGTGGGCATATTACTGGCTTGGCATATTACTACACAGAACTCCTTTAAAGTTCAGTGAGTTGAAGCCCCTTTAGACCTGCATTTGTTCTCATTCAACTGTAAAGATCTTCCTTCGAACTCAGTAGCTCTTATCCAAACCAAAGGGAAGAGGTTGATGTGCTGAAATAATAATAACACACAACGTAGATGGCATTTTTCTCATCTCCCCTTTTTTGTTTTCCTGTAAGATTTTCATATAGGTTCCCCCTCTAATCAACACGGACTGGGTGACGTTTTTCTGCAGAAAGGTTCATTGCAGGCTGAAATAAACATCTAAGGCAAGGGACCCCAGAAGCATCTCTCTCTGCCAACTAAGGCAGATGAAAAGCTGGACGGTGGATGAAAAGCTGGACACGAGCTGGCAATGTGCGCTCGCAGCCCAGAAGGCCAACTGTATCCTTGGCTGCATCCAAAGCAGCGTGGCCAGCAGGTCGAGGGAGGGGATTCTGCCCCTCTGGTCCTCTCTGGTAAGACCCCACCTGGAGTCCTGTGTCCAGCTCTGGAGGCCTCAGCACAGGAAAGACATGGACCTGTTGGAGTGGGTCCAGAGGAGGGCCACCAAAATGATCCAAGGAATGGAACACCTCTCCTGTGAGGACAGGCTGAGAGAGTTGGGATTGTTCAGCCTGGAGAAGAAAAGGCTCCAGGGACACCTTATTGCTGCCTTCCAGTACTTCAAGGGGGCTTATAAAAAAGATGGGGACAGACATTTTAGCAAGGCTTGTAGTGATAGGACAAAGGGTAACGGTTTTAAACTAAAAGAGGGCAGATTTAGACTAGATAGAGGGAAGATATTTTTGACAATGCGGGTGGTGAAACACTGGCCCAGGTTGCCCAGAGAGATGGTAGATGCCCCATCCCTGGAAACATTGCAGGTCAGGTTGGACGGGATTCTGAGCAACCTGATCTCGTTGAAGATGTCCTTGCTCACTGCAGGGGTTTGGACTAAATGACCTTTAAAGGTCCCTTCCAGCCCAAGGATTTTATGATTCTATGGAGGGATTTGAGATAACCAGCTTAAACACAGGACTCAGCCAGAAACTCAGTTCCAGATTCAGACTCTTGTGTTCCTGGTACAATTAATGAAAATTGACAGCTCCATTCAGGTGCCCCAACTTGGCACCTAGTGCCTTTTAAGATGCCATAGGTAAGATACTTTGTCTGCCTACTGGCTGCCTGCCCATCATAACATGGGTCACCCGTAAGGCCTGACCCATATTTGCTGTACCTGATTAGTTTTTTGTGACATCTTGAGTCCTCTGAAATGGCCTATTTTGAGGCCACCCTTATTTAGGCAACCAAATTGAGCCTCTAGTAGTGACAGTAAAAAAATAGGTGAGATCCAGCTACCTAAATTTTGGCATGAGATGCTCTAGGGCAGCCAAGTCTTCCACCACACGGGGCTGGCAGATCCTACCTATAACTTTCTGCTGCAGCAGCTGCGTCCATGTAGAAAAATTGGAAATGTCTAAACAGAGAAAACATTCACCATCCCAAAAGACCTGTTCAGGCCACTGAACTTTCCCTCTCCCTGGGTCTAAAGAGCTATTGAGCTGATGAAAAGCAATTCTAGATACTGGGTTCAACTCGCTGGAACACCTTACTTGCATTCAGAGGGTAGGGTAGACACCTAAATACAGGTGTTTGAATATTGGACTTGATCTGTAAATTAATTAATTTTAAATGGGATGAAGCCCATTGCAGTTGCTTTATGCAGACGAAGTAATATATAAACCTTTGCTGATCTGGCAGTGATAGCCATGATTGGAATTTGCAAAGTATACATGTTTCTACTGTCAATTATAAAAAGAATACCTCACAAAATATGCACATTATTGAATGCCATTTTACTCTCTAGCACTGTGATAGTTATGGTTAGTCAGCATTTCCCTTTACCTTTTATGAACCTGACTTTTCTCAGTGAGTTTTACAGCATTAGAGTAATTTCTTTTCAAATTAAATTACAACCCTGCTTTGCTTGTCATCGGCCTAAATACATTTTTAACCAAACATTGTAAATCAGGGAAAACATTTTAACCTCAGGGAGGTTAGTTCTTCTAGACACTTTTTTGACATGTTATACATAAAAATTTGGGCTAGAAACAGAAATTTGGGATCACAATTTTAGTTCTTCCTGAAGACTGGATTAGGCTGAACGATGCTTTTAGAAGTTGTGATCAGGACTGAGCCAGAAATTTCTTTTTCCACTTAGGTTTATACTCTTTAGGGGGATAGATTCTTTTATTCAAAAACCAAAGGTATTAGCTTGCAAGTCTAAAAATTCAAACTATTATCATTTATTAGAAACAGTTCTGGGAACTTGAGACCCTTTTTTCATTTTATTGACTGATTTGTGGTTCCACTTTTACCTCCTTACTTGATGGTGCCTTGGGTGTATGTACACATGCCTGTGTGGTACATATTAAATGTTGGTTACCAGGTTAGCAGAGATATGAAAAGAAGAAGATTATTATAGATGTTGGAGTGGGAAAACAAGAAAATTAAATTATGTGAACTGCTTGTAGGTACACAGAAAAGGTCTGGGATATAAGTACTAGTCACATACCTCAGCCATAATAATGACTTTGCTTCTAGGGTTATAGAAACAAGCATCTCAGACCTCCTGCTCTTGGATGAATTGGATTAGGATGCTGACTATCTTCCCTCATTAGGATGTACAGCAGACGTGACACGTTAACCTAATTGTTGGCAGCAGAAGCACAGAAAGATGCCATGGGGAATTCTGTTGTCTTTTTTCATCCTCGTATGCTAGAGAAAAAGGTATGTTTTGACTGGACCAAAATGATTACCTCTGGAAATTGCACCCTGAAAACCACTTTTTTTTCTTTCCTTTTTTAACTCTTAGTGTGTGGCTTAGGGCAAGCAACCAGTTTCGTCCACCTTTACATGTGGCTAATAAAATAAAACTGGCACTGAGCAAGAAAGGACTCAATACTCACAGCTATATAATACTGTGTCTTTGCTTAGACAGCCAACAAGCAATCCCAAGGGGTCCTGAGACATTTTCTGTTTCTGCAGTTGGTTCAACTGCGGATGGGAAGAAAAGTCTCGGTGCTTCCCGGAGTCCTAAAGGAAGCCAGTTAGGAGAATTGCTGACCTCGTTGGGAAGGGTGTGACTGCAAGTGCTGGGAAGCATGAGTGGTTTCCAGCAGCCAGGGTCACGGATCCCCACTGCCAGATGCTCTCTCTTCGCCCGGCCTCTTTGGAGCCCGGCTCCTCCCGGCATTCCCCTCAGCTCTCTTCTGCATCCCGCTCGCTGCCGGGAGCTGCCGGCAGCTTGCATTTGAGAGGCACCAGGCTGCTACAGAACAGATAACTCATTGTGAACTGAATTTTCTTTGTCCTGAAAGAATGACGCTTTCAGCAGTAAAAATACACTTCCAGTCTGCGTGGGTCGTCATATTCTCTGAGCGGGATAGATGGTGGCTGGCCCGTTTGCTTAGGCATTGCTTTGCTTCACCACTGGGCAGAAGGGACAGAAACTTCGCAGAAGAACCATGCTGCCTGCTGAGTAGCTCAGTAGTTTTGCAGCTGAACCTAACCTCCTCCCCAGTACATGTATTTATTGTCTGTGTTAGGCAGCTGTATCACCTCTCACTGAAGATCTTAAACGGTTTGTAAATAAGAGTCTAGTTATATCAGCTTAATGCATGTGAGACTGAGACACGTATTTTTTCAATTACTATATGCCACATTCTTGTGTGTGTCATTTTTGTCTTCTAGAAAGCTGTTTTCATAATATGGTGGAAAAACTATCTGAGCAGAATCACTGCAGCATTGTAGAAATTGCACTCTGCAGCTAGTGAATCTACTCAGAATTACACCTTTTCCATCAAATATGAAATTCCCCTGAAAAGTCTGTATCAAGCATTACCTCTTATATTCTAGGCTACCTTAAAATAGCTGTAATTTTCCTTCTGACTCCTAGGGAATTTTCATAAGCACTAGAAAACTCTTGGCTGAATCCTATTTTCCTTATTCCAAGATTTAGTCTGGGTCTTACTGAAATTACCAGGAATGTTTGCATGAGTAAGGCTGGAAACATTTTATGCTATCCCCACAAACTATGCGATAGGGAAATTTGTCAGCCAGGCTTTCCAGGAATGATTGCATTGATTTATCTTCAGCGCGGTATGTCTCAACAAGATTTCTTCAAACACTTCATTCTTAAAGCTATTTCCCTTTAAGATACTCCTGACATCTGCAGCTTTTATAGCTTGAAGCGCTAGAAGGTTGCTCCTCAGATGGTCGTTACTTCACAAACAGTCGTGTTTTTGACAGTCATGGGCTATGCACTGCAAAAGCCCAAATCCCTGCATCAGAGATTGGAATTATTCTTTTAGAGAATAATTCTTCTGGCTTTCTCCAATGCGTTCTTGTTTTATTTTGCTTAGTTTCTTGTTATACTTTCTGGGGCAAAAGAGGGGCTCCTTATCCCTTCCCACGAGTTCCCTCTGTGTCATGCTTGTGCGTTCTCTCCTGTGCCTGTCCTCCCAAAAACTTCTCTGCTGTGGCAGCTGGCTACGTTACAAGTGGAGGATAAAGAATAACAATATCGCCTGGGCCCCTCGACTCCAGGGGATAATCTGCACAGCAGCGACAGCCACAGCTTGTCCAGGAGAGCTGCAGCGGGACAGATAAGAAAAGCATCTGGGCTCTGGGGAGAGCTTCCATGGGGGGGCAGGGGCCTCCGCAAAAGTGGAGATCCAAGCACCAAGAGGGAAGGGCTTGGGATATGTCCCATGCAGACCGACCAGAAAACAAGGAGATGATACCCTGATTCCACAAGTTCAACCTTTTCTTCCATTACAGACCCTATAGTTCCCGTTTCAATATGGAGCCTCCTCTAGTAAGACCACAGTGGCATTCACCCTGAGCTGTGAAGGGAAAACTTTTGAAAGCTCAGGCTTGGCAGTTCTGTCTGGAAAAGCTTTGCTGCTGCCATAATTGCCTGGGAGAATGACGGAGAAAATGTAGGCTGCTAAAAATTAAAAGGATGAATAATGTAAACAAGCTGATTAAATTCTGTAACCTCTTCCACTTCATGGCTCTAGGGTGGCTTATGTCCCGTTAAAATGAAAGGATTCTGAAAGCTGGAAGGAGGAAATTAGAGTTGGCTAACAGAAAAAAAACCAAGCAGTGTGCAGTAAAAGAAGGCACAAATAGCTAAAGAGAAATTGCTATTTTATTTTATCTGTCTGGTCTACCCTTGTGGTGGTCTGCCTCATTATTTCATGGGGTAGAATATGACAAGTGCCTACACACAAGGCTTTACAGAATGCAGGTAATTTTTTCTACCTAGTTATCCTATCCTTTTTAAAGCAGGTTTGAAGGATACCATGCCCAGAGCACTTTCCAGGGTAATTGTGTCCATTCAAATATAAAATAACTTAAGATACAATAAGACAAAAAATCCTGTTCTTACCAATTTCAAAATTCCTGAGATGCAAAGTGGCTTCAAATTAAGAAAAGTATGAAAGGTAAAACCTCTTGCCAGCCATTCCTTTATAGCAGAGACTTATTTTCTCGAAGACAAATGGGTATGACTCCATGTAATAAGGTAGAAGAGAGACAGTAAATATAAACTATTAAACATGCCACAGGTTGTCATTTTTACATGTGTGAACTTTGTGTGTTATGTTTCGTGTCTCTGTCCTTCTCCAAGTTTTGTCAGGTTGAGAAGCTTTACCTTTTCTGGGGTGTCCCAAAGTACCTACGTGATGGCAATCCCATGACGCATGTGCCTACTTTGTCTGCAGCTAGACACACGGGTGCAGCTGGAGAGCTGTCTTTGGCATTACCAATAACATGCTTGATAAGCCCTGTGGAGGACAATATAACAAAAACACATGGTGGTCACAGGTTCCCTTGGGATACTTGAGGGTCGGAGACGCTCTCCACTGCAAGAGGACACATGAGCCGGTAAGGGTGCAGATGGGCAGCCGGCCCTCAGGTAAGAGGTGCAGGTGATGGGATGCCATACTCTGAGCGTGCCAAAATGGGGTATGTGTACCTGTGGCAGTGGAATAAGACAGAGGAAACTTGCCTTTTCTTCAGGAAAGTGTGGGGGAAATCATCACTGAAAGAAATCTGTGCAAGTCTTGAGCTGATAATGCCATTAGCAGAGGAAGAGGTCAGGCAGAGTAGAAATGTACCTACAGGTTTACACCTACCTGGTGAACGCACTTCTAGAGAGACACACCGGTGTTGGAGAAGTTCACACTGTGCTGTGAAAAAGGATGATGAAGCTGGAGGTCTTAGGTCAGAGTAACACTATGTAGAGAACCAAAACGTCTCATGAGATGATCGGTCCTGTTTCTTGTCTCTCATATCATGAATACAGCTAGTGTCCCACACAAGGAATTCTGGCCAGGCAGGAGAGCAACTGCGAGGGATTGAAATACTCCAGTAAGAATCAGAGCAGTAGAGGGACTTCAATGAGTTCAATCCCCCTGTCATTTCTGGCAGTCACATCATGTAACCCCACAGGTTCATAATTGATCAAGCTCTATTTTACAGCTAATTAGATTTTTTTTTTTTTGCCTTAATGCCTCCAAGTAGAAAGCTGTTCCAGATCTTCACTGTAATAATGTCTAGAAGTCTTCTAATTATCAGCACAAGCTTCTTTATGGCCACATTATATTAGTTCCTTAACCTAAATAACACTTCCTCCACCATGGGATTTCCTTTGTTAATATATTTATAAAGACCAACCATAGCCCTTTTCAGACATTAATGGGAACCTAAACAAACCAAGTTGGTTGCTTTCTTATTATTTACACATGCTGTCCTTAACAAGTGGGACTCAGGGAGGGAGAGATGGGAATCTGGGGCCACAATCTCCATTAAACTTGTTATGAGTCAGAGGGTTAAACCTCTGCTCATCACTCAGAAGAGAAGCACCTCTGGGATCCTCCTTTTCTAAACTTGTAGAAGAGTTAAATGGTTCAGACAAAACTCTGATATCCAATTGACTGAATTGCACTAGATGCCTAAATATTGCCTTTGATATAAATTAAAATTGAGCCAGGCAATATTACCATCATTATAAACTCACAAGAATGAGCTTTCATACATGTACTGTACTTTCTCACATTGACTTCTTTTCTCATTCTGGTTTGTTTGATCTTCAATTACTTGTAATAAGAGAGGGAAGAAAAACTGAACTGGTTATCCTATTCAGTGTTTGAAGTGTTTGTATAATTTCAAAACATAAGAGACAATATCATATTGTTAATGTGTGTTTTTATAAATTCTTTGAAAATTAACCTAGAGTGGCACTGTTTAGACATTATTTACACAGAGACAACCTCTGATATAACAAAACGCAGTGAAGGGAAGCTGAAATGAAGTAAAATAGAATTAGAAATATAGTACAAGATTGCAATAGCCAGAATAGGTGAACTTTGGAACAGGTTATTTAGAATAATGGGAGTTTCTACAGCAGCAGCAATTTTAAAATCAGGACTGCATGCTTTTCTAAAATGTATGCATTTTCTTAGAGAAGAAATTAACTCAGTGAAGCATTTAGGTTACACTAGGTGTTCATAGCAATCCCGTCTGTCAATAACAACAATTTGTTTATAGTATTGGATGTATTGTAGGATGATTCAAACTGCTCTGGGCTAGAGCTGCAAAAAATGAGGTAACTCCACTGCAGCGAGGTGAAGCTGGTAGCTTCCTACTCTAAAAAGCTGTTGGAGTGGCAGCAAAAAAAGCTTATACACAAATATGAAATAGTTATGTTTCCTTTTAATGACTGTCTCCTGTTAAGGTTACCAGTTTCTCTGGAATAATGAATACAACAGGTAAGGTATTCACTGTTACGGGTGGCTGGGGGGACCAATATGACTTGCAAGGCCAGCTCCCGTTTGTGCTTAAAGGAGCGATTCCTGGAATTGAAAATCCTTGTGAAACCTCTTCCTACGTGTCAAGGATGCTGGGAAAAGCTGACTGGAAGCTTTCTACTACACAAATTTCGAACAAAATGCCAATAATGTGACAGGCTTATACTGAGTACAAACACACCCCAGTACCCCAGACCCACCCTTCCATGTTCAGCATGAACAAAGTATTGCCGTATTGTAAACAAGAATCATTCTAAGAAAATACATGGTGATACTAAGCAGATGCTGCCTTTCAGTCACCAAACTACACAGTTGCAGAAATGCTGTTTGGAGGAAGCCTCTGGAGTCATCTAGCTCAAAAAGCTGGGCTACTGCCAGTCGTCAGCCCTGGCACTGTCCTGCCACGTCTTGAAGTCCTCTGGAGAGGGAGATACAACGTCTCTGAGCACCTGCTCCAGCACTGTGCACTGCCCTTCGACGTTTCTCATACGTCCTGCCTTCCAGAGTTTCCTAACACCCAAACTGAACTCCCACTCTGTGGGCATTGCCCTCTGCTTTTCCTTAAGTTGAGAGGGCTTGCGTACATCACCTCTGTAGCAACCTTTCCTTAGCAGGATTGCCCCTTTGGCAAGTTTTGACTTGATTTGCTCTTCACTGACAGTCATATAGCTTTCTCTACCTCTTTATTGTCTCCCACTCATTAGTTACGTTCCTTGACACCCCTATATTCCAAATTCAAAGGCCATTTTAGTATTTTATGATGGGGAAAAGCATCTCATTTCTCCTTACCTTGTGATGTTTCTATGATGTACTTCTCAGTTCTGCTTGACTTATAAAGCATTTGAGGAACTGACCTCAAAGTTCACTGAAATCTTATGGGAAAAGTCTTTAAAACGCTGACTTGATTTCAGCTTCAGGTGAGCGATTCTGAGCTTCCTCAATGTATTGACCATTCCAGAAGTAAAAGTGCAACAAGACTGCAGAGCAACAAGGTTTCCCACATACAGCATGAGGCTTAGCAACATAAATAGTGCAAGGGTAACAATTTTACCCCTCTGTGCAAGTAGGTGTGAATCCAGGCTTTTCTCAAATGAGTATAGAACAGGATGAAGCGGAGCAAAATATGAGGAATTTTTTTTAAACTTAATGGTGATGGAGTCTTTGACAATAGGTATTAACTAGTTTCATGTTTCTTTTCTGCAAGATGGGGAATGAGGAGCATAAGACAAAATTTTTAGGAAGTGCTACCCCATGTACAAGGTACATTCTTTTGAAGTATCAATGCTCTTTCAGAGCATCTGCTCTTCAAAGGGAAAAATGGCAAATGGTTTGAATAGGAAATCTTAAGCCCTAAGCATAATAGATAAAGAATGTGAATGTCTTTTGATGTAACCAGAAGTCTTTGATGTACTTATAAAATCTTGCAACTCATCTTGCATTTTCAGCCAGTTAATATATGGATTAAAATAATTAGTTATAACTAACACATTTTACAATGTTTTAAAGCTGTTCTCCTGGATCTTCCCTTTTCTTCCTTCACTGCTGACATGACTGCTACTTTTGGAAGCCATATCACTCGTTTCTATAGTCAAAGGCAGATGCGCTAATACAGAAATGCTTAATGACCCAAATAAAGCTTCCTTAATACAAATGGAAATTAAAAGCAGAGTGTGTGTTGGATGAGGGAAACCAGGCTGTTGCTATGCGGCTGGTTTCACTTATAAAGTTGACAGTTCCCTTGCTTAGCAGAGCAAGAGCCAGACTGTACTTTCATTTCATGACACGATAGTATAATCCACACTAGCTCCACCGAGGTCAGTGAATTTATTCTCAATTTATCTCTTGGGGAGCACTATTCGGCCTTCACTAGAATAGGATTTCATTTGCCACCTTATAAGATAAATGCGTTGGAGACATTTAAGAAAAATCTAAACTGAAATATTCATTCTGTAGAGGTACCAGTGTTATTAAAATCATCTTATTTCTTTTCAGTGACTGTCTTCTATGAATAAAAAACCCCTTCCTCTGGCTTTTGGGAATTTTGTCTGACCAGCACTCTCCACTGCTCCTGTCCTGCAATCTGAGAATAGTGCCTTCCCTGAAGCCCTCCTTTAATAGCTCCAGACTTGTCTGGTGCTTCCATTTCACAGAGAAGTTGTTGCCCTCAGAAAATATCAAAAGCTCTTTTGGCTTTTTGGCCACTCATAACTTTATTTTTCACAATAAAATCAGTTGTTTTCAAATCAGCAGAGTGTAATTGCATGTGCTAAGGGAGCGTTCACATCTCCTCTGCTATAATGAATGTGTCCCAGGGCTACGGTATCTATCTGCCCTTTCAAACCGCCTGCTTAATTTCCCCTGCAGCAGCTCGACACCTGCTGCTCATTTCACCATGGGGACTCATCGTGAATTTTTCTAATAATATGCGTGCATCTGTCCTGCACACTTTCTTGTGTGAACATCTCTATTACTTTTCTTCAATCAACCTACCTTTGCTTCTATGACCTTTCTTTTATGAATAACTAGGGACTTTGTGCTCTGTGAAGCTTTATCACACAAGTGCCACATGGTCTTCAAGTTGTCCACGTACCTGAATAGCACATATGATATACCAAACACCAAAAATAGGACAGAAAGCCTCCTGGTCTTTAGTTCATGTGTTTTATACTTTCAGAGAAGGTTTTCCTTGTCAAATCATGTGGTTTAGAGAAAATGTCAACAAAATGTTCTTTCTGCTTCATATCTCTTCTGTCTTACTATCCACTCATCACTTCTCACAGGTCAGTGCAACTGCTCCAACTGAATTATTGTCAGTCATTACTGCAGTTACTAAGTAATGCTTCTGTTCTTTGCTTGATTTACTGCTGTGTTAGAACTCCACAGGTAACGTCACCATGGCTCTTTTCCAGTCATGTACTGGACAATATGGGAGAAGGATTTAGTCACAGATTAAGGCATGTGATTTGAGGTGTCTGATTAAGCTACAGGAGAAAATCAGTTGCTAAAGTCAGCCTGAAGGTAGGTGCCTCATGTCAACTGAGATATGCCAGGACATCCAGCATACCCATAAAGGATCAGCAGGCATAACATAGAAATCATGGAAGATCTTCTAGAGAAGCAGGTCCAAGCAGAAGACCCTATAGCATCTAAAATAATGTTTAAACATCTACCAGCAGGCAACTGCAAGCCTGTTGCTAATACTATCTTTTTGCAGATATCCTAATCCTAACTGAATCCTGCCTTACATTGTACAAGAGGGGTCAATCCAGCATGCTTTATTCAGGCAAGAACTACTCTGTCAGTGAATGGGCTTTTGCCTGAAAAAAAACATTTGGGTTGGCTTTATAAGCATGTGTAAGATTACTTTTAATGCACAAGCTACTTGAAATATTCATTTTTGTTTACTTTTTTCCTAAAAAAAACAGGTGAAAGATGCAAAATTTGAAGGTTTTCTTTTGCGTTCTCATACAGTAACTTTCAATTTTTACTTCCTAAGTCTAGCACATAGGTTTCTTATTATTTCCCTTTGAATTGCTCCCAGATACATAATGGGCCCTATTTGCACTCTTGTTGAATAGATGTCATAAGCAATGGATTTTGGTCAGTACTTTGTTGCATCAGGAATAATCTTCACACATTTTCTGTGGAAATTCTGCAACATTATAGGCCAGATCTGTGCTGTGATCAGAGAATCAGCACAACTCGTAACTGGTGTGAGAAGGGCAGTTTCCAAGATTTGAGTAGTGCGTGATGATCCAGCTGATGCTTTTCAGACCTAACCTGGACCATGTTTTTATGGCAGCGGGCCTCTTGTCTCTAGTCCATATTAGAAAAGGAGTTGCTGTTCATCAGTTCTGGAGAATGATCTAAAAAGAGTCTTCCAAACTGGCGTCTATCGTACATATTAAGAAGCTCTCTCTCAGTTTGCACCACTTCAGTAGTGAATAATTGTAAATGAGAAGCAGAATCTGGAACAGCCTCATTCAAACTCTTCAGATCCTCTGTCCTCTATCTCTACTCCCTCAGCAAGAACAAGAGGGTTGTGGATTGTCATAGGAGTTCCTGGAGGCTCTGGAGCCTCTGCTTGACTTCATATCACTCAGGGCTGAGTATGGATAAGGTCCGATGGATAAGTCCCTAATACTTCAGATTGTGTCTGGAAGAGTTTTGTTTACTTTTGACCTTACAAAGATGAATTAATGATAGCTTCTTCTCTCCTGGCTTAAAAAAAAATAATCCCAGAGGCTTGGTTTTAATAAAGGTGACTTATCGTCTCTCGGATTTTCTTTATGAATGTGACTCTTCTGGTTTTGCAAACTCCTCCTCAAATCTCTGGCTGGTGTCCCATGCACATACCTCAGGTGGATGAGTGGAAGAAGAAAGGAAGAAGAACTACATTGCTTCATTGTAGCTGCATTATATTTCATCTTCTCCAGACACATAATGCCTTGAAAGAATGAGTAATGCAGCGAATTAAAAGGAAAAGCTCGTCAGTGGAATTGAGTGGATTAATGAGAAATAGACAAATACCCACACAAAGAAGAGGACTCAAAAGGAGTAAGGCAAGGAATCAAGAAATGACAGCTCAGTGAAAGCCACCTTCAACCTTTAAACATAATCTTTTCCCTCTTTAAACAAAAATAAAAAGCTAGAAAGGAAACCGCTGGAGGCTTCCTGTAAGAAGTTTAAAAAGGAAAGTAATCAAACAGCAGGAAACATGAAAGTTCAAATGCGGAGTAAAGGCTTGGAAAAAACTTCCTGGGTCACTGAGTCTGATCCTCTGCCATTTCAGACAATCTTTCTGGTAAACTGAGCAACCACTCTCAAACTAGCTGAGCTTTTTGTCCCTTCACTCCTAAAGGGAGGCCACTGCAGCATTGCTGATTTCCTGCTTAAATTTGTCCAGATTAGTGCAAACCAGCAAACCAATGAATTATTTTGTCAGCATTATTAATCGACTTCAATATCCTCTTATATTCACCCCATATGAGTCACTAATAGCAAACTTTTTAAAAAACAAGTGGTTTTAATTTCTTCTTTATGAATACATTACAGTGATCATCAAATTTAAGTAGTAAGCCTTATCTTGCATGTAACACATGCACCAAAGATTAAGATTGGTACATTATAATAAGATTTTAGAAGAATGTTTAATAAAACTCTTGATAAAGAGATCACCCATTAAGCCACAAAAGTAAGAGATACAGGTTAACAATATATATTTCTGAAAAGTGAAGAGCATGGATAATGCAGGCTAAAATGTGTGATAAAGTTGCCACTGCCCATATTAGCTTAAATTTCCCCTGTGGCCTTGGGGTGTCACTTTGCCAGCCTGTGCTGCACTGTCCCCATGTTCACTAAAATGAGGATAGCAGCACGTCACAGAGTTGCCATGTGATAACAATAGTCATATTTTAGATAGACTGGCAACAGGTGTTTATTGTGAAAGCATTGCGCCCTTAATTCTTATATGGGACAGACATATGTTTCATATACAATACATAAAGTGTGTGTCATATTTCATATAGCAACACTGAAGACTGCAGCATATTAAAGCTTCTTTCATATAATGAGTTACTCTATGATCTCATAAAAGTTCAATCTGTGAAACATTTGCAATGACTATAGCATTTGTAAAAGTACTTGTGCCATGTGAATTGTAGTATATACACCCCAGCAAAGAACATGTAGCATCCTATTTGCATCGTGGCACATACATAAACTTATTAATAAACAGAAAATTCTAGTAGTGGGAACCTAGAATTAATTTAATACTGGCTGTAAGACCCTGAGCAGCTAAATAACTCTGAATATTTATATAGTTCACAAATCAGATGGGCTACTTGCTCACTCCTGAAAAATGTGTTTAGACAAATGAAAATATGAGTGGAAAAGGAGAAAACCTTTAATTTCCCCTAATTAAGGGAAAGTAAAGGACTGTAGTTACCACAATTAATCATAGAAAATTTTAAATAAAAATGAGGTAATACAGGGACAAATTTTTCTGTGTTCATACAAAGTCACACTTGATTTGGCCGGAGGTTTCACAGATTGCATCAGTTTATGTGGACATGAAGGCACAACTCATCTCACCTAGCTTTTGAGGTTTACAACTTTCATATTCAACAGAGGGAAACAGATCCTCTGGGCATTACTCGCAACGCTTTAGATTCCAGCTTTAGAGTGGAAAGAGTCCTGCCTAGTTTTGACTACTGACTATAACGTGAGATTAGACACCCAGCTCAGAAGTACCCTGCAGTATGTTGCCAACATTTAGAGCAGGATGCAGCTGCCTGAATGTAGGCATGCAGTGTTGTTTTAGGCACGCTTGGGTGTCTCACCCATCCCCTGCTACTCCAGCAAGACGTGGCTTTCTCAGCCAGCCTGTGTCATGTTTGCTCTTTCCATGCACGTATCTTGGATAAACCATGTCATCTGACACAGAACTGGCTGCCTGTATTTAGGCAACTAAATGGCCTTCAAAGGTCCGTGGCATTACTATCCAAGGGGCATATAAAATACCAACTAAAAGCACAGGAGAAAGTTGGGGGGTGGCAGGGGGGAAGGAGGAAAGAGAAAGCAAACAACTTCAAACGTACCATATGCAGTAAGCCTTTGCAAAAGGATTTCCTGTATACTTAAAAGCTGCAGTGATTTAATATGTCCTACATCTGGAAGTCCAAATCTATATGCTGATTAACTTGGACCACAGTTTGAGCTCTTTAAATGAAAAAACAGGTGTTTATCAAAAAAGTGGGAATGTTCTCAAGACATAGTTGTAAACCTTGACCACTGACAGAAAGAATAAATGATTCCTAATATTTTGCAGAAAAAGAAAGGTAAAGCAAGAATATTTTAAATGGAAACACATGGCAATATCACTCTTTGCCTAGAGGAGTAATTATTACAGAAAACAAACTATTACCACTGCATTTTCCTACACTGGATACGAAAGTTCATCTCTTAGCAAAGGGGTGTGATGCAGTTACATTTGAAATTGTCTTTGTATGGGAAACAAATCTCTGCGTGCCTGTAGATCTATATGCTGTTTACATGATTTTTGGAGAGGTTGATTTTTGTAGGGGGAGGGAGGCTACTTATTGAGCTGCATAATGAAAGCACTAGCACATGCACTTTGTGAAACAAGATAAAGGCTTCCTTCACACCACTTTCTTATTAGAGAGTAAGGAACATGGCGGGTGAATCAAAGAATTTAAAGGATTTTTCTTCTCAAGGCCTTTCAATCGTTGCTTCTCCATTTAGCCACATGGGCATAGAGCATTAAAAACACTGATCTTCTGTGGTAATGAAACCTATCCCAGTGGCTTTGCACAGTTTACCTTCAGGCACTTGAACAACCTTCAGAAGTCACATAACTCTCTCCAATGGTTAAACAGCAATGTATGCTTCAGCATAAAGTACTCTTAATCATGTGTAAGGTAGACATCTAAAACCTTCTCATAAGTGGCCTGAACCACTATATACTTTCTTTCCATCCCGACCTACCCTGGGTTCATGGCTACCAATGGTCTTTTCTTTCACTGATTTATTCAGTCTCTCTGTGGTCATATTTGATTCTGGTTTCTACAGCATCCTGTGGCAGTAAGTTTCACCTTTCTACTTAAGCATTGCGTGAAGTAAATAACTGTTTTGTTCTTAAGATTTTCATCTTGGCAAAATGGAGGTGTGTTAAACTAGACTACAGCCCTCCTCATGTAATGTTGACTCTGTGCATTACAGTGCTTTTTTACCCTTGCAGATAGATATCCCATTTGAGAAGGTAGCCACATGAATTGTCTCCAAGACTTAAAAATTAAGTGAAGTAATTTTTCTGTTGCTTCTTCAGAACGCTTAAAATAAGCAGTTAAATGCACAGCAGTTTTTTCTAAAATCTCCAAGAATTGGACAATATTGGAACCTCACAAGGCTGAAGTAACCTATTTTTCACTGTCTACAGCCAAACTGCATGAAACGTAAGCCCGCTGAGTTGCAGACAGTCTTCTTATTACAAGGGTATACAGTGCCTAGCACAAGGGAGACATAACTCCTGGCTCTTCCTCTGCGGCTTTTTTATTCTCCCTGAGCAAATATGTTCTTGTCAGCGCTGCATCTATGGTTTGGCTGGGTGTAATAGGATGGCTTCTGTATTCTTTCATTGGTTGGCCATTTGTGTTGGAATTAGCATTTGTCTAATCATCTGAGACAGTGTCAACATCTGGAAAACTTTAGTTCACTAGGGACATTGAGTTTGTGCTTTTTCCTGTGCTTGTAACATTGCCTATATCCCTTAATATGAACAGTTTTTGTTGCATTTTTAATATACATTTATTTAATATGCTGGTAAATTGATAATGATTCTATTTCATAATTTTAGATATCCATATGTACAACATTATTTTAAAGAACAAGCTGTCCAAGAATTTGTTTCACCTACTGATTCAATTATGGCTATTCTCAAAATAGATAGTTATAAACATTATGGGTGTTTGGCAGGAAGTTTTTTGTGCTTGATTACAAGAATTAGGAAAGTTGCAATACTTTACTCAAACAACATGTTCAAACATAAGATGTCTACCTGACAGAGGGCATTTTCTGGATTGAATCTCTCTGATGCATCTTATGAGAATTTTCCATGAAAGTCCTAGGTGGAATTTTACATGATTAAGTATTTTATACCACATGAATCTTTCCCTCTTCCATTCTTACTGTTTTATTGTCCACACCATTGGTTTTTTAGGTTTTTACAGACTGATATAATAACTTATGTACAAAACTGTTTAATTTTTTTAATGGGTAGTGGACCTGGTTTCTTAGCTCTTTTTTAGGTGAATTTAACTATTAAGTATTTAGAAACCTTTTGCATAGCTGATCCTTCATGCTTAGAGCATTAGAAAATCTATTGGCAAACTTTACGTTTGTATAGTACATCATCTTGAATGAGTCGCTTATTATCTCCATGCCATAGTTGTCTCACCTATCAAGTAGGGACAATAATCCCTACCAATCTCAGAGGCATAAGATCACTTATGTAATATGTGTACAGCTCTGTCTATATAAAATATAATGTATGATTGTCAGTCATTACTATTAAAGACCCATTGTTTTGAAGTAGATCACTTTTCAGATCATATCTTTTCAAAATGTGGGTTCATTGACATTAAAAATGTATTTCTCTGTCTGTGAACTTAACTGCATATAGCACTGAGATGTTATTAAATAGAGCCAAGCTGTCTTAAACTATGGGGAACTTTGGTTTTGAAAGTGAACAAGTGAATTTAACTAATGATCTGACATAGAAAAATAAAGGAGACTGCAAAAATTTTGGTGCATTACTCCTGCGCAAGCTGCTTTTAAATCTCATGTTTTCTTCAGTCTTCAGAGAAATGCACCTAAATCTTTCATAAAAGGCTCTGTACGCTCAGAGTAAATGCTGTCATCATATGCTAAAATCCTTTTTCTTTAAGAAGAAAATATCTTCTTTTAAATCAAGCAGCTGAATAATAAAAGAAAGAATACAAGAGTCCATAAACCCTTTTCCTCAGGTTTTTTCCAGTTCATTCTAGCTCCAGGCCTCAAACAACAGAGTTTAAGTCCCTTGCAACTGTCCATGACTCATAACACTTGTTTTTAATCAAAAGAAATTCTGTTTTGATTAAGTTTTGAAAAAAAATGTGAGTGTAGGCATGAAGCACTCCCACGGTTCCTCAGGAAGTTGTCCCACCACACTGGCTGGCTGGAGGGATCTCTGTTACGATCACATACAGCAATGCGTGGCCATCACAGGGAAGGAACTCACTCATGACCTGCTGGGTGGAAATGTCTCTGAGTCTCCCTCCAGCCAAAGAAACCAAACCAAACCTAACCAAATTTTTGGATGTGCTGCTTACAAAAAAATGCCTTCCACAAAGCTCCACCCAGATAATAAGCTCAGGGAGTCTTTACAAACAGTCCTTCTTTTCTAATGCTGTCACCTGCCTGACACTAAGGAGCGACCAAGATCACTGCCTTCTCAAACCTGTACAGCTTTGGACCTTTCCAGGCTGCGAGACGTGTCAGTCTCGAGTCCTGTACAAGAGGCAGCAGGCCATGGCTTAGGGCGGGTTTTGGGGCGTGTTGGGAAAGGAAGAGGACAGAATACCTCTCCCAACTGTTTCATGGAAAAAAATGTATTCTCTGCCTAATGATAGTAGATGGCAAAATAAGAGGAAGACCAAATACCTTAAAGAAGCTAAACTCTAAAGAAGCAAAAAGAAAGGAATTGTTCAGTGATGTGAAAAAGAAGCTCTTGGAGTCTGATTTTATATCAGGGCTTCAGTAAAAGAGGAGATCTTGGGCCAAGGCAATGGCTACCCATCTCAGGTGAAGCAGCAACTTAAGGCTGCAGCTCAGAGTGGGCATCTAATTATCCTTTTACAATTAGGTCACCATTTAGGAGGATAGAGAGAAGGTAAAACTATGTCTCTCTTGTCTGCTGAAGGCATCTGTGCAGGTAGCAAATGAGCAAATGTGGACACAGTATAGTTGAGAAATACCTTGCACGATATGTGAGAACCCATCTGTCTGAGTAGGCAGTGTGGGCTTGCATGGGGCAGGGTGCCCGCAGCTCCTTGGGATGGGCTGTCCGCACGTTATTTGTTAGGCAAACCCACGAAGAGGAAGTGGAGCAAATCCTAAGCAAAGCTGCTCTGGAGAGCTCCCTTTCTGAGCCCTTGTGGCTTGTTGGATGCTGCTTGAAATGTGAAGTCTGCAATTACATAGAGTGTTCCTTTGTCAGAAAGTGGAGAAAAATTAATTCCAGACAGATATAAGTGCATATACTTGTAAGGAAACATACCAAGTGGTTACTATATTCCCACAGTAACCAGTTAAAGGGATGTGCAGTAAAAAAGGGAAGAAACAAAGGAGGTGAAGAAGAACTAATCTGGAGGGAAAATAAGGGTGAGAGAGAAAAATGGAAGACAATGAGAAACGTGTCTTGACTAACACTGTTTAAAGTCAGGCTAGTAGTTCTTTCGTCAAGCATGCAGATAAGTTGCTTTGGTTTTGCTGTTAGGTTTTTCTCCAAAATGCTGATAATTGACATGCCACCTGAAGTTGAAAAGAACCAGAATGTAATGGTCTAAATAAGGAGCCAGGCTTTTGGTTCTCAAATAAAATCCCTGGCTTTCCTTGTAAACAGGTCAGTATCATTTTTCTGATTTCTTTCTAAATAAACAAGAGGAAAATATTTCACTCCTTGAGTTTAAATACCTAAGGCAGAATGCATGACTTCATCAGGCATTCAACTAGTTAATAGTTAACTATTTTAAGAAATCATTGCTAAGAACTCTCTGTCTTAGCTGAATAAGCAGCCACCTTTGGTGGCTTAAAACCTGCCTGGAAAGCCTGCAGGGTGTATAGCATGTAAGAGGCATAGATAAGTAGAAACACTCAGGGAAAAATATTCTGAATAAATAACCAACACTCATGGTCAGGCCAAATGCTGACATAAAAATAGGCATTGCAAATATTTCCTAATGTAAAATGTTTAATTTGAGTTCTCATCTAAAAAGTTTAAATTCTGTTTATAGCTGAGACTGCAATCCAGATAACTGCATTGCCTTCAAAATCACTAGCACTATAAAGCAGAAGTTTTAAAATTTTAAAACATAAAATTCAGTGAGATACGTTGTACAATTTAAGTTGGTGCACTTAAAAATGCAAAAAAGAAAACAAAAAGCCCCCAACCCTTACCCAAACCCAAGCAAAATACTTTTAATATTTTGCACTGATTTTTTCCTAAGACACTGGAAGGCAGGAATGACTGCACGACATTTCAAATCAACACAGACTGTTTTTATGCATTCCCTCCACTCCTAATCTTTACTCTAAAAGATCGGAGTGAGTTATCCCAGGCCTCAGGAACATTAAATCCCCAGGACATTGGTGATTCCAAGAAGATGCTGACAGCCAGGCTTCCACGGAAGAGAGTAAGAGTTGATCATAAAAATCAATGCCAATAGTCTGGTTTTCCTCTATTAACAACTACTAGCAGCAGAGCGTTGATTAGCATCCTCTCCTTCCCTCATTTCTGCATCCACCCACATAGTAGTTCAGAATCAAGCAGCCAAACTGACGCTAAGATTTTAAACTGCTTTGTGCTTTCTTTATCCTGTCCCTGTATCCTAAGGGATCCGAGTCTCACATTGGACTCTGATGGAAGTGAAACCCACCTTATTTCAAGCAAATGCCTATTAACTTACTAATTCTTACTACCACTGTTCTGACTACCTAATTCTTACCGCCGCTATTCTGGCTGCCTAATTCTTACTGCCACGGCAACCCGCTGTAGTGCCAGCGCAGCCGATGCTGGTGGCATCCCAGCCGTTCTGCCCTGGCCCCGAAAGGCACTGACGGTGTGACCGTGGAACTCTGCTTCTCTCTCTCTGTCAAAGCGAGTATCTAGGAGCTGCGGTGCTGAAATTTTGGTGCTGCCAGAAAGGATCATGTCACAAGTGCCTGATGACTCCCACAGCTCTTTGAGCACACCCTGTCAAATCCAGGTATGTTTTCTCCCAGTGCGAGCTGTGCCATGAGTCCTGTTGGTTCAAAGACAGGTTGTTGCAGGGTTTTGCTGAAAAAAACATAATAGTTAGGCGTGAGTTGTCTCACTGAGTTTTCTGGCCCACCACTAGTTTAAAACAGACAAGTGTTCTTTGTACGCTCTTTGCTCTTACCATCCTGCTTGCTTTCTTCACTCCTTACGGCAGAGTCTCTTAGTTACGCCCGAGTGATGGCTTTGCTGAATGAAGGACAAAAAGTGACATAGGAGGGATGTGCTGCTGCCTTGTGACTTGGTAGCCACTCGCCGTCCCTTGTCCCACCCACAGTGCAGCAATGTTCTCCACTTCCATGCTCATCTTAAATGACAGCCGTCGTTAGTGCTGTTTGCGAACTTTCTTTCCCAAAGCAGCTTGGCTCAGTCTCCAGCAGCAGAGAACTCGTGCTTGTAGGCCATGTCAGTACCTCAGTCTTGAGATGGCTGGAAAAAGGTCCCGTGCAAAGCCAACACCCATTGTAAAGGAGAGGACCTCACTCCTCTTTCCCATCCCCCGTGATCGGGGTATTTGTTCCTGTGTTTTTCTTTCCTTGCTTAATTTTGAGAGGGATAACGTGCGGGTGATGGGGACAATGTCTTGCATTGCCTGAAGGAAGCAAAGTTCAGTAGATCAGATGTGGAAGAAAGAGAAGGAAGAAGGAGATTTTACAATACATAAAGCAAACTGCCTTTAGTCACCCTTTGCCTCCCATCCCTTCCATGCTTCGTCCCCCAGAACACATTCCGGTTGTCTCCAGGTGCAGGGAACAAACTATTATTAGATGCTGCAGAGCACTGCCTGGGTCCTCCATGTTTATCTTGAGTTGTCCTGTTATCTTTCCTGATTGCAGAAACACGACTCGGCTTCTTTCCTGGCTGCTTGTACAGAATTTCCCAGGCTGTTATGCTCAGGAGTGACTTCTACCACTCTGTCCTTCTTTCTGTAATCAAGGTTGAGTTTGGTTGCTCCAACTCGCCCCATATATCATTAACAAGTGGAGCTGCAGAATTTCTAATGTGACACTCCATTGACCCTTCATAAATATTCAGTCTGAAATACTGAAGCATATTATTTTCTGGTGATGGAGTTGCCTGTGTTATAGTTGTATGGGAAATTGCATGGTCGCTGCATCCATCAGAGTTCTTGAGCATTTTTCTTTACAGTTTGCAAAAGTAATATAAAACCTGACACAATATCTGAGAAAGTTTCTTTTTAAGACAATTGCAAAAAGTACTGGTGTCTAAATACACTCCAGCGTATTTAAAAATTGAAAAAAATTGCATGGTTGCTGCTTTTTGCCTTTTTCTCCCCTTTTTTTAGATTGCCTATGTACAAAACATAAATGTACCCAACCCACAGAGTATTTCAATATTAATATCAGCCCCTGAAAATAAAATAGTAAGTCTCAAACACCTAAGGCCAACACTTCTGTTCACTGAGTAAAATAAAGAAAAAAAAAGAACTCTGCAATTATAGGTCATGTGCAATTACCCAGAAGGTCAGACAAAAAGCTATTGAGAGAAACTTGTAGGCAGTGTGGGCTGCTGGGGAAGGAATCTCACTTAATGGAGCCCCACAGCACAAATGTATGAGGCTGTTTGCGATAACCTTGGAGTGTTTGATAAGAAACATAAGATGCTTTTGCTCTGAGCTACTTCTCCAGCTCTCCACCAGTTTACCATGGAGTCAGTCCCCCTGCATGAAAGCTTTGACAATTTTGCTATAATTGCACCCTTTCAGAGGTCCTCTGCAGCCTGTTTGTTCCCTCAGGATTTGAAAACCTGGATAGCACCAAGGCCTCTTTCCCCTTTCCATGTATTCTTCCCTAACGCTCTCTGAAATAGCTTTCCTGACCAGCTAAAGGATTAAAGCTGAAGAAAACCGGAGACCACCAGTTTCGTCCCTGATGTTAACCAGGGGAATTCTCCAATCAGCAGCACTTATCATCAGCCAAGAAACATGAACTTCCAATGTCCAATATGTGCTGGGGTCATATACACTGAGGGCTCAGAATTAGATCCCAGTAACATGTGAGGCATTTTCTGCTAGTTTCAGTGGAGTTAATCCAACCTTATTCTAAGAGTTAATGGACTCAAGTCTTTAACATACTGCTTTGAAAATGACCTCTTTGTCTGGTGTGATACGTCATGAGATGGGACACCAAGCCATGGAAGGCATGGCAAAGAATGGTAAATCAGGGCTGTATGTACACGGGATCTATAGGCCATTCTGTAATGTCTCCAAGTGGTTGCCAAACAGAACTGTGTGAGGACAGAGTTTCCATTCTCATGCGGAAAAAAAAAAAAAGAGACCTTTCAATTAAATATAAAAAAAACCCCAAAAAACTTTAATTCAGAACAGCACCTATAAGAATCTGAACAATTTTCACTCTAATTTTTCCTCTTTATCAGACTTAATTTGCATGATCTTTTATTTTCTTACTTCTCAGTAGAAAAGGAACCCCTTGCTGTGATGTGCTTTGAAGAAAGACGACCTCAACCAATTGAGGAGCAGAGGAACGCGAGGTGCCCAAATGCAATTCTACAGAGACACCACTATCTCAGATTTTTTACAAACGTTCTTCAGTGCTAGATATACTATTTTTAAGATGAACTTTCAACAAACATAAACAATCAACATTCTGCTTTTAAAAATGCACAAATTAAAAGTGTTGTTCATCTTTATTTCTTCTGGAATAAAAGCTTTTTAAGGAAGCTTCCACCTCCTATTGTAGTGTTTTCTTTTTGTCTCACTCTCCTGCAAATTGTTCCTTCAAATTGTCAGAATCACATGGCCAGAGCATAGCTGCATAATTCCTATATGATTCTTTGAGAGTAATAGGACTGGATTGCTCTGGGCAGTTGTTTGCCCTGAGGAAGTGAGTGCTAGGTGGAATGAAGCAGAAGTGTCTATTTCTGGTGGCTCACAGGGGAAAATAAAGTGAGTGCAAAGCTGACAAGACACCTGAGTGTGTCTGATTTGTCAAGAGACTCTGCTGCCATCAGGTAGCTTCCCCATCAGTCAGTCTTGCCTGCTTTTACAGGGTTGCCATCTCATTAATTTTAATAGGGTTGCTTGCTTGGCTGTGGGGGTCAACACTGATTAAAATCGTTTCAGACTGTTGCTGATAAACCGGAGCCCAGCTGTAATCCTAATGAGAGGTCAAGAAAGGTCATGAATCAGATCCTACTAGTTTTGGACAGTTGGGCCAACAGTTGTCAGAAGAGGCAGGAGTGCAACTAATAAGCTGTTACAAGTGACCCAATAAACAGGTTAAAAGGAGGCAGCAGGAATACTGAGTCCTATATATAAAGATCATAGTCAGAAGTATTAGTTGTGAGGCCTGAAGTACCAGCACTGGCCTTTATATTATGAGGCATTATTCCAGTAAGACACTTCTTTCCTTTTTTTCTCTCTTTTTATGATCCAGGCTGGAGCACTAGATAATTATACCTCACATAAACATCCCAGGCTCACTTTGCAGTCAATAAAGAGAAAGATGTTCTTCTAAGTGCAATTCATCATTTTGTAAAATCTCAAGTAATCCTGATGAATCACACCCTAGAGGTTTTCCCTGTTGACTGTAAATGAAGCTTAAGACAGTTCAGTAATCTCAGGTGCAGATATCTTCATTGTTACTATCTGAAGTCAGGAGAGATGAATTTCCCTGAAGGGTACTGTACTTGTGAAGATGCTCTGCTTTTATTAACAGAAAGGTGCAGACTCAAGGAATGTGTTCTTGTATCAAACACATAAATTTCTAGCCAAACCTGATGGTCTGTATAAACACTGCATGATGAACCATGTAAATGCAGGTCTTAATGCGGTTCCCCAGTCACAGGCCTCTGATGGAAATAGACCAAGCTGTTGGGGAAAAAACAATACTTCTGAACACCAATGTTTTGCACAAGCTCCATAGAAAATAGCTTGTTGAATCCAGAGAGACCTTCAGTGACAAGCCTATGAGGTTTGTTTTGGCCAACATGCTTGCCTGCCCAAAAGCAAAGGTGGCATAGAAAAAATAAAGGACAAGAATATCTTTCATTGTTATTACTACCCAAATGTCTCTTTTTCAGAGCCCCGTGTCTTCAGGCTGAATCTTAGCAAGCTGAGATCTACATGGGTAACCAGTAAATTGAAATACAAATAAGACTTTCTTTTAATGAGAAATTGCTAATTATTAGCAGAATCACAAAACCAGTAAAAAAAGTAAACTATGTATAATTGCTTTTTTTTTTTAAGCTTAGCAGATGCAGAAGTGATACATGAACTTCCAAAGGGCACACGGTACAGTTTTGCATGGATGTTTTTCATTATACTAATTTTGTCTTCTTTGGCTGGAGAGTCTTTTTATGTATTTTCATGAGACAAACCTTCCTGTAAGATTTCCTGACATTAGTTGTCTCTGAATTTCATGTGAGAATGTTTTTGTCTTGTGAAGTTTTGGTATTACTGCCTCTGACTTCAGTCCACTCCTAACTGTTAAAAGCAACAGAGCTGAGTGAGATAATTTTGAGCTTTAAACAAATTACATTTTGAGGTTTCTTACTGAATGTGAATATTTCGCTCCTGAAACAGAGGCTCGGCTTAATGTATTTCACTCCTGAAACAGGGGCTTGGCTTCTTCAGGTGGCTGAACAGGTTGCCAAAGTTCTGTGGTCTCTGCTGAGGTGTTTGCTTAGTGACTGTGCTCAGCTCTGACTTGCTCAGCTGGTGCAGGTAGTGTTATGTATGAACAGAGCTGCGAAGAGAAATGCAAAGGTGACTACTGACAGCTCAAAACAGTTTAGATATGTGCATGCTCCTTAGAGATGAAGTAAAGTTGTAAGTAAAGAGATATATGACAAGGGTGATACCAAACATCTGACTACTGGCCTACCTTTGCAGAAAACAGAGATGAGGTCAAATGTTGAAATGAGCCAGGACACTAATGGGCAGAAGATCTTGATGATCACAGAATCATGGAATCATAGAATCTTTGGGTTGGAAGGAACCTTTAAAGGTCATCTAGTCCAACCCCCCTGCAGTAAGCAGGGACATCTTCAACTAGATCAGGTTGCTCAGAGCCCCGTCCAACCTGACCTGCAATGTTGCCGGGGATGGGGCATCGATCACCTCTCTGGGCAACCTGGGCCAGTATTTCACCACCCTCACTGTGAAAAAATTCTTCTTTATGTCTAGCCTAAATCTACCCTCTTTTAGTTTAAAACCATTACCCCTTGTCCTATCGCTACAGATCCTGCTGAAAAGTCTGTCCCCATCTTTCTTGTAAGCCCCCTTGAAGTACTGGAAGGCTGCAATAAGATGTCCCTGGAGCCTTCTCTTCTCCAGGCTGAACAACCCCAACTCTCTCAGCCTGGCCTCACAGGAGAGGTGTTCCATCCCTCTGATCATTTTGGTGGCCCTCCTTAGGACCCACTCCAACAGGTCCATGTCTTTCTTGTACTGAGGGCTCTAGAGCTGGACGCAGGACTCCAAGTGGGATCTCACCAGAGCGGAGTAGAGGAGCAGAATCCCCTCCCTCAACCTACTGGCCACACTGCTTTGGATGCAGCCCAGGATATGGTTGGCCTTCTGGGCTGCGAGTGCACATTGCCAGCTCACATCCAGCTTTTCATCCCCCAGTACCCCCAAGTCCTTCTCGGCAGGGCTGCTCTCAATCCCTTCATCCCCCAGCCTGTACTGATACCAGGGGTTGCTCCAACCCAGGTGCCAGGCTCTGCACTTGGCCTTGATGAACCTCATGATGTTCACACAGGCCCATTCCTCAAGCTTGTCCAGGTCCCTCTGCATGGCATCCCATCCCTCAGGCATGTCAACTGCACCACTCAACTTGGTCTTGCCTGCAAACTTGCTGAGGGTGCACTTGATCCCACTGTCTGTGTCACTGATGAAGACATTAAAGAGTAGTGGTGCCAATACGGACCCCTGTGGGACACCACTCATCACCAATCTCCATCTGGACATTGAACCATCATAACTGGTGATACAGCTCATACTGCAAGTGCTGGCCAGAAACTGAAGAGCCCTTTCATGGAAAATTTTGTTTTTTCCTAAACTTCTTGCAAAATAAACAGTCCCAGCCTAGTTAGTCATAGTAATACCATATGTGTACAGAGAGTGCCTGGCCTGAACAATACAACTTTTGATGGTCAACCAGTTAGAAGTCTAGACCGAACTACCTCAGAAACCATAACTTGTGTTTGTTTTCAAAGGATCATCAAATCCGAAGTCTGAAGATGAAAGATGTTGACCTCAACATATTGTACTTTCAAATTTTTTTTTTAATAGGAATGTCTCCAAATAGTTTATCATACAGAATTTTTCTCAGCTCCAGAGAGTGTCTGGAAGCTACTCTTGAAAAGCCTCCATGAGGGATGTAGCTGGGTATTTAAGGATGACACATTTTACCCTAGGTCAATTGAATAAAAAAACAGTGTTTGACCTTGTTTACTATGCTTACTCTATACTCCATTGATGAGCTATCCAAGCCTGTCTTCCTATTCCAAAGTTGTCCTACCTGTGTTAAATATATATTTTTGGAAGTGACAAACTGCCCCTGGAAGTCTCTATCGCTAAAGTTAGGTGAGATTAATTAAAATCTAAATCTAAAATGCCACACAGTCATAGTCTGCCAACTCAGAATGGTATGTCCAATCTAATTAAATCAAGCAGTGTGCAATAATTTATCTAGCTTTAACTTCACCCTCCTTATTTCAGTCACATTATTCTCTGTCTTTCAGTAGACACCAAGTGCCACAGATAGGTTTGGGTCAAGAAGCAATTTTGGGACCATAAACTGATAAAATTCCCAAGCAAATACATTTTGACTCTGCTATCATGAACAAGAGCAAGTGACCAAAAACAGGAGAGTAGGGGAAATGGGAGAGTTACTTGCAAAAACATAGTAAAAGCATAGTAGCTATGCTTACATTCCTTCAGGCTGGCAGTGTCTGACGTTCATCTTAGGAAAGTATTTAACATGATGATTTGCAAGACAGCTAGAAAAATGAGTTTCAATAGCACTGCTCGAAACGGTGGCCATGCTGGAGGTACCGGGGACCAGGATGAGGTATAGCTGAATGGGGACAATCTCTTATATGTGTAGGTTCTCACACTTTGCTGTGATAGATCATGTCATTTCCATACATCTGGGTTGTTTGTCCAGTGCCAAAGAAGAAATATTTCAGAAATAAATCCCCATTCCCTAACATTTGATTCCAGTAGCCCAAACTGATCTCGGCAGCTTAGTAGAAACCCCAGCACCAGACTTTCTCAGTTCATCTTCTGCATGCTGTCTTTTGACAGGTTTAGAAGTTCTAGCTATCACATATGCACACAGCTAAAGTCAAGATAGCTGATAAGGCCTTACCCATGCCCTGTTCTAGACGCCGTTTCAGCATGCCCAGGTTCTTGCTTTGGAATTCCAGGTCACAGTAAAGACACACAAAGTCTTTCATCAAAGTCATTCCCTTGATGTGCTGTGCACCTATATGAGATTGCTTGTGGTTCTGATACCGAGTCTCCTGCAGCAGTTTTTGGCTGCTGTTCAGCAGACAGCATTTATTCCAACTTTTTTCATTTTTCTTTTTTTTTCTTTTCACATCAGAATTTGTACTTGAAAGCTCTGTCTTCCAGTACATTATAAGATAGAGGAAATCCTGATCAGAGGTTTAACAACTTCTGGTCTGGGTTGTTTTTTGGTGGTTTATTTTCCTTTTTAAATTAGATACTGAAAAAGAACATCCTAGACTTCCCTGCATGGTTTTGTGAAACATTTTCTGGCGCTGAAAACACTTTATGGGTTCCAGCCACTATTGCAATATCTTTGATCTGGAACTGAGACTACTCCAATAAACACAGTCTCTGTGCATGATGCACTGTATTTCTTTTTTATCTGGTCTGTTTCACTAAAATGATTTCCTCTCTGTACATTGATTTTAACTCTTTAATATTACTATTTTAAATGTTATGCTCTAACCAGTCCATATTGATTTTTCTCTGCTTCTTTATACAGTCATATAAAGCAAGAAATTGTATAAAAAATTTATTGGCAAGACATGAACAAAACTGGTCTGAGGTGAGAAGAAAAAGTAGCCCAGATCTCTTGAGATTTGCTTCAGAAATGTGTAAGGTACATGTACTTTTTAGTAATGAATGTTACATTCTCAAGGAGTGCATTGCTGCAGCAAGAAGTCTCAGTGTAGGACAGAAGTGGTTCAGTAACAAGGGTGATAAAACAGAATAAGGACATCAGGGTTTGCTTCCAACAGATTCAGGACAGGCACGGCAGCAAAATTGCATTGTAAATGTCCGGATAAATATTCCACGCTCAGAGACTGTGCCCAATATATGCAACATTGACCTATCAGTTACACCAGACATTTGTCTACTGCTTTCATATTATGGGTTTTAAAATTAGGTGGTAATCACAAACTAAATTTATCAAGCAACAAGTCAGGAGCAAAACAAACCTGTAGAAGAATAGGTAGACTTTTGAAAAGAAAAACTGCATAAACAATTCAGGAGCACAGCAGCCACTGATTTATTTCTTCGTGCCGTTATTTATTTTCACTTCAACAACAGATTTCTTCCTAAGGGCTTCCAACAAAGGGTGAAATGTTTACATGTGTAATCAAATATCAAGGATAAAATAAGACATTTGGAAAAATGTTGAAGTGCCTTATACCAGGAAAGAAGACTTGTTTCCAGTAACTTGATTTTGTACTCCTAAATGAGGTAGGCATATTTTAAAATTCCAGTCACTTTCATAAACCTTTTCATCGTTTTGCAGACATCAATGCATTTTTTTCACGCTACACTAGGAATTCAGTCAACAGGACACGCAGCTGTGATTTATCTCACCAGATGTAGATGTTTACATCTGAGTTGATCATCTGGCTGTATTGCCTAGCAAGGACTTAACAGGTGAAATTCATCTGGACATAGGCACCTCCCTTCAAAGGTATGTTTCTACGCCTGCTACAAGAGCCAAATCATAGGACTGCCTCTTTCCTTTCTGACTGTCAAAAGCGGTATGGGTGGGCAACCCAGGTATAAATGTTTTTATGGCAGGCATCTCAAGTCAGGTAGGATGGATCCCAATTTGAGAGTCTGTTCCAGACAACACACCCATGTTACCTATATCATACTGTAGAGCCACCATCAGTCTTCATCTGCTGCTAAAAAGACAGACAGGAGTCTTTCATCCCTACCTTTTATCATTCTAAAGCAATGGTGGTGATGCCATCACAGAGAGCGTACCCCAGCCAGCAAATCTCATTCAAACAAAACACACACAGTTTGGCAGGATGACGGGTAAAAGCGGTGTTATTTTCAAATAGAAGAGTCTTCTTGACTCTCTCAAGAGTTTTCCTACCTGTTGTGTCACAGGGCTGAAGGCAAGAAAAACCAATACATTATAGTTACCTACTATCAAACCTCCCGACTTTGAAGCTATGGTCATTATTTTTCCCTTTCTGACAAGAACTGCACATCTGACCAAAAAGCTCAGACAGGGCACCATTTTGTTCAGTGTTTGTCTTTTTTATTGAAGATACATTAGTATCAAACAAATCCTAGCATATAAGGGATTTTTTTTGCCTTCTGGGACATTGCTACCATTCCCGGCTCTCCCTTGGTTTAAAGGTGTTCACTGCACTCGTTGGCATGTCTGTATCTTTTCTGTTAGTATTCCCAAACGTGCTGCATTTTAAGGTTTTTCCCTCTTTTACTACATTTGACAGCACTGTCTCCATTTCAGCCTCAGTGCATTAGCAAGGTTGTCTTGTGCAACACAGTGAATTTCTGTCTGGTTTGGGGATATTTATTGCCTGTGTAAAATATACGATGATTTGTCCTTCAGGCTGTGCTGCAGATTGGAAGCCTTACCATGCCTGGCAGCTGTTTAAGAGGGTGGCAGGGAGGAGGGAAGATCTGCCTGGTGTCCCAGGCTGGCTTGTGCTGGAGGGAGCGACCCAGGGGCCGGTTGTCCACGCGCGGCCAGAAGCCACCCCAGGCTGCGCCAGGGTTGGAGCCCTGTGTGGCCGTCCCGTCACACAAGGCTCCTGTGCCCGCTGCCCCTGTGCCCTTTAACTTCATGTATTATAATGCATTAAATTAGGATTCCCTTCCGAACAAGGCAGGGAGAAGTGGGGAGTATCCTGGGCTGTTTTCAAAAAGGCACCCTTCTCTCAAACTCAGTCAGTCCCAGGTTTTTAAGATCATGGTTCGCTTGCTGGGTCCTTGTTAGAGGGTAACCACATTGTCTTTTTTCTTTTTATTTTTATATAATCCATATATAAATTCTTAATTTTCCATTATGGTAAAGTGGTTATAGATATAATGCTGTTCCAAAGAACAGCTCTAATCCTTTTCACCCAATACTTTTTTTTCCCCTCTGCACTAACTCAGAGGAATGAAGCTCATATCTCTGAAAAATATGCTTACTGATATATGTATTTGTGGGAAAATATAGGTCCTTGAAGTAGTATTTTTAGAATACACAGTGAAGCAACTGGGAAACTGCTGTTACTCTTACATATCTCCTCTGGAACACATTTACCTCTTCATGTACACCTGGTTTTATATGCACTGCTTGTGGATTTGATCTTGTTTTAATGAATCTATTCCCTGTTCAGAAAACATGTAAACATTACCTCCAGGCTGAGTCTTAATTTAAATATGTAGGATAGAATAAAGCCAAACAGAAGAAGATAGAACAGAACAGAATGAACATGTCAATGTAATTAATATAGGATATTCTAGCATTTATTACTTTTTAAAGTGCACTTCAGTCATATGCATATTTTAGCTTTTCTCTGCAATCCAAATGGCTAACATAGTATTTGCTCTTTTTTTAAAATGTCTTACGTATTGAATGATTTCAAGACATTTATAAGTAGCGTGAATTATCGTGAGATCTGTCAGAAATTGTGAAAGTTGGCAGTGTTGTTTAGAGTACCAAGATTTGACTACATTTTTTGCAAATCAAAAGAAATGAGACTCCTTCAGCTCTTTTTGTTTGTTTGGAACAAGGAGAAGCAAAAAAACCCAAGATTTTATTTTTAACGGTTTATACTGAACTTGTCTAAAAATGGTTAGATAAAGATATTTATTTATTTATTTAGATATTTATTTAGATATTTAAAGCAGTAATCCTTCTTTCCAAGCCCTTTAGGTGGCTGAGTGTGGCGGTGCTGGGTAACAGAGAGATTTGCAAACACCGAAGAAGTAAGGTTTCGGCCTTCTTTTGAACGGTGTCTGTAAACTGGATTCTTTGCTCAGATGATTTCCTCTGATCAGACTTTATCTGTCTGGTCTCCCACTACGTTCAGCGGAGAGAAATAATCACCTCCAGGCACATCCTATCATGGCAGCTGAAATGCCCTCGCTGGGTGCCTACGTGCCTCCACGGAGGGTGCCTTGATGAATACTGAGAATAGATCGGCAGCTTTTACGGAGGAAAAAAAATTAGATGAGATGGATCCCTCCTGACTGGTCATGAGGGGAGAGAGCCCTGCCTCCCTCCTGAGCCAGTGAAACCTGCTACCATAACTCATCCAGGCTTTAAACAGTCAAAGTGCTGGCGATCCTGCATTCCTCGGTACGTGATGTGGAGAGCTTCAAAGGGAGCTTGTTCTTCACTCAGGCTTCAGCAAAAATACCAGGTCAAAGGTTGAGGGTTTGTAAACTAATAATCCCCAGATGACAGGAGAGGAGCCCTTACCAAAATTCTTTCCCTCTTTTTTTTTTTTTCCTCATTTCTTTACTTCGTGGGGACTATGTCAAAAAAATGGTCGAAGGAAGCGAATTTTTAACGCAAGCAGCAATGTTGCAAATATCTTGGGTGAGGAGGGAAAGAACACATACACATTTTCACACACGCATTTAGAAAAGGGAATATGCATGAGCCTAGAAGCGGCTTGTGGTTAAATTCACTGAAGACTGTATTAACATTCGCAGCAATGTTAATTTTTGGTGTTTTCTTTCTATCCTCTTAGTTGGTTTAGAGCTACCTGAATTGTGCAATAAACAGGAAAACCAGGAATTCAGAGAAACAGCTGATATCCCCACTTTTTTTGGTAAATGAGTGTTGTGGTTTAACCCAGCAGGCAGCTAAACACCACGCAGCCATTCACTCATTCCCCCCCAGTGGGATGGGGGAGAGAATGAGAAAAGAAAGGTAAAACTCGTGGGTTGAGATAAAGGCAATTTAACAGGACAGAAAAGGAAGGGTAAATAATAATAATAATAATGATAAAAGAATATACAAACCAAGTGATGCACAATGCAAGTGCTCACCACACGCTGACCGATGCCCAGCCAGTCTCCAAGCAGTGGCCACCATCCCCCCCGGCCAATTCACCTCCGTTTATATGTTCAGCGTGATGTTATATGGTATGGAATATCCCTTTGGTCAGTTGGGGTCAGATGTCCTTGCTGTGTCCCCTCCCAGCTTCTTGTGCACCCCCAGCCTCCTTGCTGGCAGGGCAGTATGAGAAGCTGGAAAGTCCTTGGCTTAGTGTAAGCATTGCTCAGCAACAACTAAAACATCAGTGTGTTATCAACATTATTCTCATCCCAAGTCCAAAACACAGCACTATTCCAGCTACTAGGAGGAAAATTAACTCAATCCCAGCTGAAACCAGGACAATGGGTTATTAAAAAATACACAAGACAAAGCAGAACCTGGATGCAAATTTCAGTACCCAGTTTGTACACAGGTCTGCTTTACTAACGCAAGGCTTAGAAGTTTCATATGGGGGACTTTGGAGGCAGGGAATATGAGTGGAAGTTTTGCAAGGACCTAAGGTGTTGAAATAGTCTTTAGAAGAACAATTTCCAGCCAGAGGCATCTATTGTCTCTCAGCCGGCAATCCCAGCCTGCACGAGATCAGGTTTATCTCCAGGAAGCTTTCTTCAACCCAAGCTCCCACAGCTGAAGTACCCTCATCTCTGCAAAACATGAGACAGAGCAGCTCACTCTTTCACCCACGGTCCCGCACTAGCTGGTCTAGTGAAGGAATTTCTTTCCTGGGGTTTCTATGTGTGTATATAGATAATGAATACATTTACAGCTACACTAAATGGAAGAAAAGCAGCCCAGGGAGCAAGCTGTGTGAACAGCAATGCTTTCCCAATGCACCGCCACACTTCTCAGCACATGTCAGGTGCCACAGAGAAGAGTCAGAAGAGAAACCACTCCAGTAACTACTGACGTCAGGGAGGTATAAAATTTCTTCACTGCCCAGCAGTGTGACAGAGGCTGAAAAGATTGGACTACATTAAGGCCTGACAGCAAATGTTGAAAAAAAATTGAATTTTCTACACAGTTGGTCTTTGACTCCCACCACAGTTCTCTTGGACCATTATGGGCTTTGTCTGAGAGATATGGTCAAATCTGATATGACAGTCACTCTGGGACTCAACAAATCAGCTCATAGACTTTCTTGCAGCTAGAAATGCTGGATAAAATAGGATGAAAAGTGGACATCACTGTACCAGTTTAAAGGTTAGATGGCCAGTCTGAGCTGGTTATCCATGCTTAACTTACAACAGAGGGGAAGGAATAAAAAAAAGAAATTTGTTAGCATCTCCTCTCATGCCATCTGGGAATTATTAATTTGCAAGCCTGCATACTTTGACTGAATTTGTGCTAAATTCTAAGTGGGAAATAGCTGCCTTGAAGCTCTTCTCAACCTCATGTGCTATGACAACCAGATCTCTGTAACTCAGCCTGCCTGAATCCCAGATGAATTACTCTAGAAGGTTTCACCAGCTTAGGACAGGTTATTTATGCCCATACTGTTTAATCCAAGTGGGGACCATCTTCACTTGCCTAAAAGATGGACTGGTTTAACCTTTCAGGTTCTGCTTTAAAAAATGCTAGAAGCCTTTAGAGGGCAATTCAGCCACCTCTCTTGAACACCTGTTTTAGGATCTGCTGAACTGCCCCCTTGAGTTGCAGCATTCACTCTCCCTCTTGCATTGACCACAGGAAGCTCCCAGGGAGCTGGCCCAGAAGAGGCACCTTCTCCAAGGACTTCAATGAATTATGCAAAGAAAATGTCAGAAAGAGGTGTGGAAGAGCAAGGCAAGAGCAGTGGGCATACAGCTAAAGGGTAAAAGGGTCATGGCATGCAGTGCTTCACGGGTGGAAAACCAAACTGTGCATCCATTCATTTAGTCACATAGAACTGCTTCCTACACACTGCTGCCAGGTTTTTTTCTGCTGGGGTCTTTGTTCTATCCTCCATCTAAAGCAAAATACTTCAGTTTTTCAGAGGAATAGCTTTGCCAGCAAATTTTTTTGTCTTTGTGAGCAATGACCAGAAAAAGTTGAAGGTAAAGCCACAGAATGGAGGCCCCCGTCCACATATTCTACCTCCAGCATAGCCAGTGTGGTTTTCTTTAGGAACAGCAAATTATTTGTCATATGGCAAATACACAACATGCTCCATCTGGTTTATCATAGCCAAAAATACATGACAGAGAAAAGAAAGAAAATGCTTAGTGTTACAAAATCAACAGACCTCATTCTCAGAAAAATGTAAGCAATTTATTACAAGTCTAACTGGTATCATTCTGCATGATTGTAAAAAAGCAGGGGAGTTTAATTGTTGGGGAAAAAACCAATTAATCTTTTGCTGGAACCCCAAGGATCAAGGCAAAACATGGCATTGAGCCCAGATTTAATAACCTTCAATGACATATGAACCTTAATTTTCTTCAGTAGAAAGGTATTTTTTCTTCAAGTACATTTTTTTTCTTTTGGACAGATACTTGACTACTGTAGAGCACATAATACACACAAGCTGCTTTCAATTAATTTTTTTATTAAGTATGGGTTGTCCAGTTCTTGATTAAGAAGAAAATTTTTGGAACAACTGGAAATCCCTGTATATACCTTTTTAAATGTTTTTAAGGATTTTGTAACCCTTCTATGGCAAAATAGATGGATTAATTAAAAAATACTTTAAGTTGGTATAACTGACTTGTACAGAAATAATGAAATTCCTAGCTCTCAAGCTGTAAAACTGCATCTCCCTTTAATACAAACATACCCAATATTTAATAATCTGTGATCTTTAATTATTTTTTCCAGTGTATCTGTCCCAGATTTCCTCTCTATATTTTTATCCCACTGGCTTATCTGCAAGGAAAATCCCAGCTGTTGTTAGATCCAAGTACAAATGAAAAAAACAGACCTTTGAATTTTCCCACAACACTTCTGCTTCTGCATTTCCTAGATGATGGATGAGGATTGGTTGGAGTCCAGGAGTTCTCCTGTGCACTATGCCATGAAAAGGTGGGGGTGAAACAAAACAGGAGAAATCTCAGCTAGGTTTTGTTGGTTTTGATCTACATTTCCTTCTTGTATTCCCATTGTATATACAGAAGTTTCGCCATTAAATTCCGTTCTCACATGCAGCCAGTGAACCATACTGAAGTCAGCTGAAACTGGAGTATCTCTATGAATAATGCGAAGTTAAAACCTGTCTTTTAAGCACCTATAGACAGAACCAATTCTGCTGAGAAAACCTAATACACCTTTTGTCACTTACATGATGCTGGCAAAGCTTAGAAAGAGCCCAGGGAAGAAATGTTGGCCTTGACATTAGCTCTCTCTTCCATTGTTCCTAGCTCGTACTCATCCTGTGTAGGTGCACTCTTACTCAGTCAGAAAATATCCTTAGATACAAGGAAGAAACTTTTTTATGATAAGCGTGGTGAGACACAGGAGCAGGTTGCCCAGAGAAGTTGTGGATGCCCCATCATTGGAAGTGTTCAAGGTCAGGTTGGGCAGGGCTTTGAGCAACCTGATCTAGTGAACGATGTCGCTATCTGTGGCAGGGGAGTTGGACTAGGTGATCTTTAAAACAGTCCCTTCCAACCCAAACCATTCTGTGATGTATGAAAACACATCCCGTGACATCTTACATTTGTGCCTGTATCCTGATTCTCTTTTATTTCCCTCTTATTAATCTTCCTTTTCCCCCTTTTTTTCTTCCCTTCGTGCCCAAAGAAAAATACTTCGGGTTACTGGACAGTGGAAATTCCAGAAAATATGATTCTCTAACTCATTTTTGGATGGGAAACAAACCAAAACCTCAGAAATCATCAGAAGATTGGAAAAGACTTTCCTTCTACATTCTGTTACAAACAGTTACATCTGACATACTGGTGAAAACTTGATCCAACGATATCTGTACAAAAAATTTCAACTGATTTTAGAAGGAGCTGCTCTTCATATCTTACATCCGCTGACTATCTGAAAATATGATTCTTTACTGCCAAAAGTTAAGAAAGACTACTCATTAGTATTGATCTAGATATCTCTATTTTAACTTTTATCTGGAGTTCTTGCAATGGGAAAAATTTCTTCTCTGTTAGATATATAATAGCCAGCATGCTAGGGCCAGGAATATTTCTTCTGAACTGCAAAACAAACCCAGTGTCCTTGGTTCTGCTACACTGCAGAGCTACATGGGTTTGCATGCAGCTGAATTAATGTTTTAATACATTTAATAGATTTTGCTACATCTCAAAAACCAAAGAAGATATGAATACCAGTGTCAGTGCTTAAAGGTATCGTTGCTGGTACTCTACCTAACACTGACAAGCATGCTATTAATTATACAGGTGTCTCAAGTGACTTGTAGTTACATTAAGTGATCAGACTAAAAACTTGCTGAATTTCAACCGGTTTTGAAAGTGGCTGGTTGCTGCCCTGCTGTTTTGATTGGATTCTAGCATTAAATCCAAAGGTACGTGAGCGAACGTTTGAAGATTCCCAATGGGCAAAAATTGCAATATGCCAAAGGGAGTATGAATGACTCACAGCTATTTTAAGAGAAGAACTTGCTGTGACAGACTTAAAACCCTTATGATGGATTTATAACTGCATTTATTTTCACTACTACCTCCTGCCATTAAAAGTGCAGAAATTATTTCATCTCTCTCTCGCTGGATGAAAGGCCCACACAAACAGAGTAATTTTAAACTCCAGGAAAACAAAAAGCAGCAGAAAGAAAGGGAAAAATGTTTTCCAGTCAGTCTTTTCACGAATGACTTAAAACAACAAATTTCAGCTGATAGTGCCCTTGTGAAATCCAGAGACATTACCTGATTGTATTGATCTCTATTCTATTGTAGTAAACCACCACCAGCGCCACAGAAAATGACCACAGTTTGATAGCCTCTGTGATGCAATTTTTTGAAACCAAATCTGTGGAAGCTAACTTTTACCACCACTCATTACTGCCATTAAATTCTGCTGGAAAAAATGACATCATGCTATCACGTAGGTAATTATCAATGTTTGCTCTAGGGAGCTTTGATTTTGAGAACTAAATGATACGGTTGTTTGCATGCATAATATGCTAATATTTGCACAGGTTATATCTATTTGCACAGGGCTATGTTTATACAGGTTCCTGTCTGAAGTGGCTAGCTAAAACCAAACTCCCTTCCTGAAGCTAAATGCTCATGTCAGCATGGAAAGATGCCGGGTGGACTATGTCAGGCAGAGCACTTCATAGGCTTTTTTGGACACCAGCTGGCTTTAGGGGCTCAGCTGCCTGAAAGCACGGGGATCTTGGACTTCGCTGCACTCCTCTGTGCAGATGTGCCCCAGGGCTGCAGGGAGAGCTGCTTGGAGGCATCTCGGCTCTCAGCTGTGCCTCAGGGCTCTGCATCCAGAGGCGGACGGCCAGCCTGGAGGAGAAGGGACACGGACCGGTGTGTGTGCTCCTGCGCCTCGCTGCTGACTGGAACTGGGGTGCGGCCAGTTTGGGGACAGCCTTTCCCTTTTCACTGGAGGCTGAGATTATCTGTAACGGCTTACAGGTTTATCCCGGATTCTGTAAACCCTTAAACATTTGGGAACGGCCAGGGTTGTGGCAGCGGTGGTGCTGGAGCGGCTCCAGTGCATGCCGGCGGAGCAAGGCCATGAGGGCAGGAGGGATGCCCGAGCCCCCCGTTCCATCCTCCCAGCCCAGCGGGTGCTGAGCTGGTGCTGAGTGAAGACACGAGCGCAGAGGAGTTACCGGGAGGCGAGCCCGGAGAGGCGCGCGGCGGGCAGTGGGGAGATCTCCTCCTCTCCCTCCCGCCGCGTGCGCCGGCTGCCTGCCCGTGCTCCTCAGAGCTGATAAGCATCGTCTTGGACTTGTTAAAATTGTCCTCATCTCTTATGGTTGCTTTCTTTTTTTCTTTTTTATACATCCACAAACAAACTGTGTTTACCCTCCCTTCATCTACAAAACAAGGGTGGTATCCAGCAATCTGGTAACCCCTCAAGATATTTATTTTAATACACTGGCCTTTCACTTCTGAAGATCAAAGAGTCTTCTGGGGGCCAAGAAAACCTTAACAGTGAAATTCAAAGGGACATGGAAACGTTTTGGTTTGGATTCATTAAATATCTTACATGTGTGAAAGACTTCTTCGCTAGCTTTTCTAGTAAGGCCAATACGGCACGTTGTATTCTGGAACTGGGTTTGATCAGAGACATTTCTCCTGTTAAAAACATCTGGCTGAGTCTTAGGAAGATGGATGATCTCTCTGCTCCAAGACCCAAGACCTGGCAGGGAGGGCTCTGCGCTGTGTGAGGAAGGGAAAATGTCGTACGACAGTAGCGATCGTCAGGATGTGTCTAACCTGCTCCACGGGCAATGGCGCAAGCACCCCTGCCGTCCCCCCAAACGCAGGGAGCCGCGTGGGTCCCACGGGAGGCGTGTCTGCCCCGCGCGCCCGCCGCAGCCGGGCAGCGAGGCTGCAGGCTCTGGGGGCGAGGCGGGGGGACTCCGCAGAAGTGCTGGGACCGTTTCAGCGTTAGGAATCGCAGCCTTCAGGAATTAAAGCTGTAGCTGCTCCTTCTCAGCTACAAAGGCTTCGGCTAACGGCTTCGGCAGGAGCAGGTGGCCAATTAGTCAAATGAAAGAGGGGCTGCTGGCACCTGCATACAGCAGAGGTACCCAGACCAGGGATGAAGAAATCCGGGGCACTGACGCGGTTTTAGAGAAGTAGTTTTGGAGAAATGTAAATGCATCCATAAAATCCCTGGCAGATACTCTTCTTTGGTGAAGAAATGAAGATGCCTCTTGTCCCCGTTAAAGCTTTCTCTTGTTCCTGTCACTTAGAAGAGCTGTTGAGATGTTTCTTTTTAAAATGTGATATTAAGAAATCAGAGTCAAAAGCATGTTGGAGGCTTTTCTGTCTGGCTGCTAAATGGTTGTCTTAGAAAGTATGCAGGTCTATTTTTAGGGAGGAAATTGTTTTATGGATTAAAATTAAAAGAATAACGTAAACAGTTGCACATAACCTTTTACCACAAAAGATGGTTTTTCCCTTCAGCGCAGGCGAATGCTTTCACAACAGGCTGATGAAAGAAACCCTTGCTGCTTTTTTCCCTGTACAGGCTACACAGGGTCTCAGGTGAAGTAATAAAATATGGAAGAGCAGCACGAATGTATATAGAGGGGAGAGGGGAGGGGGAGGTAAAGCCAGCAAAATTAGCTTCTGATTGTCGACTATCCCAGCTGGAATGAGATTATGTCACTTGTGAATATTTCATAGTTACCAGCTGAAAGACATCTAGTCAAGCAATTAAAGCCAATCAGTGGAAGATCTGAGTGTTTTCTTCTCAGCCAGCTAAAATAAGCCATGTTATAAGCAGTTGTATTAACATTTTAAGGGGAAAAAACCCAAGAAAAACAAAAAACTACTGGTGACGGGACAGAAGCGCGATTACAATTTTGTCAGTAAGTGCATGTTGCTGTGTGGTAATTGTGGAGAATACGCCCGCTGGGGGAACAGCTCGGGGACTCCTGTGGGAGGTGATATGCCCGGGGAGGGTGGGTAAGGGTCTGCGGTGCCCTGGTCCATGCAGGGGCCATCAGGGAAACCCCCCCCTTTCTACCTGACTAAGCACATTGGAGGATATTTGTCTAGTTTAGAAGGTCTTCTCTTGAATCCCATCTCCAAGGTAAACTCCCACTGCTGTGAAAGGCAGCAGTCCAAAGGAAGCAGCAGAGGCAGAGCTTTGTGTTGCAAATTAGGCCCCCCTTTTTCTTTCTTTCCCCCCCTTTTTCTTTCTTTCCCCCCCTTTTTCTTTCTTTCCCCCCCTTTTTCTTTCTTTCCCCCCCCTTTTTCTTTCTTTCCCCCCCTTTTTCTTTCTTTCCCCCCCTTTTTCTTTCTTTCCCCCCCCTTTTTCTTTCTTTCCCCCCCCTTTTTCTTTCTTTCCCCCCCCTTTTTCTTTCTTTCCCCCCCCTTTTTCTTTCTTTCCCCCCCCTTTTTCTTTCTTTCCCCCCCCTTTTTCTTTCTTTCCCCCCCCTTTTTCTTTCTTTCCCCCCCCTTTTTCTTTCTTTCCCCCCCCTTTTTCTTTCTTTCCCCCCCCTTTTTCTTTCTTCCCCCCCCTTTTTCTTTCTTTCCCCCCCCTTTTTCTTTCTTTCCCCCCCCTTTTTCTTTCTTTCCCCCCCCTTTTTCTTTCTTTCCCCCCCCTTTTTCTTTCTTTCCCCCCCCTTTTTCTTTCTTCCCCCCTTTTTCTTCTGATGGGATGCTAGAGCCATGGGGCAGGTTGATTGCAGTAGAAAGCAGAGACAAAGTTTGTGTTTCCTGAGCACCAGCACATCAGGAGAAATTAAACCTAACGCTCATTTTCTAGAATAGCATTAACTTCTATGAAGAAATGAATTGTTCAGCTGGCCTCTTAATCTAGATGACAGTTTTATTACAATTAAAATATCACCTCTAGGAGGCCCTTTGTTTGCATTTGACAGATTTTATTGTGTTTGTATAGGCTAATGAAGCAGAATGAAATTATGCAGCTTATATTAAATTTAAATGTCTGATTTATTGTATTTAAAACCCAAAATTTATCATGCATGTTCTTTAATGCTACTCAAACTATATTAGTTCACTGCTGGTTTATGTTCTACTTCACTGATTTGCCCAATTGAATAAGGTTTTTGTGAGTACACTAAAATAAGCTGAATTAATGTCCAAATAGTTAAAACAGGAAAAACTGTCTTTAAGCATTTTGGAAGGGTAAAAGTGCTGTGATGCTAGGTCTAGCTTGTGCTTCAGGTCAGTGGCTTTAATTTCATGGGTTACTATTGGTGATTTCACTGAAGGGCTTTAATTTGAGCCTTTGCCAGCTGAGATCAACTTTCCACCAGTTCTTTTTTATTGTTGAGCTTTCTCTCTTTTTTACTTCTTTGTATTGATCTAGCAAACTCTGTTATTCCCCATTGAACATGCTGCTCAAATAGTCCCTACTGCATACAGCATTCAACAGAAAGGAGCAGCAAGTAGTCAGGTTTCCATGTAAGTACTGAGCTGGTCACCATAAATCTTAATGCAACCCGATTCACGTTAACCTTAATATTTTCTGATGATGGAATTCCTCTCACTTTCCCTCAGATTTCTGTCCCATAGATGCTTACAGTTCATCTCATTACTCTATGTTTTCTTCTTTCATTAAAAGATAATTAGATATGTGGTGAGATTCACTGGATACATATTTTAGAGGCTGACTTTAGGATGAGATATGTTGTGCTGTAATGCCTCTATTCCTTTCCATATAGAGGAAGCCAAAGGTGATTGGTTCAGATGTAGAAGACATCTACAGTGCAGAAATCTGTTTAGTCAGATTAATCCCATGGGTAATATCTGAAATATTGCTAAGGTATGTTCCAATCACAGTGAATACTGGTACTTTTTGTTGTCAATACAAGCATAAATGAAAGGCTTGCGATAAAACCTTTTGTAAACCAACCTCCAAAACAAATAACTGGAATCACTGCTATTAGGGTGTATCAGACAATTTTAGGAAGCTTTAAGTAGACCAAGAAGTGCTATTTTAGAACAGCAGTTTTGCTGAAAACTTGGCTTTCAGTGAGTAAATTAATTTCATACATCCAGTTTGAATCTGATAACCAATTTTGGCCAGAGGAACTATGGAAGGAGAATTTCAGAAGATCATTTTTCTTTTTTAACAGCAGTGCTTTGTGAACTCATGACATCACCGATTTATTTTCCTTTGTGGTATTGCTGTATCTTCAGGTTGGCTTTACGCTTTGGCTATTAGCTCATTGGCATATATTGTTTCATACGTAATGCTATGGGGAAAGAAAGATATTGGGGCTGATTTTCTGCTCAGTTATTAAAATGGTATGACCGAATGAACAACTTAAAAGATTTCTGTGATTAAAGATATTGTGTTACAATACAGATATTTGTGGGTATTCGTCAGTTGTACATAGGAGTCAGATTGAGTTTCTAGGACTTTATGCAGGGTCATGAGTCTCGCTGCCCTCGTCCTTCAGCTCCCAGCAGTCTGTACATAGGGTCTGTAGGGTCTGTAGTGTATGGATGTGTCTTGCCTGTGGATAGCATCCACCAGTTTCATCAGCAGAAGGCTTTGTGTAGTCTCCAGGACTCAAGTGTGATGGTATCAGTTTCTGTTCAGTGTAAGCAAAGATTCAGTAACTTGCATTCTTTTGTGGTGCCTATTTGAACTGTAGGAAAACAGGTCTAAGCAGAGCACAAGGTGGAAACAGGCTCCTGGCAGATCATTCCTATTTCTTCCTGACTCCTTGTTCAGCCATGGAAAACACGTAGGCTCACAGACTTGTGAACATATAGCGTACAGGGATTTGGCAACTGCCATGCATCAGAGGTAGGGAATCCTAGCAAACAGGATCTTCTTTAAAATATAAAGACTCTGATTCTGAAATACTTAATTTTTGTACCTAATATGAGGAGCAGCTATGTCTGGTCATATAAGTTCAGCAAAAGTTTACTCCGCCTGACGCACTCAAGGAAATAACACTTCTCCCCCATTGAATTTCCAGCGAGAAAAGTTAACACACCATGTTAGAACACACAGAACCCAATACTGAAAAATACAGCTGCTTTGGTATACCATAGACGTCCTCCCTAAAATCAAGGAGTTGGATTATGGCCCATCCTGCAGCAAAGGACCTAGACCAAAGTCCCATATGTTGACCCTTTCAAAGTTTCTAGCCTGAGGACGGATTTGTGTCTAAGACAGGTCCAGGGTCCTGCCCACAGATCGCATGAAGAGCCCAGAAGCCCTGGCAATCCTGGAAAGCTCATTAGGGAAGAATATGAGTTGCCACAAGAACCTTTCTTATATTAAAAAAAAAAAAAAAAATATATATATATATATACACACACTAGTATGCCTTTGAGTAGGGGAACAATATACTTCCTCCCTGGAGGAGCGTCACCTTTTCTTTGCTGTCTGACTTGTCTGGCTTCTGTTCTTTTCACTCTATGTACATCACAGTGATGCAATGAGCCTGTATGTTAATGATGAGCTTGCCCATTTGGCATTGTTAAACAATGCCTAGGTAAACTGTCGTATTTTGCAGCAAATAATTCGTTATAAAATAGATATCAGTTTGCAATGTACGTGACGAATTTGTGACAAAAAAAGGAAAAGGTTCTTTCTCTGAGCTTGTGTAAAAAACATCTATCAAGAAAGGGTCTTGTCTCTGTATGTGGATCAGCTATAAGTTGGACATGGTATCCTTGAAAGTGATGAAGCTGTTCAGAGTTAGAGACACAAAGAAGTCTGTAGGGACACTTGATGCTGTTGACACTACATTGCCAAGCTTATCTGGGATAGGATTTTGTTGGTTTCTTTGTGATAATTGCACAACTTCCTAGTTTCTTAGGATAGCAAAATTAAAAATGTAAATATGTGAACATCTGCTGCTTTCCCCCTCATTTTTGTGATGTGATGAGTGACTTGTTGCTTTTTCCTCTGGAAAGTTTTGCATGGAAGTAGGACAAGACAGCCTCATGGAAGGCCTGAGGACTACAGAGGACTGCTTTTGCTCCAAACTGACTTGACAAAGCCCTAAAGGTTTTAAATTTTTATTGACAGCTCATGCTGTTAGGGATTCCATACTTTCATTTTAATGTTGTTATTTTCATTTTTCATTAAGTCATTTGAAATAGGAAAGGAAGATATTCCATTCTGCAGTTTACGGGCAGAAATCTGTATGTTAGTGTATTTAATCAGGCCTGTTACAACCACTGAGACCATGCAGTCTATGCTGTATATGCTAAGGTTATATGGAGCAGAAGTGAATATGCCAAAAAAGCAGTCAGACTCTACAGTTGCCAGAAAAGGTGTTAATATTTTTCTCCATTCTAGTAGAAGCTCACTGGGATATGCAAAACTCATTCGTTAAGCACCACTGCAGAGTGACAGATGCTGACATATATAATTTGACAGCTGCAAATACCAGGTACTAGAAAGTGTCATTTCCCATAAGTATAAAATAATGGGTCATTATTCCCTGACAGATTAAAAACCAAGTGCTATGAATAAATGAATCGGTAATCCTGCGTACTTTAAAAGAAAAATAGAACATTCTTCTTCTTCCAGAACTAAAGGTGATTTCCTTTGTTCTCCTCTCACCTGTGTGCATCGCCATCGACTGCCAACCCACTGACGAGGTGGAGCAGCGGAGGGAGTCGCTCGCACCATCTACTTAAGCCTTTTACGACCTTTACGTTTCCAGACGAGGGATGCTGGCTCCCTGGGTAGCCAGTGCAGAACCGGCACGTGCACCCAGCACGTAGTTCAGAGGAGAGGCTTATGATCTTCTTGCTTGGAAGAGGGTGCCAGGGGCGCAGGCACCCAAGCTAGGTGCTTGATGTGAAGGGTGCAAATACTTGCTTCTCGAGGGTTACCCGTCCCTCTTTGCGCAGATCGATAGGACTCACGCTGTTACGTGGCCCCATGGCAGGGCCTCAGCTGTGACTGCTTCTTGCCTTTAATTCTGAGCCCACACTTCTACTGCTGGGGCACCGGCCACAGCTGTCTTCCTCAGGCACGCAGCTAACAGCGGGGGACCCCTGAGATGGCAGAGGGAACACCATTAGAGATGATTGTCTTGCCCAGGGCAGGGGAGAAGCGACGCACAGGAGGGGAGCGGGGACGGCTCACGCTCAGCAGAGCTCTGGTGGGGCTGCGCCTGCTGGGCTCGCCGGAGAGGCCGTGTCTCGCTGGAGGCTGGAGTGATGCTCCGCCTAATGCGGCCTGAGTCCGAAAACAAGCCACCGGGCACCATTCCTAATATGAACACACTTAATGCATTTAACAGGGATCTAGCCGATACCAAATAGGTTTCCAGTGCCTGTTTTGTACTTACCAGGCTTGCACCCACAGGTATAGCTCTCCTGTACCCTGCGATTAGCAGTTAAAACATGGCTATAACATACCTTCTTTCCTCCCTCCCATCTGATTACCAAAGCCATTCCCACAATAACGTTATATTGCACTAGATGTTGCTGAAACCAAAGGCTGTTATCCATCTGGGGAGATGGGTATTCCCCAGTCATGAAAACTGCATCGTTATTGTGGAAAGGAGCGTGGCAGAAGCTATGGCAGCGCCTTTGAGTCATTGGAGAAGTCACCTGAAGAGAGGGTATCTCCTGACACCTAGTTAAGCAGGCTCTGACAATCCTTCCCAGCAGCTCTGCGAGAGCCCAAGCAACTCTTTGCTGCTTGAGAAAAGTGCTCTTTCGGTGTCTTTTGGGACAATGTTTTCTTTTGTGCATTAGCTACTTTCCAAAAGAAGCATTATTTATTCAGTTATTTCAGCTTCTTTAAATCTACGTGCCTCAGATGTAACACAAGATAGGGCCGTTACAACTGACTAGTTTGAGCTCTTGTATAATGGAGGCTCCACAGAATTTCACTCTAATCCCTGTATTAGGGACTTGCTCTTCTTTTCATGTAAGCACAATCGCTCACATAAAAGACAAATAAAATTGTGCCTTCACCCATTACTTACTAAACCCGTGTTGGTAAGGTTTTTAATGATGAAATTTTTTTTATTAATTTTAAAATATAATTTCCATTATACTGCCAGAGATTTAGACCCTTTGGCAAGTACCTGCCGTGTTTAAGATCTGTTCTTTGTGGGTTTTTTTAGTAAATGATGTTTGCTACTGTCTTTGTGTGTAGCAGGTTAATTAGAAGCATGATAAAACCAACTGGAAAAACAACACTGAAGTTCATGCGTGGATTTCCTATAATCTTTGGGGTTCAAGACCTTTTTTCATACGTTGCCTACATTTAGCACAGTAGGTTTCTGTTCTGTGGCTGGGCTTGTAGGAACTATAATCATATAATAATTAGATGGAATCAATCAATTATCAATCAAATAATACTTAGATGGAAGTTAAAAACAGCATGACTGTACTGAACAAATATGCATAATCACAAGTGTGTCTGTATCAGTGGGAGTGAAAGTGAATATATTTCAGATGTTCAGATTTTAATACCTCATTACTCAGAGATCATAAATATTCATTTAAAGGATGGATTAAAAGGAACTATTCCTCTTTCCCCAATCCACTCGTATCTTCTCCTCTACTCAACAACTGATGACGTTTCTGAGATCTGCAGGATTTGCTGAGGTTTTCCCATGTTTCATTCCTAGAAGATTTTATCTTCAGGCTGCCAATCATCAGGCTGAACTGGTTAAAAGGAACATTTTTGGGTGCCTCGCACCATCCTTTGTGAACTCGGCCTCATGCTATCCATGGAATAAGATGCTTCCAACACTAGTTCTCTTTAAAGACAGATGCTTGGACTGTTGGTTGGCAGTGGGATATATTCTTGGATTCAAGAGCATACTTTTGAAGTGTTTGAAGACAAGAAGCATTGGAACAAGTTTGCAGATAGGAGATTACAGACAAAGCTGTGTAGCCAGCATTGCGGAGCTGCGATGAATGCTTTCCCCAGTCTCTCAAGCTCCACACCAATCAAGTCAAATATTAAAGAGCAGTTAAATATTTTTACCAATTATTACTTTGGGCAAGGCCCAAACTTCTATACATTTATATCATATGTGGGATACATGTATTCGCAGTAACATTGGTTAACTTTCAGGGAATATAGGGTGGGGGTTTTTTAATTCCTGTGTCATAAACAGTAGAGTTAATGCAGTTTTACTCCTTCAAGGGCCAAGATTTAAAAGGGGAAGGAAAAAATCAAAACAAAAAGTAAGATTAAAAGATTTTCCTGGAGGACCTGGGGTGCATACCTACATGTTATCATTTTCTTCTTTTAGTTCTAGGTGTTCGTAACTGAAATTTCCCTTTGGTACAGCAGATGGCTACAGTAACAGTATGTCTGTCTCCTTAGTATGTGTTGGCAGTCTAGTTTGCCTTTGCGTGTATAAAGTAGAGAGGCGTTTTAAAGGCAGTAGCTCAGGATGTGCGATGCATGGAGCGCTAGTAAAGTGGTTGAGACGCTGCTGGCAGCAGAAGTCTACAAAGAAACCATCATATCAGAATGAAAACAGCTGTCTGCCAGCACCATAAGCTTTAGGAAATGTTGTGGGTGATTAGTTGCTGCTCCTAATGTGTGAAAGTTGGCCTGTCTGCATACAGGCAAAATAAACTCCCTTTTGCTTTGCCACTCACACATAGAAATCACAGGACACTGTGGGATTGATTATAAGCCATAAAAGCCAGGAAGTTCAGTTTTAGAGTGAAAACCATGGCAATGACTGTCTCTTTCTATTTGGATATCATTGCATGAAAAGCTAAGGTGAAATGAAAAGGAACAGGAAACAAACCTCAAATGGAGAATGGGACAAAATTCTAATGGGAAAAGCAACTCGGTCAGGAAGAAACACTCAAGCATATAATATAAGGCACCTGGCCTCTCTGAAACTTTTGAGGTTTTTAAGTAAACCTTAGTTGTCCTGGAACAATTGCACAAGAACGGTCTAGCAAACACACATTCTGCTGAGCGCCACATTGTCTTTTTCCCCAAAGAAAGACATCCTTCCCATTTCTACTATCCCCCTAGCTGGAATGTTCTGAATAAACTCTACTTCAATGAAAGCAAAAAAGAACCCAGATTGATTGCAAAGAAGAGAATATAATTTTTTTTTTTTTTTTTTGGTTATGGAACTATTCAGTTACATTTGTCTGGGATAAACGGTTTTGCAGGTCATTTCAAAACTGAATCAGCTGTGATTGTAAATCTGGGAATTTAACACGGATTAAAATTATCCGTGCTGCAAGGCACTTTGCTTGCTGTCTGTGAGGGATTTCTCTTGCTGAATTGATTATGAAATAGATGTGAAAACCAAGGGCAGAAGGTGGGGCTACTTATTTTTTTTCTTTTATGTACCTCTGACCCTTCTGCTTTAAGCAATCATAACAAAGATAAATATTTATATAGCACCTGCCAGTCTATGGCTTAAAAGCACTTAACACACTTTTCTATTCCGTGTGCAATAGTATATATTAAAAATACAGTTATAGGGTGAAAGGTAATTTGTAGCTGATAGCAATGCTGGAAAACAGAAAGTAAACTGGGTTTAAAGCAAAGTAAGCTGGAACTATTCAAACTAGGAATTGACTAGAAGAGCAAAGCTAATATTTCTACATCTGCAAAATTTGTCAGCAGGAATTTCAAAGCTTGATTTTTCTTACCTTTCATAAACAGGCTGTAAATCTTAGGCCCCACAAAGTAAATGGATGGTTTAGTACTTACTCTAACAAAGGACAAGATTTTATTCCCCCAATTTAGTAGATAGAGCTTTGGAAGAAATGGTAAGATCTGAGTCTAAGTACCCACAGGGGGTTAAGAGGGGCTGTAGAAATGACTAATGTTTTTGCCTAAGCAATAAAACTAAATTCTTGGGTGAGGGGAGACCGCAATATTTTTGAATGCTTTTTCTTCACAAAAATGTCACAAAAAGATTTTCTTTCATTCCGCATGATCCACTTTATTGTATTTGCCAGAAAAGTAAAGGAAATGGAGATTTTTACTCTCGGAAAGGCCATTTTTGCTTTTTAATGCTAGTCAGCAGCCCAGTGATTTAGGAGGCATCCTCAGGAGAACAGCAGGACTAGCAGATGATATCAGAGGGAACTTGAATTTCTTCAGTACTTACTGGTCAACATTGACTAACTAATTAATGATTTGTTAGAGAAAGCTATGGAACAGCAGAACCACAGGCCTTAGGTAAAAGTCCTGGAGGTTGTTCCAGAAAGTCACTCTCATATTGTGAAATGCTTATTTAGTATTTGTGGAAACTAGGACACCTCCAAGAGGAAGGCATGAAAGAGCCTTGCCTCCAAATGCCCTGTCTCGCGGGACAGTTTTATTCCATAAACATAAGCAAACTGCGAACTTTTTCATGTGTAACTTTAATTATAGCAGAATTTAACATTTTTTTTTCTTTTAAGCCACTTAGGAGATTTTTCTGCTTACTGGCGAGACTATTTTAAGAATCAATTTAAATATCCAAAATTATTGTGAATATATAGTACAAATATGCTAAATTTAACCTTTGAAGTAGTTCTTAGCTCTTTTGCTTCCAAAATCAAATCTACTGAATAAAAATTGCTCATGATTAAAGAGGCATACTCTGTATTTCACTCTTGGCAAAGAGAAACCTCAGTTCAGGGCTGTAAAGGTACCTGTTTTGGTCCCTAACAACTTCAAATGAGGTTTCACAAAATCTCCATCACCTCTCTCAGGTCCCTCAGAGTTAGTAGGTATCAATGTACTCACTGCCAGCTGCGCTGATCCAAACAAGCTGGTACAGGACGATATGTCCTACGCCAAGACACTAGCCCTGGTCCTGGGGTATTCTAGCTCTGTAGGTACAACACTTACCCTCTGCCAATCTTTTCTCCACCCTTCCTGGGAGGGATGCTGCAAGCTATGAGTGTGCAGGCTAGCTAGCCCAAGCAAGAAGTTGTGTTGTCTCCTGATCTGGATCCACATCTTTCAGAGCCAGCTAGAGATCTCTAAATGTGTGCTGTGCTTTGCCATGACCCGTTAAGCTTTTGGAGCCTCCAACATGTGGGAGAACTTGGTCTTAGCCAAGCCAGCCTCCTGGCACTGAACTCCCACCTTCTGGGGCTCACAAATCTGACCTCTCCCCCAGCCTGGGCTGGTGCCATGGTATTGCTGAAGGTCACAACCTACTTACTTTCACCTACATGACCCAAGGAAGAAGCGATGCACCAGAAGAGCAGCACCTGGCTGCTGGCTCCTCACTCAGCCTGGATCAGCAGCCACAGCATCATCTCTCAAGGGACTGCCCTGACCTTCGGGCTAGGAAAGAGCAGGGACTAAAGCACTCTGCTTCTCCTGCTGAAGCTGGGCTACGGGAACGCATGATTTAGGCAGTATGCAAAGGGCAACGTGACTCTACTATAGCCTAATTGTTGTGACACTTAGTTCAGAGGTAGAAGAATTCGATTCTGACCTTGTTCCCAAGCCTGGTAGCATATTGCGCATCTAAGGTAAGTAAGTAAAATACATAAGCAGAGTCGAGAGAAGGATTGGGAATGCAGGACTTCCTTCTGCTACTAGCTGCACTAATCTCTCTCTTCTCCCTCCTGCCTTTCCCACATCAATTTTGCTTGGGGGAGTGGTGGGATGGGGGGGTGTCAGCCTCCTGAAAAGAAGTGTGGGGGATAGAAAGCCCTGAGCCCTCATTTTCTGCTTCCTGTTCAATGCTCTAAGCGCACGTAAGATGCGGGCTGCAGCACCAGAAGCATTTCCGCAATTTCTCAGACATTTTTCACAATGAAAGAATGAACAAGTAATCTGTGCTCTGAGACTTTGCTCAGGCATGTTGTCTGGAGGGACAGGAGACTCCTGTGATCTCCAATACAGGGAATAGGTGAGATTTCAAGGTCGTCTCTGGTATTTTTCAGTAGCTACTATCAGCTTTTGCCTGCTCTGTGTGTTGGTTACAGTGAAATCCAGTCCTTGGCACTCAATTCTCATTATATTTTTAAAAGGGTATTTAAGCACCTAACTTGTGGTTGTAAATTGCACAGAAGCCTAAAGGTTACACATGGTAACGCTGCCCACCGAGGAGCCTATGCTGTTTTCTAGACCCGACCAAATGTTTTACAGGGAAGGCCTTTTACTCAATTTTTTCATAGTGTTTACCTATGTTTGAGACTTACCATTGCAAAATAAGAGATTTACGTGCTCTGAGGGCCTCTGTCTACTCCCTACACAGACTTTGCTATACCGGGGGAAATCCTTATGCACATAGGAACAATGGTAAGGAAAGTGGAGAAGAAAAATATCGGGACAGAAGAACAAAACTGTATTTCTTCTAGCTCCATCAGCTTGGCTATATTTTCTTCCTGACAGCAACTTTGAAACAGCAAAGGAATTCCTTCTTCCAACTCTTCCTGTGACCTAAATGCATAATTGATGAAAATGTATTGGTTACATGAAAGCCTCACAGAAACCACCAGGAAAGCATTGCAGATTATTTTTTCCTCCTTTTGCCACTATGTTTTTACAGATGTGACACATGGTTTAAGAAGCCAAAGCAGACAGTCCTGCTTTAGCCCTGCCAAATAGTCCAAACAAAGAAAAAGGTTTCTTTCTTTCCTCTCCCTTTCCCTCCAGAGCACCAAGCTAAAAAAATAATCTTGATATATCAGTATATCAAGAGAAAAAAAAAAAAAAAGCTTTTAATTGGCATATCTAGGAAAAACTACACATTTAGATCAAATAATGAAACAGCTTGTCCTACAGGAACCAGGAGTCAGTGGACAGCAAGGACACCCCGATGGCCCTTGTGGGCCTGTGCGTGGCCCGCGACACCGGTGCCGCTGCCATGCCGAGGAGTCGAATGCCACCTAGTGGGCCTCCGCCCCCTGAACCCGCTGGAGCCATTAAATTAAACCCCTGCTCATTACCCTGACCCCGATTAATCAATACTGAGGTTGAAGCTAGCACCAGCAGATGACCAAGCACGGCAGGTGACGGGTGCGGCAGCGGCCGCAGCGGGCAAGGGGAGCGTTTGCCCCAGCGTGTTGCAGGACTGCCGGAAATGTCGGCTGCTGGGTTGGAGGCCCCACAGAGCGCGGCTGCCACTGCTACTGCTCCCCCTGCACACAAGGACCTTGGCCTCTCTTGAGTGTCCTCTGGTATTTGAATACCCTTTTAACAGATAAGATCTTCTCTTTGAAGCTCGTAGAAAACCTAAATGCAAAGAAAATCGTGGGGAACTTTTGGCGCTGCAGGGGAGATATGAGGGTAGACGGTGGCTGCCTGCTGTGAGAAACTGCCAGCCCGTCGCACTCGGCGCGGGTGGAGCTGTGGTAGATGTAACGGTGGATTTGGTTTTCCGTTGATCTAGGAAAGGCCCACTGTGTGCATCTGTAAGAAAATAAGCTAACTGCGATTCCTGGTTCGGCTGTGTAGCACGATGCAGTTACTCACTGCGTACTCCTCCCCTGATGGGCTGTGAGCTTAGCAGGAAGGAGCTGCGGGAAGGAAATGGCCAGCCAGGCCTTCTAAGGACCAGCTAAAAGGTCAGTCCCGACAGGGAGGGTCCTTGGCCAAGTATCTCAGTTCTCCACCTTTTCCTCTGTGCGTTTCTGTTTCCAGAGCCCTGCACCGCCAGGACAATGGAGATGGGAGGAGGTGGCGGCAGCGGCGGTGGCCTCCGGCTGTGCTGGGGAGGAGGCATCCGCATTGCCGCTGTGACTTCTGTGGCATGTCGCTCTAGGTAAAGAACGCCTGGCATTTCTGGGCGTGGGGCTTGCCGTGCCAGTGGCTTGAGGGAAGGGAGTGGTGCAGGTCAGGCTTTGTGCTGGGAACCAGGTGAATGAATACATAAAATACATTGCTGAGGGAGCATACAGGATGAAGGCACTACTGTGGCAGGGGCAGGGGTAGAAAGGGTCAACCGCTTGTTTCTGGTCCTTACCTTGTGTCAATAGCAAGTTGCAATTCTCCATTTAAGAGTAAACTTCCAGAAGGGAGTGGGAAGAGAAGGCTCACCCTTTTGCAGAGCCACATTGTGTGATGCACAGAAGGGCAGGTCCCATACTTCTCTGTGAGGGGCTGGCCACCAGACAACTGCACGTGCTCCAGCATTCCCCTTCACCATAGCAAAGCATTTTAGTCGTGCCCTTCACTCCCTCCATGTCTATCAATCAATCAATCAATCATCACAGCTGTTACAGGTTTTTACACTGGAGAGGATGGTCAGTGTTAACAGGCTGATGTGAAGAGCTCACGCATCCTATGTGATGTGTGGTGTAAGTCTGGGCACCTACGATAGAAACTGCAGAAGCTGGTCTTCTTGGTGGGGTGCTGCCTGATGATAGAAACATGGAAGATGGATGTGCATTAAGCCTTGCCTCTCCACAGGTCTTATTCTGGGATGATGTCCAGCTGAATCTCAAATCTGTTTGGGTCTGACACATACACTAACCACTTCTCACAGTTCCCTTGTTTCCCCACACAAACAGACTTGCCTCTGTAACACAAATGCCTCAATGGTTTCAGCATCTTTTTGGGAGGCAGGAGCCTTGGGTTCAGTTCTTCCTTCTCCATCCAGTGAGCAAATGTAACCACTGCCAAAAAAGTTGTTGTATTCCCTGGTCCAATGGATATTTTCATGGAGAATGAAACAACTTCAGTAAGAGAGGCAAAATACTTCATATTCTCATGAAAGGGGCATTCTCCTGAGAAAAAGGAATCTTGGCAAGGGAATAGTTGCCTCTCTTCCCCCGTATTGTTGAGACTTGAACACCAAGAAGCCTGCAGTATAACATGGAGGCAGAAGAAGAGCAAATGAGAGAGCATCTGGTACTATTGTCCATAGTGTACCAGGCCATCAGATGAGCAAGCTGGTTTCTGGTCCTGGTCCCTCAACTGCTTATCTTCTCTTTTACAATTCACCAGCACTGAATGCTTATTCAGTGGAAATAATGCTGGGATCTAGACTATTGCTTAGTTAATGACTTTGTTCCTAGCAAATTTGCATTCTGCACAGTAGTCCCACTTCAACAGAAAGAGCAAATATGTTGATTTGCTTGGGGTTTGGGGGTTTTTGGGTTATTAGAGAAAAGCTGCAGTAGGGAAGCAGAGTGGGCTGGGACTGGAGGCTGAATGAGGAGAAAGGCAGAAGTGTTCAGAGCAGAGCAGGGAAGTGAGAAAAGGAGGAGGGAGTTGGGGGAGTTTGTTACATGCCCTACCTGGTTATTCTTACCCAGAGGGACAACTGGTACGCTTCGAACAGTGCCTGTGTATCTGGAAGGAGACAGTCTGGCACAGCGAGATTCGCTGAACAGAAGTTGCTGTAGCTGTTGAAAGTGCAGGATTTCTATTGCCCAAACCCAGCTTGGCAGAGAGAAAGGGAATGGTTTTGTGTATGTTCCTCAAGACTTGGAAAGGCGAGGTGAAGCAGAGATTATGATTTATTCCTTGTGCTCCTGTGACTAGTGCTTGGTGGTAGTGTTCTTTAACAGTTGAGATGTGGCCAAAACATAATTCAGATTCAATGTTTATTATCTGTGATGTGGAAACCTTCAGCCAGACAGCGCTTATACTTTTGTTCTACCTTTAATGACAGTACCACTTGAATTAAATAAATAAATAGACAGTATGATGAAACAGGTGCTTAAAAGTAGGATGAAGATTAAAAATCATTAATTACTACAATAATCCAGATGTTGATTGACCTCAAGCAGTGATCGCATAGATGAAGATTAAATATTCTGGTCAATGACAAATGGGTGTTAGGTGTTTTGTTCTTTGGCTTTGTTTCTTGGGGTTTTTTTCAACCATTTGACCATTTGAATATTCAGTGCCAGTGAAATACTGAAATGAATCTGAAACTGTGAACCAACTGTTTAGCAGTCTGGAAAACAGGATATTCAAAAGCAAGGAATTTTACAGGGCAACCTCAGGCTTTATCCATTCTGTTCTTGTAACTACTTCCATGAAGCCAAGAATTGTGTTCAGGCTGTAGCAATGCCTAAAAATGTGACGTAGTCCACCTCCCCAGTATGGTGATTATGAGAGTATATGAAGGAGCCTAAGTTCCCTACAAAAATGAAGCTGCAGAGTCTGCATCTCAACATCACTCAGACTAGCCAGCTGAGACATCTCTAAGGAGAAGTCTACAAATGTTTGTAGGGCAAGTGCTCCTTCTGACTTGCCAGAAAGCCAGCCAGAGCAGCAGTTAGCAAAGAGGGAGCTGTGCTGGCCTAAGTGAGTTGCGCTCACACAGGAGGTCAGGTGCCGCTTAACACCTAGAAGAGCCTGTACCATGGGGATTAGGACATTTACCTAAAGTTATACCTGGATCCCAGATCTACCTTATCCCAAGAATCTCTGACCATGAGGCTACTGTGAAAAAGGTAAGGGCTGGTGGTGGCACCTCTTGTGCTTTCTTTTTCCTGGAACTTAGTGCTGACTGGGGCCATTCTGGAGCCTTTGGTAGAGTTTGTGTCCTCCACCTCATCTCCAAATTGCAGCAGAGCTTAGGTGTCTCTTCTCCCAGACTTGGGGACTTCAAGGGTCTGGTTGCCCCCTCTAATTCATTCAGAGCTTTTGGTGCCCTATGGTCATCTAACCTGAGAGTTAGGTGAGTAAAATTTGTCTCTAGGCAAAATGCAACCTTGGTAATGATCTAAACATAAATATATTTTATAAATCATAAGGCTTAGTAACATGGAAATACCTTTCCATGTTACCTGGCGGCAAACTTTAGAAGTAGAGAACTACAGTTCATCTCACTTTTTAAGTTATTGGAATGGTCTTTTCCCATGGCACAATTATTGCAGCCACTCATTTCTGCTGCATTTATCAAAGGAGAAACACCGAGATAGCATTTCATGCACCAGCCCTGTGGCACTCTGCATCAAATTGTGTGCAGCACAGTCATAGTCCAGTTCTCACTAGCAACTGTTGCAAGAAAGAGCTTACTTCAAAGGGAGGAAAAGTTGTCTTGTAGAATACATTAGTAAAGAAAAACGATAACATTGGATGTACCTGATTGATAGAAACAGATATGATTTTAGCTTTATTTTAGGTATTACTCCTTCCTAGTGATGAAACTAGCCAGTGAACACTTCACAGGGGATGGTCCTTCTGAGAGTTAGGTGCCTCTCTGGATGTAACATTGAGACAATGAAGCAGCTTCCCACAGCTAAAATAATTGACTGTCTAGTTTCCTAAGCAATCTGTGCATTTTTTCTGTGCCCTTTGCTAAATCTTTGTGGATTAAGAAAGGCTGGTTAATCTGCAGGTTATGTGCTCTATAATGAAGGCTGGCCCACGCAGACATTGCTCCAAATGCTGTGCAAGCCAGGAACGGACTAGAGGGGCTTTGCAAATCCCTACAAAGAGTCATGCACTGATTGTTCAGGCTGCAGAATCATTTCTCAAATGAAACACAGCTGAAGAAGTGCCAAATACCGTCTCTCTCCAATCTGGCTGTTACATATGGTAGTGTCTTCTTAAACAGTTAACAGCTGTGGCTGGGGAAAGCACTGTATCTGTAGGAGCACTCAGATTGTTTTGACCCTGACTATACAAGATAATTCTGAGGATAGCAAGGGTTGAAATCATTAACTGTGCTCAAACTGTGCTTATAGTGTGCTCAAACTGAGCATATTAATTATGCTTAGAATGCAAGAAAGATTAAAGGAGGGACACAGAGTTGACCAAATGCTGCAGCTACAGGTCAACAATTCCTGTCTAATATTGCCTCGTAACTGCTTCAGGATGCAGTTCTCACAGTCGTGTCTCAGCTCCTGCTTGCCTTCACTGTGAAGTCACTAGCTGCTGGTTGAAGTGGTGAACACGTATAGATTAATCTGTGCAAAAGTAGCAGCTATTTTTCTGAGAAGTCCACCTTTTTGGTATTGCATCAAGATAGCAACACAAAAGCCAATCAATCAAAAAATTCAGTGCAGCAACACTGTGTTTGCCATGTCCTCCAGAAGGCAGCAATACAAAATCCTGCATGCAGTGAGAGGAGCCCATCCACCAGAGGTGCACCTTTCTTGTCTGGGTTATAGTATCTGTAAGACTGTGCTTGGTGGACATCCGGGCCACCACAATGGAGAGGAGCTGGAAGAAAGACCACATTTAGAGGAGCAGGACAGCATAAGGGAATAATGTTGCTGGTAGGAAATATATGGGGAGGAAGGGCCTCCGAAAAGAGCAAAAAGGCACATGGATGACAACAGGCTATTTGGTTTAGATGAAACGGGCACCTAGGCCAGGATACAGGGTGCACAGCTGTAACAGGGTGGCACGTAATTCCTCTCAACATTTTCTCTTCCATTTTCCAGGTATGCCATCACAAGTGATGACAGGCAGGTCTAAGGCTCTGTCCCTCGTGACCAACTACAAACTAGCAGAACTATTGCTACTTATTTAAGTTGCTGTAGTCCTGATGCCTCCTGACTTTTCGGTGTGTGCATTGAGTTGTGTTAGGACCACAGTAATCCATGGAAGAAACTTGGAGGCTCTGGAACTCCAGCACCAGCTTCTGAAATGAGTAATTTAACTTAAAGTAGGATATTGCTGATATACCAGTTTTATCAAACTTGTTCTCTGGAGCACGTCTTGAAATCTGTAATGCTGCTTTTGGATAAACCATTGATTAATGTCTCATTTGCATAAAGCCATAGTGCCTTTCTACTTGTTTGGTTAGTATGTCGATCAGGACCATATTTTTTGCTACTACCTAAAAGTTAGCCTTTAGCAGGGATTTAAGGGATGTTTCATCCAGTTAAATGGGCATGACTGAACATGCCATTTTTAGTCTTTGAGCTTAGCTCTGAATTGAAGTGCAACTGAAATATACATACAAAACCTGAAATCATAAGCGCTTTGCAACACCTAGCTTTAAAGGTGTGTCATTATTATTGTAAACAGAACAATCTGGTAGGATAAATGTTTTTTGTTCTCTTTTTAGATTTCTTTAAGAAAGGATTTGTGGTGCTGAAGTAAAAAACGTTTCTCTCTGAAATAAAACAGCCAACAGTAAAGGCTGATTCTTTGAAGTCTACTACTTCACTAAGTGAACCTTACTAACTCCTACTTGAGTTATCTCTATAGGTGGGAAAAGGAAACATTGAAATCATAGAGAGACATTAAGTGAAATGCTTCTCCAATTAATAAGATGTTCAAGAAATGTTTCCAGTACTGTAAGTCAGTTTTATTTAAAAAATAGAGTCCAAACATTTTTTTAATAAGGTGCAACATATATACTGTTTTCTACAGTTAGAAAAAAAAACCAACCAAAACCAAAGCAAAACAGTATTCATAATTATAGTGTCATTCCAACACGGAATCAGTGGGTCTCCTGTAATTCTTAAACATTCTTTTTCTGCTTCATCAAAGCATAAGAATTAATAATCAATCAGTAACACTGTGACAGCCAAAGGGTCTGGCTAATGTCATCCATGTTCTGTACTTTAAAAATTAGCTTTCTGGTACAGATTTCTTCAAGTATACGTCAGAAGCTGAATGTAACTGGACACAGTTCATGCAAAACAAAGGTACAATAATGAACTTGCATCATCCAGAGATTTTTGTTCCCTCTTTAGTTTGACATCTTCAAAGTCCTACTGCTTGAACACAAGGATTGAACTGAGGTCACATAAAGTGAGCACTATATACTAAAGTACTTATGTAACTCTCAGCTTGATCAGGCTACGTGACTATCTTGAGCTCTAAAAATTCAAACAAATACTTAAGGCTGAGATCTATGCCTCTTGGAGTCTATTCAGTAACTTCTGAGACATAATTGGGAATACAGATGGGAAATAGTGACTGATAATGAGCTTGTTATGTGGAAATACATTAAATCTTTACATCAGAACTGCATTTTTTGAGAAAAGCATGTTATTAATTTCTATTAAGAGTATTCCCCACTCAGCCATTCAAGCTAAAAGAGCAGTGAAGACTGTAGCATGGAGGAAGTTCAACAGAAACACTTACATCCAATTACCATCTCTGGAAGTGTGTGAAGAGCTGAGTTTTCTAATTAGCAAAGTCTGTCCAGTTTCAAAACCCTTCTTGTTATTCTAGCATCACCTCAGCCTCAATAACGCCAAGCAGCTGAAGTTAGCTGTGACTATGCCATTCCTGGAGAGCTCCTGCTCTAAGTCCCTGCTCTAGGAGAGTTTAATGTATTTTGAACAGATACTGGAACAAGGGGCAGCAGTCTAACCACCCATGTACAGTTACACATCCAAAGATTTTTTTCCTTGACAGCTGAGATATTCCATTCCATCTAAAGTGGGATGTGTTTGATAGAAAAGAGCTGCATATGCATTTACAGGGAGGTAGTCCCAGGGTCAAACTGCACCTGCAATAAGTGCATAAATCTCAATTCCTTCTGTTGCTGTTTCTTACAAACCACCATGCTGGTTTTATGGATCCTGTTCTTAAGTCCTTAAGGCTCCTCATATGCAGTCTAATAAGACAAGGTTACAAGCTATGACAGAGTTGACTGTTGGTTTTAGTGGATCAGGCCTCTGGGTATTAATGGGAATTAGCCACACAAGTTCATGTTTATGCATTGCCATGGACTGAGTTTAAGCTGATAATCCAAGTCAATACCCAAGTGAGTTTGTATTCACGGCCAGTTTAACCTCAGTTAGGTGACTCCATGTCTTTTGCTCAGGAAATTACAATTTTTTACAGTGTTGGTATACCATCCTGGTTCCTATAAGCAAATATTGCCCTCAGTACTATGAATGGTCTTCTGAGTTAGCTCTGTCATGGACTACATTATAATGCAACATGGACTGAAATTTCGTTCACTGACAGAGAAGGCTTTAGACTTCTCCTTTTCCCTGACATACATGAAGCCTTGAGTTTGATTTCAAACAGCAGATGACCTCACTTCCCAACTTACTTCTCTTGACTTATGAGCAAAAGAGATATTTAAAAGTGTTCAAGTGGGAAGAGAACACATTCTTATTTCCTATGTCAACATAAAGGAAGATGGAGAAAGCGTTCCTCAAACATGTATGTATTAAGAGCTATAAAAGTGAAAAGTAGAACACAATCCTTCAATTTTGATTTCAGAACAAGAGTTCCCTCTAAAGTATTTATCTTAGTCCAAATCCCTTAGATTCTAGTAGTTTTGGGTAGGAACTGACATTTGTACTAAGCCTCACTTGGGTTTAGTTGTGGGAATGAACTGATTTTATTTTATGATGGCATCTCTGTTCAAATGAAGGAATCCAATGTTTATCAGCTTGGTTGTTGACTTGATTGATTTTTTATGAGTTTGGCTGATGACAGCTTCACAGAAAAACACAAGAAACAACAATATTATGTTGTATTTCCTGTTTTCAGAAGGAACAGTTGTTCAGTTCTATAGTTTACATAGTTTCAACAATATCCCTTTAATAATGCATTGTACTGCAGATGTTCAGTTAACAAAAAGTATACACTGAAACATTTATGGGCTTTGGCCAGAGCTACATATATTTATGTCAGTCAGTTGCAAACACTATTGTTAAATGGAGTACTTAGCAGATTAAAATTATCCCTTTACTTCCGTTTCTTTTATTTAAACAATTTGGGCCATACTTTGTGTGAATGCAATGGGACACATGCCAGAAGGAAGCAGGGTCACCAGAGATAAGAGGAGGAATTTGTGATATGTAACTTTGGACATCTAACTGAGAGTGCACCTGGATAGTTGTGTCAGTTCAGGGACACAATAATCATGCACATGGCCTACAGGTTGGATCAACAGTCTGGCTTTTGTCTGGAGTAAGCAACAGGCTCTTCTGTCATGAAAGGACTCCCCTCATCTCTGTCCATGAAGACCATCTGGACACAATGGACTTGAGCTACAATTCTGTATGAATTTGAACAAAAATACCAGAGTTGTTCGATGCCTAAATGAAGGGACCAGACTCTCAGAGTCTCAGAGGGTCTGAAGGGATTTCAGGACATCTAAGGATGCAACCTCTCTCCAATAACAGTTATGTGTTACTGAGAGTAGAATTTGGTCTTCAGTTACTGATAACAGTATTGACTAAAGTGCTAGTATATCAATGCAGACAGTGTTGACACTGTGCACCTCACATATGACCAGAACAAGGGTTTAGGAAAATTTAGTATTTTTACCCGAGTGGCTTGGACATTCCTACCAGGGACTGTTAAATCTTCTGTTCTTGCTGCAAACAGATCAATAATTAAAGCTTTGCTATTGTTTGCATTCTCAGTCCCCTTGATCTTTATTCAGCCACAGTGCTGTGGGGATGGATTCCACAGTCCTATGACTGGCAGATACATAAGGAGTAGATCTGCAACAGAATAAATGTCTGGGACTCTTAAATTAACTTCAGCAATCTCTTGGCAGGTGCAGACAAATGCTAAAAAATCACAATGACGAAAAGGAACTAAATGGAGAAACAGGAATCAATGCATAACTTCATCAGTTTTTGAAAAATGATGATGTACACAAGGGGAGACAAGTGAGGGATTCAATCTCTTGTCACTAATATCAATGAGAGCTGGATACCAGTCCCCCTTTAGCGCCGTCGAAAATTCCTCCACAGGCTTCTATGTTCTTTCCTGTTGTAACAGCAAACCACATAATACTGAATATTACAGTACCTGTACGCAAGATTGCATAGAGAAATAATAAATCCTTACAAATAAGTCACATTTCAACATTAATAAAGGGAAGCTGATTGACAGAAATGCTAAACTGTATAAAATTCAAAGGACTAAAGCAGGGAGCAGAGGACACTATGTTTTAAAGTGAGTTGAAGTGTGTTCTCACTCCTTTTATACCAGGTCCTGATTAACTTAAATTTTACAAAAATAAATGAAGATGACAAAACTTTTCATTTAAAAATATGGTGATTTTCTTCCTCATGAAAATGGTATAATTCAGTAGCAAATAAGTAGCCATGATTTCAGTAACAAAACCAACTGATGTTCTTCTTATCATTCTCTAGTTTGGAATACAAATCTTTATCTTGTTAGCAGCTTATACATAGGCAGTGTCTGCTAGTCTCCACATCTGCCTCGAGAGTTACGGTGAATGTTGATGGAACCCACTGGTGCTCCTGGCTCTTTGTCTCTAAGCACCACATCACTTACACCCACCAACACTCCAATTGAGCTGTTGGGAATCTCATTAAGGAAACACAGCTTGATGTCTGCAGCTGCTTAGAGCTTCTAAACTGCCTTCCTCATTAAATAAGTGCCATCCTGCATCCAATCCCTCTGTCAGAGGCATATTGGGCCATTCCTCATACACATTACATTTCTCTTTAAACAAAATTGAAACACCGAACATAGCCTTTGTGTTAATCTAGAAGGGATTCCTTTGGGGTTACTTTCTTCTTCCTCTACCAGTCTAGTTAAACATGATAGATTCAGGGTCCTGGTTTGCCATTTGAGCCATATGTCTTAATACATCCTTTTTAGTTATGATACCCAGCAGCCTCCTAGAGAAAAAGAAAGGAAAGGTCAACAATCATCTCATGTATCATGCATTTTTTTCTCCCTGTTCAGCTGCAGGGTCATTTTGTGCGCGCTTCCATATTAAGACTGTCCATCCCATCCATTCCACAATGATTATCTTTCATAAAAAGCATTCTCACCTCATGTATTTTTACTACTCCGGTCATGGTCATTAAGTTAAATACTTTGGGTTGTTGTCTGGTTTTGTCAGGAACATGACTGAAAGAGGAGCTACAACTACTGACACTTTGTATGACAAAGTAATGAGTTTCCTTAGGCTCAGTCTGCAGAGGACTAACAGCTCAAAACCAAGACACCAGTGCCCTGAGCTAGGGCATGGGGTTTAGTAATACACCAACTAAGCTAAAGCATGGCCTTTCTGAAATTCTCACTGTATGACAGCATAATTCCTTCAACTTTGAGTGATAATTTCTCATTTATATGATCCTAAATGAATTATATCTGTCAGGAAAGATGAGGTCTATGGAACATATGGCCCCAAGAGTAAAAAATTTCCTAACCCTCAGTATTCAAGGGCTTTTACTTCCAGTCCTTGAAGGCCATGAGGCACTGCATTTTGAAACTATGTCATTGTTATAATTTTCCACCTTTCATTTCATGTAAGTGCTAGAAATCAAGATCAAAATTTCCAAATCCAGGCACCTAAAATCAGGACTTAAATCTGTGTCTTGATAAAGGTCCTTATTTTCTTAGTGCTGAGGACATTGAATCTATAGTAACAGCTGGCATGCAATATTTTTGAATAACAAAAAGGGTTTTTGCAAAAGACTAAATTTTAGTCTTGTGCATTTGAAAATGATGGCTCTGGTTTTGCTATCCTGTTGTAAAGTTTATTCTTACCATTAAATCCCAAAATAGCTCAGATACCACTGGAATTATGGGATGTTATTTCTAGTGCACATGATGCAGCTTTTGACTCTTCTAATTTCGTGTTTGCCCATTCTTCTTCAGCTGTTTTTTGTGGACTTTTGGTTTATATGCCTTTCTATTTTCCATTAAAGAAAGCCGAACAGATTACTTTTCTTCCACTGACATCTTTATCACAGTCTTCACAAACATTTAATCAAGCTGGATGTCTAGAAACAGGCACATCCTTTGCAAAACAATACTACTTGTCAGATCTGCCTCTGTTGAAAACTGAATGATAGTGGGAGACAGAACTGTTTATTTTATATTTATCTTTACCTTATCTAAATGACAATACACTAAGGATTCGGGAGAACAGAATGAAACATGACACCCAACAAGGGCCATTTTTGTTCTGAGTCTGGGGTTTTTTTGCTGCCCTGGAGAGACACTGGGCATGCTTCCCTTGTTTTTCCATTCACAAAATAGACAAAATCAAAATATTCACTTGACTGTCTCAGAGGTGCTGATTAATAGGTTACTGTATACACTTGCCTTAAAACAGGAAAAATGGTGGTGGCGTTAATGCTGAAGAAAATCTCCTGAGATTCTCTATATGTGCTTGAGTCAGCATCTACTCACCCACTGCGAGTGACAAGACACTGCCGGAGTCCAAGTTTTCGGAAAATATCTACCACGGTCTCCATTGGCGTGTGGTCAGTGACAGTGAAAGGGCTCAGGTTGAGAATACGCCGCAGCTTCAATGGATGGGGACTGTTGGGTGGCAGTTCTGGGGGGTCTTCGGTGAAGTACACAATGGAATTGCTCACCACCCCATCCTGACGCTGTCTTGCATTCTCTGTACAACAGAAAAATCAAGGTATATGGTGAGTCAGGCTTGATAACAAAACAAAAAAAATTATCCTCCTTTGGAAAGCGACGGTACTAGTTGCTTTTTGTCTTTAAGGTACTGAGGTCCTAAAAGTTGGGGTTATGGAGCAAACTTGAATTTCCTTGAGACATTGTTCTCTTGAAGCAAATGTAAGTAATATTTTTACAAACACATACTTTTGCTTGGTTGGCATTAATGCTTTTCTGAATAAATATGAGGCTCATGGCATTCACAAACATCACTAATCCAATTTCTGTCGAATTCAAATGATTATGTGTCATTTCCTCCATTGTGAGAATCACAACAGAAACTTCTATTATATGCCCGAAGGAGTGGAGTCAACAGCTGTGTATGGTCCCAGCTGGCTTGGAGCAGTATGTTTGTTCCCAGACTTCCCAGTGGAGTTGGGGAAATCTGGGTATGGTGAATGGATTTATGAACACAAAGCTAGGGAAAGACAAATTCACGCCCCAGGGATCCAGGGACAATGGTTCTAGACTGGCACACCTCTTTAGCATGCAGGGTGAATTTTGTGGTTTTGCACTTAATTCCTTAAATGTTGTTTGCATATTTAGATTTTAAAAGGGCAGAAAAAATTAACATCCTACTTAAAGGTAAGTAATAAAGGGAGGAACGATATATAGCAGTAAATTAGTTTTGATACGTTTTTCTAAAAAGTACTTATTCAACCACTTTCAAAAATTCAAAAGTTATCATTCATACTTCAATCAAACTATAAATTGAACTTCACACTACATCTAGAGTTTACATGAACAGTATAAGCCTTTTACTTTAAAGTATGCTCCAAGAAGAATTCTTAGCATTGAAGTGGTTTATTTTCTTGGTAGTGTTTACCTCATTTCTACTCAACACTACAGGGCGTGAGCAATATATGAGACAGATTTCCAAATGATAGACAACTTTTCTCTCCCCAGAATAAGCACCATTATGGTTTGGCTCTGAGGGTTTAACTCTTTCTTCTTTTTTTTTTTCTTTTTTGTATAAATTCTTGGGAATGGTTAGAATTATTATCCTTGATTAATATAGGTTGCTTCTGTTCTTGAGAGGTACAGCAAATCAGACATACTCAAAGCATAGTATATATACTTGGATCTCATTGCCATTAATCAAAGTGCAGAAATCTGCTCCTGTGACTTGTAATGTGTAGACAGTAACGGTTTGCAACATGTTCCAGCTGCATTTTTTTCCCTTTAATGATCATTGTCTTGTAATATTTCTGGAACTGGAGCAGTGCTGGCTCAGACCTACTATCAGTACAGTATATGATTTTCAACCTTCTCACCCCACATATTACAAGCCCTATTGCAACTTATAGAAATTACGCTAACTTTGTCTCATCTTGTTTTGATTCATACATCTAATTTCAAGTGTGAACATGCCTCCATAGCTCTTTGATATATGATCTGTGCTAAGAGGTAACATTAATCAGACTGAAGGTAACTCCCACTCTTTGATAAAAAGCCTTGACAGCTGGGTATTTCCTTCCCAAAGCTGCACCCAAAGCAACAGGCCCAAGCATTTCAGTTACCCCATTGCTGTTCCCAAGGCAGCAACGACCCCGGACAACAGTGATTAGCCAAAGCCCTGACTTCACTCTTCAAAGTCAAACGTCTCTCTAGAGAAATTTGAATGATGTAGTACTATTGAGCAAATTCAGTGGCATCAGAGAAATGGTTGACTTTGTATGCAGTCTCACTGGATGAGGGAGTTAGAGTAAAGGTAAAAGAGAAGAATAGATCATTTTTGCAGCCAGTGGGTAAGAAAGAGAGAGACAGCTTAAGAGAAAGAACAAAGCAAATGGATGACGATGTCTGGTTTTACAGAGTAATCTATGCAGAAGGCTCTTGTCATAGCTAGAGAGTGAATTGGTTCTCCCAAATGTGAAACGGCCTCTGATATTCAGGGGTTCACAGCCTATATTAACTATGTTGCTCTCTCAGCTCCACACTGAGAAAAATACATTATACAGGACACCTGGTTTGTGTCCAAGACTCTGCCTTTTGTACGATGCCTCTGAAGCTGGCCAAATTTAAGAGCAGCTTTACAAGGTCAAATACTCCCCTCTGTAAGACTGTAAAGTAGGTGCCTCTAAGAGTGTCCACCTCAGACTCTGCCTGCCTGACCTTCCTGCCTGCTCAACAAGGACAAGTGGAAGGACACAACCCTGCTGAAGGTGCTTTTGAGTGATTGGAAGTGTCATTGCCATTCACTTTGCAGGGACTGGATGCATTTCTAGAGCGTGCTTAGTGCTCCACTTACTAAGAAAGAAATGACGTAGGGGTAAATCTCAAGGTAGAGAGCTATGTGTGAACTGGTATTTGATGTGGGACTTAATGGCAATTGCCTTTATCCAAGAAGTCATTTGCATAAGGGAATCAGAGTACTTCCCCAGAATATTCACTGGGCCACCACACTGCTGATGCACAATTTATTGGGCCAGGGAAAGAAGCTGAAGCTTCTTGGTTGAAAGCATATCTCTACAGAGGATAACATGTTGTCCTATAGAGATACCAAAGCTTTTTCAAACTGAGGAGACATTCTGCAGAGCACAATGCAGTGAAAGAAGAGATGCTGGTATGGGCCTGATTCTGCTTTTCAGAAGACCTCATTCCCTGGCTACAGTGTGGCACAGATGGGGCTCATACTGTTCTCAGACATAACTCCAGTATCTCTGGATGCTGTCAGGCTGAGCAGGAGATAAGAACCTGAACAGGAGAATAAAAAAAACCAGTGTTTTGCCCTGCCCTGTACTGGAACCATATACTGTGTCTTTTGGAAAAGTGAAACCGAATCCATATTTTAAGTCTCAAAGACAAATCATACTGGAAAAATTAACTGTTTATCACAGAGTTAGCACAGAATGACATCAGAAGCTGTCATACTCAGCCCAACAGAAAAAAGGTCATCAAACCTCCCTGACGACTGAGGATTTCAGGAAAACTTATCTATGCAGTGAAGTTTTTGATTTTAAATCTCAGTTCTGCCTTAGATCCTATGAAATATGCTCTTAATTAGAGCAATGTGGATGTCAAAGAAACAGTTTTCAAACAGGAAAGCGTTTTGATCTAAAATGTTCGCTGAGTTTATTTTAAATTGATTTCTTTGTTATCAGTGCATAGCTGGACATTTTCACACATCTCCTAGCAAGCCCATTCAGACATGACTCAGTTCCTCAATATTCTCTGACTCGCTTCAGACAACGCCTGATCTTTCTGCTTTTAAAATAAGGGCTCTGCATCTTCACTCCATGCAGTTTTCCCACTGACATACTTTTCTGCAAAGGAGACACAAAAGGCTATAAATTTAGGATGGCAGCAAGCGTTACAGCCATGACATGCCATGGATGGTATAAAAGACTGAGATGGGGTAGGCCACATACATCTAATTAAGGCTTTTCTACTTCTCACAGGGAAATGCAGAAAACATTTGAAAATCATTACCAAAAGCAGGATAAAATACAAACTACTTTATAAATGCCATCAGCTCTTGGCATTTACACATTTGGTGAAACTTCAGACACATATTTACTTTCCTAGCTTGGTCATACAAGGCATCTTTTGTTTCTACTGAAGGAAGATTAGCTCCCTGAGAAAATCGGTTGTTTGAAAGGGATATTGCAGCTAGCAGCCTTGGACTTCATCTTGGTGGCTTTAAAATCCTCTTATACTGAGTTTGGTATACAGAGGATTATAACTTCATGGGGACTTTTTTTTTTGCTTGTTTTTGGAGGAGGGAGGAAGGAGCAACCAGTGACAGTGGGCTTTTAATGAAAAAGTTAGATTCCCACACTCCTTGGAAATTAAATTAAAATTGTACAATTAGAGGAGCTGTAGAACTGGCAGTAAGGCCTGTTCTGCTTTCCTGTGTTTTGAGAAATTAGTGGTATAACTAAATGCAAAATTAATTCAGTTCATAAACTATCTTCTTTAACTGAAATGACAACTTACACCACAGAAGGGAAAAAATGAGAAAATTTCTTACTGAAGAGAACTCTGCACTACATTTTAAGGCGAGAAAACTGGGCTCTGTCATTTCTTTTCTTCTTCTGCATGTAGTATTGATGCAGCATTGATGACTTTCTGCTATGGGATGAGAGGGAATCAAGTAACAGCTGAGTGTCCTTAAGTAAATGAATATATATTTTAGGTCTAATCACTTAGAGTCTTTTTACATGCAGGAGATGAAAATAATTATGCATTAAAAAAACATGTGCTTTAAAGAGCACTGTTATTTCTATTTTTATTTTAGCTTTGTGAGAAATGATCAGGAAAGTGGCCCTCTAAAATAGCCCTGTTTTTCTGTTTATGGATTTTCTTTTCTGAAGAATATGGGAGTTTCCATCTGACACAACAGCTTTTTAAAGGTGCCTAAAGTGGAGGGACGAAAAAAGCCCACACAGAGAGGAAAAATTCCATGTCAAGGAGATTTGGATATGCCAGATATTCCACTCCCCTGCAACGTATAAGGCAACCATGCCCAGCCAGCATCCTGCCTGTCTGCCCAGCTGGTCCTCAATGTCACCAGACTGACAGAATTGGGAGCAGACTGTGGGATTGTGCGCTGGTTTTGGCTGGGATAGAGTTAATTTTCTTCACAGTAGCTGGTATGGGGCTGTGTTTTGCATTTGTGCTGGAAACAGTGTTGACAACACAGAGATGTTTTCATTATTGCTGAGCAGTGCTCAGAATCAAGGCCTTTTCTACTTCTCACCCCACCCCACCAGAGAGGAGTCTGGAGGTGCACAAGCAGCTGGGATGGGACACAGCTGGGACAGCTGACCCCAACTGACCAAAGGGATATTCCATACCATATGACGTCATGCTCAGTATATAAAGCTGGGGGAAAGAAGAAGGAAGAGGAGGACGTTCGGAGTTACAGTGTTTGTCTTCCCAAGTAACCATTATGCATGATAGAGCCCTGCTTTCCTGGAGTGGTTGAACAATGGGAAGTAGCAAATGAATTCCTTGTTTTGCTTTGCCTGCATGCATGGCTTTTGCTTTACCTGTTAAACTGTCTTTATCTCAACCCACAAGTTTTGTCACTTTCTGGTTCTCTTCCCCATCCCACCAGGGGGGAGTGAGCGAGCAGCTGTGTGGTTCTTAGTTGTCAGCTGGGGTTAAACCACAACAGGTTGATTTGCCAGGCTTGCAGCACTGGATGCCCTGGGTGCAGGGAAGGTGGGAATACTTGCTTTCATCCAACATACCTGTCTTTTCAATCCCCACCTAGCCATCAGGCCAACCAGGAAAGGACCTGATGGGTCAAAACCTGTAATGACCTGGATCGGGTTCTCAGGTAACCAGCCAGCTGTCCACTGAATGCTTGACAAAACTCAGCCGTCTTTACCAAACAACATTCTCCACTGAAATGCTTTCCACCCCTAGTGCAAAAGGCCTGCCTGTGAGAAAAAACTGAGATAATGCAGCAGAAAGAAGCACATGGACTTGCACTTCGTCACAGGGAGACAAAGCTTCACGACTGCCCCAGCTGCTGCCAGCAGCCCATGGAGACTGCAGGAAGTTCAGCATTACAGTGGCTTTTGATCTGGTTCTGACAAAAATTCTGGCCATACGAGTCAGGTTTATCTCTGTTGTCTCTAGCAGAATCATATGGTACTGTGAGTGACAGCAAAATTAAGCCTACAAAAGTAAAGCCCACAGAATTCTACTAGGTGGTATGTTGCAATAGAAAAGCTTCCAGCTATGGGTCCTAGCAGCTAGTAAAAGCCAGACTTGGGGAAAGAGTTAGGTTCAGTTCTTACTTACCCATTCTTCAAGGTGAATAACACTGGTAACATACTAACCTGTCAAAACCAAATATGTACACTGATACTGTACTCACTTATTGCAAGAATCAGCTCTCGTCTCTGTGCAAATCCAATAAGTCTCTCCGAGTCTTTTGAAACCACTACTGGAAAGCCATTGTAGTCAGTCTCCTTGATTAGTGTCTCAACATCCTCTACCGTCATGCTGTCCTGCGTCAGAACAGAGAGAGGAGCTTCACCACGCCTTGGTCTCATGACGTCTGTTGCCAATGTTCGGTGGGTGAATTCATCTTTCACATCCAGAAATGGGTAACCATTCAGATGAATGTGAGCTTCATAGATCCCTTCTTTCCCAAAGGCGTCTGCCACCCACTTGCTTGTGACAGCTGCAGCCATAAGAGGTACAATGTACTCCAGCCCTCCAGTTAGTTCAAACATAATCACCACCAGAGAGACTGTCATTCGGGTAACACCACCTGAAAACAATGAAAGAAGTCAAGTTTCCCTCAGTGCTCTTGAAGTATATATACAAAGCAACTCATTTGTATTTTTGTGCCTTACACTCAAAAAGGCATGAGATTATTTAAGCTGAGTACTTTGCCCTTACACTTTGTGAAGTAGTTTGGGACTTATTTCACTAAAGAAAGATTTTTCATCTGATGCAATTTTCATCAAAAAGATTAAGTGAACTCACTGAAGCCAAAGATGCTAACACTGAAAAACAAATAATGAATACCAAACAACTGAGCTATCAAACTGGAAAGCATGCAAAAAACCCCCAGCTATACTGGATACTTGAGAAACTAAAACTGAATCCTGCCATTAGCCCTCTAAAATGACTCCAAGAATCAGCTAAGTACCGTGGCTGGGGCAGGTGGGAGCACAGCACTGGGGGTACTGGGAGCTGGCCTTCACATTGGCTTACCTATTGCATTCATACTGAAGAGAAAGATAAGCATTATCTTTGGGCTCACCATGGTTGCAAAATCCTATGTAAGGATAGTTTAAGGCCACTGCAAGAGCTACATTACAGCTTAAACCCTAGCTTTTGATATCAGCATAACATAGTTTGAACTGTATACATCTTGGTTTGAGGCCATTTAGGCATGCAGCCATAGACAGAGTTTTAGCTGTATTTTTCAATCTAGTCTTTCTGTATTAATTTCATAAGCGAGCTCCTTACTCCCTCAGTTTATATTAAAGGATAAAAATAATCACATAACTGCAGACAAATGTGTATGTGTCACTGAATTATTAGGTAACATTTCTTTGCCTCTGTTCAAAAGGTAAATGTAATAAATCTGCTATTTTTAGGCCTCAAAATACAGCACCATTTTAGATGAGAGAAATCAGAAACAGGTCATTACGAGATGCTTTTAATCTAGCAGCACACAGGACAATTAAATTGTAGGTTATTTAACACAATGGTCCGGATACGACTTTCATCTGAGGAATGCCTTAAACTTCTGACTCTGAAAAGCGGAAAGCAGATACCAGAATAAGGATCATTTAATACTCTGTGTCTCTTACTCTAAGCAAGACAGGTCTTGGGCTTAAGAATGAGCAGTGACCATTCTGCTGTATGTCTCACCATACTATTAAAATCACTGCACCTTTATTTGGACCTTTTAAAAGAGGAAGTGATTGCTGACTAACAGATCAACTGGCATAGCAGAGCAAATATTTTGTGTATCATTTCTTTTATAAACATTAAGATCATTTATGGACAAGAGGAAGCACTTTACTCTTTTTGACAGTAAGATTCATCCTAGCTATTTTAATGTGTCTACACTGCTGTAGGTGTCCACATCCAAAGGGGTGGATCCAGATTGCCTTTGTAATCTCTGGAGAGAAACAGGCACTTCTGAGGACAAATTCATCTGTCCGTTTGCCTGCTTTTAGACATCTATTGCCAGATGAGACTGATCTTTCCAGTACCTCATTTTTCTGTTTTGACTGTGAAGGGTATCAACAGAGCTGGCTCAGATGCTGATGTCTACATTACAGACATAAAATTTAGACAAGCAAATCCCACCCATCCTTTCTCTATAACTGATCACACAAGCGATCTTACTTTTCTGACAAGAGGCTCTGAAACTGAAACTTTTCCAGTTCTTCTTTAAGTACATCATTCATTTCAAGTCTACCTAATTACATCAGTTGTGTGTTATGCCTCCCCACTATTATTTCATCATCTAATGACAGTATCAATGACAACAACAAAGCAGTTAGTTAGAACATTCAATTACAGAAGGGGAAATATATGATAAGGCAAAAACATGTTCAGATGGTATGCTTGTAACATTCCTGTTGTATCTATGACTAGAAATTTGATATGTGAGGTATTATTCAATGATCTTGCTTTAATAGTTAACAGATCATTCCTGTTATATCCAATAAATCCTATTGATTGAATGTAATCAGATATTGGCCTATGGTCAAAACAAAAACCAAAAGACAGCCCAGTTGACCATAATGTGACACACAGCCAAAACAAGACCCAGAATTTTTACCTCTGTGTAGCTTAAAATCTGGCCAGAACTGAGAAGTTTGTTCCCTGCACTGACAGAGAGCACAGTCTAAACAAGGAAGTAGCATTAGTCCATCTACAGTGGATTTCATTACATCAAAAGGGAAAAAAACCAAGCAAAAAACACACTTTTTTGGAAACCTGTAGCCTACCTTTAAGTTTTTCTTTCCTTCTATGTGCTTTTTGGCAGATTACAAGGAGTAGGCCTCTCTTTTGTTGACTGCCTGGCAGATCACTGAAGACACCATTTGAGGAACCCATGCTTTAGCCCATCGTATCTATTACACCCAGAAATGCCAGCATAGTGCCTAACACAAACACAAAGCCCTCATAAACAATTTGTAGGTCCCCAGACATCAGTGTTACCCATGCAGGAAGCAATGATCAGCAGGTACTGTACCTAAGCAAGCTGCCGCTCCCACCATAGCATAAAGTCCTGGCGTGACGCAGTCTGCCCCAGGTCTGCACCAGTTCCTGAAGATGATCCAGTCATGATGGTGATATGCCAGCTGCTCTACTCCAATCCCAACCATCCTGCCTGCCATGGCTCCAACAGCCATGCTGGGAATGAAAAGACCTGAAGGGATCTTGAATAACATATGGACACATGAGCACCTTGACAAAAATGACTAGTAATGAACTTATTGATTAAACAATTTATTGTTAGTGGTAAGAGAACCCGTTTCCTTATTAAATGCTAGCTGAGAAGGATGTAGCCTTTTGGCATCCTACAGTGATGTTCTCCATGATCTGAGACATGTTTCTGCCGTGACTGAGCTTGTGTGGCTACATGTGTGTTAATAGCTTTATAAAATTTTAATGCATTTTTTCAAGTAATTTTGAATTCTGTCTGCTGCATCATACTGAAATTGATAGATAAATGGTGTTTCTGAATAACAGTTTGCTTTTAAAGTCAAGATGCTCCTGGTTTTGCCTTTATTGCTTTCTCAGCCGGAAGTCAGGAGCTGCTGATGGTTCTGTCATGGGCTTGAGAATAAGCTTAACTGAAAATAACATCTTGATTTCAACCCCTATCACACAGAGTACTTTAGGGTTTTATTACCACTCTTTCAGCCTAAATCAGACCAGATTTTAAATTAAATGTCAAACACACAATAAAAATTTAGAGAAAGGAGGCTGACTGCTCAAAGGCAGTCATCGCAGTTAGCTATATACTCTCCAGGAAGCAATATGAATCATTGCCTTGTTGTCTGCTACACAAAACATCAAAAAACAGTACTGAAATGAGGGGGGGAAAAAAACCCAAAGAAAATTAAGATTCACTTTGCCTTGTCTACGTGCATTTCCTCTTAGATGTCAAGTGTACCCGTCAAGTTGGAGATCAATTTCCTTGGTGAAGAAGATGACTCAGATCTGTTGCAAGGGCTTGCATGGAGTTTTTGTTGGTTTTAGAGAGGAAAGTTTGTAATATTTTTCTAATTCTGAAGATATACTTCGAGCTTCCTAGACAACTAAACTAACAACCTCAGCATGGCCCAGGGGTTTTAGGGCTGATAACAGCAGGCGCTATCTGTCCTACCACAGTGTTAATTTTGCTAACACAATTGGATTGGGCCTTCTAGATTTGGTGGGTAAAGCTATTTTGTCTGTTCTTTTCCATAATAGTTGAAACTGTCAACTGTTTCTAAAAAAATTTAAATATATAGAATAAAGAATCACATATCAAACAAAGAACCAAACTCAGAAATTTTTAAACAAATGAACAAGCATAACAACTGGCTGCCAGCCCCAGCACAAATCACTTTCTGCAGTGAAGGGCATCTCATTTCAAACCTTCCTCCAGAGATATTACCCCTGAGCTCTTAAACTCCCATTCCTTCTCTGTGCTCAGGAAATCAGCAGGGCTCAGTCACTGGTCCTACATGACCTTCTACCATTCAATAGTTTTTGTCATCAAGGACATCCCAAATGGAGAAAACACGAAAGAGGCAAAACTCCAAAAACTTCCCACTACTTTTGAGGTAACAGGCCTTCTAAAAGATGGATCCTCAGTTCCAGCTCAGTTTTTAAGAGAAAGATGAGATGCTTCAGCTTTGAGTATGGCATAACACATAGTGTGTAACTCAGAAAAACTTCCCATCATCTGCTGCAATCTGATCCAGAAATAAATGCTCAGATAACGGGAGCTGTAGACAGGCAGATATGTGTTTGATATGGGCTCTAGCAATCAGATATATAAAACTCATGACAAACAGCTTTGTATATATTGAAAGCTTGGATAAATTGTTCTTGGACCTTTCATCACTCATGTATGGGGAGGAGGAGGAGTGGAATGAAAAAGCTGCAAATCCAGAATAATCAAACGATAAAATCTGTCAATCCTCCCAATCATTCCCTCTTTTTTTTCTGAGATACAGTCCTTAAAATGATTAAAAAATAGAATTTTTCAGCTACTTTTACATTTTTGTGAGGTTTTCAATGTGTAAATCGGTAAATTCAAAGATATTACTTCCCTGAATATAGCTACCTTAAGGCACATTAAGACATCAATCCAAGAAGACAAACAACAATATAAATAGTCAATATCCCCGAAGAGATGAAAGACAGCTGCAGTGGGAATCATCTTGAATTTGCTTGTTGGCAACAATTTAAATTCTTGCCCAGATTTCTTTTTCACTTAATAAAACTGTGGATGACTAGAAGGTGCAAGAGCAAGGCTCATCCCTCTGCTGCAACAGGGGCCTGCAGAGCAAGGTGCTGGCAGGCAGGTGAACCAGCAGGCATGTCAACTACACCTGCATGGCTGGGTGTAGGTAAGAGACACACAAACCCTGCTAGATAGACCACAGCTGCTGATGGCAACCCATTTGTGCCTTATGCTCCCAACAGATTCTGCACTTGTCCCCGATTTACCTTCATGCCAAAAGTGAATATCGTGATGACAATTTTAAACACCAAAGCCAAGGCAAGCTGCCACATGGCAGTGTAGACCCCGGGGCCGGCAGGTCTGTCGGGAATGTCATCGACCGGCCGGGTCATGTTTGGGTCATTGATATAGTCGCAGAGCTGCGAGGACTCCAAGGCACCGCAGTCATTGAAGAGCTCCGAGATCAGCTCACTGGTGCTCCTCCGGGTGTAGGGGTTAGGGTAGGCGATGATGGCGGTGATAGCCGTTATCACTATGACCTCCAGCACTGGGTATTTCCCAAGCCTGGTGGTTTTTCGCCTCCTGCACCAGGCGATGTTGCATCGGATAAAGAGAGTTCCCCAGAGGCCGCCGAAGACGCCGAGCAGGATGAAGGGGAAGAGCTCAGCCATGTACCAGGGGGTGTGGTACTCCACATAGAACAGGACCAGCCGGCTGTTTCCAAAAGGATTGATGGACCTCAGTGTGAAGGCAGCCACGAGAGCAGCAAAAAATGACCTCCAGAGGGTTTTCAGAGGAAAGTAGTAGCTGACCTAAAACCAAGCAGAGACCGTAAACACTTCACTGGGTATGACAGAGGGTGTTTGCTTTAATTTGCCATCATCATGTGTTTCACCTGTGACTCTGTGTCTGACTTTACTGGGAGCACTAGTCCTTACCACAGCCAGAATGTGTTCACAAAGGTATCAAAAAAGGCATTTTCAGATAGGAAGCATCAACCAGTTAAAAATTGATAAATCTAAATCCAAAGTTGCTGGCTAGAGATGATAAGACTCCAACAGCTCAGCCCATGCTGCAGCAAGCTGAAAGCTGGAGAAACCACAGCACAGGGACACATTTCCAGATTGAATCATTTCATTTGTTTCCAGAAAGGCAGTGCTATTCTGCTCAAATTAGGCTGAAGTACCTGGCTATTTCTTATTACTAGAAACCAAAGATTATTTTTGCTTTAGAAGAAAAATAAGCATATAAATATTTGAAAAATAAAGAGGAATCTTAGAAAAAGGTATCAAATGAATATATACTAATTGAAGCAAGGGAACTGCCAGGCCTCACCTCTTCCAGACTAAAAAGCACACCTCCAATCGGAGCCCCAAAGGCAACAGAAACTCCTGCAGCAGCTGCAGCTGAGAGCACCTACAAAGCAAACATTTACGTACAAGGCATGAGTCCTTTGAATCGCCAAGTATCTGGACAGGGATATTAGAGATGATTTAAGCCAACCTCACCTCTCTCCTCTTTCCTTCATTCTTGCTGTACTTTGAGAAAAGGCTGCTGAAGAAGTTTCCGCAACAACAGGCCACGTGGACTAATGGCCCCTCTTTCCCAAGGCTGAGGCCTGAAGACACCACCAGAACCAAGGTGACTGTTTTGATTAAAAGTGTCCACTTTCCCAGGTAGCCCCTAATAATGAACCCACTCAAGATGGTTTTTATCTGGAAAGCAGGAAGAACATGTTGAAGAGCTGAAGAAACCTTTTCTACTCTGCACTTGCAAATGGAGTTAAAACCCCAGCAGAGTTAAAAAAAAAAAAATTCAGACTGCTTGCAAAGAGACAGCGATGGAGAGAAAGAAACCATAAGTAGGGCAATTTTCCCATAGTGATAGATGAGCAGGGGTTAAGCAGACCACACTTTTACTGTTCGTATAGGTGGTCCCCTGCATCAGTAAGGAGTCTTACAGAGATCAATAGAAATATGAAACTGTTACATATCTCCTTGGCTTACAGGATCAGAGTTAAACTAGACCCAACTTTAACAAAGCAGAAAAAAAGCAAATAAACAACCACAGACTTCTCCCAGTTAAAATAAGGAAAAAGAAGTTCTAAATATTTGGGATGGCCATGCCATAAAAGTATGCAAGTATAATGAAATGAGAAAGTCCAAGAGATCTTATTTTTACACATTTCCTCTAATTTTGCATGTGAGTGGCTAGAATAGATGCAAGGTAGGATCTGGGTTTGGATTCTAGCCCTGGAAATGAACTGGAGCTGAGCATCACCTCACATAAGAGGCTTACCACTCAGAAACTAGATTTACAGTTAAGTATGAAAACTTTTTAAAAACACTTACAGATATATCAAATATGTAACAAACACACACATGTGACCACTTTGAAACATGGAAGTGATTTAAATATTCTGAATTATTTGCAGTGGGGTTTTTTGCTGATTGGCTATGAAACATTTGGATGCTTCTTCTAGAGATGAAGGAAAAAAATATACCAAGATTTCTAAAATTTGTGCTGTTGATTCTGTCTGCCAGATTCCTACATAATAATCCCAGTGGATTTATAGCACTTTTAACAAAAGAATGCCCTGATTTCAAAATTTTTGTGTAGCTGTGCTGCTTGAATTACAGGGTTCGTCATTTTAACAGCTTAAATAAGGATTGAGGCTCAATATGTAAAAAGACAAGTGAAGATTTTGGCTGCCATAACGCTGTCATGCCAGCATGACATGGTGTACAAGGACACAATTTGCAGAAGATGGACAGCCAGACAATTTTCAGGCATCCCAAATGATGGGCAACTCGCATCTTCAGTAGTTTAGGAAGCATTAGCTTTGTAGCCCTCCTTCTTCATTTTATTTTTGTTTTATTTAAAGCCTAGCCTAGAAAATGACTGGTTTTGTAACTGGCACAAGTAATTTTATCCAAGAAAAATTCTATATAAACTTTTAGTGAGTATGTGCCTCAGCCACAAATAGTTATAGTCCATAAAGTGATAACTGGGAGCCATTGATTTTTAATTCATGCTCTGGCAATGAAGAAGTATGTACATTAAACTTTCACAGTGGCATTTCAAATATTCATTTTCTACTATGGAAAATTTAGATGGGCACCATAAAGGCAAGTTAGACAAAGGAATGAAGATAGATGAGATGGAAAGACAATCTTCTTGTTCAAATGCTATCTCATAGTACAGTTTTGGAATGGGAAAAGGTAGCAAATTATCTTGTCTTTGTTTTCATGTTTTTTTGATATTCATCCACAAAGAAAAACTCACCTCTGGGATTCCAGAGCCACAGGCATAGGGAGCAAACACTCTGACCAGGGAGACTGCCAGGAAAGCAAAACATAGAGCCCACATAATGTATAGAAAATAGTTTAGAATGTAAGCACTTGCACCCTAGAAAAATAACAGTAACAAACATTGTTAGACAAATGCAGGTTGTTAAATCTCATGTTTCTACTAGGGATCATGATGACATGGAGCCTGGTCTTTTCATTTACACGCTAGCTGCTGCTTTTTCTCAGAAAGGACAAATGACTTTATATACTCCAACAATTTTATTACTCATGGAGAGAAGCATCATACTAATATATACCTAACCCAGTCCATACAGTCTGTTTGCAAGGGACTCAAACACCTTAAACAGAGCATCTTTCAAGCACTAAAAAATTAAGCCAACCACAAAAAGTTCCAAAACATCAAACAGATCTGTCATAAGGGCAAAAGTAATTGATAAAAAAGCACCTAATAATGGAATCTGCTGTTTCATCCCATGGTGGGTGATAGGGGATGAGACCCTGATACATCTTTTTCCAAGGGCTGGTATTCAAAGGTCAACTATCCATGCAGATGCTGATCTTTTCAAATTACATCCCTCTGTATATCAGTAGCCAGTTCAGTTCACAAACAGGAAGGGTAAAACCATAAATAAATTCTTTCCTTCTATATGACGCTATCTATGATAGGGTTGAAAAACACATTTGAAAACACAATAGCTTGGCAGATCCCACTCAGACACATCTCAATAATTTTTGCCCTGATATTTAAAAAGCAGTCCAGTCAATAATAAAACCTATCTTCAAACTGAATAGCTTTACTGACAGAATGGAATTGTTAATGATCATTAGCAATGGTTGACTGTGCAGTGCCATAGTGAAAGCATAGTCAGTAGTGACCTTCAGGCTTTCTACGTGTCTCCAATGGTGAAGTCAAAACTGTTGTTAAAATCTGCCTTAGAATACACCTCCCTCTTCACAAGCATAATTTTTAGATTAATTTGGAAAACCCCTCCTACACAGACAAGAGAATCTAGTCAGAGGCATTGAATTGATAAAAGGAGCTTAAGTCTTCAAACAATCTCTTCTAGCAACATGACACTGCAGAATAAAAAGATGAACCTCAGTGCATGAATTGATACGAATCCTTCACCTCTAAGTGAACTCTTCCTACCAGATACAATCCCAGCTGCTCAAGAACATCAGGGCCCCTGTCTTTGCTCTGCAGGACAGCAGCCTGGATATCAACATTATGATAAATCAAGTAGGAAAACAGGCATTAATCAGTTGTATCATGTCTTCAGTTAGCAGAACTGGCCAAGCCCAGTTCCCAGTCATAAAAAACCTAGAGCTGAGAAGTCTCCCTGTTCGCAAGCCTGCAAGGAATCAACCTTTAACAGAAAGAATGTTTGCTAGCTTCATTTTCCGGGTCTCTATCCAATTGAAAATACAGTAAAGAAACTACTGCCCTTATCCTTATGGATATATTTGGAAGAAGGGCAATTTGTTAAGGTCCTCTTGTGCTTGCTGAAGTTAGCAGATGGCTTTTCTTGTAACAGCAGAAGAGCAATACGATGCTATCCCCCTCAATGCCCTGAGACTAAGCAGTCACGGATCCCACACTTACAGTGATTGACATCTGTCTGTAGTAACCATGGATCTTTGTTGCCACAGCTGAAGATGATCTCAATTCATCATGAATGTCTTCTCCTAGTGCTTTTAATTACAAACAGCTATGGCAATATTTACCCTTCCTCTAGACAAAGCTATGGATATATTGCCCCAGGGAAAAATTCTCCTTTCAGTGTTAATCTGGAGTAACTCCAAAGAAGACCAATGCCATTACAGCAATTTAGCCCTAAAATGTTGAGCGAAAGCTGCAGTTTTGCTTCTAAATTCACTGGAGTCAAATTAACTTTGTTTCTCTTTACTTCCTCTTCTGTTACATCTCAGAGGTCACATGAAAACTATGTCATCTCATTACTGCAATCACACATACACCTACAGCCCTGTTGGCAGGACCACAGAAGAGTCTATATGGCCAGTTCAGTCTTATCCCTTGGGACAGCTCTCATTGTTACATTTTCCAGATATCTGGCATTCTGCAGGTCCAATTGCAGGAGTTTCTAATAATCAGTAATAAGAAAACCTTTGGGAAGTAAAGTAGTAGTAACTCAGTATAGCAAATGGCTCATTTCTCACTCATTACATTCCATTACTAAGTCCCTGAATCAGTAAGAATCTTAAGCACATTCACTGGAATCAGAGACCAAAAACTCTCATCAGCAGAGATGGTTCTGCTAAGACCTTTTCCACTAGTGGCTCATAGGACTTACCCTGGCAGCAATAGTAATGAAGCATGCAGGGAAACTGAAGAAAATTGTATTTTAGTTTGCAAGACCTCACAGTATTTCAGATCTGGTGTCAGTCCAATTTATGTACAAATGGAGACAATTGAAAACAACCCTCACAAACTCAGAATACTGAAATAAAACACATCTCTCAGGATGCCGTCCATGGCTGACCAATGCTTGTTTCCTCCAGAGGCCAAGAGCTCTACTCTGACTTGACTTGGCATCTCACAGCTTACAGACTCCCTCCAGTGGATGTTACAAATTGGGAAATGTGTCTCAAGTATAGAGGGCCTTCCTTGTCTTTCAGGTCTCAGCTTCATGACAGGAGATCCAGAAGCCCTGGGATGGGAATCCAGTCCATTGCTGGATCCAGTGTCATGAGCCATGGAAGACACAGGGCTCTTCCCTCTGCTTTGGATAGATGTGAGGCACCAGAAATGGGGTCCTCAGCTCCAGTGAAATTCAGGTTAGGACCAACCTGGATCTGCAGAATAGGGAAGCTCCAGATCACCAGATACTGGCTAGAGATCTAGCTGAAGTGGATGGCATCTGATGTGCTTTAAGACACCCACTCCTCCAGTGAATTTGAGGTTTTGAAACTCTCTTGCATCAAAAAATTCTTCACCTGCTCTTTGGAAGCAGTGCTGGATCAGAGGGATGAAGGTTACCATTGGCCTACAAAACAGTAATTAGGGAAGAAAACATAGCCTGGTATGTTTCGGATGGGCTATTATGTTTTCCACAATAATTTATATCAAGACTCTGCTTTGGGCTCATTTTATAGGACGACTAAAATGAAAAAAATTTTCAGGAGATGCCATAGGAAATGTCACAATTCTCAGCGAGAACACATGTACAGGGTTTATCACAGCCATATATCAGCAAAACCACAAGGAAGAAAATACCTAAATCTTAGTTCTCAAAATGACAAATTTAGTTGTCTATGATAAGAAAGAGACATAGTCATGCTTTAAAAAAAAGACACATCTGACCAGAGTACCTTTAGGGAAACTGTTCCAAGTATTGATCTAGTTGAAGCTGTCCCTGCTCGTTGCAGGGAGGTTGGACTAGATGACCTTTAAAGGTCCCTTCCAAACCAAACTATTCTGACTCTATGATTTTCTGTCTAAAATGTGCTCCAGATTAGTCCTTCTGTGCACTGTGCATTTTATAGGGCTGTTACCCAAATAGCAGGCACAAAATAAAGCAACATACCAAAAAAAAAAAAAAAAAAAAGGCAAAATTATTCTGAAAAGCAGTCAAATTCAGTGTATTTTGATCCCTTGTAGAGTCCTCTACAACTACAGGAATCATGCAAAACTTGCCCATATGGTAAGTCTTTTGCTGCAAAACAGAATTTTTTCTTCCCATATTCACGTTTTTGTTGGGCTTTGCCTGGGATTTCAATGTAACAGTAATAGACAGCTATATTATTAATATTTACAGCATCCATCAGGCCTTGGCAGCCAGAAACCCACAAGATCTTAGAGGCCCATTTATTTTGAGAAAGAGCCTAAAACTAAGCAAAGATTAACCTTTTTTTCCCACTGTGACAGTATACTAGGGGGTGAGAAGCCCAATTTAAATACAAAGTGAGTAAATTTTCACAGTGCCCAGCTGATACTTTTCTTATCAGCCCCAGCATACAGCATTCACAACTGCTGATTTCGGGTAGCAGGTGAAAGCAATAAATTTTCTCAAGGATATGCTCTGTTCATACATTGCAGCCTTTCAGAGTAACAGCATGTCAAACACATGCACAGGATTTCCAAATCCCCTAACAATTGTAACATTCTCCTCTTTTTTCCCTTCCCACATTTTTCTGTTCTCTTAAATTACATCATCATCCCCAATCCTGCAACTTTATACCAGGGTAATATTTCTGCACTGTTACAAAAACACAACCACCCAAACCATCTGTTGATGAAGAGCAAGCAGTGTGAACCCAGCAAACCTCTGGCAAAGGAAAGCTTGGCACTGTGGACTGCCAGAGATTTCTGCCTGAGATCAAATGGTGGGAATATTCAGGAACAGTGAGCACCCCTCTACTTTTGCTGTGGTTAATTAGAACTACGGAAAATTGGGCTATGCATATTCACAGGCGCTCTCATCTAGTACTATTGGTACTGTAAACCTAAAGCGGCACTGAAGGGAACATGAATGACAAAGTTGTATGGCGATAAAGGTGCCCTCAAGCACTTTCTGCGGGACCAGACCATCTTCGCACTGGGGTAAGATCTGAGACAATCTCTCCATCACCCTTTTTTTAATTGCCTGGCTGGAGATGATTTCTTCCATGGAAGTATATGTTTTCTTCTCCTGTTAGTCACCAAACCACATTACCAGATTTTTTTTAAAGTCCCAGTTCTCTTCAAAGCCACATTCATCCCACCTCCAGGTCATATTCAGTTTTTGTCATGTTCAAGTCACCTGTAGAAATGGGGCGAAGGGGTACTCAAGACAATGGTTCTACCAAAACATTTGAGTTGTGAAGGGATCAGTATCATTCAATACATTGAAAAGCTTAGCTTGAAAAGAAAATCTCCTTTTGCTATTTTTCATAAAAGTATCATCTGCTGAAAGGAGTATAGAAAGGCTTCATCTGATGTCTTCAAAACAAAACTTTCACCTGCTTTGCTTTGAAACAACATTCTTTGTATTTAAAATTACTACAATTTAAAAAAGGATAGGAAAAAAAATCTTAAAATGTAAGTTTCATGTCAGTCCAGATCAGCTTTTTCCCTTCCTGTCTTCTCCCCATGCAAGTTTTTCACTTTGGCCCTCTCCCAGGAAGCCCATTTTTTCCCTAGCTTTTGGCGCTAGATAAATATTTTGCTATCTGATAGAGAAACTGATTGCAAGGGCATAACAAGTGGTTCTTATGTGGCTCCCACTACTACTCACAGCATTTGAATACATAAAAACCATCTGCAGTCCCAAAAATTTCCTCTGAAATGTATTTGCCAGGGATCATCTTTTTTGTCCCATAAAATTGTGTTTAAAAGAAAAAATAGATAGCGGCTCAGGTCCCCTGGTGATTATGTTATGAGTGTTATGAAACAGTTTTGGTAGAGAGAGATCTCACAGTTTTCCAATTTCCATCACACATGACACTGAAACAGGATCTCTCCCAAGTTAAGCAGATACTGCTTGTGGAAATGTCTGTCTGTTTGGGTTTTTTTGCGATGCTCTCAGTTCATTACTTTCTCTTTCAGAGGAAATCTCTGGAGGGAGCATCAGCAAGTATGAAACAAGGGCATTCCCTGTCCTGCTGTGAGCCCAACCTAGTCAGGTCTCCCGTACCTCAGACTGGCTTACAAGAAGTTCAGACCATTTCTGCCACTGGGGACATTTGTCCCTGTCATCAAATGTCGTTTCATTAGATGTCCAGCAGCACTGCTCGTGGCTGTACCAGAAGGCAGACAGGCAGACACCCTCTTTCAGGTCTGTCATCCAATCCACAGCTAAATCTATCACTCCGGCTAATGTGCCTGGGAAAAGAAATGCAGAAAAAGAAACCGTGGCATTAAAAATTATCGAGTTGCAAGGAAGATATATCTAATTATAATAACAGCAAAAAAACCCCCATGATTTGGGGAAGCAGCTGCAATGTAAGCAGGAATATAGCACAGAACTGGGGGCAATAATGAGTTTGCAAAGAAACAGCCACACCAGCTTGCTGTCTGACCTTCAGTGCTCTCTCATAAGCTTTTGTTTTAAATGTTATCATTTTCACACTGACTGATTGCCAAATAGGGAAGGCATAACTGATGCAGGGCCTGATCCTGCAGTCTGTCCCAGGCAGGTGCACCATTTGACTGAGGTAAGCAGGCCTTATGCAGGGTCTCCATACACATACTAAGCTGCAGGTCTCAAACCATGCTGTATTCCAGGGGCAGGGGAGGAGGATACCTATGTTTTCCTATAGCCTTACTGGTGCCAGTGCAGCAACCTTTTAGAAGGGTGATTTCAGTACAGAAACAATACAGGTGCAAAATTATAATTTATGAACTTAACGGAATTGGACTCTCGATGTGTACATTCATTAGCAATCCAAACACGCAGAATAAAACTATCCTTCAAATCCTCTCTGTACCAAACTAACCCTTTAGTTTTTCCTCAGTAGTTACACAGAGCTACAGTGACACCCGGTGGCCACCGGCTACTGACAACGGTAAAAATTATGTGGGCCAGACACAAAAAAGAAAATCTTCCTTTTCTAGGACATTTGCCCATCAGTGATAACAACCTGCCCCAGGACCAGCACCCTCAGAGCAGATGTGTGCTCAGGAACGCAACACCAGCAGGAATGGGGAGCACACAGAAAAGTAGACCAGTGGTTGGTCCCTATGTCTATAGTTTCTGGAAAGCATTGAACCACCAACTGACAGAAAAGTCATTTAGTGTTTTCCAAACCCCTCTCACATACAACGGAAAGGATCAGTCAACAACATTTTTACTGGTAATCATTAATACAATTTCAGGAATCTGGTAATGAATTTGAACAGAATTCATAGGTGCATTTCAGTAGGACTAAAACACTGAAAAAATGTTTTAGAAAATGCAAAACGGTTTGGTTTTATGTTTCCAAAACTTTTAGCTTTGTGGCTCCTGCTAAGAATGCAGTTATGTGAAGCAGGGGTGGGGGCTGCTCCCCTTTCCCCTAGCAATTGGGGCACACAGGTGGGTTAAAGATCCAGTTTATTTGACCGGAAACTAAAGTTTTCTGCTTTTCATTTCTGTGAAAAAGCAAAAAAACCCAAACATTTCAAATAATTCAGGCATGTGTAACCTGGTTTTTATTCCACAGAACAGAAAAACCCCACAAGTGTTCACAGAGCCTTACACATAAGTTTGCTCCCTTAAGAAGGATACTTGTCACCATACTGACAAGTGATGTGACTCATATAGCAGTGAAGAATTTTTGTTGTATAGGAATAATTTGAAGAACTATATTGATAGACTAGACAAGATCACAAAAAAGGTTGCAGCAGGGAGTAATGATGTCTGTATCAATTATTTTCTTTCATGAAGACTTTGGCTTTCTCTTTGCTTACACTTTTCCATTTTCCCAAGTTTCTATGGAAACAATGAACCATATTCTTAGATGATGATAAATCACTGCATCACTACTAAGTCAGCATGCATAGCTTACTGAGTTTTGCAGTAAACTCTAAATTTTCCTCCAATTTTCTGAAATGAAAATTTATCATTTCATTTAGGAAATAATAGCACAAAGAATCCTCAGCCCTTGGCCATAAGCACCAAATGCTGTGCCTCTTGCATCTCTTGATGGACCTTTATCGTCCTCTGGTGCTACCCCATCCTTCAAAGCTCAGATCACGCTTAATCAGCCAACTGAGTGTTAATGCTACCTAACAGAAGGTGCAAAGGCAGTCAGGCTTTTGAATGTTTTTCCCCAATAAAGTTCATAAACAAAGTGAGGAACAAACATTCAGTTCTCTAATATAACAAGCTCAGATGCATCACAGTGCCTCTGGGAAAATGTGCCCCTAAAAAAAAAAAATATATCCCTTTTGCCAAATGCTTTGGGATCCACATAAAGAGGAAAATACTTCATGCTTTACAGAGAGGAAAATCTTGCAGGATAATAGTGCAACAGTTAATGCTTCACAAGCCAAGTGATCAGGGCTAGAATTTTTCCAAGTTCTGTATCTTTGCAACTTTAAGTGAAATTAATGGAAGTTGCAGAGTGTTCAGCATCTCAGAAAATCAAGCCTTTAATTTCTTGTGCTTACCACAGCTGTCTAGACATTGCACCTCTGTAATACAGCATAAGTTTATTTTCCTACTTCTCCATCAAAGAACTGAACTTGTTCCCCCTTCTCTGTAACTTCCTGCCCAGAATGAAAAATAATGAGCCACTCCAAAGCCAGGAAATGCTGAACTTCATTTTAGATATTAGCCTTTTACCTCTCTCCTTTTCCTTTGGTTGATGATGGCCAATACTCATACTTTACAATGCCCTAATGCAAATGCTAAAACTTTGCTTTGAAAACATATTTTTCCCAATGCACCTGTGCACCACCCAAGTGGCATGGCACTGAAATACAAAGGGGATTTGCACATCCTGCTCCAGTAACAGAGCATTTTAGCATTAGTATGCTAGTACTTTTTGTCACATAGCTTTAGAAAACAGACTCTTTTGTTGATCTGTAAACAGCATATACATTCAGTTGGCTAGTCGTAAAGTTGCCTAGTCGTAATGGTTAGGTTGAGGGATGGCCACTGTTTGGCAGGCAGGAAGGGCAAAGTAAAAACTCAGAATTCCTTAAAAATGAGTGCCTAAAAATTTGGCACTCACACCTAAAATTTTTAGACTCATTTCCCCATACATTACTTTGTATTTCTCTAGAAACTGTGCAAAGTTTCTGACTGAGAGGCCCAGGTAGAGCTCAGTATCTTTTTCTGGAGCACCATGTGAGCAGTTTTCACCTGATCTCCACACCAAACAGTATTTGTGGGTGTTACTGCTCCTTCTCCCTTCCTAAAATGAGCAAGCTCTGGCTCCCAAGGCTTCATTTCCAGACACTCCTTAGCGCCTTTCCAGCCACTTGACATCCTCATACACCATCTTCTCCCTCCATGTAGCACCTGAGTGTTCGAGGCCCTGCAGGTACCTGGTCCTGAAAGAACCTGGGAGGTAGCTGTGTCGGACTGTGGCAGCAGCAAGGGGCTCCGCTCAGGCTACTCTACATGTGCACACTCACTCGTGAAACTTTGGTCTGATCCCAAATGGTTGCTGTCACAGTCTTAATGTACTTTGATGTTACTCAAAACTTACAGCTCTAATTCTGAAGCTGGACATGCTACGAGCAGGAGGTCAGAGCAGACCCGCTGCAGAGGTCCCTTTCCCATCTACGCTTTTCTGGGGCTAAAGAAGGATGCAGGTTTGGTGACATGCCAAAAATGACACAACTCATACTGCCAAATATGCCACTTCTTCCTCCCTCCATCAGCTCCTTTCCATCAGCAATACTTTGATTACTTGTGGCCCTGTGGTGACAAACCCTGCTGTGCCCCCTGATCAGCTGGAAACTATTCTGGCCAAAACCCTTTTTTTCCACCAGGCCAGTTCCCAGGTTCACCTGCCCTGTGCAGTTGCACATGCGTAAGGCAACAGGGCCCAATGGTGGGGACACTGGAGGGCAGCGATTAATCGTTTTGGCCACATCAGCTTTTGCTGGCTGTGGAGGTGCAGCCTTTGATATGTTGCAAAATCTGAAAGATTCAGTTGACAAAATTGGTGGGATTTAGGCTTCTGGATCAGTTAAGAACACTTTAAACTCTTGTGCCTCAGTAACCTTTCCAAGTGCCTTTGGAAACACACAGAGGCCCCTGCCATCCCCTTCCCCAGGAGTCCCACCTTGCTGCCCTCCATCGCCACCAAGGGAGCAGCAGGGGCAGGGATCTCTGCAAAATCCTCACACCCTGGATACTACTGCTGCTGCTTTCCCCCTCCTCGCCCGCTCCTCCCCATCCTCTCTCCTTGCCTCTGGCAATGCCTGGATTCAGCTGCCCAAGAGCTCAGCCAGTGTCCGTGCAGCTCAGCCAGGCTGTTCCCGTTGGAGTGGTAGCCTCTGCCCATTCAGCAGAGGAAGAGGGACCATGGAGGAGCCAGGCTGGTCTACAATAACCCTGTGTGATCACACAGGTGCCCTTATGGCAGGCCAGCTTCTCTGAGCAGGCAATATTTCAAGTTGAGAGGGAAATTATGTGAAGTGCCTCTTGACTACACCACCAACCTCATCTCCTCACTCCCCAAACCTGGTTTAGAAACCTCATCTACTCTTCAAAGGGGTGTTGACCCCTCGCTGAGGCTGAGATGGTGAGACTCCATCTTTTCCCTGTCCCAGGAACACTGAAGGCACAGAGCACATGTATCATTTCAACGGCAAGCAGAAAAAACCTCCAGGGCTCAGCCCAGATCACAAGCACACAGGTAATTTTTGTTCTCTAGCTGATTCACAAGTCCTCGTCCAAATTTAAAAACAGACTAATTTGATTTGACTCTTTCAGGTAAAACATGTTGCTCTGCACCCCTGTCATTGAAAAGACTGCAAAATTTAACACATCTCAGCTGCAGCTCACCCTCAACCTCTGTTCCCAAGTTGGACATACCAGCATTAGAGCTCATAAGAGGTCAGCAACTCTGGCTTTCAACAACCTTAAGGATTTCAGCATGAGGCTTCGCTGCAAACTGGAACTGAAACAAACCTTTGGGGATATTTTTACTGAAATGGGAGTGTGTGAGTGTATACCACATTCTCTGTATGAGTGAGGGGATTACTGACCAGCTTGCGGGAGGCCACTGGCGCCCTCAAGGGCTTGCTCTAACTTTATTTGCAAGTAGAATTCCCCATCCCAGATGAGGCCAACCCCGGCCTACAGGCAGGGTTCGGCAGCCCTTGCAGTACACAGTCTATCAGACTGCCTTCCCATCTCACCCTCCTGTCAAATCTTTTGTGGAAACAAATGTATCTCTACAAAATAACATAATTTGCCAAAAATGCCACTTCAGCAGCGTTTTCTCAAGACCTTCCCCTGTACTTCTGAGGCTCCTGAACAACTGTAATAAACATATTAACTTGACAGTTGGTAAGCAGGAAATTCACACCACTTGGAAATTGTGAAACTTTACATTGTGCTTTTACCAAGCAGTGTGATACAAGAGCACCCTGACATCACTGAAAAAGCATAAAAAATGGCAGCTGTTTCAGCTTGGTAAGAGAAATGCAGCTTTCCAAGTTGGAAGATGTGCTAAAATGAGCAGAAGACAGCAGCAATTTGGGAAATTAATGAATTTGCCATCTGAGTTTGAGCAGGCTGTTAAATATGTAATGTCTGTCTGGCCTGGAAGCAGATCTGAAACTGAGTCTGAAAGTGTATTTTCCCTTCACACATGTATAAATAAGATAACCCAGTGGATATATCAATTTACAAAGCTCCCCTTTGAGTGTCCACAACCAACTTTTTCCCCACATCATAACATCCACTTGCAGAATTAAAGTGAAAACAAAAGAAAAAAATCTTACCAGTAAAATTGACTTTTGTGAATCAAAGATTCAGAAAGTCAAAGTAGACCGTCAAGTGTAAAGCACTCAGATGCATACTTCCAAGAGCAATAGAAAAATCCCTCTACTGGTGAATAACAGTTTTTCTAGGTCAGCACTCAGCAGGAGACTTTGCAAGTGGGTACTTGTATTAAGGATTATAACTGCATGGATGCATAGCTGTCTTTTTAGCTTGAAACATCAGCGGAGAGACAATGAAGTAAAAAGAGAAGCAGATGGCACTGCAGCAAACTTGGGTGAGATGGTTTTGGGCATAACTGTAATGCTAACACACGCATACCTGCCAGTAGTCCTATGAGAAGCATTACAACCCATCCTGACCAGGCATCCAGCAAACTCTTGATGAACTCCCATATGGATTCCTTACTTTTGCTTGTAATCTGAAATTAAACATATATAGAAACATGTTGCCAATTCAGGCTGACACAATTTTACTGTATAATGTTTAAAACACACCTAGAAGGTGTATACAATTTCTCTACTCTCCACTCCCCCTAATCTCAATTATTTTTTTAGAGATGCTCTGCTGATTAAGTTGCCAGAAGCCCTTTCATATTTACAAACTCGAGACATACCACATCCATATTTGTAGAAGTCCTCCTCAAGTCATACAACAAGATAGGAAGCAATAACTTTGGAAAACTGCTTGTTTTTCTCACCGCCAGGATGGCTCTAACACAGGGACTGCGATGCATCAAAGCCGGACAACTTTACCTTTCTATGACGGTCAGTGTCACGTGATTTCTCACGCAGCCAGTCGATGGTGTGGAAATCTTCATAAGTCCCAACGTCAGGGAAAGGCTCATCCAGAAAATCCATCAGGTTGCCAGAACCATTCATGTCTCCTGCATTGACCATATTAGGGTCTGTATGTAGAGGAAAAACAAATATGTCAATAAATTCATGCAGCTTTGTCAGACATTTCAGAATCAAGTTTTCCAAAATACCTCCACAAACCACAAAGTCAAGACAACATGAGTCAGCAGTCCTGGTGGGCACTTGCTGAAATCTATGCCTTGCCACTAGAAAAAGTATTTTGCTGAAGATTGCTTCAACAGCTTAGCAAACCCTGAAAAGCACATACAAAAAAGCACAGTGTCCAAGTGCAGAAATCCCAACTTTCCTGAAAACAGAGCCCCCAAACCTGGGACGTTTCTGAACGACTTCTGCAATGATATATCCTGATCATATGTCGGAAGAAGTTCCCTGCCTGCAGGGAGATCGTTGAGTACGCAAGGTCACCAGCTCAGAAAACAAATGATAATACACTAGAATTCACCATTCATCATGAACTGCGCAATTTACATGGCACCGTTAGTCATAACACTGCAGGGTTGTCTGGTTTTGCATGCTCTAAGCTCCCTGCATTGATCCACTTTCCTTCCACTGCTCAGAAGGCAAAGCTCAATATCACAATGTGTTTACTCTGCATCAGGTCTAGAAACGCAGTATCTTCTTCAAGTTTGCTTCTCAAGGGCTAGGAGCAGAACTATTCTTAGAAGAACCTGGGTGGTTACCTTCTGTCCCACAAACTCACCAAATTTGCTTTTAAGAAAGCAGGGGGAGAAACAGTCACCGCATGCCCTGCTAGAGGGCAAGAGGAAATATCCCCAAACTTATGGTAACAAGCAGTTACCAGGGGCATTTGATATCTAAAAAGGAGATCAAAGTAGGCTGTGAAATAACATACACCCTAGAATGTGGCACACAGGATGAGTGGACATTTTCAGCCCAGAAGTTTCTGGGGACATGCTCTCTGAGTTTACAGATTATAAGTATGAAAGCAGAGAAACAACCATGCCCATTGCTCTGAAGCCCTGGAAACTATACCTTGTTCATGCAATCTACATAAGCAAAGCATGAAGAAGTTAACTCATAATCACCGTACCTTTCTTTCCCATAAAGAGCTCAGCAACATCTGAAGTGCAAAAATTACTGTTATCTCCTTTAAAGTTCAGGTCCCAAAGTAGTCACTAACATGACAAGCTCCAGAAAAGGCTGACATCATTCCCAATGAGAGGAGCCTTTAGTAACATGAGAATCTATTAAATGAGTTTCAGACACACAGGGTTGGATTCATCCAACTTAAATTCAGTCATCCAAAAGTTTGGTGTCTGGACTGTAAGAACCACCTAGGCTGCCTCTAGAGACAGAGGCAGATGTGTGTAAGGGTCTGGGGCAGGACAGTGCCTGCTCCTTTAAGGGTATCTGGTCAAGGACCTTTTTCAATGCAGCAAGGGATAATAAGAAAAGGAGGAAGCCACGAACAAGAATGTACAGGGACACAAACCTGATGCAAGTGGATAAGGGAGACAGTGATGGGAACCAAACCTGGTCAGTCACGTTCACTGGTAGGGGCACATGGGAGTGTGAGAATGTCTATTCCAGTGAGGTTGTCTGATCAGGGGCTTTGTCAGCTGGGAAACTATGGGGGAAAGGGGGAAACCAGAAACAAAATACACAGAGACACAGACCTGACAAAGCAAACATGGAGACAACATCAAGAAACAAACCTCACCACTCACACTAATTGAAGAGCTATTAATTGTGTGTGTGCCTTTGGGGTATATGCTCAGCTTCACTACTGGTTGAGCATACAGAGGGGAAAGTGGCAGCCATATCCCTCAGCCTGGGCAGACACCCCAGGTCCCCAGGCTGGGCTCCAGTGGTCGAGGCGGCTCAAGGAGGGGACTGTGTACTTCTACATCACTTCACAAAGTGTTGCTCTAAAGAGCAATTAATCCCTAAAATAGGTGCCTGGGAAAGGGGGTCTTCCAGACAGTACCTAGGGTTTGTAAACTGAAATAGCAAGCTTTAAGAAAAACACGTAACAATGGGTTACCAAAAAAAAAAAACCACCCCACACACAAGAAAAAAACATAAGAAAAAATGGGGACAGATGCAGACTTTAGGGGTTTTGTAGAACTGATCCTGCAGTGCTTGTAGCTCCTTGACAGATACGAGATAACTTTTGCAGGTCACTGATGAGGCTAGCACACCACTAACCACTGCTACCCACTTTCCTCCATCAGGTATGGAAATGGGGATTTCATGAGTACAGAATGTGGATCTTTGACTCCGTGAGAAAACTTCCCAATTCTGTAATTGGAACAGGCAACAATGTGGCAGGTAAGCTTTTAATCAACTCTCCATACACCCTGTTGCTCTGTTTGGCCCCCTTTATTTACTGCCTTTTTTGTTCCTCTCTCTCCATTTTCAACTGTTTTACTTGAATCTTTTTCATTTAACTTTTTTCCCTGGTGGTGACTTTAGGGATGTAACAAGCGTGAGTACTCAGCTTTGTCATTGTCTGCTCTTTGCACTCCATCAGGTAGGACTTTTTGGACGGCACAGACAATGTGCTCAGCGCAAGCAGCCGAGAAAAGCATTATCTTACAGACAACCAGCAGGTCACCATTATAATTCTACAGAAGCCCTTTTAAGAGCAGAAATCAAGTAACCTCCAAGCACCACGGCATGTCTGAAAGAGAGTCAAGCAAGGGAGTCGCAGCCTGGGGAAGGAAACCAAATGTAGAGCAGGTGTCCCACACGGAGTACAAATAAGCTGCCACAGGATTGAGGTGATTTAAAAAGCAGCAGTTAAGAGGAGTGACAATTGAGAATAGCAGTACTTCACCAAACAGATGAGAGCATGCTCCTACATTTGCTAAGGGAAATAAGAGTCTGAAGGTGGGATGCTGTGGCTGACACCAGAGAGCTGAAGTTGCAAGTAGACCTTCAGTTCAGTGTCTTGTAAACCATGACCGAGGACTGGAACGTCAAGCGGAAATGAGGTGAAAGGATTAGAGCGTGCTATTATTTTGTAACGTTGTGATATTTTGCAGATCATTTACTTCAGCCTATAGTTCCTATACAGTGAAGAAGGACCTGTAAGGAACCTGCGGTTCAGACTGCTTGCTGCTTGCCTGCACGAGGCAGCCCACCCTGCTGCATAAAGAAACTTCTGGGAACTCTTGTGCTGAAAGCGTTGGCAAGTTTTTCTTAATGCTACGAGAAAACTACCCAACATGCTAGTTATATCACATAACAAAATAGCTTTTTAAGTATGTTGTCAATGCCCAACACATGACAATATTGTGATGGATAATACTAGGCCAGACCACAAGTATGTAGGATAATAACAATCTCAGCCTGAATCTACCCCAAAAATACATGCTACGCAACACGTCCAGGGAAAGAAAAATGTGCTAGAGACCACAGGGCCATGAAAGACTAAGAAAACAAACAAACTTTGAACTCTAGGTAGCGTAACAATACCTGGAAATTACACCTAGCTGGATGATTATCAGCCTTAAAGTTCACTTAAGGTACCACGATTTTGAAAGCAGAGATGTGATATCAGACTATGTAAATCCCAATTCGAGTAAATAAAACCTGGCTAGAGCACTTTCGGACTGAGTATTACAGAGCTCCCAAATTATATCCTAGCACAATGCACCGTAAGTATCACTTTCTTTCTCTTTATTTTGCATTTATTTATCTCACCTTACTTTGGCATCTGAAACAATCTCCAGGGTTGATTTCAGGATAAGATAACTTGCCCTCTTAGAGATGTTTGCAGAGATGTTTCCAGTTGTGCCAGCAGAACTGGATCCTTACACAAATAAGTCAGTTATAGATATTTTAATTTAATACATATAAGTTAAGGGCAAATTAATCTCATCCAAACATGAATTGTAGCCAGGTGTACTGCAGCAATCCACTCTGTTGATGAGTGTGAGAATTCGTGGTGTGACTTGTGTCATCTGGCATACGAAATCTGCACTAGACTCTGGACACTAAAATCTAGACTCCTTTCATAGCTGATGAAGGGAGGTAAACTCTATTCATATGCAAGTTTTCTAATGTATTTTAGACATCTACATTAGAATGAGACAGACTGTTTCCCCAGAAGTGGAGAGATATGGATTTGATAGGTGGACCATTGGGTCGATGAGGAATTGGTTGGATGTTTGCATCCAGAGGTTAGCAGTCAATGGCTCAATGTCCAGATGGAGATTGGTGATGAGTGGTGTCCCACGGGGGTCCGTACTGGGACCAGTGCTGTTTAATATCTTCATCAATGACATAGGCAGTGGGATGGAGGGCACCCTCAGCAAGTTTGCAGACATTGACACACCTGAGGGATGGGATGCCATCCAGAGGGACCTGGACAAGCTCAAGGAATGGGCCCGTGTGAACCTCATGAAGTTTGACAAGGCCAAGTGCAGGGTCCTGCACCTGGGTCAGGGCAACCCCCAGTAGCAATACAGGCTGGGGGATGAAGGGATTGAGAGCAGCCCTGCTGAGAAGGACATGGGGGTACTGGTGGATGAAAAGCTGGACATGAGTTGGCAACGTGTGCTCGCAGCCCAGAAGGCCAGCCGTATCCTGGGCTGCATCCAAAGCAGCGTGGCCAGCAGGTCGAGGGAGGTGATTCTGTCCCTCTACTCCGCTCTGGTGAGACCCCACCTGAAGTCCTGCATCCAGCTCTGGAGTCCTCAGCACAGGAAAGACATGGACCTGTTGGAGTGGGTCCTAAGGAGGGTCACCAAAATGATCAGAGGGATGGAACACCTCTCCTGTGAGGACAGGCCGAGAGAGTTGGGGTTGTTCAGCCTGGAGAAAAGAAGGCTCCAGGGACACCTTATTGCAGCCTTCCAGTATTTAAAGGGGGCCTATAGGAAAGATGGGAATAGACTTTTTAGCAGGGCCTGTAGCAACAGGACAAGGGGTAATGGTTTTAAACTAAAAGAGGGTAGATTTAGGCTAGACATAAAGAAGAAATGTTTCACAGTGAGGGTGGTGAAACCCTGGCCCAGGTTGCCCAGAGAGGTGGTAGATGCCCCATCCCTGGCAACATTGCAGGTCAGGTTGGACGGGGCTCTGAGCAACCTGATCTGGTTGCAGATGTCCTGGCTCACTGCAGGGGGGTTGGACTAGATGGCCTTTAAAGGTCCCTTCCAGCCCAAACTACTCTAAGTGCTAGTTTCTGTTCACTGATTACAAAGAAATGTCATCCACATTTCATCAAATTATTCTGACTACCAATTCAAAAGAAAGTATTGCAATACCATTACATGCATAATTAGTAACAAATGCAACTCAGAGCTACTCCTAACACTTGAGCATCTAAGAGATTTGGATACTCTGACAGAGCTTATATACACCAAAAGGTGTTGAATCTTACTAACTGCTCGACACATGTATTTTGTGTCTTTGTTGTTCTATGTCTTTGTTGTCCTTGCTGTACTTTCCACTACTTTACCAGATGATGATGCACCATCATTTGTGTAAGGGCAAACATTTCATACTTAGTCCCCTATTCTTTTCCTAATAATTCCTTTCCACCAGTTTTTCCTAGGGTAGACATCCAACATTTTCAGTGAGCAGTCTTCTATGACTCCAGGCTATGCTCCATGAGGAGCAGTGGCTGGTTTGAAGCCGTTCATTTTGTGGCCTCTTAAGGATATTTTCCCCATTGCTTTGACTTTATTGACTTTGAATTACATCTGCCATTTTACTCCTTGCAATTCAGTAGAGTCGTCTTCAGCTTTTCACAGTGAGCACTCACTTTTACTGAATAGCTTAGCATAACTGCAACTTAACATTTTTGTCAACACTCTGCTTTAATAATTGTAAACTGATTCTTGCTAAAAGCTGAATGAGGAAACAAAGAAATTTGATTCAACTACATCTCTCCTGAAGTCAAAAGAATTCCTCCTTGGAGTCTGCTTAGCAGATTTCCCTGGATTTAGGCCCATGTCAGACTACTGCAGTCCTGTAGATGGAGCAAGGTCCTGGCAGGAATCAATTCATAAATCAAGAGAAGTCACAGTGCTAGACTGGGAAATGTGCCTCTTGATAGAGGCTCTTCTGACTGCCACATAACCCTAGATACCTTCCAGAAACCTTGGGCCAGGTGACCCTGATGTTCAGTCCCTGATTTCCCAGCTGGCCATGCTTGATGCACAATATTCTGAAACCAGAGACACTGCCCTACAAGCATCAGAGGTGTTGCATGAGAGCAGTTGGAGGTAAGGGTGAAAAGAGTGAGTCCAAAGATTAGCCCATGAGGGTTGATGACTGTAGGAAACCAGATAATTTTAAAGCAATCTCTGAAGCCTCCTATGTAAAGAAAGAAAAGAAGAGATTAGTGCAAAACAATCTACAGAAGCTAGGGTACAAAAAGAGTGAGCCACCCCACAGGCTGGGCCAGGCCAAAAAGAACAGCAGGTACCGCGTGGACTGTAGGTCCCTTCTGTTACATTTACTCACTTTTTGCTGTTTTTTTAAAGAACCAGAAGGTAGTGTTATCATCATATTTAATTCTGCAGGTCTCACAGTGAGTAAACTCATCATGTGATTCAGACCAGCTGTATGATACAGCTTGGAGCCAAGTTTTATAGAAGAGCAATAAATTACATTTACAATAGAAATGGTGGCAACCTCTCAGCTTTATAGCACTGTTACAGCATGTGCAAACGGAGAAGCCACAGCTAGAAGAGTTTTATCAGTGAACTGACATTCTAGGTATTATGTTGACTGACTGATCAGATCTGAAATATATTTGACATGGCAAGCACAGACCAAAACATCCCATGGTTCAAAGAAGCTGAGAATTATGCTGATGGGAAACGACTAGCTGAGCAGTCATCAAAGGAAAAGTCTTGGCCCCATCCTATTGCTACTAGACGTGCTAGTTCCATGCTACGTTCTCTTCATCCTGTTTTCTGTTTTAATTGGAGACATTGCACTGAGGCAGGCAGTACAATTTTTTAATGCAATTCCAAGCAGTTTCAAATTACTTTCAACAGATCGCAGTTACTGAATTACTTCAACACTTCAAATGTTTCTAGCAGATGAACATTCACCTACACTCTTTCATCTTTATGCTATTTTCCTTGAAGACAGTGGGGGGTGTCACTATGTGAAACCTAATAGTATGCAGGCAGCAAAGCATACCTCTCTTCAAGTGATTCCTCTGCTGTAGTGTAAGGAAGAAGTGAACCTGGCAAGAGGCTGGGGGAAGAAAGCAGAAGCCTAAAGGCCTGTTGCAAGTTCCTCAATTCACATTTGTTTGGAGTGATTTTTCCAGGACGTTCAAAGCATCATCTGTTCCATCTCTTCCAAATGTGGAATGAGTTAGCCAACAGACAAAGCAGAATACAGTGCATCTCAGGGCTTCTCTATGCTCTGGTACCAGTATACATACAATGATAAAACAGAGGAGATCCTACTCCAGACACAATGCTTTTGAAATGATTCGTGGTCATTTCAATCATGACTCCATCAGAGTTGAGCACACCACTGCTCTGAATGGTTGAACAGACTAGCTGTCCTCTTATGATGTGACATGACAGCATGTACTGCACAAACGAGGAGCATGGGGGCTGTGAAAATCCCTGGGGTTTATTTTCCATAGTACCCAATAATGAACAATGCAATCTTACTGGTTTACTAACTAGTGATATCTGACTGGTTTACTAACTGGTGATTATCACAAGACTCCTCTGTGCTGATGGATGATTTGCCACTCTCTATGCCCTTAATACTTGTATTGACTGTTCCTAGTACCATATTCTCAGAACAGCCAAGCATGGTGCCCCAGCCTCATGGCCATTAACTGCTCAGTGTGACCTGTTGAGCAAAGCACCTCATCTTGAGAGCCAGGTGCTCTGCCAGCATCTGTCCATCCACCCATCCCAAGGGATTTAAGACCTAGTCTTAAGGATGGTCACAGAGCACTCTCCACCCAGGCCTTGAATCCAAATAACCGGAAGGTCAGTGCTGTCCACAGAGTGAGCTGAAGTCAACGTTCAGAAAGAGCTGTAAGAGGAAAAGGCTGAGGGAGAAAGTTCCCAGAGGTGAGCACAGTTACGCTGCAGGTATTCAGTACCACCTGGCCAGAGAAAATGGCCGGTTCAGGAAGTCAGCAAGCAAGATTATTAACAGGGTCACCTTGAAAGACATGAAAGAAGAAGTACAGGGAGATGATCAGGGCTGTATGCCTTTTGGGGAGGGGTCGGAGAACAAGGTCTGTTTAGCCTGGAGCCAGGAAGGCCAAGGCGGGGTGGATGTAATTCCTCTTCCACCACCTGCCGTGTAGAAGATGATCTAGAAACGGCAATGTCACATCGCACCCTATAAGACATGGGAGGCAGGTAAGTGGTTATGGACATTCCTCTAAACAAGAAGTAGGATGCTGCTGGGTGGTGATCTCACAGGGAAGATGTCTTCAGCAAAAGCAAGCAGGCCAAATCATCGGTTAGTTAAACAGACAGTTTTCTGCAGGTTGAAAAATATCCATGGGCAATTTAAGACTTCACAAGCCAATTGATTTATTGAACTTCTGTCTTAATGATGGTGTTTAAAAAAAAATATGTTAAAATGGCCTTGGATCAGAGCAAGGTTCAGACTCCTGGAAAAATAAGGAAACACTGAACTCAGTTACAGGCCTTTTTTGGAAACATAATATGGCACATAAAAAGCAGAGAGTAGTTAAATTGGGAAAATACAGAGGGATGACAGGATATTAAAATTGGTAAATGCCTTTCCAACAATTAAAGGACAAATTGCGCAACCCCCGTGTACACGTAAATAGCACTTGCAAACCTTCAGTCTCCCACCACAAGCGCAGGCTGCAGCATCAGAAACATTACTGCAAAGTATTGCAGCATTCTACTGTATGGCCCCACCACCACGTATTAAGGAGTTTCCTGCTATGATAGTGTGGGCAAGCTAAATACAGTCACATCTTTGATATGCAGCTTCACCCTGAGTAACCTCTATGGAAAAAATTATGAAGCCACAGCAGAGCTCAAAAAACATAGGGCACCAGATCACAGGGGAGAGAGCCTGAGAGAGAAGGGGAAGGCGGGACGGAACAATTGGGATAAATGGTGGAAAATTGAGGCACAAAAGGCTCCTCCAGACCAAACCACAGTCTCTGATCACCCGTCCTCAACCACCACACATGCTCATGGGGCGAGCACAGAGAAGATAACAGGGCTGGCCAGGAGCGCACGGGGGGAGGGAGGGAGGCACGGGGGCACATGGGGTGCACCAGCACACCCCGGCAGCTGATACCAACCATCAGGGCTTCCCGACCCTTTGGCGATGGCCTGACAGCCCTCTTCTTTTCTCCTCCTGGGAGGTCCCTGGGTCACCATATTACTCTTCCCCCGAGGGGCAAACCTACCAAGGGAGCGTACCTCGCCCCAGTGCCCCACTCCCCACTCCATCCCAGGATGACTCTCCCTTTAGAAACCAATTCCTTTTGGTATGAAATATCATGTGTCTGGTCTCTGCTCAAGTTTTCTTGGAAAGTCTGAGCAAAATTAGTTCAGCTGCTGAGTTATGTCAGAAAGGGAAGGGCAAGAAGTCCCAGCCCTTTCCCCATGAGCTCCAAGTGGAATTTTTGCACTCACATAACTCAAAATTGGCTCCATATAAAAAAAACGCTAAACTCACTTCTCTCTTTCCAGCGAGTCTTAAAGGCTCCTCCAATAAATGTAGCTGTCAGCACAGATGTTAGGGCTGTGGAAGAAGCAGGAGGGAAGCATTACTGACTCTGGAAGATCCATCTGCATTTTTCAAACTGAATTGAAAGATCTCTATTAAAGTCTGCCCCTCTGCTAACAGTCCATCGGCTTTGTCAGATGAGTCCCGTGGGCCTGCATCAACCCTGAATGTCCTTGCTTCTTGAGGGAAACAAGATTTGATTAGATAAAATTGAAAAACCCTACAGCATCTGGGGTAAGAAACTAAACTTCAGAAGACAGGACGCACTGAAAATCAGGCTACTGGTAGCAGCACGTATAGTTTGTATTCTTGACTCTCCTCTAGCCCCCTTCTTCACAAAAAAGAGGGTGAATTTCCCTCCTGGAGCAGCTGGTTTTACTGCCACAGATCTCAAAGCCAGGGCTGAAGGGTCAGAGGTGCTGTACGGTTTTCCTCCTCGTGCCACGCATGGCCGAGCTTTGCAGGAGCAGGTTGGGGTTTCTGGTGCTGCTTTTTGTCTCCTCACTCAGAAAATGGTAGGATTAAGGTGGGGAGAAATGGTTCTCAGACTGCTGAAAAAGGCAAATACATTCAGAGTTGCAGTGTGAGAAGGGAAATGCCCTACTACATAGCTACTCCTAAAAAGGCCTCCCCTTACAAGGGATGTTTAATGGCATTAAACACACCCCTTGCTGAAAACCTTTTTAAGTTTTCAGCTTGAAATAAAGCTGATAAACCTGCAGGAGAAAAGGCATTAGTATGTTCTAGCACGTCTCTTCTCATGATTTGAGTGGAGGCGGTGAGTTATTTTCATGCAGATGGCGGGCAAAGTTCTTCTGTTCGCAGGGCGCGGGTTTGTACTGCTGCGTTCGATGCTGATGGGCTGCGCGCTTACAGATGTGTTGCTTCATACCACGAAGAAGGAGTTCCCCCAGCTGCAAGATGGGGAAACCTTGTCCTTGGGGTGATGTTAGAAGTGGTTTAGGAATTGCAGCCTACCATAACCCTGCCGGAGTTTCTCTTTTGGCATTAACGATGGTGTGTGATTTTTTTGGTTCTGCTGGGCTAGAGATGAAGAAATCTGAGAAAACCCAATACTTGATGTGTGTGTATGCGCGCGCGCACACCCGCACGAACGAATTGGACTCCTACTCTACAACCTGATCCCATTTCACTAAATGGAAAAATCAACACACACATACACACACCCCTCCCCCCACACCCCCGCCCTGGGCACCCTGCAAGCTGTAGCCTGAGGGCAAAAGCAAAGGGAAGAGGGACTGGTACCTACAGGCGCTACGCCGCTGTTCGAGGGTCGGGCACCATGCTGGGCTAAGAGCGGGTCAGGCCTGCGAGAGGCTCACACAACACAGCGCTGACCACCACCACACGTGAGGCGGCCCTGAATCATGGGTGAGGCCTTGGGGCGGAGGCCTGCCTCTCCCCCCACAGAAGCATGGGGCTGCAGTCCCCATCCTGCTCGCTTTCCCCTCCAGCCCAACAAACGGCTTCACCGCGAAGTAGCTCCCAGACCCGGGAGGTTGTGGCGCTCCAGGGAGCCCGTTCGCTCCAGGCTGACGGGAGGGACCCAATCCCGGGGCAAATGCTGCCCTCCAACACCATCCCCTCCTCCTCCTCCAGTCCTTGTTTAACAGCTGCTCCCTTTGCGATGGCACTGCCTTCCCGGGGCTGACCCCCACGTGCGCAGGAGCCGAGCACCCGTGCAGCCACATCTTGGAGCCAGGGCTCGGCCTGCTGGTGCTGCCGGATGGAGAGCCCTCCAGCCGGGGATGTTTCCAGGGTCACCCTTTTATACTAAAAAAAACCTGTTAAAGGACTTGAGTCCTTAATCTCCGAGTTGCCTCGGTACACATTTTAAGGCTGGCACCTTGTCTTTTGTTGCACAAAATGTGCCCGACTCAGACCTGGAGACCAGGAGAACCACCGCCCCGCACGTATTTCCATAGGGCCCTCAAATACGATCCGGGGTGGGGGTGGGGGGGAACCCATCGCGCTTGTAACAGCTGCGCGTGGCGGCCCTGCGCTGCGCTTCGCGGGGGCAGCGCGCCGAGCCTCGCTGCGCACGGTGAGCAGGGGCACGGCTCGGCTCGCCACCAGCCTTGGCGCCAGAGGGTCCGGGGAACAAACCCCGCAGGGGTGCTGTCAGCACACGACCCTCCCCGCTGCCTTGTACGGCGACAGCTTTGTGTTTCTATCCCGCTTTTGAGGGTCAGTCTCAGAAAAAACAAGGGCGTTCTGTGAAACTGATTTTTCTCTTTGGTTTTAAAGAACCATTGTCCTTTCCTACTTGTTTGCTCCTTTTGCTGGAATCGGTACTTTTACTAAATATAAATCTGTCTTGCAATGTCTTAACTGTTGGATATTCTTCAATTTCGTAAAGCTTCTTCCCCAGGAAGGAGTTTTTGATTCTGAAATAATCTGAGAGCATGCTTACTGAAAAGACTTAAAGAAAAAGTTACTGTGAACTGAGAGAGTGGGGGTTGTTCAGCCTGGAGAAAAGAAGGCTCTGGGGAGACCTTACTGCAGCCTGCCAGTACCTAAAGGGGGCCTATAGGAAAGATGGGAATAGACTTTCTCATGAGGCCTGTAGCCATAGGACAAGGGGTAACGGTTTTAAACTAAAACAGATATAAATAAATAAATCTGTGGGCAGATTTAGACTAGAGCTAAGGAAGAAATGAAGGCAGTGAAACCCTGGCCCAGGTTGCCCAGAGAGGTGGTAGATGCCCCATCCCTGGCAACATTCCAGGTCAGGTTGGACGGGGCTCTGAGCAACCTGATCTGGTTGCAGATGTCCCGGCTCACTGCAGGGGGGTTGGACTAGATGGCCTTTAAAGGTCCCTTCCAACGCAAAGATCCTATGATTCATTTCAATAATCCATCATATACTTCCCCGCCTTATTTTCGGACCCTGACACTACTGCATACCTCGCCACTGGAAACCAGAATTCATCTGTCACTAAGACATACAACCTACTTCAGCATAGGAGATCCTATGTACAGGTGAGCACCCAGAAACCCTAGGCCTGCCAAATTTTCAGATTTTTCCAATAGTGGGAAAAATATATTTGAACAAAGAACAGGATTTTCAAGAATAAAAAAACTTCCTGCAGACTAGGAGCGGAAAGTCACCTGACTCTCTGCCTGATGAAGCTGCGGCTGAGTCATCCTCCATTCTCTGTCAAAGGCACAGATTTATTTATCAGAATTCTTAAAAAGGGGGAAAAAAAGTATATTTTTTTTTTCTGACTAATATAAACTAAAAATTGTATTTTGCTTCATGCATTCTAGCATTTGTATTCAAATAATTATTAAAAAAGTAAGACCATATTAAAAAACCCTAAAATACATTTTAAAAGCAATCCAGGAAAAAAACCAATACAGAAGAGTCACCGTTTTTTTCTCTGAAAATACATGTCTTCATATATTTGGATAAAGTGCATAATTAAACTCCCACACCAGGAAAAGAAAACAGACTCTGGACTTTGCTTATATAAATACTAACAGTCCAAAAAAGCAGTTCAGCATGGATTTTTCAGCCTTTTGGAGACTGGCATTTTGTCTAAGAAGTAAAAATCTGTTTGTTATCTCGTATGTCCATTCTGGAAAAGAATTTTTCATTTTAATGTTGGATGACAAGCAAAACCTACCTTACACTTACAGCAAATGATGCAGGAAACCTGCCGGACTAGGTACTTTCAAACCACATCAGCAAAAACTTAACAATAAAGGAAAAGCCTCTTTCCCAAAATACATCTACTAACCCCCTAAGCAAGTTAATCTTCATTCCTTTATAAGCTTAGACACATCTATCTGTACAGCAACAACTTTCTTTACGCATTCAGGAAAAAAAGCAGCAGGGAACGCACGCAAAGCAGTATTGCTGCTCGCTCTCTGCACGACTGGATGACGATGGCTGCTCCCGTAAATACAGAATTCAGCAGGCACCCGAAGGGGCCGTAGCAAAATACAGGGACTAAGGGGCCTTCTTCAGCTTTAAAGCCCCATCTGGCAGCGTTTCTACCGGAGATGCCAGCCGGAAGATCAGCGCAGAGCCAGCAGGCAGTCTCTGCACCTGCAAACCCTCTGCTTGCAGAGAAAGCGTGCCGCTTCATTTTCCAGGGGAAGCTCTGCCGACAGAGCTAGAGCTCTAGGATGGAAGCCTGAGAGCAACTGGCAAATCAATTATTATGTTGCTTACCTGCAACGCAACATCATTTAGCTCAGTCCCAAAGATTTTAATAGCATCCTTTCTTGGGTGGTATGGCTGAAAAAGCAGTGATGTCATGGGGAGGAAGCAGTAACAATCATGTGACTGCATCCTCCGTCTATAGGATATCTGATAGGAGATGGTGCCAGAGGGAGACGGACCAGTCTGTAATCCCGCAGGATTAAACCGCAAGCCTCTTTACCCTGCCCTACCTATTCGGTCACCATTAGAACATGGGCGGCTTTCTGCCCCCGCTCCCCGCAACCTGAGCTAATTATTTTTTAAAAGGTTTGCAGATTTTTTTGCAACAGCAATAACGATCACATATTTCACAAGGAAAAAGCATAGCAAGTATGCTGCGTGCAAACCAAGAAGTATTCCTGTCAACTCTGCAGCAACGCCCAGGCGTCCTATTTTCTTTCATCTCTACAAAATATGTAATCACAGCAGCTTGGAAGTGAGACAAACCACAACCTCACCATCCCGTGCATTTTTCCTTCTCCCGGTGCTCCATTTCAAGCTTATACAGACTCACTTCCCTCCATCTTCAGTGTCATATTCAAGCTTTGCAAGCTGACCTCAAAGGTTTCATCCCTTGTTACCTTCACTTCTTTGTTCTCCCCACCATCCATCCACCCATCCACTTGCAGCCGTCTGCATTTTCTTCAGTGCAACTGTCACTGCTTGCAAGAGCCTCTCCTACATGCCAGCATACTTTTCTTTTTCAAAACTTCTGCTTACGTTTTCCCGTCAAATACTGAAAAAACAGAACACCCTAAAATGTTTTAAATTAAAAAAAAAACCAAACACAAAAAACCCCCAACAAACCAAAAAACACATTATCCTGACTTTCACATTTTGGTTAACTGAGTATTACATCTCAGAACTGTATTTTGGGGGGATTTAGAGGGTGTGTGTCTGTGGAGGGGGTGTTTGTTTTGTTAAGAATTTTATTTTACTCTACAATGTATTTGAATTCTACAACAAAAGCATAATTTACAAAGTTCTGATTGTACAAATTTTCTATCAGCCACTAGGATCACCTAACTGTTCTTTCTGAAGATGGCGTACATGTTTGAACACATGCAACGTGATTTATTTCAGGACATTCACCTTACTGCTCATTTTCCCGTATTTGAATATTGTCCAGGCTGGTTTTACCCTGAAGGGTATCCACGGATGTGCTTTATATTACCAAGCAGATGCAACAGCTAGGTAGAGGGAGATCTTGCACAAGCACACATGAAAATACCCACGGGTGACCGAAGGCACACGTGTGACTTCCACTCACTTCAAAGGCTAAGGAAGGAACACAGTTCTGCAACACCTTTTTGTCCCAGCGTGTTTGAGCAGGTATTTATGGACACGCCAAGCAGACAGACCAACCCCCAAAAGCAAGCCAGTTGATACAGGGTGTACAAAACCTTTTTTCAGAATGGCTACACAACTCCTCCAGATCTTGCCTATCAGCTGAAGAAAGTTCCTGTACTCCCCACTTCCGACACGGACTCCCCATACAGAAGCCACATATTTTGGATTTTATTATGAAACTGGAACACTTAGCTTGCTTCACCTGAAGTTCCAACACCTTTCTGGAGCGAGAAGCATGCCTTTAGAGAAGAGATTTGATGATGCCCTTCATACACAGCACTGCAGATCACAGTTCTCTACCATAGACCAGTAACAGCCCCAGGCCTACTACAACCATGTCAATGAAGCGTGGAAAAGTGATAGAAGTCCTAACTTCCTGCCAGTGCCTGCTCCTTGTGCCCACTGAAATCACTATTAATAGGCCAATTGGAATCTGTGGAGGAAGTTAAACACTGAGCACTTAATTTATTTTCTTGATAATGTACCTGCAATTTTCATTAATAAGTTTATGAGAGGGAAATATGGAAAACAGCAAGCACCATTTAGTAGCCAGACACCAACATCTATACCTGGGAATTTCTGTACCGCAAGACACACCCTGCAACACAAACACAATGTCCTAGACACAGAACAGTAATTTTGTGCACTACCCAAATAAGCGCAAGGGTCTCAATCTCCCATTTTTTCCTGGACAGATTTTCTTAAATTCACATTTCCTCATCTATTACCACAGCTGAACTCATTGAGTCTCCTGCTGAACACGTATTTTCAGTTGGATGGTCTAACTGCAAATAAACTCAAGAGACAGAATAGCTAATGCTCTGTAGACGATGTGATTCTATAACCTAGGTGCGTATGTTCAAATTTAGATTATTAGAAATCATAAGAAACCAGAAACAGCTCCTAAGAAGCTTTTATCTCCAAGAATACTGAGATTTTTTGAACTGCAAGCAAATCACTTAATTGACATTTACAGATTCCAAAACCAAATCAACTTTACCCTTTGGTATTTTCTTCCGATGATACTTAGTCAATTGAGTGGCCTCAGGAAAATGAAAATACTCTTCACATGATGTCTTGGAAAAGATCATTCTTGCCTTTGCTAGCCTGTAGTTTCTCAAGTCTCTCTGTAAATACATTTTTCTTCCTCTCAAACATATATGACTCTATAGTTAAAAAGGAGACTGGATTCAAAACAAGCTGTAAAGTGCCCTCTTCCTTAAAAATTCAAACTTCAGTTTTACATCCACTGAAAACAAAAATTATAGTTCATCTAATTACATTAAAAAGATTTTTTTACTCTTTTTTATACAGCACTTACCTTTAATGCAAAGTGCTTACAAGAACTGCAGCAAGAAATACACGTTAAGACTTCATTCTTATAACAGAAAACCCGTACTAACATACCCATTATAGCTTTTGTTGTTGATCCTGACGGTAGTGTGACAGAGACGGCTGGTATTCCAAATGACTATTTCTAGCAGACCATTTAAAAATAACCTAAACTCTGTCATACCCTCAATGCCTTGCAAACACAGGACAGAGATGGGAGTCATATGTCAGTGCTACGATTCTGCCTGTGCTCCTGCAGCTTAGCACTGACGAATGAAACTGAGAAATGGGCTTTCTGCAATTATGGAGGTTTAACGTTTCCTTTGCGAAAGCAGCACTAAAGTTCAGCCCCAAAAAGTTAACTTGCATTCTTTTGAGGGGCTTCCACTTTGGAATTAGTCATAAGTAAGATAGAACAGAACTAATAATGTCAGCTTACTTCCAATACAAATCCACACAGCACAAACCTCTGTTAGAAAAAAAGGCAGTTCAATGTGTTGTAAGTGGAGCTACCCATGAACTCCGGGAATATTCGACTATGAGCCTCCAATACAGCTGTCAGCTTATCATGAGCGATAAGCACGTGGGAGAACATACCTGCCATTCCTTACACTCTGCATCTCTTTCAGGTCTTCAACGTAACCCCTCTAGGATCTCTTGATTTCACAGATTTCCTCTCTTTCTTTTATTTGAAAATTCATTATATTTACCTAAATGACAGTGTTATGCAAAATACAAAATTTCTTTATGAAAGCATCATGAATGTGGTAAATATGTCTTTGACATACAACAAAACTCTTCTTCTGTTTATGGCAAATTATTTTATTTTGTAGAAGAAATACTTTCAAATAATACAAAAATGACACAATCATACAGAACTGTGACAAAAACAAGAGAGATGAATACTGAATACGATAACTCATTACCACATCAATACAGAACTCATTACAGCAGTCAGAATCACAGACCCAGAAGATACACTCACGACATCTCATAGCTGTCACTATTTAAAAACACCAGCTGAACTCCCTGACAGAGAGGCCACCAGACACTGCCCCTTCGTTACACAGTCACAGAACACTTTAGGGTGGAAGGGAGGTCCCTACCCCAAACCCTGCTCAAAGCAGGCCTAATGCCACCCAGAGATGCTCCAGGCTATGTCCAGTCAAGTCCTCAACCCCTCCATGGACAGAGACCTTCAGCTCTCTGGGCAACCTATTCCAAGTGTCTGACCACCCTCATGGGAAAACGGTGTTGTCTGTTCTTAGTATACAGCAAGTACCTCTGGTGTCACTGCATGGCAAGTTTTGATAAACACTACTATGTGAGGGCCTCCGTTGAAAATGAGACATGAAATTCTGACTAACTGGTCTTTTCAAGTAATAAGCACTGAAATGCTTGCTGTCCCTAGACTTTTACCCAAACACTAAAAATTTCTTACATGATTTGGTTTTTGTCTGCATGGTTTCTGAGTATGTCTAGTTGCACCCAAGGAACCCAATATAGACCCACCAAAGCTTACTGGCAAAGACAGACCTCAGGATGGTTAGCATGACAAATGCTAAATATACTTTAATTTCACAAATATTGCAACACGTTCGAATCACTTGATGCCTGCAGTGATTACAGGAAATACTAGGAAACAGGAAATACTACCTTAAGTGTCTGCATTAATCACACTCACTGATTAATGATTTAGGTTTACAGTCTTCTTCCCCATTACTTTTTGCCTCAGCTTGGACAAGTAAAAGCAATTCAGTTTCGCTTTCAGATTTTCCTGATCTTTGACAAGGTAACAGAGTATAAGCTCTTGAAACTCACAAAAGAACACTTACCTACAAAATACTTGAAAATATTCTGATTGGTTCTGATAAGTCCATTCAGATTTTGGCTGTTGTGGTATTGATTTCCTGACACACAAAAATCTGGAACCAATCTGACCTTTACTTTAATGAAGAGACAGCATGATCCTCCTTCTAGGAGATTCCAGCAATCTGCAAAGTCAGTCTTGTGTTGGGCACCTCTCTTCGTAGGTAATGTATAATTAGAAAAGTATGAGAAACTCTATTAATAGTAGCTTAGTAAAGAAGTATTTTTACATACTTGCAGGATTCAAGGACACAAAACTGGCATTCTCGGGAATTTAGGGTGACAGTCTTTCATTAGAACAAACAGTCACAAGTAAAATTATTTCTTACTGGATTTTAGCTGGTCCAACTAGCAATCAAGTGAGCTGTACCTCCAGAATTATACATCTTCCTCCTGGAAAGTGTCACTGTTCAACAGAACTCGCATGCCATAACCTCAAAGCACATCCTTTAGGATGAACATGTGTTTAAGCACCCTCACTTAAATGCAGCTGCTTTCCAAAATCAGCACACATGTACTTTCCTGAATCGGATCAGAATCTTTAAAACTGTAGGAATTACTATATTCCTTTAGCAGTTTTTCCACACAGCTAGCTCACAATGCTCTTTTAACTCCCTTTTCATTAAACAGCAAAACAAAGACCTGTCACCCTTTTCCTTCCTCCGTTTAAGTTGAGAATCTAGTTAAGAATATAAAGATACTTTAGACACAACTGAAATGAAAACAATCTATTAGTGCACAGTAAGAACATGCAAATGAATTCTGCAATGTTTAACATCCCTTCCTATCAGTGTTAAACACATTGCAGGTGATAATATTTTGCTATAACACAGACATTGCTAGAGGATACAATGTACATAATGAGCTACAGATAATAAAGCTGAAAAAAGTGACAATTTTAGAACATAGTATTTTCATTTCAGGTATCAGAAACAAAACCAGCTCAATGGTTCCATTCTACTGTATGACAAATACTGAAGAACAAAATTTCAGTCTTAAAATACATCTTTAAGTAGGTATTTTCCTTCAAGGAAAAAAGGCACTATAAATAAATTACACTACAGTGAATTTGCCTGAACTCACTTTGTTTCTGTCTTCCAGCCTTTAAGTCAAATAAAACAGCATAAAAACTGTACACGCTCTTAACAGGATAGTCGATCTTTTATAAAATAAGTTGTCTTCAGAGATGTCAGGTTCACAACAAGGAAAAACCAAGCCTTGTTGCAGTCGCTATTATAAAATATATATGTATATATATTTATATATATGTTTTTGTTTACTTTTACTTTTTTTACTTTTTTTCATTTTTTACAAAACGTGTATATTAGCTTTTGCACAATTTTTTTTAAAGAAACTTGGCTAATCTAGTAACTTCATTAAAATAAAAGCGATAAATACTTCATGTTTACAATGCAACATGTCATACATCATCAGCTGGCAGAGGAGGTATGTTAATCCTTGGTCTTGTGAAAAAAGCTATCTTCTCTCTGTGATCAAAACAAGACAAAAAGGAAGTCAATCAAATACATGCTTGCTTTTTTTGTCTTCCCCCAAGAAGATGGTTTCTTTACCCTGGTTAGCGGTTAGCATTTGTTACTTACATACTGAACTGATGGTTTATTTGAGTACAAGAAACTTAAAAAAACTATTAAACCTCACTATAAACTTTTGGCAACATTTTGTTCAATTGAATATTGAGAGCAGCCCTGCCGAAAAGGACTTGGGCGTATTGGTGGATGAAAAGCTGGACGTGAGCTGGCAATGCGCTTGCAGCCCGGGAGGTCAGCTGTGTCCCTGGGCTTCATCCAAAGCAGTGTGGCCAGCAGGTCGAGGGAGGGGATTCTGCCTCTCTACTCCGCTCTGCTGAGACCCCACCTGGAGTCCTGCGTCCAACTCTGGAGCCCTCAGCACAGGAAAGACATGGACCTGTTGGGAGTGGTCCAGAGGAGGGCCACCAAAATGATCAGAGGGATGGAACAGCTCTCCTGTGAGGACAGGCTGAGAGAGTTGGGGTTTTCAGGCTGGAGAAGAGAAGGCTCCAGGGAGACATTCTTGCAGCCTTCCAGTATTTAAAGGGGGCCTATAGGAAAGATGGGGACAGACTTTTTAGCAGGGCCTGTAGCGATAGGACAAGGGGTAATGGTTTTAAACTAAACCAGCAGATTTAGACTAAACAAAAAGGCAGATTTAGACTAGATAGAAGGAAGAAATTTTGACAGTGAGGGTGGTGAAACACTGGCACAGGTTGCCCAGAGAGGTGGTAGATGCTCCATCCCTGGAAACATTAAAGGTCAGGTTGGGTGGGGCTCTGAGCAACCTGATCCAGCTGCAGATGTCCCTGCTCACTGCAGGGGATTTGGACTAGATGACATTTAAAAATCCCTTCCAACCAAAACTATTCTATAAACACAATTACTATTTTTTAAAGTTTAGGTGGAAGCTTTATACAACTCATTGATCATCAGTCATAGTTGACTGTAAGAAGGTTTCACAGGACAAGCCCTGCGTAAGCCCCTTCTGCAACGCAAAGTTCACCCTTGTACATTTTGCAATAATGGCTACAAAAAAAGGAAAAAAAAAGACTGCATTCAGAGTCATCTTTTTGCTACTCTATTGAGCAAATAGTACATGCTGTCAAGTAAGTGTTGTAAGAAATGGATGTGTGCATAAAAAGGGCAAGAATTTAAACCAGGAAAACAGCTTTTACTTAATTTTCTACATTTTATTAAATTCCCCATTTCCTTTTATATCTCAGTAGACAAAACATAAAAACCCTTGTCTCATTACCAGAAACACAGGATGTAAAAACAACCCTAAAATTTCTATTCCTCTCACTTCCTCCCCACCTTTGTGAGAAAGGCCTTGCCAATACAATTCAAGCAAAAAAAACCACATTAAAGAACAGACAGCTTTTCTATTTCACTTAGGTATTCCCTGGAAAAAAGTTCTAAAAATAAATCTAAACACTGGATGAAATAGCATAGTGTAACATTACGGCTGAGCTGTCCTCCACGTCTATGCTGCGCTAACATTTTCTTACTCTTACTGTTACTCTTCCAATAAAAATTGAATGCTGAATAAAGTCTTCCTGTGAAATGCACATTTTTTTAATTGATGCCACTTTCTGACAGTTTATTTTGTGTACAAAAAAAGTAACGCTAAGAGAGGATACATAACATATAAACACAGAAGAAATAAGGAAAGAAGTTGAAAGAAAAGGTTTCTTGAGAGAAAGCAGGAATATTATTCAGCAATTTTTAGGGAGAGAATGTTACTAGTAATGTGTATGTATTACATTAAAGAAACTATGTCCAGAGTCTTGCACTGAAGAACTGACAATTTGTTGGAACTTAATAGTGATTAGGCCAAGTTGAAAGAATAACCTGTTATGTTTGCACTTGAAGACTTTTTTAAAATTTCATGTGTTTTTGAATTGTAATACTGCAATTCACCTTAGCTTTGGCTCTTTGCACTACAAATAATTCAAAGGAAACTTGTGTGTCCAAATCAATATACAGTTGAAAATTACTGGCTATATAGAAGACACACAGAATTTAACCTCTCTAATGAACTGTTGCTATGCTATTTCAGTACATATTACCACTTACCTAAAAGTCTGCACTTGAATAGGCTCCTTCTGATTTTGCCCACGCAACTGGTATATTTCTTTTGATGCCTTCTTTAGCATCTTTTCAGCTGCTTGCTCTTGGTGATGTTCAAATTTGGTCTGTCTGGTCTGAAAGCAAGAATATAATCTTTAAAAAGGTCATGTGAATAAATAAAACACAAGAATACCCAGGTTAAAATAATGGGTTTCTTTTTCCACTCACTCACTCACACAAGTACACTGTCTGAAATAGCTGATCATCTAAGAACTATAAATTCAAAAGATTGACACTGGTGTTTCATTTCTTAATGCTCTTCAGATAGATATGTATTAAATTAATGAAATTTACTGCACACAGATCCGTCAAACAAGACCTTACAATAAATTCAGGCTCACTCTTCATCTCTGATAATCAAATGACAATTTTGTTTGTTATGCAGTTTTTGCCACTGTTTGCCTGTAACTTTCTCCAAGAACAGGGGGTGGGGGATAATCACATACTTAGGGAACATTCCAAATACTTGTAAAAAATGAAATATCAAATGAGCAAAATTTACTTCAAAGATCAGAAGGTCTCTTCAGACGTCTTGCCACAATGAAGAAATTTTGAAACCAGAAGTTTCTGAACATGTCAAGTGCTCATCTCAGGTTACCATACCTGCCTTTCTGCTTCCTTCAACAAATTTCGGAATCGCTCATCCCGAAGGACCCAGTGGGGTAGATCTGTCTGCCCTCTGAGTTGGGCATCTTCCAGACGCTGTCTCAACTCTCTTAAAACACATATCTCCTCATTCAGCTGTCTCTGTCTAGTTCTGGATGCCTGGAGATCCAGCTCCAGGTCTAAGGATGTCCTTGCCATAAGCTCAGCCAAAGATGATCTGCAGGACTGCTGAGTTATTAGGATTCAAATAAAATGCACAATATATTACTCTCAACATGGCATACTGGTCTATTTTTAGCTATATAGAGCATATATTTTCTGTACTTACTTCACAAAGTTTTTCTTGACACAAAGTTTTGGAGAGATTATTTGTATACACAGTGAAGGGCTAACTAGCTGCAGGGGTTTTCTGCACCATACAGGAACTTTTTCAATTAATGTTTTCTACTACCTCATTTTACAGTCTCCTTTTGGCTTATAAATATTTAACTAACTTAAGTTTATGGAATGAACTTTCATGTTATGATGATAATAAACGGGATGCAATATGAAAAACTCATAACTGAGTCATGACGTCAGAGAATACTGTACTGAACAAGATACCCCTTAAAGGGCTTTATTCAATACTGGTTTTAAGATAGATTCTGAATCAAAATGGGAGGCATGGCGGTCTCCGTGCCAGCAAGAAATTAACTTCTGCTGACAAAGCTAAACTGTAGGCAATTCTTATACAAGGCATTAACATCTTACCAACCCTTATTCTACCCACTTGTTCTGCAGCATGTGGGGTGGCACGAAAGGAGAGCTTAACCTATTCATTCCCGAATACTTGGGCCTCAAATACTATGGCTTGCTAGGCTGCATGGGAGGGGAGCTGGATGTTTTACTGTCACATTCACACACACTTCTCTGGGCTTGCACCCTGCATCATAAACTAGATTTTAAAGATTTACAAAGTTTACATCTAAATCAATGCATATTCAGTCCCCGTTAAAACTGATTTTTGACTGCTACACTGTTTTTTTCCTCCTCAGTAATTGTTCACAACTATATTTCACTTCCCTATGTGTACCTTTCAGCTTAAAAAACCCAAACCAAACCCAAAACACACACCCCTCCCCAAGTACATTACAGAAGCCTTATGCATTTCCTAAAAACATCAGAATGTACCTGTAGACATCTAAAGCTTAGGTATAAAAGTACCAGTGTTCTAACAACTTAATCAAAAGTAAAAAACAGTTTCCTAGGTATACCTGCTTATACCGTAGAGTACGCCTCTCCAACGTATTCCGGACAAAAGGGGACTTCCTTGGCAGCGTTGAACTGTCACTATCACTGCGATACAGCTGTTCAGAAAAGATATTGAAAATACAGGTTACTTACAAGTTTATTCACATTAAGAAATCTGGATTATTCTTTATCTTTTGCTTTTGAGATTTATTTTTGAAACTGCACTGAAACGGCCTTAAGCAACTCATTTTTTTTTTTTAGCTTCAGCTACTTATAAAAAATTAAGAAATCTGGATTATTCTTTATCTTTTGCTTTTGAGATTTATTTTTGAAACTGCACTGAAACGGCCTTAAGCAACTCATTTTTTTTTTTTAGCTTCAGCTACTTATAAAAAATTACATATATTAGTGCTCATACTCTATAGTTACAGTAACTCAAGAAAAATTCAAAACATCAAAGTTTTACAGATAAGTTTCATCAAGCATTATACTAAATATCCAAGACAATGTTACCGAAAAAAGGGGGAGGGGGGACTTAAAGGCAATAATATTTCTTCCTAAAGCATTTACTGTCACAGGCACAAACAATACAGTCTCCCACTTTTTTCCCCTTCTCTGATTTGAAGTACATGCAGATTAAGTGAGGGTGTTTAACAACCTTTTCCTTTTTGCACTATTTTTATTCTGGTGTGTGAGGGTGTTTTACTCACATTCCCTATATCATAAACAGATACAGAATCTAGAAATAAAACTGAAGAATTTGAAGGGGTGCATAGATGCACTGTGTGCAATGTAAAAATAAGAGAGCAAAAACCAGAAGATGCTTGGTTTAGGAAATAGCAGAAAAGTTAAAAACCATTATTGCACTTTCAAACTCAAGCTCTCAAAAGCTTATGAAAGAGTACAATTAAAGGTATGTGCATTCCAGCAATACTGCAAAATCAACACCTATGTATTGATCTGCAATACCGTGAGCCAACTGCTTATAAAACTTTTGACGCTGAACATAGCAACCAGCTAACGTGAGCTTGAAAACTGTTGTGCTGATCCTCACTTACTTGCACCAGTGCACCAGGAATCCTAGGGCCCACTGGAACGGGCATCCCACGACTGACATTCATGACAGCAACCAGAGTCCTAAGTTTATTTATGCAATAACCCTAAGATTATGCATTCAGTCCCCTTTCCCAAGCTTTCAGGTACCTGAAAGTTAACAGGGCTTTTAAGCTAACTGTTTATACGCATCATTAGACACCATTGTACCTCTGTAAAATCAATCACCCTAGCCTAACATCTAAGGTTGCCAGGGAAAAAAGCTTAGTATCTAATTTATCATAAATTCTTAAATTGTAAATGAAATGAATTCAGATTTAAACTCTTAAAAACACAAAGAACCGGGAGACCTCTTCCCCACCGCAATGTTTACATTCAATGAAAGATTATTCATTAGTATTAAAAAGTAGTATATGTTTCTTATAAATGTAATAAAGTCTTAAGAAGAAATTATCAAAAATGTGTAAAATACTTGTGTGGAGGCCCCTCCCCACCCATTTCTTTTTAAAAGCCTTACTCACTCTGCAAACATATTGACTTCGTGCTCCAGGCGAGAAGGTCTGGGAACGAACAATAGTGCTGCTGCGAACAAAAGCAGAACCCCGTGGCCTGCGGCTAGTTCTCTCTTTTGGAAGAATAGCAACTTCTTCAGGAAACAGATCCTCAGTGTTAGTTTCCTTATCCACCTAAAATTTCAATGAAGGAAAATTTTTTATTTTTTCCTTATTTTCTCTCTCTCACCAAACACAATCAGACATTTCAACAATATCAAAAGTAAACAATACGCCCTGCTAGCTAGGTTCAAGTTTTAATGAGAACAGAGGATGAATCACCTCATTTTTTAGAAAGTTTGAAAACTAGGTCATTTGAAGTTGTAAGATTACCTTTCAGAAGTCTTTGCTGGAACAGTAACAATTGTGAGATGCAGTTATAACATGAATCATAGCTGCAGAGCACAAAGACTGCATTCAGCATTGGCAAGTGGGTATTAACCAAGCTACCACCTGATCTCCAGCCTCAACAGAAGAAAACTTTCAATAAGCAAGGTGACTCTGAAGCAAGCAAGCACCTTAAAACTGGAGGAAGTCAAACGAAGAGAAGAAACTCAACAAAAGGAACTGAAAGACTGTTAAAACAATGCTACAAGAATACTAAAATATCTGGAAATACAGAAAACATATGCTACTCTAGCAAAGCTTCCAAACTTTAAGATAACTCACTCCTCAGTAGGAGGTATGATCTTCCCTAAAGGCAACACAAATGGCTTATTTTCCTCTGCTTCAGTGGAAGTGTGCTGATTTCAGCTTTTTCAGAATTATTTTCAATGTCTCCTATCTCGAATACGAAAGATTTTAAATGCATCAGTTTCAGCACAATTGTTCTGAAAATTTCAGCTATATTTATTGTAACACTGAAACAGCAACGCAAGTCTTAAAACATTAAGCTTCTTCACAATTCCTTCGAAAAAATCTTCTAAGAGCACTGGAATCTGATCACAATCTTTTCTCTTACAATTTCAGGTCAACAAAGACATCGATATGAGTGCATATTTACTGATTAGATAAAGGCCACAGTAAAAATAGCTTGCCTTTTGATGTAACAAAACCCCTAATTCTCTCCAGAAATAACTAGCAAGCAAACAAAAAACCCCAGTCCTAAATCCTTTTTAACAGCTCAAAAGGCCCACAACTCAAAAGGCCCACCGCTGTCATGAAGGCAGTGCTCACACAGGGTCGTTAATGGCATTTCTGATTCTTTTGTCTCCTGATCAATTTGGACTCGGACTCAAACTCAAGGAGCAGCAGTAACGCGCTCCGTGTGTGCCAGGCAGCGTGGCAGTTGCCGTACTGCAGTGTCTTCTCTCATTACCTTCAGTGGCGGAGGCTGCATTTTTCCAGAACTGTACTGGCCTGCTGGAGTTGCAAACACGTGTCCTGCTAACGAATCCCCGCAAAATGGCTCTGGATAAGGCGGACTAGTCTGGGTGCAATTACTGCATCCACTGTCAACAGATTCTGCTTGCCAACTCCTGAAGTCAGAACATCAGAAGAATTTTGCAGGTATTAAAAAAATGCAATTATGTGTCATGTTTATGCATTTCATTATCCAGGTCAGTTTGTCATTTTAGGCTATTATTTCTCCAATATAAATACAGAATTTTCAAAGGGAGAACATATCCTGCTTGCACTTCTGCGCATGAACAGACAAGCAAATACATTTCATTAAAAAAATTTTAAAAATAACCTTCCCTAATTTTCTTAAAGCGTATGTTTTGGTCTTTATAACAATACTAAGAAAACAATAACAAAAAGAAAAACACAACTGATGTAACAAACTATAAGTATTATTAATGATGAAACAGCATTATAATAAACCCTGAAACAGTAAGAGCTGTGCTACATGTTCACTCCATAATCACTGCAATGCATATCTATCTTTGACATTTTCCCATGTGACCACAAAATATTTTTTTTTTAGTACAGTCCTGTTGCAAACCCATTACAGTTGCCTCCCTAACAAAGTTACTGTTCGATATAATGTTTTCCCACTCCTCAAATTCCAAGTCCTCTAAACTCAGTCAGTTATTCAAATGATGTTTTGTCTTTTTTGCTCATCAACAGAATTTTACACTTGTAACACTAACAGGGAGAAGATCTCAGAATAAAGACCTGCTGTTTCTCCTGCCGTATTTCAGACTATACCCATAGTGTAAATATCACTCGGTTGTTTGATGAGGTATTCAAACTACTATTTTTACCTTTCTGATCTGGCTTCTGCTTGATCTTCCTTTCTTTCCATCTCCAGGATTTCCTCCTCTGTGTACTCCAGTTTCACCCTCTCTTCTGCCAACTCTCTCTCAACTGCTTCCAGCTGGGCGGTGGTCCTAGCTAACAGGGCTGTCACTGCATCCTGAAAGGTAAACCGGACTTCAAATAAAACCATTTGAACAAGTGATTATATTTAATGTGTATTATTCAAAGAAAACAAAAAAACCCCACATAGCCATTGTATGTTCCTTAAAAAACAACAACAAAAAAACCCAACAATGAAGTCCCCAAACACCCAAACCCAAAATATCTGTCCTGAATCTCAATGATCAAAAAGTACGTGGTGTTCCATGAAAGCAACTTCTCACACAAACCAGGCAGACTTTATCTCACTGTGGAGCATCATCAAGCAAGTTAGGTCAGAAGAGACCTCTGGAGGTGCCCTGGTCCTATGTCCTGCCCAAAGCAGGGACAGTTTCATAGCCACATCAGGTTGTTCAGGGCCCAGTTAAGGCCTGAAAAATCTCCAACAATGGAAATCGCACAACCTTTCTTGACAACCTCCTGAAGTGCAGTGGCAGAAACTTTTAATGACTTTTAGTTAGTTGGACTGGAAGTGTGCATACAAACATGCTATTTCAAGCAGCTGTCCCAGACATGATCTAGCTTTTAATTATTATTTTAAAATCTTGCCACAAGAGCTAAATTAAGGTATCACCTACTGTGCACGTTGAAAACAAACTGCACCTGAGATAAGATCACAAAAACACACCCAGCAGGTCAAATAAAGTAAACAAATCACTTTTTCAGAGCCATACAGTTTTAACTGTAGTTCCATTTCCAGAACACTGGGGAATACTTTCTTCACACTGGTTTTTGTTCTTTGCTCTCTGAGGGTCTGAACCAGTGAAGATCTGAACAGCATACCAGTGAAGCTGCATCTCACCAGAACTCTCTGCATCAGTCAGGTTTATCTGAGCAATGCCCTGTAAACAACAAGAAGCATTGACCACAATAAGATAAACATACACTGCAGGATAGACACTTCCTCATTTAAAAAGCATTTTACTTATAATGTAAAAAACCCACTTTATCAAATACTAATAGCGTCTCCTAAAAAAGAGGCAGTTTTGTTCTGTTGTGTTATGATGTCTAAGACACTGAATTTCTTGCCTCTTGCTTACTACCAGAAAGGATCAGAGTAGATACTCAATTTTTTTAAGTTGAAAAACAAAAATTCTATGACTGGTGTAGATATGACTGTTACAGCTGGCAGCTCTTACTATTAATTAAAAAAACCCTCTCAATTACATACCTAATTTCTACAATTGCTTAATTAAAATTACTTTAACAATACTACTTTCATCTGTTTTCTTTTGAGAGAACTATATTCTGAGACACCCTTCCGTTCTCTGGTATGCAGAGGCATCTTTCAAAGGGGGCGGGGGAAAAAAGTGTCGTGTAAAACAATTTATTTTTTCCTGCCTATTTATATCGTAAGTTAGTCAAATGGGCCATAAAGCCATTCTTACACTTTCCAAGCCATCCTTACATCTCACAGATTCAGATGCAAACAGGTTTAATGGAGGATTCCCACTAAAAGTATTCCCAACTTTAAAGTAGCCCTACTCCATCAGACAGTACTCATGTAAGAAACTTCTGGGTGGTGTTGACCTAAATGAAAAAGAACTGTGAGCAAATCCATGCTTGGTTTTTTGTTTGTTTGTTGTTTTTTTGTTTAATCAGTTCACTAGCTGGACCTAGTGATTATTTTATATTAGCTAGCCTTTATTTACTGCTTTTGTCTTTACGTGGCTCTCTCTACAACACATTCATTTCCATGCTAATGGACCACATGCTAAGAATGTTTTCATTTATATCACTGGAAAAATCATGTAAAAATTGTTTTCATCTCTAACAAAACAGATAGCTGGATGCAATGATTCCAATTGTAAAGGCAGTAGGAAATGTATACAGAAACTGCATTCAACTTTAAGCATGTAAAGAAACAGTTAAATAGAAAATAATATTTAAAAAAATAATTTTATTGCTTTTCCAAGATTAATGTTCTTTGGGGCTCTGTTTAAACAGGTGTATAAAGGACGATGGAGAAAAGTTTTTGAGACTAACAAAAGCATGTCATATCAGGATACAACATGTTACTGAGAAAGTAATTTTATGTCAGTATATTGGATGCTACAGAGATGCTTCTTCTTTTACATATAAACTAGAGATGTCTTCTACTTATCTACTTGTTCTGACACAGTGTAAGAAAGAAACGTATCAAATACTCACACTATTGCATCAGAGCTGGAAAATGTTTAAGACATGCTGGGTTTGGTTTTAGGTTGGAAAAAACATGCTGACTCTTAAGATGCTGAACTGCCCTACACACTGCATTTATTAAGCGGCTAAGAAAGCATGCCAAAGCAGCTGTTACTACAAAGTGAATGACTAATTGGATAGAAAACCACTACCAAACACAATTCATAATTATCAGTACTGAAAGGACTAATTAGTATTTCACCTCTACCTCAAGATTTTAGCTTGCTCAAAAGGATGAAGAAACTAAGGTGGGTCTGCTAGCGGTCTGTCACGCGCCTGCTCCGATGCACTTGTTAACAACTTGGATGGCAGAATAGTAAAAGCATTGATGAATCTCTCAGTGATGTCAAACAGAGGGATTGTAAAATACATGAGAAAAGGATTAGAATTTAAAATTATGTTAAAAGATAGCATGGATGTTCTGAAATAAAAACACAAAATGCAAAAAGACAAATGTTACACTCAAGAAGAAGAATTCAAATAAATTAAGACATGGGGAATAATTGGTTGGTCAGGGCTGTAAAAGATCAGAAACTGGGAGTGAAACAGCAACGCCATGGGATTGCTTTTCTTGCAATCACATTTCTTTGATGTTTTAACATGAGCTGTATATGCTAATCATGGAAAATAACAACTCCCTTATCTCAACATTGACGAGGCCACCAGGGAAGAAATAAACCAACTTAAAGCAGCACGGTATTAGAAAGCTGTAGGAAAACAGAAAAAGATCTTTCACCAAGGCACAGCATATAAGTAAAAGGTTGAGGGAATGGAAAGACCATCCCACAAGTTTAGCAGGTTTACTTCTCTATGTAAGTGAAGTTTAGAACTATTTGCCAGAATATTTTTTTTTCATTCCCTGTTACGTACAAATATTTGTATAACTTAGGATAAACTCCAGCCTGGCTTCTGCATTTAGGAAAGCATTAAACTGGCGTAATCTAATTAAAAGAAAGCAGTCATCAAAAACTGCAGAAACATATGGATGATTAAATAGATGGAAAAGAAATGTAATCTCTGTGGGAGATATTTTGAAAGACAATTATAGAGGCCATCACAGCAGTTCCAAAGAAAGGTAGCAAATGATTTCTCAATTTGAAAAAATGCTTATTTTCAATTTACAGCAAAAGAAGGCAACGATCATAACGTTTAACTACATACTTCAATGCACCTACCTTAAGAAAATGTGGCAGTTTCTCTCTTTTTGAGTATCAGCGTTAACTTACCCTAAAGTATGTTACCAACTACCATAGACAAAGATATTTCTGACAAAACTACACTAAGATTATGAAAGAGAAAAAATTCCTACCAACATAACCTGAAGACCTATCATTTTTTTGCTAATTCAGTAATAGCAGTTAAAATGAAAGTGCCCTAAACTTAGATGCACTTGTGTCAATATAAAGATGCTTTACACTGAAAAAACTCTTCAGCTTCCCAGAGGAACAGGCTATACCAGTATAAAACATTTTACACCAATGTATCCAGCCCATTCTTTTGATGTTTTCTCTTTCATTAGGTTGCAGTGCAAAAATGTCAAAATTTCGTACTGCAGAAAAGACCTTGGGTCCACTCCTGTCAACATTAAGACCACTGTTTATGTAAGATGCTACCTAGTTTTAAAGGTGGACTAACAAACATGCATTCTTTACCAGATTTGCTCAAACACCTCTTATCCATACCAGCATGACAGTGAGATGCCTGTACCTCTTAACTACTTCAACAGGCTTAAAAAAAACTTTCACTAACACATTCAAACCCCTCACTGAAATGCCAGCCCATTGACTTCAAAATAGCCAGGACATCAGCCCCAAGGCAGATTTATTTCAGCATATTTACATTTGACAATAGCTAAACGAAGCTAACATTTAACACATCTAAAGTTAAATAGGTTACATGTGTTAACTGTGTTAAACAATTGCTACATTTATTTGAATGCCTCTATATCACATATCTCAACCAGTTTAAAGTAAAAGGTTGGTGTAACAGAAACCTGCCTGGACCACTATTATTCTGCAATAAAGTTAAGACCGATGTAATCATAGTCGTCTTTGCCCACTGTTATATAGCAACAGGGGGTTTGTATTTGTTATCTTTTTAGGAAGCTATCTTCATGATATCAATTCATCACACACACATTACAGCACCATGCAGAAACTGAAGTCTTGAGCACAGTGTAAATGTCAGATCAAGTCTTTGGGGAAAAGTTTAATTTTTTACACAATGCTTTCCCTCTTGCACCAAAATGTAGCAATGGCAGATTCTTCAACTTTCCCCAAAGCAGACATTTAAGAAATGCATTAAATAAGAATGTAACTCCTTATCTACTAAATCCCATAGCAATGAAAATAAACCTTATCTCAATTTTCAACATGCCTCTGCAATGTAACAGTAAATAACAGTACAGATAATATTACTTTCAACACTGCTTAAAATGGTCCAATTCTCAACCTCTGCTAATTTTGTTAAATATTTCCAAGACTTTATGTACTAAAATGTACATTTTTCAACTTTTTAAAAATCCCACCTTATTAACAGAACCGTACTTACCTACATGAACAAATGGGACACATTAACATATAACTATCAGCACTTCCTATGGAAAAATATAGTCTTCACTTTCTCTTTTAAATCTTAAAAATTATTCCTCAATTAACTTTAGTTTCCCATATCACAGGGCTTTTAAGAAAAAGGACCACTTACCAATAGTTCTTCCTGTTGATGATGGTCAACTGAACAGATATACAGCTGCAGTGATTTTAATTTCAAAACACTTGAATGCACGGGGATTCGGAAAACTTCGTTAAATATTAATGGAGTTTGGAATTCCAAAGCTCTAGAGCAGTAAGTGGTTGGTGTGCCTGACTCAAGTGGTGGCAAATAAATTCTCACATGACTGGGAACAGCAAAATAGACAAATAGCACAATTCAGACAAAGAAAGCTATTTTGTGTTTCTCAAAATCAAGCTATGCAAAAACATCAGTGCAACTTCCACATTAAGAATCTGCTCTGGTATCTCCTCATTGAAGGAATTTACTTTGTACTCATAACACAGGAGAACTGCAAAGTTGATTTGGAAACACTATCTTTTTCTAACTAAAACTAATTTTTTTTTTTTTACCTTGGTGCTTAAGCAGAGGCACCAAGTGGCACTTGAGATGACCTGAGGTATCCAAGGCATCTACATGGGGCTAGCAAATATGACATGGGATCTATGGGAGAGCTACAGCCTTCCTGAGCAGCAGCAGCTGGAGGCCAGGTGCTATGCTATGATATTTCAAATGGAAACACATGCCTATGTTTAAGCGATTTAATTGCCCCATAAGGGTCACTGATCCATTTCTTCCTTCCACCCACTAAGCATACCTTCCTCCCCCCTGCCCCACTGGAAACCCAGCACAAAGAGATGGCAGAAGAAACCTATAATCATTGCATCCATCTGCCAGCTTAAAAACAAAAATACAAATTTAAATATCTGGTACCACTTCATTTGCGACTCCAAGCCAAAAATCAAAATCCACAACCATTTTAATCTGACAGAAGACAGCAAATCTACTTAGAGAAGTGTTTCTGTATTCTCCTTGTCCTGACTGCTTGTCCAGCCCTTGCAAAATCCTATTTTTTGCCATATCTTCCCTTGTGCCAACAAACTACTTCATGCAACTGTGTTGTGAACCAGACTAGAAATCTTATCTGGGTTAAAAAGCTAACCTATCCCAAAAAAACAAGCAAACAAAAAGCTCGAGGATTAAAAAAAAAAAAACAACCCAACTCAGAGGCTCACTCAAGTTGACTACATGGCTGCATGAACTCTTATGCCACCACCAGAGAGGGGCTGACACTGACAGGCAAATAAGTGGTTAGAGGACAACTAGAAGAGCTCACTATGGTGGAAGTGCAGTGCTGGAATGTGCAGCATCAGTTAGCTACACAGCTTTACCTGCTGTAAAAAGGGAGTGATCCAACCCCTCTACTTACTGGCTACTGCAGGTAACCTCCTCCCCGCTGCCCCCAGCAACTAATTCAATAACATACAGTTGCACAGAGGAGTTCATTAAACTGGCTAAAAGCTTTTGCTGCTTTTGGTAAGATAAACTTCTCTTTTGACCAGTCAAACCAATTGATTTTACAGCCATGCTATTTCTTGATTCCAGCCCAAGTAGTTAACCGAGGAGGACAGGGAACAGAACTGCCTTTTTGAGAGTCGCTTAGCTGCCCGATTACCTTGATGACAAAGTCAAACAAACCCTCTGGAGTCTTTTTTTCTTAGTGATTCTACTTTACTTTCTTCAGATTATGCTTATTTCTTTTTCCTCATCACAAGGCAATGTGGTTGAGTACTACTCAATACTTGCATTTTTTCCCTATCGCGTGCCCTTGCACTCAGATTGAAAACAAAGCAAAAGACCTACAGTGATGTACTGACCTATATGAAGAATTTCCACTAGAGGTTTGCAGGGTTAGCAAGATCAAGCGTTCTCAACAAAGATCAACTCATTCAGTGATAGGCATGTCAATTTAACAACTCCCACAGAATGACGTATTTTACAATACAACACTGTTACCACACTTCCATTTTCCACAGTTTTCAAAAAACCTCTCCCAGAGATAAACATCAACAATTTTCACACACCAGATTTCTTTAAAATATGTTAAGATACATGTCACTAGATAAGACTGTGTTTTATGGCAATATTGCCATTATTTAAGAAACATTTATTAGAATAAACTAACCAATGTTCTATATAATGCAATATGGAATTTGAAAAAGTAGCACAGGCCAACAAAGGTTAAAATATTCTATTGTTTGTACTGATTCCCAGCTTTATGCGTGTTAAAATTATCTTTGGAAAGTGTTTCACAGATATTCAAGGAAAGCTGTAACAGCCACAAAAGTCTGCAGGTGTCCTGGTTTTTTGTTGTTGTTTGTGTGTTGGTTTGTTGTTTTTTTGTTGTTGTTATTTGGTTTTGTGGTTTGCTTTGTTTTGGGTTTTTTTTAAGATAAAGGGCAAGGTATCTTACTGATTAATATAGACGTGACCATAGGAATTTGAGAAAATGACACTAAGCTTATTCCGGGATACATCACAGATAAGCTGTAGAGAAGTTGTATAGGAAACAGTATTTCTGGAATACTGCAAATACGGTAGACAGCTTTTTGGCCAGAAGGCATGGGGTGAGGGAAGCATGACTTTGATGTTTTTGAACAAACTTTTCTGTGCATAACAAACATGTAAAAACATGGGTCATTAGAGACTATGCTTGCTACCCAACCATTATGACAGATGTCCCTTCTACAGAGGTTCTGTAGAAGGGACACTTTGTCTCCATAAAATTAACCCTTTCCTCCTGTAAGCTAAGACATACCATCTTCTCCAGAAATGGCTTAATTTTGCATTAAAGCAAACAAATTTATGGTATTTAGGATTGTGGCATAAAACAAGAAATGATCCCACTTTGGTTGAAATTTAAGCTTACATTTTGCAGTTTTCTTTAACAACTAGACTAGTAAAGTTCTTCAGCTGTAGTACATGGACTAACAGACATTCACTTCCACTGTCATGCCTGGAAAATAAATTTCCTGTGTTAGTCACCAAGCATCAATATTTTGCTTAAGAGATACAGAAGAAAGACTAAAAAGATTTAAAGAATGTAAAAGCAAATTTTGCCATTAAACAAATCTCTTACACAAATCAGTTTGAATCAAAAGCAATTACAGATATCACATTCTGATCACAGAACATTATTAATAATACTAGCTACAGTAACAAAGGTATTAGAACTAAGAGAATTAAACATTAATCAATGTGAAAAAGAATAATATTCCCTATTGTGACTCTTGACAGCGAACAGGTTTTATAAAATACATTCTTCGGTTTAAACAGTTACACCATATGCATATGCTTATGTGTGCACACATGTGTAACAGCATATCAGTTACATTAGAAAAATCAGTCTGTGTTATTTTCATGGGTTAACGAAAATAAACAAAAAATTCTACTCTTTCACATCAGCATGAATTTTGAAATGGATCTAACGAACCTCGTTGAGATTTGAGAACTCCCAGGCTTGGGAATTAGTTTTCCAAGGGGTAAAGATGATTCTGGAAGGCTCTCTAACATACAACGTCCTGCCTCGCACTGTTCTAACGTGCCCTTCCCCAAGCTACTCCCACTACTAACAATAGCATACCCTAGACACAGGATTTAAAAGCTGTATTTGGGAACTGTATTTGTGTCTCTTCACCTGTGACTTTCCTAAGGTAATCTGCTTTTATCTGGAATAGCAAGAGCTCACTCGCAAGAGACATATCCTTACATCCATACTCACACTAATGGCCCAGACAATGAAAACAAATGCTGCTGAAAGTAGTAATGAAGGCCCTTTTATCAGCCAGCATTGAAAGGACACTACATGAACCGTGGTTAAGGCACATTCCCAGCACAAAGTAGCATGTGACTGACTAACCTGTACATCCGCTAAACTTCGGCATTCAGTTGTTAACAAACTAAACTGCAGTGGATAGTTTTAAGACATTAAAAACCAAACCCAAGAAAACTAGTGAGCAATTCCTACTGAGTTGACAGAGAGAAAGAGGATTAACGCTACTCACAGAAATCCAACATGTATTTGCGGTTCTTCATTACTGGCAGCATCACCATAAACAGGCTCCTCCAGATCTTCATTCCTGCAGGAACAGAAAGTACTGTAAACTACATACTGACCTAAGCGGTTAAAACATAATGAAATGAACATTTATTTTGTGATTTGTGGATAATAAGCAATTATTTGGTAACACAGGAAGGACTGGTAATATAGAAGGAATTGAGATTATCTCTTCAAATACACACAGCAGTAATTCACAATTTTAAAAACTGAGGTTTTAGATTACCTCTTTCAAGATATTTAGGTTATTTTAATATTTATTCTGCCTTCCATTTCTCTTTAACATCCTCACAACCCTATCTTCTTCCCATTTACTGTTTACTGTGTTAAAACAATTTTATAAAGTAACCACATCTGTACCCATCCTTCAACCACTTGGTCAACCTACATATTTTTAGATTTTCAGCAGTTCATATGTTTCTTCCTTGCAGTTATACTTTTGTCACACACTATTCAGAATTGTAAGTCACACTCTGTGTAATTTTATTTTGTTACAGATGGTTGAAATAAAATTACTGATATACGACTAATAAGCTGAGAAAACTATCCTTCAAGGGAGAAGTATATGGTGTGTTAAAATGCTAGAGACAATAAAGCGAAAGGGACATGGCACTTGTGAAGATGACAGGGGAACTGCATATAAAAAGCATCTTTCCTTTAAAACATGCAACCTAATATTCTTACATTACTAAGAACTAGCAATTTTGAAAGCGTATTCAGAAATCTACAACGAATTCTTTTGGACCATGTGGTAGAACAGGAGTATTTCCAGCTTACTATGCATTTATACACCTGACCTTTTGCTTAAAGCTTCAAACACGCCACTGTCACTAGCCAGTGAATGATCTGAGAGACATGCTGAAACTCGCCTGGCTCTCCTCTCCGATCTTCTACCACTGTCTCCTCGCAGAGTTACAGCTGTCACAGAGAAAAAGTGAAGACAACATCAGCTCAAGACAATCTCTTAACAATTAAACCAGAAACACTTATTGTAGCAAAAGTAGTGGCAAAACAGTTGGCACAAACACAGCCCATTGCTTTTTCACCCAAATGAGTTAAAAACCTACAATACAATTGACCGGAGATTTTCTGTGGGAGAATTAAGGACGGAAGTTTGTGGCTAATGTCTCTATAACAAGACTAAGTATAAACTGATTGCATTGTTATTACAGTGCTTTTCTGGTAGAATAATCCCTCCTGGAGGAAGACTTACATTAGTTCAGCATATGTACACATGATATCCTAAACTTTGAGTATTTACCTACTGAATATACAATAGGTTGAAAACACACACAGAGACTAATTCTTTTAAGAAGTTATCAGATAACACAATGTGAGGGTTTGTTCCCATTTGTTTCCTAATACAAAGTCTCAAAGCGTACTGTTTATACCATCACATAATAGCAGCTTTTATTTACAGTCTGAGAGGCATTATCAAAAAGAAACAGTGCTTTCCAACTCACTCAGACCACTCTTTTTTCAAATTCTTGGTGAATGACTTTGAAAACTGACGGGGGAGAAGGAAGCAATATTCAACCTCCTCTCCCACCCTTCCCCAAATCACCAGCAACACCATAAATAGAGACTCAGGAGTCATTTTCATGTTCTAAGTAGATCTACAAAAATGATGTTATACATCAGGTTTTGCACAGGCAAGGAGGTATAGCAGCTACCAACCCTTTAAGGTACGTGCACAAGTGGTAATGCTCAAGAATTGCATAGGTAAGGTTTCGACACTTCAGTGACAGCTCCTAACTTGAGTTTGTCTTCTCACACGTCCTAGAGAGAAGCATTAAACAGACCTGTGGAAATGCAGTATCTTCCTGCGCAGTGAAGAACTTTTGCCAACTTTCCCTCCTTTTGCTTAAGGCTCAATGACTGTCCTCAAAGCAGAAATGCAATGGCAAAGAGGTGCCACAAGTCGGGAAAGCGTCTTATTTGCTTCTACCCATACTCAGGAACGTGAGAGACAACACAGAAGCATTCAGCAGACAGCACTTGGAGTGACGGCAGCACAGTGCATGTCATGCGGGAGGTAAGTGCCAGTTGATGTTTACTGCTTACTACCCCTGACTAGGGAGGAAACATGCCTTACTCAAAGTAAGCAACAACTCCTTAAGTACTTCTGTTACATATTATCTTAGGCCACCAAAAAAAAAAAAAAATGCTGGTATCTAATCAGTAAGTTTCGTTCAGCAGAGTGCCAGCCCACGGCCTGAGCCCCACCTGCAGAGCACAGCTGAGGTACAGACAGCGAGCCACCCCCCTGCATGGGACCCACCTTACCTCCCACCCAAGTACCACCAGGACAGGATGTCCGGACATAAAGCTTGATAAAAATCCCCCAAATTAACACAGCCACACCGGTGCCGTCAGCAGAAGTGTCTGGCTAAGGTTAGCTTTAACCCACTGTGGGACTGGCAGACAGGATGCACTGAGCACAGCAGTCCAGCGCCTGCCCGAGGTACATTCCTTTCATCAGGGCACCAACAGTACAAAATCCTAAAAGATGTTCCAAAAATCACAGGGTCCTGTTTGGTGCCGAAACTCCCGTATATCAGCAGAGCCAGTTCTCTGTCCTTTTGCATCTGTAAGTAGACCTCCCCTTCAAATTCAGTAAAGGGTTTTAGTCATCTTCAACCGTGCACGAAATTTATGTGCCGACCAGAAACATCCCAACCTGCATTTGTCTCTGTGCCCGCAGAAAGAACCGCCTCAGTTCTTGAATTACAGCATCCCATCCTTACTGTACATCACACATCGTGCAGTGTTACTCATGTCATCCTCATCACAAATGAGAGCCAAGTTCAAGCTAGCTCACAGAACGCAAAGAAACCACGCTCTCCTCCATATCACTTGTACGAAGTGGTGGGTTGGTTTGGGTCTTTGTTTTCTTTCTGTTTAAGAACTTAATCTGGCTGAGTTCTGTCACTGGTATTTATGCAGAATCAAAACTAACAGTCTGTAGAGACATCTTTTAATATCAAAGTTTCCACATAGTTTTACATCACCAGGAAGAGGCTGAACTTCACAAAAGTGTATAAATTTTGTATGAAAGTGCTTCTATAATTTCTGTACTAATTTCAACAAGTTATACTGGGATAACTTCTTTTTGTAAATAAGCCTCTATGTGAACACTTTGTATAGATGTAGCAAAAGACCTCATGGGCTCTCTCTTCTGGAGGTTCATGTTCCCAATTTGTCTTGAAGGAAAAATTGGTCTGAAGCCCCTATATAATGTCATGAAAAACTGACGTGTTACAACAATGTTGTAACTTGAGAATGATTTGCTCACTGCCTGCAGGCCATGGAAGCATTCGATAACATCTGGACAATCCCAGAGAATTTGGCAGAGATGCAAACACCAAAACATGCCCTTGATTAGAAAAAAAAAAAGTCAGCAGGAAAAAAATTGGTCAAGAAGAAAGAAACATCGTATTTTGGTTTAAACAGAACAAGGCTTAGCATAGGTTACAGGACTTCCAATGCAGGAAGCTAAAGAATTGGTTTAAAAATAAAGTTTCTAAAATAGACAATTACCTTTCATTTTCTTATTTAAATAACAAAATCAGTGAAAAATATCTATGAATTTCCAGAACTACTGGGTACCAAAGCTTGATAAACATAAGACAGCCCTGATTAAAAGAATATTCTCAGGCGTCATTAGTTGAAAAAGTGAACTTCAAAGGAAGTATTGTGTGCAAGATTTCATTGGCTAAAAATATATATATATATATATAAAAATAAATCTAAAGCATGTTTCACAAGCTTAGGAGGCCTACAAATACTGCACGTCAGCTCAAAATGCACTAATAGAAGAGTCAAACACTCTCATAAAAACTAAATCAGAGACACGAACAGACCTTACCTACCATGATGATGTCAGGCATTACCATGACATAATAAATCTGAAGCTCACCAAACACCTTTCCCAGGAATTTAACTACAGCCATGAATATATAGTTTAGTTGACATAGCAAAAAATTAAGTACGCCATAATGATTAAACAGATACAGCACAATATCAAACAAAACCAAATGTAGCAAATCTTTTTCTTCACATGCAACTCAAAAAACCCAAAAAACCAAACAAAAACCCAACACTTCACACAGAAAAACACACTGGGAATTACAGGCAAAACCAGCACAATAAGTAATTTCAGGTTCACTTACAGTGAATTTGTCTGTTGTGCCGCATGAGAAACAAGACAAAATGAAAAGCACACAATAATAAATCATCTTTTAGATCTATGACAATATTTTCCAAACAAGTGATTATTTAGGCATTAAAGGGAACTTAGCACCTGAAAGATTATTTTAGGATAGGGAGGAAGAGATAGTGAAGATATTAAAGCCCAGTATTTTATTAACATGTTTCTTCCCACTCCCAGCTTTATAAATAAAATGGACTTAATCTTTCAGGCATATTCCCCCCATTCAAACATGCTAACATATTTCACAGTATGTCCCTGAAACAGATGCAGAACAAGAAAACACCAGACCAGCAACTGAAAATCAAAATTGCAGTTCCCCAAGAACTCCCTGAACTTGTTCAAGTGCTGCTTCAGTGCAAAGTATGTGCAGTTTATTCAGTGTTAACCCTCCCGGCCCCCAGAATTTGCAAAAATTACCTCATGTTTTGTCTAGTGAAGAAACTAGGAAAGAAGGTTTGTGCTGATACTGGTTTTCCAGCGTCGCATTATGCTACCAGACCATTGGGTGGCAGCAGCAAAACACACTGCATAGCACCTTAGTGAAAACCAAAAAACCCCAGCATCTGGGGGCTCCCAAACGGTGATATGCGAGTTTGATACCCCACCAAATTCTTCAAGAACATAATACAAAACCAAAATAATTCCGAAATTTCCAACTGCTACTTGCAGACAACTGCATTACAATTGCAAACCCACTAGCTAGTGAGTGTGGAGCTCAAAGTAGTCATGACTCCAGCCAAAAATCAGAAAGGTTAAACAATTGTGTTCAAATTCAAATGTTAAAAAAAGAAAACCAAAACAACAAACTCAAAAAACGACTGGCTTTTTGGCTACCTTTTAACCCCACGTCCTTCCTCAAAAAGCAACACAAAGCACCCTGTTGTACACAGAGTAAAGCTGTACTTTACTCGAGGAGCTTGAGCTGGACACGGCAGCAGTGACAACAGGTAGCACAGGCATATTCTGCCAGAGGTTGTCCGAGAAATGCGAAACGTGTAGAAACGTGACAAAGAAGAGAGAAAAGGAAAACCAAAGCAGGAACATGACCCTCATCCTATTGCTCCCTAGGCCCTCAGAGCAGGCCTTCACTTCTAGGAAACACATACGAGCTATAAATGAACTACTAACATAGTTTCACTTACCACAATGGGTGAAGACATGCTGTGGTCTGATCTGAGGTTTAAAGAAAGCCTCAGGAAGCCTCTTCATGGCACTAATTTAAGCACAAGCTTACATGCTGGTCTCTGGAATTCTGTTTATTTTGGTCTGAAAGCTGCAATATGGGCAACTAGAAATGTTTACATCTAGTAAATGTAAATTCTGCAGCAGTATTTTCTGGCAATGCTAGCTGCATTAAGGAAAGTAGGTGAGTCTAGACTCAAATGCTGTTTGAGCAATACAGGCTTTTTAGCAATACAGGCTTTTTAGCACAGTGATGGCATTTTCTTTTTAAAAATAAAAAGCTGAAAGCTTTTCCTTAGATACTGCCAATGTTTCTCCTCATTATCACTTGACAAGTAAGATTTTGGTAGGATAATACGATACATTCTCTTGCTTACATTTCACATTACTCCTGATGTTTTAAGTCCTGAATGCAACATTCTACACAATTGCCAACACAGAATTCTGGATATAAAAATGGGATGGGAATTACAATCTTAGAAATATTCTCTAAAAGCCACTTTCTACTAGTATGGTTTTATTAGAAATATGAGCAAGCCAACACACAAAACCATCACCATGAAGGAATACTCTTTTTTACTTTAACAGCAGTTTTTTGTTTGATTGATTAAAACCAGAAAAGAAATTTCTCATGTGCCTGTATGCTCAGGTTTTTAAATTTGTTTGTTTTGTCTTTAAAAAAGGCTTCTGCTTCCTCTTTTGATCTCTCATGTTTATGTTTCTCAGCTATAGTGCCTCAGATGCTTCCACCAATGCAAGCTAAAGCAAGTCCACCAACTGCACACTCAAGCAGGAGAAGAAAAAATTCAACAGTACATGTGTGTGGTTAACTGCACACATCACTCCCCTGAGACCACACAGCACAGCTCCTCTGAGACAACCCATTAGGTGGATGCTTAACTTCTCACACCCCCTACAAAAGATGCTCCTTGGCTGTCAAAGCACTCTACTCATGAGCACAGTGCACCATGCACTCATGATGACCACGCCACTGTGGCTTCTGCTCCGTCACAGAACACACCTCCCTGAGGTGTGTACAAATTTGGCATGGAGTCAACCAGCCTTCAAGCACTGTCAGCAACATCACCTCATGCCTGGTTTTGTGTTTGGGATTTTGGGGGGGTTGGTTTGGGTTGTTTTTTTCTATCTCCCCTGGGTTTGTGTTGCTTTTAATTATCAGAATAATGGCAACATGGGCACAATTGGGGGTCTCAGAACTAAACCATGCCTTTTTTACTAATTCTCAATTCAAGAGCAGAATAGTTACTCCTTGATGCGGTACACTCCAAAGAAAATCCATATTCCATTCCCTTTCTTCCACACAATTCACCACTATTTTAAGTTCTATTTAACAAGTATTTCTCTACTCTCATCTCTTCGCCCTAAAGCTAAAGTTTGGGGTTTTTTTTGTTGGTTAGTTTTTGTAACAGCTAACATCTACCATGTAATTTTTAACTGATGGAAGTAAAATAAGCCAAACTGAGGAACAATCTCTATCGTGCTAGTATGCTTAGGCCTGTGTTACATTTTCTATGATTGCATGACAAAATAGTAATATCCAGAAACTCACCTCCACCAGTTTGGACAGCAGTCAGCTGTGGTCCCATTTCTCGCAGCCCATCACTGTCCACAGGATAAGTGGACATCTGAGATGAGCTCGTTCCCTGTGTATCATCATCACCCAACGCTGTGGTCTGAGCCCTGAGCATTTCCAGGGCTCCTATGCTTGCCATCTCCTCAAAACCTTCTGACATCTGAGCCAGGGGAGAATCTCGAGATGCAGAGAGAAACGGGGTGTCCAGAGGCGAACTTGGAGGGGACAATGAAGACAAGGAGGACCGTGATGACAAGGACGCCAAGGACTGCGGGGTATCCAGAGACCTCCGCTGCTTATTGAAATTCGAGTGTCCAATGGGATCAGCGTATGGAACATCCTTTGTGAAAGACTCGAAGGGAATTATGTCAAAGCGTAAATGCTGCCCGTAGTCTGTAACGCTGTCTGATTTGTCATACTGCGGAAGGCCATAGATGTCCGTAAAGCTGACCGAGCTGAGGGAGCCTCTGCTGGAGGCCAAGGATCCTCGACTGGAGGCAAGGGATCCCCTGCTGCTGCCAGAGGACATTGTGAGGGTGCTGGCTGACAGACTATGGCAGGTAAACAAAGAGAAAACAAAAAAGGCCCTTTCAAATATAATCAGAAATGCTAGCACAGACATAAAAACGTCAATCCAGATTATACAAGCAATTTTACATGTATTCAGTACAGTGACACAGAGTGATGATTTGGCATTTTAAGGTCTGGCTCATGTTTCTTGCCCTAGTCTCAAGCACAACCATGATTGGAACAGCACAAGTGACAACCAAATCAGGACCAAGTGCCTTAAGACAAATGATCCAACAGGATGAGCCTACTCTTTCCTCCAACATGTAAGCAGCCATAATTTGGCAGAAAAGAGGCCAGAGCAGGGTCCGGATCAGTAGACTCAATGTAAAGCCAGGAAGGGTACATTACCATGATCCAGCTTGAATTTACATTAATTGATGGGTCATAAACGTTTCATGGAGAAGAAGTGTGAAGGGATTTGGAAACTCCTAACAAAGTGCTGTATAAGCTTCACCCTCACAGGTTATTCCAGTGCAAAATAAAAAATAATTTAGGATGAATCCGATTCCAGTTCCTCTTATCACTCTCAGACAGTTAGGGAGAGAAGAATATAAGCAACAGAGAGAGATGAAGTGAGACACAGCAGGAACTGAGCTTTTGATGTTGGAATGGTGTTGAGTTGAGGAATCCCCAAGACCTGCATCTAAAAAGGCAGCTCCAAGTGTGAATACGCAAAACATTCTGTGCTTCTGTGTGGGTCTTAGCTCATTCTCGTATTTAAATGGCAAAATTTTGTCATCGCTAGGGATCCAAAACCCCTCATTTGGAGAAGGCATCAGAATATTAAAACCTCACAGAACTTAAAAGAATATTATCTTCATATTAGTAAAACTGTCACAATATTGCAACAGGTTTTATGTACGTACCTTCTTCTCAGTAAATAAGATAACATACAAAATTCCCAAATACACATAATAATCTACCCTCAAATACACATCATTAATGCTATTTATAAAACTGCATCCAAATCATCACATTCCATAGACCAAACTGTATAAATTTAGTAAAAAATGAATTTACGTGGCACACATACATAAAAGTATTAAAAGGAAAACTTTATAGATTATTAATATTCTTCTCTGCTGCAGTTAAACTTCAAAACCTGCTGGTTTTACATAACTCACCTTTTTAACTGGGAGTGTAAATATGAGGTTAAACGTGTAGCTTCTTCTAGTTGCATAAGCAAACAATTTCTCTTTTCCTGTAACAGTATCCTATAATTAAACAGATACATATGACTATTTTTCTTCATTACGGTAGTGCTCAAGAACTGCTAGGAGCTTTCCAAGTACAGAAAAATATCATTGCATTGCAGTTTGGAATATAAAAAGGAGTTTCACTGTTTAATGAAAAGGTTTAATTTACGCAGCTCATATGCAGTGATGGTAATTCCAGCAAGAACACAAGAACCAAGACTCCGTCAGAATTCCCAGAAAAGTAATTGAGGCACAATGTAAGAGTCATGATGTTGAAAATACATTACAGCAATTAGCAAAGTCATTAAAAGTGCCAGGTAAAAACATCAGACTCTACAAGATTTATTTTTTTTCCCTTGCATCAACCCAATTGTGCCAGTAAAATACAGAGAGCTACTATGACTTTCATTGCTTTGGCAGGAAAAAAATATTCTAAATAGCCCTATTATTCCAGCTAATTAGTGTCAAATTTCAAAGATAAAAATAAAATTTTTGGAAGACTTCTGTTAGGGAGTAACCGTAAAACTCAACTTTAAGCTCTAATTCTAGGTGTTTCTAGTACATTTATATATGATTATATTTAAGTAGGTGATACACCATTTTGAATACTAAGCTACGACAAAAATATCTTGCTGCGACTTAGTTTTGCCTATTCTAATAACAAGCAGATGAATTACTCAGTACCACTGCCACAACACAAATGGAATGTACCTATAATGCTGTCGGTCTCATACACCTGTAAGATATCTTAAATTCTGTATTTTGAGATTATTAAAATCTATTCTTTGAAGTTTTATCTATTGATATCGCATTTATACTTTTCCTGAATCCAGAAGTATTCCTGGTGTTTTGTTTTCCCAAGCCAGCTGTCCAGTGACTGACTGAACTTCAAAATAAAATCAATGTGGCAATCTGTTTTGTGTTGTACATTTTTATGTCCAGGAAAGTTACTGCTTGAGCCCTGCATTCACAAGTTGGCTGGAAATTTGGATTCTCACAGACAGTTTGGAGAAAGCAGATCAAACTTATTGGAGTGCTTCAGACTTTCCTCACTGCAAAGACAGCTGTTAGAATTCAACATGTTAATGGGCAGTATTAAAAACAAAAATATCAACAAAAACTAGATAGACTTTCAGAATTTTCTGGATAAAACAGAACGTCAGCACTACTTTCAATAAATTTTGGCTGGTTAAAATCTGAAAAAAAAAAAAAAAAAGTCTTTGTTGGCAGTAAAAACATAAATCTCTCAAATTCTTTGGCCTCCAACTTCATCAATTCCTATGCTGGCAAGGGGCTGTAGCGCTATGCTCCAGCAAGCCCACCGCCCTCTGGGGAGGCTCCCTTCATTGCCAGGACAGGGCAGAAGCTGCACGCTCCAGCACATGCAACACTGAAGCTTTTCTCCTGCTTCTGTGGACCCCAGACCAGGTTAACCAAGTGGTGCAAGGAAGGCTGCAGCTGGGCTATGTAAACTCACATGATAAAGGCACTGCAGTCAAAAGAAAAAGACAAATGGATGCAAGAAACTTAACTGATTCAAAAGCTTGCAGGGGAAAGAAGGGGTACCCTCACCCTCTACTTTCAAAAACAAACTTAGGAACCAACACTCCACAGTCATCAATGCTGTAAGGTAGGTACCTATGCTAACAGGCAAGAGATGCCTCCAACTAAGGCTGCCAGCCTCTCTTAACAAAAAAAACCAAAAAACAAACAAACAAAAACAACCCCCACAACCAAAACCAAACACCAAACAAAATTAAAAAAAAGCAAACACCAAGCCCACCTCTATCATACAGGTTTTAAATTAATTCTGATCTGTGCATAACTCAGTGTCTTTACAGCTCAGGAACAGAACAGAACTGGTAATTATTTAAAGAGGAATCATCTTCATGTTTCACGATTAGAAAAAAGTGGAAATAGGAAAGCAGAACTAGGAATCGCTTTGGTTATTCCCGAGCCTAAAACAAACAAGCAAATAAATTCAGGCTACTAATAATTAAGCTTTCCTCCGATTTGTTATACAAGAATACAGTGCCCTTCAATATTATTCTAACTTCTACTCAACTTATGCTAGCATTTGAAATATCAAGTATCACATTGGAACGCTGGTTTCCACAGCATAAACTACATGGAAAAATAGCCTGGCCTTCTTGCCAACATAGTATGCACTACCTAACATGAGAGCCCAAAAACAACAAATAAAACTTACTACACTGCAGTGTAAAGTGAACTCCCTTTTCTGTCCATTTAAGCTGGAAAGCCAATGTAACAATATTGCAAAAATTGCAAAACATATAACACTGATCTGTAGGTTGGCTATGAATTTGCTATTTATTGCCTGAATTTACTGTCTGAAGTAAGCCTTTTCAAAGCAACTGAAGTTCTCTACATTTGTATATGGAAGGCACTTCCAAATATTTTTCAAGTGTCTCAATTATGTAAATCTTAACCTTTACGGAGATCACATTAAAGCTGGTTCATGTAGTTTTCCTCAAGTGTCAAACCTGGGTGTTTACCACTATGTAAGAGACACAAGTCTGGCAAACAAGAACTTTCTCACTTTCACTGGAAGCGGTCTACGGTAACAAGAAGAGGTTAAGAGGTTTTGTCCATTTCTCTGGCTACAGGAAAAAATAAGCAACTTTGACAGTGTTTCCATTAATATGTGTTGGGGGTTGTTTGTTCTTACATATAACTTAAATACCACATTTTCAAAAATGACTCTGTTTACTATGTTCTCTGAATGTCAGAGTTGGGATGTGCTCCCACTGCTGAAATTGCAAATTAAAAGGGAAACTGCATACAAAAGGCAGTAAAAATATAATCATTTAACTTTCCTGTTATAAGGCAGAAACCAAATACAGGAAAAGTTCTTTGTCTTGATGCTTTTGGAGATTAGTAATACTCCACTACAAAATAACAGAAAAATCTTTTACTATCCAGGTACTGTTATTCAGGTCTCTATTATCAGACAATACAACTTGGAATTTTTCCAATCATTTTTTTTGTGACTCTAGTCTGATCTCTTCTCCCTACCCAGATTTTTTAGATGAATGAAAGGAGAACTAATTAGTCGATATCACTCTAACTCTTCTTCAGAAAACTTCAAGACAGACAGAATTAAATAATGGCAGTCGGAGCAGTGTTCTCCTTTTCTGAAAGCAAATTACTCTAGTAACATCTTTTTTTTGTTTCTTAAACACAGTGAAATTCCCTACTCTTCCTTTTGAAGCTTCCCATATGCATTGTACAGTAGATAAGAAAATGGTTTAAGTTCCCAAACCTTTCTGTGGCCCCATGTGCAGATGTTGCTCGAGCCCGTTGAATTTCATCCTCCAAGCGTCTTTTTTCTTCCTCCAAACGTGCAATGTCTTCTGGGGATCGCCTCTGCTGACTGATGAGCTGCAACTCCTGAAGAAGAGCCTCCTTCTCTTTGATGAGCTGAAGACGGTCCCTGTCTGCTTCAGCCATTCCTGGCCAAGATTCATTGTCTAGCAAGGCCAGCTGCTGTTGTATATTCGAAACTCTTTAAAAGAGGATAAAGGTATTTCAAAATGCAGAAGAGACAAAGGTGACGACAACTAAGAGGAAAAATACCAAAAGCCTGGTGATTTCTGTGACTTTTTTCTTCTAAATTTCGACACAAGAAAATTTAGAAGAGTTTGGAAGAACTGCAAGTGCTCCTGAGTGTGCAGCTGTATAAGAACTACAGTGCATTTATCTATCACATAGACAATATCTGTCTTCACAGCTTTGTTATTTTATAATAAATCAATTCATATTTTAGAGCTCTTGCATTTGCTGCCTGTACAGCTGATTAAATTAAACATCCTTTCATTCCTCACTTTTCCACTATCAGAGCTTAACTTGGGATTTCAAAAGTGCAGTGAGAAGTTGAAGGGGATGAAGGCAAGATGCTTATCTAGTGACAGTAGGTCCATCTGTTCATGTCCCACCTAGTAGCGGGTTCAAGGGGCTGAAAATATTAGGCAGTCCTGACCGACAACAAAATTTTAAGAATACATAAGCTGTCAGTAAAACAAAAACATAGCTCTGGAAAAAAGATTTACTGGTTACAAAATACAGGTGGCTAGATGGATCCATCATCAAACCAAGCAATTAAATAAGCTAACTTTTTTTTTTTTTTGTAGTAAGCTTTATAGCCAAAAGTAGTTTCCTGTATCTCAATACGCTGAACTGCTACATGAAACAATAGTAGTAAGAATAATTCCATAGATGACATTTTAAGAAAATGTCCTTCTAAAACCAAATTTTTAACTCTTATAACAAAGGACCCTGAAGCTAGAAATTTCACAAATTATTCTTTTGGAAAAATCAAAAGGTATATAAGCATAACAGAGAGAACATTCTTTTACTGCCAGGTATTTATGCTTGTCTTACAATGGGCAACTGAGACACTTCAGAATGTTACAATTAAATGAAAAGTAAGTAACAGAAAATCTAGCTGATTTTTGAACATTTGAAACTAAAAAACTGTACAACACCTCAGTTTCATCTTCACTTTGAAACGGTAGCATTCAAAGTTCAGTGCACTGTACAAGATTATGACTCTTTAAATAAATAAATGCACATTTAAAGCCAGCCATAAAAGTGGGATATGAGTTCATTCTTTTGGTAAATTACTCTAAGTAATCTTTTTTCCAAAATATCTGGTAAGAAAGAAAAGATAAAAACAAAGCAAGGTAAAAGAACATAACCAGCAAACAGAAGATCCACAGTGTGATAACATGTGCTTAAGAATAAAAGAGAAGGCATAGACATGACAAAGGTAAGGTTTTCCCCATCAAAAAACAAAACCTCATACAATGTTCATTTCATACTGACATCTGGAAAGCATTTGGCCATCTTATTGTCAGGGGAAGGGAAATAAAGTATAAAATGTAAGTCATTTTGCAATGACTGCATTCATATATGAATAGGAATTTTACTGTGAATTTTGTCAAATAGATATCCCCCTGCCCTCCCCCCTCCTCTTAGACTTCATTTACAGCAAGTAAAGAACTTGGGTATTATGTTACACTTTAGTCTAAAGCAGAATACTCTGTCAAGCCCTTCAATACCATTTCCTCCTCCTTGCATTAATAACCAACTTCCTGCCAATAGCCGCTGCAAGCACCATTGTGCATCGATACGTACAGTCTACGTATCTCATGCCTCAGCTATTGTGCACAAATTCCAGCTACAGCTTCCTGAAGAACACCTTGCCCCATCGACCAGACCTCAGGGCCAGTAAGAGTGAGCAAAGTCAAGACCTCTCCTCTTCCCTACCCAGGCTGCTACGCTGTTAAAAGATTCAGTAAACACTCCCGAAGGTGTATACAGCTTGATGTTCAAGTGCTCAGTGCCAAGTGAAACAAATGGGGACTCAAGGTCCTTTCAACAGAATTGCAGAATTCGGGTACAATTGAGTTAGCTTAGCTTGGCAAGCGAGTGTGAATCAGATGAGACCTGGTAATGTATTTGAGTGACCAAACAGCTTGTGGATGAAAAAAGACGAGATGTGTCTGGTGAAGTCTCTTGCTTGTTTTATAAGGTAGCTGAAGGACTGACCCTCTCCTTCATTTTAAGATTTACAATCGTTTTTATAGCTATTTTTCTAATGCAGGGTGAGCTGGTTAAGAGGCTGGCCACAGGAGCAAATAAACGCTAATGCAGGCAACAAGAAAAAGCAAAGTACCAGCAGGCAAGAGGAGAATGTGGGATCCCCCCTTTCAGCGGTAGTTAACCACTGAATCCGCTCAGCTGTAGAGTAAAACACCACCACAAGGTTGTGTTTTCCTATCTATACAGGAGGTTTTAATTTAGACTCTTGAGTTCGCTGAGAGCACATAACTCCCTTTATGTATGACATTCCAGTTTAAAGCTTGTTTTTTCTCCTCAATTTCTGTTATGATGATGCTTTGAAAGTTGGAAGTTGTCGTACAGTAACTTAATTATACCATTATTAAAGGGAAAAGTACTGCTGTGGACAAGGTTAGTATCACTGAAGAGTTCCAAAACCTGATTAGGTATTTACTTGGATTCCCTTGACACCCTTAGCATTTCAGCTAGCTCTTCTTGTCTCTACATCTTCCCTTTAAGCAAAGAAAAACCACTCACAAAACACTACATAATGCAGGAGCCTGCTGGGAGGGGAACTTCAAGCACCAGTAAGCCAGTTTTCTGCAATCTGTATTTCCTGCAAATGAACCAAAGTTTTCAGGGAATTTTGTTGCTTGCTTTTCACTGAGGACACCCTCTGTACAGTTAAGTTGTTCCAAAAAGCTACCAGTAACAAAGTTTTTAGAATTTTTCTCCCCGAGTAGAAAACATCCCTCAGGCTTTTATGATCTCATTCAAATCTGAGAAAAGTATCTGAGGAGTCATGTTCAGTTCTGCTAAAAACGTAATAAAAAATCCTCTTTAAGCAAGTTCCGTAATAGCAATTTGTCTTCTCCCAACACAAATTTTTCTTCCCAAACACAATAAATGCAAAAATAAGCAATTTCACTGTGCTTGTCCATACCAGATTTTATACCTATACTACAAGCCATTGTCACTGCTGGTATGTTACAAAAAAGTGTCTGTTTTGCATTTTCAGACTTAGTGCATATATTTACCTACCTTAAACACCCACTTAAATGAATCAATGACTTGACGTAGATTTAAAGGGGTGGGAAATAAAAAAGATTTAGGCTCCTTTATGAAGCCTCTGTTGTTCAAACACATTTTTCCTTCCTACTGGGTATTTTTTAAGATACTACTTAGTGTAGTCACTGTAAAAGAGTACTTTTATCTGGCGTAATGCCAGATACAGATGTCCCTACTGATACAGTAATTTAACATATTCCTGGGGAAAAAAACCAGTAAATTTTGAGACATCAGCATTCCAGGCATTTTGCCCATTCCCATCCTTGCATAACAACTGCTGAGGAGCTTGCATTCCACACTCAAGTAGGTGGTATCAAATGACTGGCTTCCTAGGTAGGCAGACCTATTTGCTGCTTATTTCAGTATTTAAAAACTTCAAATGGAGATGAATATAACCGCTCCCGTTAAGCAGAAAAGCAGGAGGGGCACAGATGGGATGACAAAGGTTTAACCTAGTGTTCTTCAGTAAACACTGATTTGAAATGGCAAACTTGTCCTGAAATGGTCATATTAATGTAGCTAGAATGATGCCTAGCCCAAGAAAATGTAGATAATAGCATGAGGGTGGAGATCAGTACAGCCAGTAGTTTACTACAGCAACTACATCACAGGGGCAAAAAAGCATAGATTTTCAGAGTTTACAGCATGTCTGAATCGTTATATATCTACACAGACCCCCCCCCCAGACAAAAATAGAGCAACCCTTCTGTCATTGGAAATATCTGGGGAACCTGAAAGATTTTGTTAGTGTCTGGAACCTCATTTTCAAGACTGCCATCTGAGCCCAGCACTAATGAAATTATATTGCTGAGCTCAACAACATTTCTTTAGGAGAGGTTATTTATTAAAATATAGCATGAGAAGTGAGATTAAAGTAAAAATCCCTTTTTATGAGATGAAAGTCTGATTTCCAATTACAATTAACTCCATATTTAGACCATTACTCAGAGATCACGAACAAGGCAGGTGTGTTGGGGAGGGAAATACTCTGAGCAATACAAAGGTCCTAACACATGCTCATAAAAAGGGACAAATTATGGGCATCCTCCAGCTAGCACTTCCTAACCTACAAGCTCTGGTCTTTCTAGCTTAAACAAGTTCTTCGAACTTATTTTGTTTGAATTTTCCAAGAAAAAACCCCCAATATTCCCCTACATTTAAATGCCTAGACTTTTGAGTGATATATCAGACCACTCTACAGCTAAGGCCTTTGTTACCTGTGGAATGGGAAGACCAGTGGGGATAAAGAAAAAAATCCACAGTTATGTTTTGGAGGAGAACGGTGGCTAAGATCATACAAATATGCAGAGACGATCAACATAAATCAGCCCAGCTTATTCTTTTCCTTAGGCTTATAATGGCCTTGTAATTGGACCCAGTTCCCTGCCACTTCAGGTAACGGGAAACTTCTCCCACGTGCAATACCCAGAGGGGGTAGCTGTGGGACTGAAGACACATAATGAAGGGTGTAAGAACTCAGTAATTTCTGGTATTTACAGACCCTCTTGAGAGTGGATTACAATTTACATCCAAAAAGGGGAAGGCTAGAGAAAGGGGAAGAAAGAAATTGGAAGAACAAGAAGCTGGGGAACTTGGCCAAATGCTCACAAAATTTCTCCACTGTGTCTACTTTGGCTGTTCCTGCAAGTATGTGCCACTGCAGCTTTGGCGGACAACATGAGTACGCTCTGTAGAATATCCAGCCTGCCTGGCAGCCCAATTCAATAACAAGGAGGTCTTAAATGGCTTAAGACAGTAATAAAACCTTTAGAGTCCACTGGCATTCTGCAGATAAAATTAGGTATTCACCTTTAAGAAAACTGCAAAGTCTGCTAAAACCAATGGAGGAGAAGAATTACTGTTTTCCCCAATTCACAGGTAAGCTGGTATAATGAAAACTTTAAAGACAGTTCAAGAGCATGGCTCAGCTCCCTTTATAAATCAAAGAAAAAGTTTTATGTTTAAAAACTGACACTGGGAGATTTAGGTTTAGGTGACATGCCTGAGCCAGGTACTTATGTGACATGAGACAAACTGATTCATCCTAAACCAGATTTTCAGATTAGTTTAGCAGAATAAAGCATACAAATCCACCAAATTTCACTAGAAATTAGGCAATGACACCTTGAAACCTCACTACACATTTAACAGGGAAAATACTTGACTATGTTATTGTATCGGTACTGGAATGTTGCTATCAATAGCCAATCAACATGTATTTTGTCAGTACAAACTGCACTGACACACTTCTGCTTGTGCTAGTGCTTTAAAAAGCCCAACTGAAAATTAATGGAAGTAACAAGACAACAAGGTTGCAACAAAGTAACTGTTCAGCAACTATACTGAAAAGAGAGACATAATATTCTTAAAGGGAATGTGGAAATATTAAGCATAGCTGAGGAGGAGGCTTTTTCAAGGCTAAAATAAATGTGTTGACAGCCACTGTATGATTTAAACAATCAAACTGAAAAATAACATCTTTGAATTCAAATTTACAGAAGACATAAAAAAATAACTGCTTTTGCAGACAAATTAGATAAGCTGGTTGAAGATGTTTGGAAGTATTAGATCATTAAAGTCAGCTACCACCAGACTGGATCATATAAAAAAAAATTAAATTTAAAAAAAAAAAATCCACTGTTAAAAATTTTGGTTCTTCTCATTGGAGAGATCGTTTTTCATCTATCGATTAATACACTTCACAGGATAAGAGGCACTGCAGCAATGACATTTCATGATCATTTGCTAATACACTTCCATGTAGCTGTTACACCAAACTGCACAACTTAAAGAGTTATCAAAGAAAAACAATTTGCTTTTGATTCTTCTTTCTATGAAACAGTCTATTCAGAAAAGTGCTCGAGGGGTACACTCTCCAGTGTGCAAATGCTTTCATGAGAGGTGGTCTCACTGAAATAGCAACTGAAACTAAAAACGGTATTTATCCAGGCAGCTTGGGGCTGTCTGTTCAAAAAGACCGTCCTCCCTCCCTCCTGCTTCTCTGGAGGGCCACACTGACAGATCTGAGAGGAGAAATTTCACGGAAATAAGGTACAGTTTATTTAAAAATAACGGGGAGGAAGAGAAGAGTAAAGAGCAGAAGAAAAGCGCTTGAGCCTCTCTTCAGCATGACTGGCGAGTTAAAAAGTAGAATTTACACGCCTCTTCCCAGAGCCTGGATCAGACACAGTAGAGAGGACCTCTTCCCAAGCGTGCTGAAGATGTCAGAACCCACAGTTCACAACATCTGAAATACCCACAGGAAAAATTAGATTGCAAATTAGCCAACTTCCTTCCAGTGGGAAACTGAAGTGGGGGGGGGGAACAGCTATGTGAATGTCTTAATTTATGCTAAGGCCAAACCACTCAGTAGTTAAGAGTTTTGAAGCAGGAATTAAAATCAGATTATCTTTCATGAGGGATGAGAGATATTTTCAGAGCATAAGCCAACTTTTCTGCTATCACTGGGTCTTATCTCCTGAATTCCTCAAGATAGTTCATTCACAAATCCCAACGCTGCACTTCCTTGCTCAGACACCATATACAGACATATTTTTATTTTTAAAAACTTCTTCATTACATACAGCAAATATTCTGCTCGTATCTAGAGCTATGTGATCTTCTGTCTAGATTCACAAGAGTGACTAAAATGCAACACACTGCCCTTCAGTTTGTGGGGCTTTTTTCATGCTTTCATTTAAGGGCAAAGACATACTTTTCTCCTACAGCATATTTTGAAAGTCCCCCATTAAAACCTGGAAATAAGATAGTTTGTCTGCTGTACTTATTTGCTGTATGTTTCCACACCCCATTTGACAAGCAAGTAGTCATAATATACTGCTTTAGAGTTGTGACATACTGTAGCATTTCAATTTTCTACTTAGTAGATTTTAATCCATCGCAGCACATTCCGTCACCCACACTGTGCAGTAACAGTAGATATTCCACCAGCCAAGGGAGAACAAACACAAAGATATTTAGTAGAGACAAAAGCCCTACAGAAATGCCAGCAAGCTAAGGGGAAGGAATGCATGATAAATGAAGAATGCAACCACAGAGATAACTGGTAGGGGCAATGAGCTTTGTGCAGTTCCACTCAAAAGCTGAAGGCTGATTACTTCCGTACAACATACTAGGTGGAATAAGGCTACTATTTTAAAGCAACTAACATGCTCTTGCTAAATAACGGACCATTATCAGAGCTGCTATCCCAGCACAGCAAAACTACCCTTACTGCAATTACTCTTCTCTAGTTGGGAGGTTAGTTACCTGGATTTTCTATACTTAATTAACATCAAATTAACCCAGCTCACTTCTGATGTTCAGAAATACTGCATTCCATGCATAAACAAATGCTCGGCATTTCCAGCTGAGAAATGCTTCTACTACTAAAAAAACCAAACCAAACAAACAAACAAAAAAACCAAAAACCAAACCCCACGACTCTCATCTTTTCCCTGCAATAATACACAAGAAGAGAATTGTTTCAAAAAACACATAGAAAAGGTATGTCAGAAAATGGAACTAAAAACATTTAATACAATCTTCACAGCACCAGTGGCTCTGCTAAACTAAACAGTATAAACCTAAATTCTATTCTCCTTCTTTCAGCAACTGTCACAAACTCCTAAATTATCACTGGACTATTAAGGGTTAAGCCTGTGAATAAACAGGACACTGAGGGCTTTTTGGTCTGCCCTTTTTCTGTCCAATTATTTAACCTTTACTAGGTAATAGTCACTGGTATTCACATACAGTATTTTACAATGCAAACTTACATTCCAGTTACAAATCCTGAAGATTTAACCATGTATCTCTAAAACGCTTGCACCAATTTAAATTTTTTTTTGAAGCCTGTATTGCATCCAAATGTGGGTAAATTTTCCAAGAACAACAAAATAGCGAATTGACTATAAAGCTTCCAGTCCCTGCCAAGATGACAGCATTATGGTTTCCCCAAAGAAAAAGTCTCCGTAATATGAAAAAATATGAGGTAAAAGTATTGACGTTTTTTAACCCTTGTTCTGAGACATGTAAAAAAACGGCAAAATAGACAAAGTTGAAAAGAAAAAAGAAAAATCCTAACTTAAAAAAAATTTTAAAACTAAGGTTTTCAAAGTTAACTATACAGAATCTTTTAAGTGTCAGTCAATTTTAATGAGAGAATGCTCTATCAGCACAAATTAAAATAATAATAATAGGATAAATTAAAGTGTTCAAATCATCATCTATACCTACACTATTGTCCTGAATGTGTGGCAAATAGTTTGAAAACAATGAGGTTAAATGAGGACTAGTAGTTAGTATGTTAAAAATAGTACTAATTAAGAATAGATTACTTTTACAAAGCCATGAAAAAAACACTGCAAGACTGACCTTCACAGAAGAAATACTTAGGATAAGCATTTAGATTGGAGGACTTAATGAAGAATTAATCTATTTCAAGTAGTATTTTTTTTAAATGTTATCAGATTTTTTTTTTCCAATCTCAACATTTGGTTTTATGTACCCTTTTGTTCAGCTCTGAACATCTTCATTTATCTCACAAGAAGTCCTGCATTCTTTCTTCCCACCGAGTTCACGACTTCAGTACACTGAACTTAGAACACAGGTATGCAAAGCTCTGAATGTACTGACAGACCAGGCTGATAAGTGTAAATTTAAAGACTGTTTATATTAAGGTTTGAGAAGAAGGGGAAAAAAAACGTAAAACAGTTCAATTAAGCTACTGAAACCTTGTGTTTATACAAGCGTAGAACAGGGCTGACATTTAGCTTTATCTCTGCAAACAAATATAATAATCTTATAATAAAGCTTTATGTTTACCTAAGCTTTTATTATCTGTGAACTACTCAATATAAGCAAACTAGTCCTCCTAAAGACATTTCAGCTAGGAGGCTGGTTCTAGTTCTACTTTGAAAACTTTAACCACAAGAGTAAAAATAAAAACCAACAAATTTATCTTTAATTACCTTTTCTTGGCCTCTTCATATTGCCAGTTCAGTCTTACTTTGTCTACAAGTCTTGTTTTGTCATCAAACCCAAACTTTTGCAGAGTTGAAGAGCAAGGGGGGGGGGGGGGGGGGGAAGAGAGGGAGAAATGAGATTTTAAAAACACTCTCACAATAAAGAAAGGGATAAATTAGTCTCACTTACTGAACTTACTAAAAAGCCCCAATGCTTTAAGTAGTAACATAAATAAAAATCAATTTTATGCTTTAGAAATACAAAACTGGTTTATTGCTAAAAATACAGATGAACGAGCCCTTTCAGTAAATTACGATCCTGGAAATCAAGGGTAAGCAAATAGAATCATTGATGAATAGTCAAAGCTTTTCAACTTTATCCAAGCCTAAAACACAAAAAGCATTTTTAATTGAATTATTTTACTATTTGTTACAGCTATTTTATGGATAGTTTAATTAGAAGTAATTCAGATTACATTCCCTGTACTGTGATGTGTTACCCAACTCTTAGATCACTAGCGCATTTTAAACACTTATTACAAAACATCACCTGATCCTTGAACCAGTCGTAGAATGCTCATTTATGCTACGATTCCTACTGTATACAGTCCAGCTTCTACAGCAACTTGTCTCTATCTTGGGGCATCAGCAGTTCCCCTCTTCATGAGTCTGCATACAGCCTAATACTTTAAAACCCAAGTCCCTATTTAGGTGCATTGCTGCACCTCTGGATTTCTCATCCAACTGCTGCTTTTACTCTCCATTATCACATGTGTGTAAAAATCCACTTCTTTCTTAACTCACATTCCACTATTAATAATACATAGTGATGTTAATTGTTTTCATGTATTTTATTTTCCTAACAAAAAATCTATATCTGATAAACACAATTTTCAGACTATATTTGGCTTGTCTTGGATGGCACTCAACACGTATTGTGAATGGGAAAATGCTGCTGTTTTCCTTTTGGTAATTCATTTTGGAATTCAATAATCATATCCACCACCAGTCCGAAAAATGACATCCTAAAGGCACCATCTACCTAACATACTGAAAGACAGCCTTGGTGTTAGCTAAGTTTTCTTAGATGCTTTAGGAGTATAACTTCTTAAAAACACAGGTTTCCTCTTCTGTACAGTCCTTCCAGAGACATCCAAGTAGAATGATCCATCAGTGGAAGATGATAATAGAAGAGAAACAGGATGATAAAACCTTATGATTAATAAGTTATATAGTTCAATAAAAATTTCTAACTGAATGTAGGGTTACCATACAAACTATAGTACTACCAAACTACAAACAGGTTGTCTTCTTGCTTTGCTGTCAATCTTATCCACAGAAGCAAATGTTTTATTGCTCAAGAACAGCAAGGCTGCCACAGTGCAAGCCAAACCTTTATTATTTGTAATACACAATTTCATTCACACAGAACTACTTCCAAGGAATGGTAGTATGTTCCTCTCAAATACCATATTTAAAGACACATTTGAGCATAAAGGTATGACAGACTAGACCAGAAGTTTTATTAGCTTTTAAGAAACAAATTTTGGGACTACCAAATACTTCCCTTGTCTCAGACAGGAGAAAGGAAGAGAGGTCTACCCTACATCTTTGATATGCATGAAGGATGATAAGCATGATAAAAACAAGATCAAAAAAAAAGAAAAATACATCCATTACAGAATCATTAAGGTTGGTTAAGATCATCAAGTACAACCATCGACTCAACACCACCATGCCCGCTAAACCAGGTCCCGAAGTGCCATGTCTGCATGTTTTTTGAACACTTCCAGAGATGGTGACTCCACCACCTCCCTGGGCAGCCTCTTCCAAGTAAAGACATTTTTCCTAATATCTAGTCTGAATCTCCCCTGGTGCAACTTGAGGCCATTTCCTCTCATTCTATCGCTAGTTACTTGGGAGAAGAGACCAACACCCACCTCACCACAACCTCCCTTTCAGGGGGTTATAGAGAGAGCAGTAAGGTCTCCCCTCAGCCTCCTCTTCTCCAGACTAAACAAACCCAGTTCCCTCAGCCGCTCCTCAGAAGACTTGTGCTCCAGACCCCTCACCAACTTCGTTGTCCTTCTTTGGACATGCTCCAGCAACTCAACGTCCTTCTTGTAGTGAGGGGCCCAAATCTGAACACAGGATTCGAGGTGCGGCCTCACCAGTGCCGAGTACAGGGGCACAATCACCTCCCTGCTCCTGCTGGCTACACTGTCTCCGATACAGGCCAGGATGCTGTCGGCCTTCTTGGCCACCTGGGCACACTGCTGGCTCATGTTCAGCTGGCTGTCAACCAGCACTCCCAGGTCCTTTTCCGCTGGGCAGCTCTCCAGCCACTCCTCCCCAAGCCTGTAGCGTTGCATGGGGTTGTTGTGACCCAAGTGCAGGACCCGGTATTTGGCCTTATTAAACCTCATACAGTTGGCCTCAGCCCATCAATCCAGCCTGTCCAGATCCCTCTGCAGAGCCTTCCTACCCTCCAGCAGATCAACACTCCCACCCAACTTGGTGTCATCTGCAAACCCACCAAGGGAGCACTCGATCCCCTCATCCAGATCATCAATAAAAGTATTAAACAAGACCAGCCCCAAAACTGAGCCCTGGGGAACACCACCTGTAATTGGCCGCCAACTGTATTTAGCTCCCTTTACCACAACTCTTTGGCCTTGATCTTCCATCACTACTACCAAAATACTAACATGGCACACTATTGCACAATCAGGTGTTTAGCACAACTTCAGGCTGGCCAAAGCATTTTCTTCCTTCCTGCATCATTACATGTGTCAGTAAATCAGAGCTGGTGACAAGAGAAGAGGTGCGTGAATACCTCAGAAGAGTTGTTTCTCAGAAACGAACCTGCAGTCACCAAAGTGATGACGCGAGAAGAGCTCTGCCGGGCTGGCTTAGCCCAGGAGCTCATTTTGCCTGTCACTGACCTGCGAGCACATCACTACACGCCTGTGCCTACGCTATAAACTGCGGCTCAAGTAGCAGAACCGCAAAGCCCACCACTCATAAGTGCCGCTCACATGCTCTGGAGACAATAAGCAAACACAAGTCTCTCGCCACCAATATTGCTTTGGATTTTTCGTTCTGCTACAGCCAACACCTCTTAAATTAAAACATGTAATAACAGCGCATCACTACAGTACAAAAGCAGCTTATTTTCTACAGCAAACGTCTTGCCTAGGAACGCATACCTCTCCAGTGATGTCAGTTTGAGAACAAGCATCGCAGTGCTGTTGAGGTAAACAGGAGTCACTGAGTGAACTAGAATTGTGCTGGAGATCCTGCAGGGAATCTGTAATACAACAGCTATTCCTGAATCCATCTGTTAACTTGGCCAGGCTCTACAGGAGAAAAGATTTTAAAAAAAAGAAAAAAAAATTTAAGAAAAAACAATTTTTATAATTCTTTTATTAATACAGAAAAGAGTATTTAAAAATATGACAGGTAGTTTGCCTATAAAGAGATATTTACAGAAAGTAAAATTCATCATAGTGTTACTAACATGCAGAAGCTTTGCTTTGAAATAAACCTCTCCTTTTAAAAGATCCATCTAAGTAAACAGATTTTCTTTTTCATTTTTTTTTTTTAGATCTATGAATGTTTTAGCTTTTGTATGGCTTACAGTTCTTTAAATGTAGCAGCTGTCAATTTTCAGGTTAGACAATAGGGAAGACAAATGTGATTCACCTGCCCTTTTGCCATCTTCAGCACAGGTTACATTCCTTAGACACTACTGCTATCACATCCAACTTGATGAATACCTTGTATTGATTGAATTTTTATGACAGCTGATTTCACCCTTGTGCCCCCTTACCCAAGGTTCACATAGTTAAAGATATTTTACACGTTGAGTTAAGTAAGGGACATCTGTGAGATGTCTAGACAATGACACAAACTGTGAGGGTAAAGTAGAGACCTCAAGCAGTCTGTAAGGAAAAATAAGACAGAATCACACAAAATAACAAGAACTTGTTTGACAATAAGAGCTTGGTTGACAGGCTCTTATAATTCCTATTTAAAAAAAGATAAAATTGTTAATATTGCTTTTATTTTCTGATTGCGCATTCTCTACTTCAAAAAATTAGATGATGTCGTGTTAATAAGAAAACCATGGCGCAGGCTGTCATTTATGACTGAGACTCTGAGCATTACAAAAAAAAATTCTGCCTCCTCACCAGAAGATAAAGGACAATCAAATGATATGAAAAGAATTTACAAGAATTTTGAAGAGCTGTATCACTTTATAAATCATTACATACTCAAACTATTTGGTTCTAAAAACACACACACAAACTCTCAAAACCGCTTACTCCAGTGTCTGAACTACAGAATCAGAGATGAATCTGAAGTACTGCAGTGGGAAGAGGCTGGCCCTCAGGAATCTCAATGGCTCTGACAACTGCTGATTTGTAACAAGATCCAGTTATTGTGCATACCCAATTACTAGGAGACTTCTCCGTCTTGAAAGTGCAGTTTAAAATGGATAAGACTGCAATGCTGCCTTTTCTTACAACAAATTCAACTAATGGAGTCAATAAGACGAACCTGTGTAAGAGCAACTGGTTGCTGCTCCCAGAATGGCAAGGCCACTTTGAAGATGAAGGCATCCAGATTCGGAGCCTAGGAAGCATCCATAGGAATTGCAGTAGGCCTGAAGCTAGCCACAAAAAGCAGCTTTTTCTGGTGGCCTCCATTTCCATCATACGAAGTCTGTCCCTTCGTTCTCATTATATATTGGTCCCTTGCTCCCGCCTGCCTCCACTAGAGATGAAAAAGGAGGAAAATACCCAGCCTGGTGCAGAATGAGGGAACAGGCAGGCTCCTTAGACACAAGAGTGGGGGGCCTCTGCTCCTCCCTGCCACCACACGAACACACACGCTTTGTCTTCTTCCTACTGGGGAAAGGCAGGGAGAGATGCACGTACCTAGTATGTCCTTCTTAGTATGAAAGACAAACAAAATTGTTTCTTCTCAGTCCTGAGAATGCAAAAGTCTATTTCAAGTTACGTTGCTGAGAAGTCCCCAGCTAGCGTCTCTTTATCCTCCAAGACTTGCTGCAAAATGAATGGCTCCACAATGTGGCAAAAAGAAAACCAGTGTCTTCCACTTTTTAAAATTACAGAGTCCCATTCAATGCTGATCTTCAAAACTCACCAGAAAATCATCCAGTCCTGTCAGTATCCTGCTGTATGGAGGATCAAGATGGATCCCTAATGGGTTTATGCAAATAATAATTTCAAACTATAGCTACACAAACATCAAACGCCTGACTTGCCCGCTTCCCAATAAAGCTGAGCCAGTGACACAAACAAAAACTGAGGATACAGAAAGGCTGAGGTTCCTTCAAATAAGCTACATGCCATCTGGCACCTTTGTCCAACATATATTGTGTTACAGGCATATGTAACACCAAAGGTCCTGATGCCAGAACTTAGATCTAAACTTCTTCCCGTATTTCAGCTGCTTTATGCACTCCTGCCATGCTCCTGATGTGCTCCACCATCTCCCTGACCAGCAATGAAGATGTTCTTGGCTGCTGGCCAGGCTTCCTATCCAGACACAGTTGCTGAACCCTGGATATTACTTTAAAATAACATAGCATTTGGCAGATGACAATCACCAAGTAGCATCACCTTAACTTGTATCTATGTGCATAGGTGACTGTACTCTAGGATAAACATATATTCTTCGAGTCCTTCTAGTTGGATGAGTGAAAGCACAGCCTCCAGCAATCCTAACACAGAAAATTACAACTTGAGCTAGCATACTTTTAGATAGAAACAATTTACATAAACTGCTAGGAGTAATATCCTCCCCAGCTATATGGAAGAATCCATCTTTCACCTGGGATTTATGGATTGTGTATGGCAATCCTACAGAAACTGCCAGACCAGCCTACCATATAGATATGAAGTTCTAGGCACCCCAGCCCAGATATACCCAAAGAGAGAGAAATGAGCATTAATCTGGTGCTAGCTGATTTGGGAGCTCACTGCCACACACTTCCAGTGCAGTTCCTATATAACCTATTCAGCCTATTTAACTGGTAAAGAAAAGAAAGGAGGGAAAAAAACAAACCACCACCACCCTCCCCCCCCCCCCCCCAAAACACCCGAACTCCAATGCTTCCTAAGGATGAAAGACAACATTTTTAAAGCATACACACATACTGGAACAGAAACAAAAGTATGAAAAGGGGGGGGGGGGCATGTCAAGGAGAGACACACAAGCTGATTTCAGGAATCTGACTACGCACCTTGATTACTCAACCTTACATAAAAAGTTTGCCCACTTTTTCGGAGCAGTGACACTGCATATTTGGCCTTATTTGTAACCACAGCACCCAGTTTAAGTCTGACCACCCTCCTCTCCTTCCCTCATCAGCCTTCTCTCCCACACAACTCAACCCAATTATCATATTTCTGTGACAGCTACAATTTTCCAAGCACCTACACAAGACTGAGTCACTTCAACTATGTTTAGTTCTGTTGCTTACACTGGCCAGATTTAAATTAAGAAATAGTAAGAAATTGTCTATTTCCTTTCTCTGAAATAAATCCCCAGCTGTTTACACAATACTTCAAACTGCTCTATAAACAGCTTTCAAAATAAAAAGTTTTTCAGAAGAAAGCTTGTCTTACCAACAATAGCTTTAAAATGTAGCATTTTTGAGGACAAATCAATTTAAAAATTGACAGGAAATTAAAAATCAAATTCTGAATTCATTAGGAAGATACTTAAAACAGATTTGCACTTGTTTGACAAAGCTAAATAAATCCATAACAATAATCTTCAACTAATTATAAAAAGCCAAAGTACAGAAAAGTTTGGTGACAACAAAAATAACTTAATTTTTTTTGGTCAAAATTAAACAAAAATATTAGGCAGAAAGCTGGATATTTTTGCAGAGCACAATAAGTTGGCAGAAATACACAATTTCTACAACTGTAGAACTTGTAAACTATGGCATTTAATCCCTTATTACAACTGCAACAAAACATGAAGAACTGTTTCGCATTCCAGGCCTGTGTGGAACAACTATTTTCTAGGTTCTCCTGAACTGGAGGTCTATTATTGGATGCTATGACAACAGATTGTCATTAATTACAAAAATGACACCTCCTAGACTGATATTTCCTGAATGTCACGTAGACCCATGAAGAAGGATGGCAACACTTTTCATTTTCACTTCTGCGTTGTGCAACCTCTACATTCTGGTGCTGCCAGCACTGCCCAATCCTTGATGCTAAGCTTGATCCTAGACTTTTAACTCCCTCAACACTGTATTTAAAGAAACTGCACATGCATATAAAGTTGGTTTAAAAGATACGATTGTCAAGGCATCTCAATGTTAACAGCTGGATTTAGTGCCACTGAGGACTGAAAATGTAAGGAAAAAGGGGAAAAAAAAAAAAGATCTAGTGGGGGAGTCAAAACAAGGCCAGTAGTTAAGCTGCTCCAAGATCTCACACACAAGTCTTTAAATTACTGATTAGTTTCCTAAAATGTGCGTCACTGCATCCATGAAGAACTGCCTTTCTAATCATTTCTTGCTAGCCAGGCATGTGGAAGACTGAGAACCACTTTAAAACGTTGCCAACACAAAATATCAAATATGTTAAAAGTTGCCAAGGCAGGAACTTTTCATAGTGACTTAAGTGTTCTGTCTACTTGAACAAGGATTTGTGGTCCATCAGCTGACCTTTGGGTAATGCTTTGGAGACTGAATAATTGTATAACTATGGAAATTCATTATATGTAGATTACAAGCTACCCATATCATTTATCAATAAAAAAATACCAGCAAAACACTGCTGTGGGGAAAACTGAAAGAAAACGTTTGAGTAACAAAATGAATTTAGTATGGTCTCAAAAATTTCAATTACAAAAGGTGCTTTTTTCCATACAGCAGTTTGAAGACTGGGTGAAGAGAACTGCCCGTGTCACTACTCTATACCTGCAGCATATTTGGGCAGGTCTGTACTAAAGTCCCAGTGGCGGCAGAGGCTCGTGGCTCTTTGATCAAGCTCCCATCACGTTAATAATTCAGACACAGCAACTGAGAGCTTGGAGCAGGATGCAGAAGCTATTGGAAAGTTAGATCACTACTCAGGCATGTACCTCCCCTCGATCCTCATGCTCCAATTCATAAAATAATTTAAAGCCTGCATGATGGTTTCTGCATACGTTGTATTTAAGCATACTACTTGAGGGCTTTGTGAGAACATTTGTAATTAACATGTGTCTTGATATGGGTACTTAAGAGGAGGCTTTGGGGCAAAAAAAAAAAAAAAAAAAAAAGAGAAATGCTAAACTGTGGTATAGTGACATAGAGATCCAGTTTTATGAAATGCTTATAAAAGGAAAAACATGGTAGACAAACTGGTAAACAGCTTTACACATGAATTCTCAGTCCTACTTCATTATAGGTAATACAAAGAGACATTAAACAAAATGAAAAACAAATACCGTAAAAATTAAAGGTTTTTTCTTAAGTGCAGCATAATTACTCCATAGCAGTCTTCGATATAGTCAGCAGCAACAGAAAGCTATATTCAATAAAGACATTGATCTAAATGTAAGGATAGTACCTTCTCTGTGACAAAAATATGAAACGCATATGAAATCTCACGTTCACAGTATAGACAGTAACTACTTACCTTTTGAATTGCCTGCTATTGGCAATTATCAAACAGAAAAATCAGTTTAGGCCACCCCACTTCTTTATTTAAATTTGGTAACGACAATGCAATCACAAACAAGAAAATAGAGGTAGGTTATTACTTTTTAGCAGCTATTTGTTCCGTAGCATATTTTTTACCTGCATAAGGTCCTGCCTTTCTTTTTCACCTGTGCATATAGCTTTCTTTATGGTTCGAAGCTCACTCATTATAGCCTGTGCTTCATCCAGTCTATAATTTGTATGAGCACTTGACATCTTACGATCAATCCTGTTGAAAAGATTAAGACAAATTCAGGAATTTTCACATAATTAGAAAGCGCATGGATGTTTTAAGACCTCTTGTTTATTCATGTACCACTTTATTTCCAGGAACAAAAATGACACTTTACTTGGAATTAACACAGCACTCGGTGCCAAGTATACTCTAGAGACAAAGCAATGCAATTACCTACCCAGGTTCTGCACAACCAACATATTGGCTGGTTTTTGTGTCCTAATAGAGAGCTTGCTTACAGGCAATGTCTGTGGGCTATTTCACACTACAAAAGTAAAATCAACCTAAAAGTAACCTACACGGTAATAACTCAAAAGATTAGCAGTCTAGCGGTCACATTTTCCATGCAGCACTACACATTGCAACATTTCTTCCAGGACTTCAACCTGATCTTGTTTTAAAAATTTCTAACAAGGGCATTTCATTTTCTTGGGAAGAAATTTCTAATTAGTAGGATTTTATTGCAAATGTTTTTGTGCCATTTTGGGCATCTTTGACTATCTTTTCTAGAAGATATTATCTTCTGCACTAAGGCACACCACAGGGGACTATCTCAGAAGATTTCAAATGCAAACTCAGAAAGGAGAACACCACCCACTACATCAGGCTGAAGTACTACTAGCGTTTCCATCTGGACATGAAAAAAATCTTTTCTCCTCCCTGAAGTAGGACATCCACTTCTACAGAGCCTGTCTGCATTTTCAACTTTCTTTCCAACAATTTGCAATAGTAAAGGACAACAGATCAGGATGCAGCAGCCTAGTCCAGTGTATCATCTTGATAATTTGCTTCGATTTATAGATAAAGAACACAACCAGAGACTCTGCAGAACTTACTAGAAGAACCATTTGGTCTTGGATTTATAACAAACGGCTATGGGATTTTAACAGACTACCCACAGCAATTAGTGTTAAATTCCTGTTAAAATATGAAAACCTTTATTTTCCTGTTAATCTAGTATAGAAAGTATATATACAGAAAAAAGGTGGTATGTTTAACGGTCCCTAAGCCAACGCTAAGAATGAACATCTCCAGGAGAAGGTGTCTCTGGTTAACAGAAGTAAACATAAAACATACATCGATCATTACACAAGACATCAGTTTATAAAAAGATGTAGTAAGAGAGGGTATGCTATACATGTATGACAAGTATACTCAAACTTTATTTAAAATACTAAGAATAACTAAAAGTTTCAAGGTAGGTATTATATTAAGCCAAGAATGTCAACAACACTCACTCAGCATGTTCTGCCAGTTAAACAAAATCGGTGAAATTTCACTTTCAGCAGATTACTGGCTTTGAATTAAAATATTAAAATGAAAAATCAAAAGGCTTGAATGAAAATCCCGTGGTTTTATTGTGCAGCTCACAATATTTTGGAAAAAAAAATGCAGGGTTCCTACAATTTTGGTTGGGTTTTTTTTTTCTGACAGTTCCTGGTTTTGGAGACAACACAAAATAAGTCTGAACCTCAGCTTTCTACTTAAACACAATTTTCCCTGTGTTGCATAAAAAAATATATAAGCCTTTCTGATTTTTGGTTCAAGAATCAGAAAGGACTTAAATGTCTCATGGATAGGTTTAATGTCAGGTGGGGTTTTTTTGTTGGGTTGGTTTTGCTTTCCTTTTAAGATGTTTACTTGAGTCTTCACTAATTTTTAGTTAAAAACCTGAAAAGATTAGATAAAACCATGGTAAAAAAACGAATCCAATTCACTAAAAATTTCATGAAAAAGATAACATGTGGTTTTATCTGAAGGTTACATTGATGTTAAGATCATAAATTCCATCCAAATATTAGACCAGAAAATGCCTCCTACACAGCTGCTCATTATACTGTTTGCCAGGTCCAAGGTGGCATTTCAGGAAAAGGAAATTATTTAATTCCAACCAGATTTTTGTCCAGTTACCCACATATTCATGTTCCTGGACGTCACTTTGGAGCCCAACTCATGAATTGATATTTGTTTAAGGAAAGAATCAGAAAAATTTCTACTGCCAGAAATATCTGAGCAGTGTTGCTGTCAACCCAAACTGACTTAAGCATCTCACAAAATTACTTGTTATTTATTGTCTGTTAATTTTTTTTCCTCTTTTCATAAAGCTCTAGTTTTGAAAGCTGCAAAGTTAACAGGAATCTTCTATTTTATTAATGGAAAATAGCACAATACAAATACAAATTAGATCTTTGTATTAATAGAAAGAACATTCAGCTAGTACACAAAACTATAAACAAAGTATACATTTTATGAGAAAGATGCTTCTAGGATACACAGACTATTAATACACTTGCAATAGTTTCAATCCTATAGGGCAGTTTCCATGTACCTTTATTTTCCTCCACCTCCTTTCAAATATGCAAGACTCCCTCCATTCTCACCAAAGCATAGGTCTGTAGTTGAGTTAAAAATCTGATTTTAATATTTTAAATCTCATACCCTCTAAACTAGTCTGTAACTACAAAATGTTCAGTCAGTCCTAACTCCCTGTCTCTCCCAACTTCTCTCAGCATTCACTCTGCTCCCGCAGCCAACTGGCCGTTTTCATTTCCTTTGTTGCTGAACGCCTTCTTCCTCCAAAATTCCTGACGACGAACAGAAGGGTCACTGAAAACACAGGGAGGAGGAACTGCTCCTGTTCTCAGACCCTGCCACCAGCTCAGAGAAAGGACTTTATTCCAGGAAAGGCTCATCTTTAACCTTGTAACTCTGGACCGTGACAGGATCAGCCACACCTCGAGGCAAAGGTGCCTGTGGAGGCCAAGGAACACTGTCACGCAGGGCGGGATCTTTGCAGGCTTTAAACAGTGAGCTCTAGAAAGTCTCCAGTGGGCAAAGGCAGACTATGATGTCCAAAGGCTTGTCACAGCATTGCCATATTTGGATATAGAAAATACAGCCCTAACAAAAAGCTGCCGCACTACAAAATCTGAAATTCTGAGTGTATTGGAGTTGTAGAGCTATTAAAAATAACCCTCAATCCTCTCTCCCCCCACAAACTCCCACTTTTCTCTAGTTGTTTTGTGGTTTGCCTTTTTTTTTTTTAATCCTCCTCAAAGATGGCTAAGCCATTCTACTAAAATTAAAAAGAACAGAAAACAAAGCACAGTCCAAGGCAGACATTGTATGTGGAAAATGTCAATGCAAGAGATGTGCATGTAACAAGGGCATGTGAATCAGACAGCAACATAAAATCATGGAAATACTAAGCAACCTAACCACTCTCACCATAAAATTTGTCTCTTCTCTGAGACCTACACCCAGCAGATGTTGCACAGGGAGTTGTATGGTGGTAGCAGGTTCTGATACCTGCTCATAATGCCATTCTGGTCAGACTTTCAAAGCAAACAGTCAGCCAGATGTAAAGCCCAACGTGTGACAGCTCCTAATACTGTTCTTGGCTTATACTTGAAATAAAGCGCAGAACATGGCTTTAAAACAGCTGACAGGATGCATGCCATTCTCAGTTTGGCAGTTACTTGAAGATTTGATCTAGCACAAGGAGGAAGAAAAATTACACAGACCAAAAATTAGGAAAAGTTAACAAAAGGGGGAAATGTCCAAAATGTAAGAAACTTTAAAAAAAAAAAGGGGGGGGGGGAATCAGTATTTTTGTTTTAGAGAAAGAGCAATGAGTTTCTTTTTAGACAACACACTTACTTTATGGATATGCAAAAACTAAAATACTTCCGCTTTGGTACTTGGCTTGAGTGACCCTTCTCTCCTGACAAATACGAGGGCTAGGGAAGAGATGGCCAGGGACAACCTAGAGCACAGTTAGGCTTTTAGCCTGATCTGTCTGCTGACTACACAAGGAGGCTAGAGAAACTTCTCTCTTCAGTTGTTAGCACAAACACTCTCCAAATTGGCTCACTTCCTACTAGAAGCAAAATTCTAAAAAGAAAGCACGTATCTCAACAGAAAGGCAATTCAAAAATTACTTAAAAACATAAAACCCACAAGCCTCTGGTTCACAAAAAAGGGGGGGGGGAAATCAGTCACTGCAGAAAGCAGAGCTCAGGAAGGCATGAACACTGACAGAAATTTACTGCAATGCTGGATAACGCATGGGCAAAACATTCTCCCCTGCTTCAGCAAGCAACAAGTGCCACCCACTGCACTGACAGGACAGAGAGTGACTGTAGCAACAGCAATGAGCAGCACCAAGGCACCGAGCTGTCATGCTTGAACTTCTCAACTAGACGATCAGGGTGACTACCGACTAATCAGATATGCTTTAAAATAATTCCTCTCTTGAATGTCTCTCCTATAGCCCCATCCTGGAATATGGGCAACTTCACTTGGGCTAAAGTCCAAGACTAACATTTGTATTCTTAATCATTCACAGCCTTTACTTTTCAAAAAGTTGCACTACTTTGCTGGACTATCTTAAATGAATTATATTAATTAAAACAATCTTGAGTTTCAAATGGCCTTCAAATACTTTCATCATCCTAGTCAAGTGGTTAGTCCTTTTATGAAACAGCTGAACCTATACCCTTAAAATAACCCAATAACCAGGAGAAGAAAAACAAATAAAGAAAGTAGAAAAGGCAATTCTTACTCACTTAAAGGGAATATGATTAAGAATCTTAAGACAAAACTCCTTTTGTTCTCTTAGTGCTTCCATATCTAGGCCACCATCCTAAAACATTAAGTATACTACAAACGTTACTTAAAATATTTGCTGTTTCAATATACTGAGCGCTTAATTTTATTCATCTTCAGTTCATATCATACATTAACAATTCCCCTAACTACCTGTAAATGCTTCACGTAGTCAATAAAAATATATTTATGCCTGAAAATGATTACATTATATCTGCCAATGAAGGATTTTGGTTCAACAAGTTTCCTTCTCTTAAGCTTTTAAAATGCATTATAAAACAAAAGAACCTTATAACCCTAAAAAAACCCCCAACCAAACAACAACCCAAACCCAATATTAAGTGCATGGCCTACTCCCTCTCCTTTAAATGTAAAATCTGAGTATCTCCCTTTATATTGTTTTAACAACATAATATCAATCAAAATCAAAGTTGGAAAGTAAGTGACCTAATTGCCCCAGGATCCCTGGAACTTTGCCAGAATTCCTGAAGCAAAAGTGTGTGCCCATGCTTTGTAGCATCAGTGCAGTAAATCCAAAGCTTCAAAACATTTCCACCGATACTGTACTTTCGCTGCAAAACGCATCAGACCTGCAGCCGTTCCAAGTGCTTTCAGGAAGCGCCTACATTAGGCAGTTCGTTCACATGCATGCTGGAAAACAGGCCAAGATTTCTAAGTGTATGGCCACATGTCCAAGGCAAATCCAAGAGCTGTTCAACATATGGTCTAGTCCCTGGCCTTGTTGAACAGATCTGGAAGTCACAACAACCTATGTTTACCTCCCATCTTTTCCATGGCCTGGCAACCTCTCTCCCGACCCCACTGGGTATCCCACGCATGTGCTACATGTGTGGGTGAATAAGCAGCACACAGATGGAGGTCACTCAGTTCCCATCTGATGGCCTGCAGGAAGAGTGGCATGGAGAGGGTCACCACAACAGATCACAACCTTTGACACCACTGAACACAAAGAAAAAGGAGCACAGGCTGCCTGATAGCCCTGGTAGCAGTAGCAAATTGCCCCGAGCTAACCTTTCCTCAAAGGGAGGAGACAAGGAGTCACATTTACATGTACTCATTCTGCACACGCACAACAAAATCCAAGGTCTCTCAGACCATCAGATTTACAGTACACACACAAATCAGCTATACTGTGCAGAATGAGGCAGCCTGACCATCAGGTAAGAGGAATAAGCAGTGTTGTGCTGTACAGCATCCTCCGCAGGAGAAGTGCTGTGCCCAGCCATAAAGCCTCCGTACTGTTCACAGGAAAACTACTGCATGGTGCTTCAGGCTGTGCTCCAGGTGGTAGGTATCTCCAGAAAATGTTTGGAAAGTATTTTAAAAACATCTAATTCCACCTCGACAACACCTTCAGGAAGAATTAAAGAACAGGGCCTATAAAACTGTTTTTGTATGTGGATCTATGAAATCACCATTCCAACCAATTCTGTCCAACCCTTCTTCCGTCATTTCACACTGTTCTCACCCCGCGTCACTATCATAGCAGAAACTCTGAAGCAAAGCAATTAAGAGATTTCAAACTTTTTTTTTGGCAACGCTTTTCTAAAAAATTCATTCCAAAGCAAATAAAGAAAAAAAAAAATCCTCCTACAAACTCTTAACTTACTCTTGCAGAGTTTCCACTCCTTTTTCCTTATATTGCAGCTCCTGCTTCATCTGTGCCAATTCTCGTTTTAGCCTAGAAAGCTGGATATAATAATACAAATCAGTAATATGTAACTTTCATAAGAAAAATAATTGCTTTTCAAATACAAAATCTTAAGTTACTTTAAAAATTGGAAGTGATAATCTACGTTATTTTTTTGCTTTAAAATTTGCATTAAAATAACAAAAGACTTCCTGAAATATCCTAAGAGCTAATCAAACAGCAGTCACAACATTCAGCTTTCAAAGTATCAGTTTCCTCATCTAATCTATTGGTTTTCTATCTCCAATAGCTTACACTAACAGCTAGCAAATTTCAACCCACATGATTTTTCTTCTCCCTTTATAGCAGACAGACACCTCTCAACTGTCTTCAACTCTTTAGTCCACTTAAAAAAAGACTGAACATTCAATGCTGTTAATTCTTCAATCTGGGAAAATAAAATCACTGCCAACAGAACTGTCCCCATTCCCAGAAATGGCAGCCCAATTTTCAACAGTGATTTGCATATTGTCCCACCTCCTCAGTCCCCCCCAACAAGTACTTTGACCCATCTAGCGAGCATAAATCAAAAGTGACAAAGCAGCAATGACTCCAAAACCGTATTTTTGTGGGTTTATAACAGTGACCTGAGCAGGCTGGACAGACCTTACAAGAGTGCTATCAGCACCAAGAATGATCTGCAAAGAAATAGCTTCTTGCCCTCCAAAGCTGATAGATAACTGAGGGCAAAGGGGGCAGAAGGATGCAAGGGACTACAGACAAATGGGGGGAATGGAGGTGTTTCAGTATGTGGTGGTGAGGCATAAAACTGAACTGAGAGCCCAAAGAGAGGCAGGTGTGAAAGCAAAAAGCTCTCTCTTCTCAAGCTATGAAACTTGGTACTTTTCTAAAATTTACCCAAAGTGCTCTTGATTTTCACATGTAAGTCAATAAATGACAAAAATATTGCTAAAAAAGAGCAAAAAAAAAAAATTTCCCACATATCCAGCAATAGATTAATTTTGTCAGGTCTCCTCCAAGAGCAAGGGGCTTCACAGCAGTTCTGGGGATGCAAACCAGGACTGTCAGAGTTTCACCATCCTGCATGGCCCTCCCTTCTCCATGTGTAGTTGCCCTTTCCTGAAAACTCATCACACCAGCCCCTAAAACACTCCTATACCCTCACCAACTCTTTCAACAGTCACCAAAAGTAAAATGAAAAAATGCATCACTAGTATCATGTACACAAACACTCTGCAGTGTGTATTTTATTCTATTACCTGAAACAACTCAATGCCTATGCAGACATTCAGTTGAACAGGTTATCCTATGCACTTCGGAGATTTTTTTTTTTTTTTAAGATGGAGGAACAGAGAGAAATAGTCATATAAGTGAAGATTTTGTTTATTTTCTTTAGATATTATTTAAACAAATAAGGCCTATTTTGTTTAGAATACGCTGACATTTAGAGTATGTAAAACAAGTAAACACTAGTCAGCATGTAGTAAACATATACAGATAGAATAAATGCCTTTGAAGGGTGGTGAACAGGATTTATTTTCAGAAGCACTCTTGTGAAACGTGGTCACTGCAACAAAAATGAAACACTATCCTGCAAAGAAGTATTTTTTATTTATTTTGTGAGCTGAGTGTCTGGCATCCTAAATCCCATTTTGTCCATTAATAAAAAGAAACATACAATTTAGAAATAGGTTCTAGAGCTTAATATTGTAACTGCTTTTTATAATTGTTTATGACTGGTATATCAATTTGCTTGAAACCAACAAGCAGACTTTAATAACTCTTTGCTAAAGCAGTGGGAGAAATTCAAGAGGCCAAGTATTCTTCTTTCAGCAAAGACAGTACTAAAAGCATGATTCTAGTTAAAAAAAAATATATGTAATAAAAATGTTCCATTTGTGTATATATAGAGAACTGCCTATCACTGTCAGAATGCTTGAACTCCCCTCCCCTCATAGAGGAGCTCTGGCCAAATCAGCTAAAAAGTTCTATTTGGCCAACACGTCTACTGAATTGTGAACAGATTTCCAAATAAATGGCTAAATCTAGAGTTCAATGACACCCATGGAACCCCACTGAAAATGGGTAAATGGGAAAATATGAAGACAGTGGGTTTGAACTGCACTTAATCAAGAAAGAATTTGGCTGCAGAGTATTTACTACTTGTGGCAGTTTGTACAAAGAAAGCAATTTCTGAAAGCCTGACTTTGCCTCTGACATCCGTGACAAAAATCTTTACGCTTGTAACATGCGAAAAGCATTACTTTGCAAGTCAATGAAATGCAGTAAATACAGACTCATTTTAATAGAACAATAGGTCATAGTAGAAAAGCAGTTTTCAGTATTTCAAAAAATGCATGCAACATCCAATACAACTGCTAAGGTAAAAGAAAAATACATAGTCCTCCTCCCTCCCCCATGCCTAATTAATATTTTTACAAAATGAAAAAAGATTACTCACTCTGTCACGACGGCTGGCTATTTCTGCTTTAATCTGATACGGGTCATACTTGGTATTAGTTGAAAATCCAGAGAATGCTAAACAGATGGAAAACAGCATTTTACTTTTTTTTTCCTTCTTTAATACACTTGTTAAGATGTGGCACTATTTAATAGACCATTGCATTCATTCTTTGTGCTACAAGTCGCCAGGTTTTAAAATAATCCTTCGTGCTAAAGTACAACTGAAGAATTACCTTTGGCCTTCCTGAATTTGTTTTTGTCCTGAACAACAACAATTGTATATAGCAGCACTACATATTGCCTAAAAGCAACTAGCTTCCATGACAGCATGGTGGCATTTACTGATGCAAGCCATATGTGTAACATCAACAGTTGCTAACTGCTTCCTAGGTACGTTGAATTAGCAATATAATGGGGACTAAAGTAACAAAACTATTGTCAGAATAAAATTCAGTCAGCTACAGAGAGAAGTTGCCTCCAAAAGCAATAGTGCAGGGAACCAATACACAGATCACCCTCTGGTAAGTGAGCTCTTAACACAGCTTATCTAGAGTCAGGCAATGATTTCAAGCTGTGGCATTACAAGCTAAAGCCTAGACATACGGAGTAAAGGTCCTAGAGGACAGGCTGGGCAAGACCAACCATGATTTATTGAGCGCGCCATTCACGGCAGCACTGGCCCACTGAAAAATGCCTGGTATGTGAGTGGATGGGGTTGTGCTGTTAAATCTGCCATCCTTTTGTAGAGCTGAAGGCTGCTGCTTTGAAACCCATATCCATGTCTGCATTGCACTGAGCCTTTTGACTCTCGAAAGAATACTGTAACGCCAAGGTCACGTCAAGCATGCAGAAACTTGCCAAAATGAGTAGTCATGCCTGGACTAATTCTCTAAATCCAGGATTTCTATGGAATTTTTTTTTTTTTTTTTTAACCAGTGCTGATCACAACTGATTCAAACTGCTGCATGGGCACCTCCCTGCCAACCCACAACGGCTGAGCTCGCACCACCTCCCACTCATGAGCACACGACACTGAGTCAACAGCAGCACCCACAAGCAAAAAGGAGGGAAACAGTTTGTGAAGTTCTAGTTCTTTTAATGCAACATATCGAAACAAGTGGTGGTGAAGGCAGGAATAATCGCAATATATTGCACCCAACTCTGGCCATCTAATTGCACTTCAGTTAGAAGCCTAAGACTTCTGTACAATAAATGGAGAAGCAAGCATCCCAGACTGGAGTGGAAGAGTCGAATTAAGAAAAACAAGTACAGAAGCCGTGGGGAATCTTGAGTTGACAGCATGATTGATCCCCAAAGGGAATTTTTTTTTTTTTAATATATCATATGACTAACCAGCCTTCCCCATTTTCTCAGAACAGAAGCATATGACCTTAAATCAATATAAAATATATTAACACATATGTAGAAAATTAAATTTTTTTCCACCTCAAAACAAGTGCAAGGTCTTATTTAAACAATTTTACAGTATCTCATTAGATTCCAGACATACCTAAAAAAGAAAATCTATCAGAAGATTGAGAAACATAAGTCAATTGACATAGCATTTGCATTCATGCTACAGATAACCTCCAGTGTTGTAATTTTCAGTCATATTTTGTTGCTGTTTCAAGCAACTTGTTTTTCCAAGAGTTCTAAAAATATGAAAAACAGGTTGTATTTTTCTAGTATATTATCTTCTTCAACAGAAGTTTCTTTCTGTATATTCACCTGAAGTAATTCAACAAAGCATCCCACAGAACTACTGCAAATTTTCAAAAAACAAAAAGCACAAGCTCCTAGAAAAGTGTTATAATAAATGGAAATTTTGATTTTATAATCTAAAAAAAAAAAAGACACTATCTTTTACCCTATTCCAAAGTCTTTAAACAGTAGTTAAACACTCTTTAAACAATTTATTTTTTAAAAATTGTTTCTTAATGAGAAAAAAATAATGTTTCTTAATAATTCTTAAGAAACTTCAACATAACAGGGAGAAATATGACTAGTCATATCTGTTCAGTTATGTCACAAACTAAATCACAGAATACATATATTTAAAACTAATCAAAAAGATGAGATAATCCCAGTTCAACATAAAAGAACACTTGGTCAAGACCATCTCGGACACCTCAGTCCTAGAAAACATGTTTTATTCAGGATTTTCCCATACAAATGAATTCCCTTGGATCAATACATACCACTGGATCAGTAGCTAAACACTTCTATCAAGATGCCTGCTTTGAACCCCTCCCAGTCAGGTTTCTTGAACATTTTCAGAAAGGGCTAAGCAGAGCTTCCCATACTTATCAAGTATTTGGTATTTACCAACAAATCTTGCATTTAAACAATGGCTGTACAGACAGCAGCCACTGAAAATCCACCAGTGCAGTGAAACTCCACTACATTTCCACATGGCCAGTGGGTATACCCATTTGATACACTTCTTTACACTAGACTGTTTTGACTCTTCAGCAAAGACACCTTCATCTGTTGCACCAGCCAACAGCCATGACAGCAGTGCAACAACTTCAGATTTCAGAAAAAGTCTATCATCTACTCCAAGCTACCAGAGACATCTGAACAATTAAAATGTCAGGAAATCAAGGCTCTACGACCGTCACCACCAGCATTAGGTTTAGAGGCTGGCATTCAAGAATGGAGGTGCACTAATGAAACACCACTTCCTACTTCGTGGTCAGAGGTACGCTTGACCACAACGCCTTGTCTCTTAACTCTTTATAAAAAGTCGATAAACCAACCATGGATCCACAGAAGGCTTCCCCTAAGCTGATGGTTCCCCCCCACATCGAGGGTGGAACAATTTAGGACTTTATGAGTGCAAGTAGGCGGCTGGTCCAGCAACATTCATTCTTGTCTTTGTTGCCTTGCACGAAACATCAGTACGGCTGGCTCCAAGATGGCTAGAGATACTAGCTGGGATGTATCCCTGTTTATATTAAAAAGCCATATTCTAACAGATCTAACAGGAAATGGAAGTCCCCGAATAGCAGAGCCAAAGGATAATGCCTCACTTCTGCAGTCAGGATCTTCATTCGGAGGAGAACCAGGTGACAGAAACACTTCACGCTATTTCTTACAGCCTATGTTCTGAGAGGCAGGTGGGTAAACCAAGAAAAAAAACAGTAAACTCACAGCTGGCATAGGAACGGCTGTCATCCTCACACATTTTGTGCAATTGTTGATATTCTTCTTGGGCTAGTTCAAAGCGCTGCTGTTTTATTTGGTAAATCTCTTTCTTGGCATTGAGTGCCTCCTGGGCAACTATTAAATATTCCTTTAGCATACGTTCCTGCTCCCTTCTCCATTGCTCCCTTGGGTCCTCAATTTGTGTGAGCTCTAAGGAGAAAAAGCATAAAAAAAAAAACTTGTAAGACACTATCCCACAAAGTATAAATTATTTTCTTAAGGTCTGTTCTCAACTAGCACACCTAACACTACAGTGCTCAAAATCACCCCAGTCTGGACAAAAAGAAGGAAGGATGCAGAGTGGAAGAACAGGAAGAACACTTTCAAATATAAAAGGCATTTAACTTTGATTCTTTTCTTTACCAACTAGAGCAAACCCAAAGAAAACAGTGTTTTTGCTCTAACCTTCCCTTGTAGCCAACTTGAAAATTCTGAGGAGTACCTAAAAACCCAGAACCACACAGGAGAGCAAAAGGTATCTTAATACTTAACCCATAAGTCCATAAATGGTTGGAACAACCTTAAGATACTACATACAACTTCACAAGTATAACATCCTGAAAGGTCAGTGACTACATACCTGCATAATTAAGATGACTAAAGTCATTCAACATAAAGTTAGCATTTTAATCTC